>NC_092046.1:16786581-17986581 GCF_003086295.3 Arachis hypogaea | reverse complement strand
CAAGATAATGCTAGTGGTGTACTGTGTATAATCTTGGCAATCTTCTTAAAGTGCCACTAGAACCATGGATCTCAATTATCGGACTTTCGTTGTTCTAGTATTTCATTTATTCGGGTCAAATTTTTCATATTCCTTTGTCGCACTTTCTAAGTTGATGCAGTTATGTTCTCTGTGATTTGGCATTGAATGATTACGCCTTTATTTTGCCGAAGGAGAGAAATTCATTTGTCGATTCAATATTGGCATAAGTTTAAATCAGTAAAAGCATGAAGAACGTAAGGGGCTTAATTGGATTAATTTGAAAATTAACGGAGTGACATTGTAGCAAGTGAAAATGCAAGGAAAATCATAGTTTAAGTAGAAGATAAGTAACTAGAAGTGATCAACTATTATTTATCCACGAAGATGTTTATCCTCCATCAGATCATGCGACGAAAATTGTTAATCATCACAGTCCCTAATATTTGGTATTACATTACATTCATAATTCATTATTCCTTCAACAGCAAGAGGCACATGACAAATGAAGGCATGCTTTGTTCACAAGTTTTTGTTGTTTGTTTCCCCGTGGGACGAGTATCTGCAGGCTGCAGCTGACTTATATATCATCTAGTAATACAAAAATCACAATATCAGTTTTCATGCAGGGGCTGATGGAGCACCCCAAGGAAATAGCAGACTACTTCAACCATAGAAGTGTTTCTGTAATATTTCTTTTGCGGAGAAACTTGTTACGCAGATTGGTATCAACGCTGGCCAATTCCTACGATCGTTATGCCAAGTTATTGAATGGGACTCATAAGTCTCACGTTCATTCCACAGAAGAGGTCTCTCTCTCTCTCTCTCTCTCTCTCCATTTGTATTGAATTGTGCATTATTTAGGTTCGGGTTGGTTCATGTCCATGGACACAAAATACATGAACAGAGAGAGACATGGTGGGACTGAGACACATTGTCTAGGAAGGACACTGGTGTCTCTGGCATAGTAGTCTACTCCGTGGCATCCTCTATTCCAAACAGACCCTTAATTTCTCATATACAATAAAATGAAACTCATTTGGTGTCTTTTATTTAGGCTGATACTCTATTACAGTACAAGCCTGCCATAAATTCTACATCATTGCTGACCAACTTGAAAGATATGGAGACAAGAGTTGCAAAGGCGTTAGAATACTTCAGCACTACTCGGCATATGATCCTGTACTATGAGGATCTTATACGAAATCCTACTGTAAGTACCACATCATAAATTCCTGTCTTCTACTTTAATATATTACCATTTGGAAGGATAATATAATCACCATTTTTCTCTTAGTATATTCTATTGATTCACTGTAAGTAGAGTTTTGGTTTGCTGCATAGTTGTCTGATAATAGGATAATAAAGTGTTTTGCCATTCCTGTTTCTGGCAGGAGCTAAAACGTGTGCTAGACTTTTTAGGATTGCCGCAGATGGAGTTAACGAGCCGGCAGGTTAAGATCCATAGAGGACCGTTATCCGACCACATTAAAAACTGGGAAGATGTTAACAAGACGTTGCAAGGAACCGCATATGAGAGTTTTCTCCAAGCTGACTATTAATTCATGTAACCTCTTCTAACTCTTTTGGAAAGGTGTAAATATCAAGGACACTGATTTCGTCCCGCCAAAGAGTTCGGAAGTTTCGCCGTTGGTAAGAATGCTGCCGCCATGTTGTGTTGCTTCTTTCTTTGACTGCCTCTATCAATTATCTGTTGATGAGTTGCATGTCTTTTGTTATTCTCGTTTGTCTTTTGGATTGGTTATTTATATTTTGTTCATTCTTGTATGACCTTTGTAAATGCCAAAATAATTTCTCAGTAAATTTCGTTCAATTATTGTTTGTTAGTTTTTTTTCTTAGTATTTAGAATTTATGATTGAGTTCTATATTGAGTTTACCAAAAATATCCGTTTAAAGATTCAAAAATATCTTCGAAACATTTAAATGACAAAAATAATGGATTTTTTATTTAAATAAACTAAAAAAATGTTTTATTTATTGAAATAAATAATTTTAAATAAATAATGGATTTTAAAAATTATTCACCCTATTTTTAACCTTTCTACCACTTTCTCTTCTCTTCTATCTCTTTCTGACCATATTATTGAGTAAGACAAAGATGGAGCGTAGATGCACATGATCTGAACGCAACATGGCACTATGCTGGGACAGTCGACTTCGCAATTAGTTTTGTTATCTTCACATTATATTATCCCATATATGTATAGTAATGGTTAGGATATTTACCAAAAACTATAATACAATTTGTATCGTTAGCAACAGATCACCGATAGGGTATAATTTTAGGAATGTGGTTGTTATTTTTTTGTAATTAAGGTTTTAACTACATAATTATATTTAGATATTAAATACTTGGGTTTGATCCTAATTTATAGGCTACACATTTTTTAATTTACTAATTTATATTAAAAGTTATTTTTTTAGGTTAAGTGAACAATTATATAATTTTGTATTTACTTAAATTAAATTATTAAGTAAAAGTTTAATAATTAAATTATTAATTACTTTAGTGAATGTTTTTGTTTTAAGTATCATAGTGAGGAAGTGTTTATTAATTAACTAAGTAAATATTAACGTGAAAAGTTTTATTAACATAAATTCAATTAGTACATTTGTGTAAATTTCTGTTAAATAAATATATATAATAGTTAACTCAGTTTATTATGTCGATGCACGTATATAAATTTTTTCTAATTGTAATTATTTATTTTTTTTGTCAGAGACCTCGCTTACTCCTGTCTTGGCAAGTGAATATTGAGGCCTCCAAGGAAGTGGCATCTACCCTTGCCAAGTCCCTCAATGTTGCTTATCTCCTTGGCAACAAGAACTTGCTCATGGCTCTTAGGCCCAGTTTGGATAAATAATTTAAATAAGTTTTTTCGGAAGAAGAGTTTAAAATATAAGAATTTTATTTAATTATAGAAGAACTTATTTTAAAGTTGTAGCATTTGAATAAATAACTCAAAAAATACAATTTTTTTACACAAGAAAATAGATATTAAAATATCGATGATAACAAATACTTTTCAATATTGAATGTTGATTTTACATAACCTAATCACTAAGATTACAATCGATTAAGCAATTGATTCTTTATTTGTTCTCTTATTAATTCCATTAGCACTTTCAGCATTCGGTTCTTACCAGTAATATCATTAGAAACTGGTTTTTTTACTTCACCTCACTCATAACGGTGTTCTTGTATGTGGTGAATAGTAACAAAATTCTAATTCATAATAATCTTAATGGCAATGCTAAAGAAATTATTGTATAGTTAGTGTTTGATGTTTTATTGTGTATGATATGGTAGGTGAAAATAAAAAATAAATATAAAATGTGTGTCCATGTATATTGTTACTTGATTATAATGGTTGCTGATTAATTATTTAATAGGAAGTTAAAAGTAGTACTCCCTTAGTACTCCTTTGCTTTAGTTAGGCAGTTTGTTGAGGTCTGTTATCGTTAGCTTTGTTGAGCTGTACAAAGTTAGTTAGAATAGTATAGCCATATATATAGTTGTCATTAGTATTGTAATTAGTGTGATTCTTTATTAATGTAAGTTTATCACTTACGTTCATCTCAGTTTCTCTGGTTGTGTGTTCTTCTCCACTCACACATCAAATTTTCACATGGTGCGGTGAGCGTGGATGGAGGAACATGGAGACTCTGATTGAAGAAAGAGCGACTTGTTCTCTTATTCGCGCATTATCGATCGCATTCAGAGAATAATGAAGAATCCAGCGTTAATGTTCACGCAGTGTTCATGAACCTTCCTTTTGCTCAATTTTCTCAATCTTCACATTTTTCCCCTTTTCTTTTCTTTGAAATTTTCTCATTTGTTTTCTTTCTTCTTCTCTCTTGAACTCATACCACAGAGTTTGATGAGAGCTTTGTTGTTTCACTGATTTTTCAATAGTGTGGAATAACGAGTTTCCGATCAACGAGGTTTAGAGAGAAAGATTGCGATTTCGACTCTCAAGTTTGAAATTTCTCAGATCTGAAGTCTATGGAGGCGAATTTAAGTATTCGATTAGGAGGAGCCACTCCTACCATGGACATACATCAATTTGCTGTGTTCTTCAATCAAGTAGCGCAGATTCAGAGTCACATCAACAAGCAAACCAATCCGAATCAAGATCTAGCAGGCCTTACTACATTCTTCCATTTGAAAATCCAGGTATACCTATCACCAATGTTACCCTTACTGGTGCAAATTACAGCGCGTGGAGCAAGGCCATGGTCATTGCTCTCACTTTGAAAAATAAATTGAAATTTGTTGACGACACCATATTAAAACCAGTAAAAACTGATCCGAATTTCAAGGCATGGCAGCGATGCAATACATATGTTGTAGCCTGGATAAATCTTTCCCTGATCCCAGACATCTATCAAAGCATTCTTTGGAATAACGTAGGTTACAAATTGTGGAATGATCTCAAGCACCGCTATTATCAAGGTGATCGTTTCAGAGTAGCTGAGTTGAATGAAGAGGTATATGCACTCAAGCAGGGTGATATGAATGTTACTGCTTACTTTGCCAAACTGAAGAACCTTTGGGAAGAAATTGATAATTTCAAATCTATTCCCGCGTGTGATTGTGTGAAATGTAATTGTGGACTAGGGACTGTTCGAATGCACAGAGAGGAAGATAGAGTAACGAAATTCCTTCGTGGCCTTGGTGAACAATACTCCACTGTTAAGTCACAAGTCATGTTGATGGATGAATTGCCTAGTGTGAATAAGATCTTGTCCATGATCACTCAGCAAGAAAGGCAACTCTTCAGCTTGGACAATGATTTAGAGGTCAAGATTTTGGCCAATGCTCCTTCTTCTTCGAGCATCACAGGTTCCTCACAGAGTGGAGGGAAAGGTCAGGGCAAAAAAGGGAAGACTCAGGCTGGAAAAGGACAAGGTGGCCGGAATAAACTGCAATGCACCCACTGTGGAAAATCTAGGCATACTGTGGACAATTGTTACAAAAAGCATGGTTATCCACCCAATTTCAAATTTCGTTTTTACAACAAGAGCCCTGTCCTCAATTGTATGGCAGCCATTGGCAACACTGAGGGTGATAATGATGATCTCAGTGATCACCAGATGGTTAGAAGTGAAACCACCATCAATGAATTCATTCCAGAACAACGAGAGGCACTTCTATTATTGCTCACCAGGCAAGATGCACACCATGCTCATAGCGTTAGCCAAGTTTCAACCAAAATCACTCATTCTCCTTATTAATGCTCTAAACATTTCCACCCAAAAACACAAGCCATGGGTCATAGACACTGGAGTCACGGATCACGTGTCTTATACCCTGGTAGATTTTCAAAATCACTTTAAAATAGATCACATTATTGTTAGATTACCCAATGGTGCCCTCACTACTAGCTGCATTATGGGAACCATTTTATTTTCTGACAGTCTATATCTCACCAATGCTTTGTTCATCTCCACCTTTAATTTCAAACTCATATCTGTTTCCAAATTAATTGCATCCTTGCATTGCAAAATGAGCATTACTGATAAGAATTGTGAGATACAAGATCTGCACACTTTGGGGATGATTGGTGCAGCTAGCAATGTTGATGGTTTGTATCTTCTAAATAAAGAAATTTAGGCTCTCCCCCACATCACAATGGTTTCTAGTAGCACTAATTTACAACACTTATGGCACAATAGATTAGGACATCCATCTCATGATAGGCTAGTTGCAATGCAAAAATATTTTGATTTCATTGATTGTAAAATAAGTCATGAGCTTTGTCACTCATGTAATCTTGGCAAGCAAAAAAGACTGCCTTTTATTGATAGCTCTACTGTTGCAGCAACTGTCCTTGAGCTAATACATGTTGATATTTGGGGACCTGTCTCAATTCCCACATTCCTTGGTAAACGTTACTTTTTAACAATTGTAGACGATCATTCCAGATTTACCTAGATTCTTTTCATGAAAACTAAAGAAGAAGCTTCTTAATTAGTTAGGAACTTTGTTGCTTTCGCAAAGACTCAATTTCATGCAGTAGTCAAAATAATAAGAACAGATAATGGTCCTGAATTCTTGATGCCTCATTTCTACGATTCAAATGGAATAATTCATCAGCGGACCTGTGTTGAAACACCACAGTAAAATGGCATTTTTGAGCACGGCGTCAACACATTCTTGCTGTGGCTCGAACTATCCTGTTTCATGCACATTTAACTAAAATGTTTTGGAACTATGGTGTTGGACATACATTATTTCTAATAAATCGTTTATCTACCCCTTTTTTGAAAAATCAATCGCCTTATCAAGTCTTCTATCAGAAATTACTTGACATTTTCAACATCAAAGTTTTTGGCTGTTTAGCATATGCTGCCAGCCATACCAGGAACAGAACCAAATTGGATCCGAGAGCAAGAAGGTGCTTGCATCTTAGATTCAGGGAGGGAACAAAGGGCTATTTACTTTTCGATTTACAAACCCGAGAAATTTTCTTATCTCGAGATGTTCAGTTTTATGAGGATTGCTTTCCCTACTGCAATGCAAATGAGTCAAATAATGGAGTTTCTTCAAAGTCTCATATTACATATAATGCCTCTCATGATGATTTTGATTACAGCTTTTTGGAAGGTATTCAGATTCAGGTTTTGGGCAATAATGGCATTGCCATTCCACAATTAAATTCTTCTAATGATAATTCACAAAACATCAGTACTCTAAATCATGATGATGCATTATGTGATCTGTAGGATTACCATGTGTTCATAACACGCAGCGGAAGAAAAGAAGGTAATCCTAAAGATCTATTTTTGTGCTTAAACTTTATTCCAATAATATACAATATATAGATCAGATCTAAATACCTGTGTACGCTAGTAAAAATCACTTTCTCCTTCGATGGTACGAAGGCGCTATGCGTATCCACACCGAGACCAACCTTTGCTGTCAACTCCTTGACCAATGGACATCCGATCTAAATTGAGAAACCTCTTGCAACTCTTTGCATGCCATAAAATTCTTCTCCAAGAATTAGGCTCACATACATTTATATGTGTATAGAGGCAAAGGAATAAAACTCTTGTTATTTGCTTCTTTCCTCTACTCTTGGCATACATATATATAGTATGAGATTTGTTACTGATTTTAAATTTGATTCTCAATTAAAATTTAAATCATATCTTTAAATTCCAAATCTGAATCCTTTAAATTTTATGAATCATATCATAACAATTTAAAACATAATCGATTTGGATCTCATCCAAATTTATAATTCAAATTCAGAAATAGAGTAACTAATTATTCTCAAATCTCATTTAATATTCTCAATTATCATACTATTATTATATTCTTGGTGCTAGCAAAGAATATAATAATATTTCATTTGAATTAATATAATTATTTATTTGATCAAATCAAAATAATAATTAAATAATTCTACAACAAAGATTAGAACACTCGTTAGTGTGTGACCCCATAAGTTCAATACTAAGCGGGTAGTAAATTAGTCATACTAAATTTACTAATCAAGGTTGGCGTCTAGCAACACTCCTCAACGATCCGATAGTATGAAGTAATATATTTTTACTAAGAACCTTAGAAGAACAAAGTATAATTCCTTCCATCTTTCCAGCTCTTGGTTAACTCTTAGAGTATGGTTTAATTGTCAAACTCTAACTTGTTACCATTATTATAATGAACTGTGAATGACTTAAGAAACTCATTTCTTCATTCATTCAATCTCCTTGGCCAAGGTTTTATTCATCTCAGTCATTATAATCATAGAGCTCAAACTCTTTACCGAGAGTTGACGAATTCCTTATTGACTAATCATTAATTCTACAAGTATTTAAATCATACCCAATATCCATTCAACTAGCACCCTAGGGTATTAGGTGTCCGGAATCAAAGTATAATAAATACATTGTTAATTACTATGACCGTCGCAAGTAAAAGGAAACTCTATTACCATGTTCATCTTGAGAATATCCTATTGACAAATATACGGTAATTATAACCATTAGAAATTCTCAAAGTGAGTCAGTTCATATATATATATATATATATAATTTAATAAATGAGATCTATTAATCTTCATCCAATGAAGACTATTATATATGTATATATATATATATATATATATATATATATATATATATATATATAATGATCTTTCCGGATTATTAATGTCTTTTTTAATAATCCTATGACCAAGAACAATTTAGATTAAATTATAAAAGATTTATCTCTCAATATTATGATCATTATCATAATGATAAATCTCTAAATTTAATCAAGGACGTTATTATATTAACATTTTAATATAATAACAATAACAAATTATATGATATATGATTGATTGGATTGTGGTCATACTCCTTATTCCCAACAATCTCCCACTTGCACGAGAGCCAATCATGATAGATTGGATCTTGGACATACTATTATCTCGTGACAGCGCACCTGGACCATTTTCATTGAGAGGACGGATGGTAGCCATTGACAACGGTGATCCACCAACACACAGCTTGCCATAGGAGAAACCTTGCGTACGTGAAGAAGAAGACAGGGGAAAAACAGAGATTCAGAAGACAAAGCATCTCCAAAACTCCAACATATTCTCCATTACTGCATAACAAGTATTTAATTCATGATCTTTTATTTTTCGCAATCCAAACTGATAATTATAATTGATATCCTTACTAAGAATTACAAGATAACCATAGATTGCTTCAAGCCAACAATTTCCGTGGGATTCGACCCTTACTCACGTAAGGTATTACTTGGACAACCCAGTGCACTTGCTGGTTAGTGGTACGAGTTGTGAAAAGTGTGATTTACAATTCGTGCACCAAGTTTTTGGCGCCGTTGCCGGGGATTGTTCGAGTTTGGACAACTGACGGTTTATTTTGTTGCTTAGATTAGAAAAATTTTTTCTTTCTGGTTTAGAGTCTTCTATTATTGTTTTTGGTTGAAATTTCTTTTAAATCCTTATTTTCTCTTTTTAAATTTTTCAAAATTTTATAAACTGATAATTGAGCTTTTCTGTTTGAGTTTAGTTTCATATTTTAAGTTTGGTGTCAATTGCATGCTTTTCTTTGTCTTTCAATTTTCGAATTGCATGTTCATTGTTCTTTCTTAATCTTCAAGTTGTTCTTGTTTATTTTCCTTGTTTGATCTTTAGTTTTCCTTGTTTTGTGATTTTTCTTATTTTTCTTGTGCATTTTCGAATTATTAGTAGCCAAAAAAATTTAAAATATTTTATACATTAAATACGTTTATTAAAACACTTTCAATTTATAGCTCAATTGGCTAGAGCGTTGTGCTTATGTTCTTGGTGATTGGGTATCTTCCTTTTAAAACTTTTTCAAAAATAATTTTTCTTTGATTAAATCTTGTGTCAAGTTTTAAGTTTGGTGTTCTTTTTTTTATGTTCTTGAGTCCTTTGAGTCTTTGACTTTTTGTTCTTCGTGTTCTTGTGAAATCTTCAAGGTGTTCTTGAGTCTTTCTTGTGTTTTGATCTTAAAATTTTTAGTTTGGTGTTCCTTGGTGTTTTTCCTCTAAATTTTCGAAAATAAGGAGCATTAGATCTAAAAATTTTAAGTCTCGTGTCATTTTATTGTTTTTCTCTTTCCTCATTAAATTCAAAAATATCTTTTCTCTTTATTTTAAATTGAATTTTCGAAAATTACTTTTGAAAATTCAGATTTTTATTTTAAAATCAAATCCTTTCAAAATTCAAAATCTTTTTCAAAAATCATATCCAGAGTTTTTCAAATCTTCTCAATTAAGCAATTATTTTCATTTTCAAATTTATTTTTCTCTTGGTTTTCGAAATTTACATTTTAATTTCTAATTATTTTATTTTATTTTATCTTATTATTTTTATTTATCTTAATAATTTGGTTTGTCCTACTTAAATAAAATAAAAACAAAAATATATTTTCTCTGCAATTCATATCAATTCCAATTTTATCCATCATGGATCTAAGTGGAAATGAACAGTCCAGAAGGACTCTGGGATCATATGCTAATCCTACTACTGCTGCATATGGGAGTAGTATCTGTATACCTCCCATCAAAGCAGGCAGTTTTGAGCTAAATTCTCAACTCATTGTCATGGTGCAGCAAAACTTCCAGTATTCCGGTCTTCCACAGGAAGAATCTACTGAGTTTCTGGCACAATTCTTGCAAATTGCTGATACAGTACGTGACAAGGAGGTAGATCAGGATGTATACAGACTGTTACTGTTTCCGTTTGCTGTAAAAGATCAAGCTAAAAGGTGGTTAAATAACCAACCCACAGCAAGCATAAGGACATGGAAACAGTTATCAGACAAATTCCTGAATCAATATTTCCCTCCAAAAAGGATGACACAGCTAAGGCTGGACATCCAAGGCTTTAAACAAGAGGATGATGAATCCCTTTATAATGCCTGGGAGAGGTACAGAGGGATGCTAAGTAAATGCCCCTCTTAAATGTTTTCAAAGTGGGTGCAGTTAGACATCTTCTACTATGGGCTTACAGAAGGAGCTCAAATGTCCCTAGACCACGCAGCTGGTGGATCTATACACATGAGGAAAACTATTGAAGAGGCTCAAGAGCTTATTGATATAGTTGCTAGAAACCAGCATCTGTACATAAGTAATGGGTCCTCCATAAAAGAAGAAGCCAAAGCAGTGTCTACTGAACTTGATCCTCCAGAACAAGTTGCTGAACTCAATCAACAATTGCACTTTCTAACAAAACAGCTAGCAGAATTCAAGGAGATGCTACAAGACACTAAAAATGCTAATAAAAATATGGAGGCACAATTGAATCAGACAAAACAGCAGTTATCAAAGCAGATAACAGAAGAGTGACAGGCAGTTCAATTAAGAAGTGGGAAGACATTAAATACCTCACTTCAGAGCAGCAGAAAGCCAGGAAAAGAACAACTGACAGAGGATGAGTAAAATATTATCCAAAATCTCTCTAAGGACAGTAAGGGCCCAGAGAGGAACAACTCTGGCGTTCAAACGCCAGAAAAGGATGCAAGGTTGGCGTTAAACGCCCAACCCATGCGCAGTTCTGGCGTTCAAATGCCAGGAACAGGCAAGGAGCTGGCGTCAAACGCCCAATGGAAGCTCAGCTCTGGCGTTCAAACGCCAGAAACAGGTAGGAAGTTGGCGTCCAACGCCAATCAAGCTTCCAACCCTGGCATTCAAACGCCAGTGAGGGATCAGACACACACAAGTGCTGATAACAACCCCTCTAAAAAGGCTTCTCCAACCACTTCTGTAGGAAATAAACCTGCATCAACCAAGGTTGAGGAATACAAAGCCAAGATGCCTTATCCTCAAAAACTCCGCCAAGAGGAGCAGAATAAGCAATTTTCCTGCTTTGCAGACTATCTCAAGACTCTTGAAATAAAGATTCCGTTTGCATAGGCACTTGAGCAAATACCCTCTTATGCCAAGTTCATGAAAGATATCTTAAGTCATAAGAAGGATTGGAGAGAAACTGAAAGAGTTCTCCTCACTGAGGAATGCAGTGCAGTCATTCTGAAAAGCTTCCCAGAAAAGCTTAAGGATCCCGGGAGCTTTATGATACCATGCATATTAGAGGGTGAGTGCACCAAGAGAGCTTTATGTGATCTTGGGGCAAGCATCAACCTAATACCTGCATCCACTATCAGAAAGCTTGGTTTAACTGAAGAAGTCAAACCAACCAGGATATGTCTCTAACTTGCTGATGGCTCCATTAAATACCCATCAAGTGTGATTGAAGACATGATTGTCAGGGTTGGGCCATTCGCCTTTCCCATTGACTTTGTAGTGCTGGAAATGGAGGAGTACAAGAGTGCTACTCTTATTCTAGGAAGACCTTTCCTAGCAACTGGACGAACTCTCATTGATGTCCAAAAGGGGGAAGTAACTCTGAGGGTCAATGAGGATGAGTTCAAGTTGAATGCTGTCAAAGCCATGCAGCATCCAGACACACCAAAAGACTGCATGAAAGTTGATCTTATTGACTCTTTGGTAGAGGAGATCAACATGGCTGAGAGTCTCGAATCTGAGCTAGAAGACATCTTTAAAGATGCTCAGCCTGATTTGGAGGATTCAGAGGAGATAGAAGAGCCTCTGGAAATTCCTCAGGAAGAGGAAAAACCTCCAAAACCCGAGCTCAAACCATTACCACCATCCCTGAAATATGCTTTTCTGGGAGAAGGTGACACTTTTCCGGTGATCATAAGCTCTGCTTTAAATCCACAGGAAGAGGAAGCACTACTTCAAGTGCTAAGGACACACAAGACAGCTCTTGGGTGGTCCATAAGTGACCTTAAGGGCATAAGCACAGCTAGATGTATGCACAAGATCCTATTGGAGGATGATGCTAAGCCAGTGGTTCAACCACAGAGGCGGCTAAATCCAGCCATGAAGGAAGTGGTGCAGAAAGAGGTCACCAAGTTACTGGAGGCTGGGATTATTTATCCTATTTCTGATAGTCCCTGGGTGAGCCCTGTCCAAGTTGTCCCCAAAAAGGGAGGCATGACAGTGGTTCATAATGAAAAAAAAATGAACTGGTTCCTACAAGAACAGTTACAGGGTGGCGCATGTGTATTGACTATAGAAGGCTCAATACAGCCACCAGAAATGATCATTTTCCTTTACCATTCATAGACCAGATGCTAGAAAGACTAACAGGTCATGATTATTATTGCTTTTTGGATGGCTATTCAGGCTACAACCAAATTACAGTAGATCCACAGGATCAAGAGAAAACAGTATTCACATGTCCATCTGGAGTATTTGCTTACAGAAGGATGCCATTTGGGCTGTGTAATGCACCTGCAACCTTTCAGAGATGCATGCTCTCTATTTTCTTTGATATGGTGGAAAAATTTCTAGAAGTCTTCATGGATGACTTCTCAGTATATGGAGACTCATTTAGCTCCTGTCTTGATCACCTGACACTGGTTCTGAAAAGATGCCAAGAGACTAACCTGGTTTTAAACTGGAAAAAATGTCACTTTATGGTGACTGAAGGGATTGTCCTTGGGCACAAGATTTCGAACAAGGAAATAGAGGTGGATCAAGCTAAGGTAGAGGTAATTGAAAAATTACCACCATCTGCCAACGTTAAGGCAATCAGAAGATTTCTGGGGCATGTAGGATTCTATAGGAGGTTTATAAAGGATTTTTCAAAAATTGCAAAACCTCCGAGCAACCTGCTAACTGCTGACATGCCATTTGTGTTTGACACAGAGTGCCTGCAGGCGTTTGAAACCCTGAAAGCTAAGCTAGTCACAGCACCAGTTATTTCTGCACCAGACTGGACATTACCATTCGAATTAATGTGTGATGCCAGCGACCATGCCATTGGTGCAGTATTGGGGCAGAGGCATGACAAGCTTCTGCATGTCATTTATTATGCTAGCCATGTTTTAAATGATGCCCAGAAAAATTACACAACCACAGAAAAAGAATTACTTGCAGTGGTTTATGCCATTGACAAGTTTAGATCATACTTAGTAGGATCAAAAGTGATTGTGTACACTGACCATGCTGCTCTTAAATATCTACTTACAAAGCAGGATTTAAAACCTAGGCTCATAAGATGGGTGTTGCTTCTGCAAGAGTTTGATATAGAAATAAGAGACAGAAAAGCGACAGAAAACCAAGTGGCTGATCATCTGTCCCGGATAGAGCCAGTAGAAGGGGCGTCCTTTCCCTCTATTGAGATCTCTAAAACCTTTCCTGATGAGCATTTGTTCGCCATTTAGGAAACGCCATGGTTTGCAGACATGGCAAACTATAAAGCTGCAAGGTTCATACCCAAGGAGTATAGTAGGCAACAAAAGAAAAAATTAATTACTGATGCAAAGTACTACTTGTGGGATGAACCCTATCTCTTTAAGAGATGTGCAGACGGAATAATTCGAAGGTGTGTGCCTAGAGAAGAAGCACAGAAGATCTTATGACATTGCCATGGGTCACAATATGGAGGCCATTTTAGAGGTGAGTGAACCGCCACCAAGGTCCTTCAATGTGGCTTCTACTGGCCTACCCTCTATAGAGATTCCCGAGAGTTTGTACGTAACTATGACAGTTGCCAGAGAGCTGGTAATCTGCCTCATGGTTACGCCATGCCTCAACAAAGAATCTTGGAGATTGAGTTATTTGATGTATGGGGTATTGACTTCATGGGGCCTTTCCCACCATCATACTCAAACACTTATATTCTGGTTGCAGTCGACTACGTATCCAAATGGGTAGAGGCCATTGCCACACTCACTAATGATACTAAGACAGTGCTGAAGTTCCTCCAGAAACATATCTTCAGCAGGTTTGGTGTCCCTAGAGCACTAATTAGTGATGGGGGTACTCACTTCTGCAACAAACAGCTTTACTCTGCTATGGTCCAGTATGGAATTAGCCACAAGGTGGCAACTCCATATCATCCACAGACAAATGGGCAAGCTGAAGTCTCTAATAGAGAACTAAAAAGAATCCTGGAACGGACTGTAAGTACACGTAGAAAGGATTGGGTGAGAAGCTTGGATGATGCTCTGTGGGCTTACAGAACAGCATTCAAGACTCCTATAGGGACCTCTCCATACCAGCTTGTGTATGGTAAGGCCTGTCATCTGCCCGTGGAACTGGAACATAAGGCCTACTGGGCAACCAAATTCCTAAACTTTGATGCCAATTTAACCGGAGAAAAAAGATTGCTCCAGCTAAATGAGCTAGAGGAATTCAGACTCACTGCTTTCGAAAATGCCAAGATCTACAAAGAGAAAGCAAAGAGGTGGCATGACAGAAAGCTATCATCTAGAGTCTTTGAACCAGGACAGAAGGTTCTGCTGTTTAACTCTAGGCTCAGGCTATTCCCCGGGAAACTGAAATCCCGGTGGAGGAGACCATATGTGATTACAAGTGTGTCACCATATGGCTATGTGGAGCTTCAAGACATTGATTCTAATAAGAAGTTCATTGTTAATGGACAGAGAATCAAGCATTATCTTGAAGGCAATGTTGAGCAAGAGTGCTCAAGGCTGAGGCTACATTAAAAGCTCAGCAAGGTCCAACTAAAGACAATAAAGAAGCGCTTGCTGGGAGGCAACCCGGCCATTAGCAAAACTTTTTCTTATTTATTTTTTTTATTTTTATACAGGTTTAATATAAATAATCTTCAAGGTAAAGAATCAATTGCATAAGTTCACAGGGTTGCAGAAGGATTCAGAATACAAAACAGCAAAATGCAGCTCACTGGTGCGAAAAAGCCAGTAAGAGCTGTTTTGGGTGTTAAACGCCCAAAAAGAGTATCTACTGGGCGTTTAACGCCAGTAGAGATAGCCATCTGGGCGTTAAACGCCAGAAAGAAGCAGCTTCTGGGTGTTTAATGCCAGATTTACAGCATCTTGGGCGTTCAGAAAAACGCCCAGTGACAAAGGAGTTTCTGGCGTTTAACGCCAGCAAGAAGCAACAGCTGGGCGTTAAAACGCCCAGACCAAGCACCAACTGGGCGTTAAACGCCCAAAACATGCAGCAGTTGGGTGTTTAACGCCAGGATTGTGGGGAGTAGGTAATTTCGTTTTCACTTCAAATTTTTTTCATTTTTCATGTTTCAATTCATGATTTCTTGCATAAACATATTACAAATCCTAATTTTTCAAATCCTTTTTCAAAGATATCAAATGTATCTTAATTCTAAACATAAACCTTTTTTTTAAATCCTCTTCAACTTCTTTTCAAATCTTTTTCAAAATAAATCTATCTCTTTTCCTTCTAAAATTTTTTTCTTTCAACTCATCAATATCTTTTTCAAATCTTCACAATATCTTTTTCCAAACAAAGCTATCTTTTTCAAATATCTTTCATATTATTCATATCTTTTAAATTTTAAAGTGCATCATTTTCCTATCATACTTATCTTTTACAAATCATATCTTCTATCATATCTTCTTCAAAATTTTCGAAACCCACCCCCCTTCCCTTTAAATCCTAGTTCGGCCTCCCCCCCACCTTCACCATTCGGACTTGGCTCTCCTCATCTCCCTCTTCTTTCCTTTCTTTTGCTTGAGGACAAGCAAACCTCTAAGTTTGGTGTGTTTATCCGTGATCACTAAGCCAATACCCACTAAGATCATGGCTCCCAAGGAAAAATAAACCAACTCAAGAGGCAAGAAAGAGAATATTCCAAAACCACTTTAGAATCAAGGGAAGTTCTTAACCAAAGAACATTCAGACCATTACTACAAAATAATGGGTCTAAGGTCAGTGATCCCGGAAGTTAAATTCGATCTGAAAGAAGACGAATATCCGGAGATCCAAGAGCAAATTCGAAACAGGAGCTGGAAAGTCCTAGCTAATCCTGAAACAAAGGTGGGAAGAAACATGGTTCAGGAATTCTACGCTAATCTGTGGCAGACGGACAGGCAGAGAATAGCTGAAACCGCATTCTATGACTATAGAACTCTGGTTAAAGGGAAGATTGTTCACACCCACCCTGACAAAATAAGGGAGATCTTCAAGCTGCCTCAACTACAAGATGACCCAGACTCCTTTAATAGAAGAATGATGAAATCAAACCTGAGCTTGGACAAAATCCTAGAGGACATATGCCTCCCTGGAGCCAAATGGACAACCAACACAAAGGGTGCCCCAAACCAACTAAAAAGAGGAGATCTCAAACCAGTCGCTAGAGGCTGGCTGGACTTCATTAGGCGCTCTATACTACCCACTAGCAACCGCTTTGAGGTCACCATCAGAAGAGCAGTGATGATTCATTGCATTATGCTAGAAAAAGAAGTGGAAGTTCATCAGCTTATTGCTTGTGAGCTTTACAAAATTGCAAATAAGAACTCTAAAGATGCCAGATTGGCTTATCCAAGCTTGGTCTCTCTGTTATGTAAAGATGCTGGGGTAAAAATGGGAGTAGATGAGTATATCTCAGTTGAGCAACCAATCACCAAAAAGTCTATGGAAGGACAACAAGTGCAGGATGACCCCATCAAGAGGAAAGCACAAGAGTTCCTCCCGGAAATCCCTCAAATTGAATACTGGGAGCGCCTAGAAGCATCTATCACCAAGTTGCAAGAAGCTGTGGATCAACTGAAAGAAGAACAGCAAAATCAAAACAGCATGCTCTGCAAACTGCTTAGAGAACAAGAAGAACAAGGGCGTGAACTGAAGGAATTGAAGCGCCAGAAGCTATCTCTTGAAGGGCCAAGCACTCCACAGACTAAAGAGGCATCCACATCCCAAATTCAAGGTTGTTGAGTTCTAATCTTAGCCTTAACTCTGTGATAATTATTCTTATTAGAAATTTACCTTAGAAGTCATATATGAGTGGTAGTAATTAGTATCTCTATTTTGATTTTATCTCCAATTAAGCTATAATTTATTTTTCTCATCATCATCAAACATGAATAAAATAGCAGATTTTTAGAATAAGGAGGCAAAATTTTTTTTTTCGAGTTTTTAATAGGGAAAATTCTAATTATCTAAATGTGGTGGCAATGCTTTTTGTCTTCTGAATGAATGCCTGAACAGTGCATGTTTTTGATATTGAATTTTATAAATGTTAAAATTGTTGGCTCCTGAAAGAATGATGAACAAGAGAAATGTTATTGATAATCTGAAAAATCATAAAATTGATTCTTGAAGCAAGAAAAAGCAGTGAATACAAAAGCTTGCGAAAAGAGAGAGAGAGAGAGAGAGAGAGAGAGAGAGAGAGAGAGAGAGAGAGAGAGAAAGCAAGCAGAAAAAGCCAATAGCCCTTAAAACCAAAAGGCAAGGGTAGTAAAAAGGATCCAAGGCTTTGAACATCAGTGGATAGGAGGGCCTAAAGGAATAAAATCCTAGCCTAAGCGGCTAAACCAAGCTATCCCTAACCATGTGCTTGTGGGGTGAAGGTGTCAAGTGAAAACTTGAGACTGAGCGGTTAAAGTCAAGATCCAAAGCAAAAACAGAATGTGCTTAAGAACTCTGGACACCTCTAATTGGGGACTTTAGCAAAGCTGAGTCACAATCTGAAAAGGTTCACCCAACTATGTGTCTGTGGCATTTATGTATCCGGTGGTAATACTGGAAAACAATGTGCTTAGGGCCACGGCCAAGACTCATAAAGTAGCTGTGTTTAAGAATCAACATACTAAACTAGGAGAATCAATAATACTATCTGAATTATGAGTTCCTATGGATGCTAATAATTCTGAATTTCAAAGGATAAAGTGAGATGCCAAAACTGTTCGGAAACAAAAAGCTACTAGTCCCGCTCATCTAATTAGAATCTGAGCTTCACTCAAAACTCTGAGATATTATTACTTCTTAATTTCTTTTTATCCTATTTTATTTGTCTGGTTGCTTGGGAACAAGCAACAGTTTAAGTTTGGTATTGTGATGAGCGGATATTTTATACGCTTTTTGGGGTTAATTTCATGTATTTTTAGTATGTTTTAGTTAGTTTTTAGTATATTTTTATTAGTTTCTAGGCAAAATTCATATTTCTGGACTTTACTATGAGTTTGTGTGTTTTTCTGTAATTTCAGGTATTTTCTGGCTGAAATTGAGGGAGCTGAGCAAAAATCTTATTCAGGCTGAAAAAGGACTGCTGATGCTGTTTGATTCTGACCTCCCTGCACTCGGAATGAATTTTTTGGAGCTACAAGAGTCTAATTGGCGCGATCTCAATTGCGTTGGAAAGTAGACATCCAGGGCTTTTCAGCAATATATAATAGTCCATATTTTGTTCAAGGATAGACGACGTAAACTGGCGTTCAACTCCAGTTCCATGTTGCATTCTAGCGTTAAACGCTAGAACATGTTACAAGTTGGAGTTAAACGCCAGAAATAGGTTACAACCTGGCGTTTAACTCTGGAAACAGCCTAGGCACGTGTAAAGCTCAAGTCTCAGCCCAGCACACATCAAGTGGGCCCCAGAAGTGGATTTCTGTACTATCTATCTTAGTTTACTCATTTTCTGTAAACCTAGGTTACTAGTTTAGTATTTAAACAACTTTTAGAGATTTATTTTGTATCTCATGACATTTTTAGATCTGAAATTTGTACTCTTTGACGGTCTGAGTCTGTAAACTCCATTGTTGAGGGTGAAGAGCTCTGCTGTGTCTCGATGAATTAATGCAATTATTTTGTTTTCTATTCAAACATGCTTGTTTCTATCTAAGATGTTCATTTGCACTTCAATATGATGGATGTGATGATCCGTGACATTCATCACCATTCTCAACCTATGAACGTGTGATTGACAACCACCTCCGTTCTACCTTCGATTGAATGAGTATCTCTTGGATTCCTTAATCAGAATCTTCGTGGTATAAGCTAGAATCCATTGGCAGCATTCTTGAGAATCCGGAAAGTCTAAACCTTGTCTGTGGTATTCCAAGTAGGATTCAGGGATTGAATGACATTGACGAGCTTCAAACTTACAAGGGTTGGGCGTAGTGACAGACGAAAAAGGATCAATGGATCCTATTCCACCATGAGTGAGAACCGACAGATGATTAGCCGTGCGGTGACAGCGCACCTGGACCATTTTCACTGAGAGGACGGATGGTAGCCATTGACAATGGTGATCCACCAACACACAGCTTGCCATAGGATGAACCTTGCGTGCGTGAAGAAGAAGACAGGGGGAAAGTAGAGATTCAGAAGACAAAGCATCTCCGAAACTCCAACATATTCTCCATTACTGCATAACAAGTATTTAATTCATGCTCTTTTATTTTTCGCAATCCAAACTGATAATTATAATTGATATCCTAACTAAGAATTACAAGATAACCATAGATTGCTTCAAGCCAACAATTTCCGTGGGATTCGACCCTTACTCACGTAAGGTATTACTTGGACGACCCAATGCACTTGCTGGTTAGTGGTATGAGTTGTGAAAAGTGTGATTTACAATTCGTGCACCAAACACCTTTGCTTTTGAGCATGTTTGCTTGACCTTTGGTAAAATACACCCAGTGTATAATAAATATCACGTTTTCTCAAAACATGAAATCTCCCACTACAATAGTACATAATTTTATTTTAAGGACAATCCTTATTGAACATGATTATAAAAAAATCTAAGCAACCATTAGATCTATCTTTATAGAATTATATCATTATACAAATAGATTATTTTTTCGAAAAGTTAGTTTGACGATCAAACCTTTTATACTTTCAGGAAAAAGTATATCTTCTATTGAGTGGTATACAATTATAATAAAAGTAATTGTACTCCCACTCTTTCTTTAAGATGGAATCCCTTTTTTAAAAAAGAGTTTAACCTCTTATCACAGACACTTTGTCATAAGAAGAGTGATAAAAATAATCTCATTATTTCTTTAGGGTAACCAATCAATCTCATTTATTGGACCTAATATTAATTCTATTGTTGTGCAATTTCTTAACACATATAAAACATCTCTAAATTCTAATGTTCTTGAGTTTTGACTTATGCCATTTTCTATATCTTATATAGGTAAAAACTGATTTAGTGAGAAATTTGTTAGTAACATTTCTAAAACGTAATCCAAATATTTAACAAACAGTGATAATCAACTAAATCAAATTTCATGTTTCTTAAACATGATGGAGTACATAAAGTACCAGTATTTGTGCATGGAGAGAATCTCATTCTCTATTCAATAGAATATCAATTAGATAATTAGAGATTTTACTTTAAACTCTTGTAATAAAAATACTCAATATCTTTATTATTTGTCAAACTAACCTTTAAGAGAAATTTTGATTCTCATCCTCAATACTCATATTGAGTTTTTTTCAAAAAGATTACAAACCTTAATCATATTAAAGAAAATTTTGTTTGTAACAAAATAAATTTCCAAAATACTTGCAAGAACAAATCTCGCTAAAGCCATTTGCCTAATGACATTCTAACTTCTAAAGTTATTTATATCAAAATATATCGCCCAATACTCCCACTCATTTAAACATTTTTTTATAGTCATACTATCTTACTTTGGGCACCACATCTTCTCAAGATGTTCAGTAATAAATAGTGGGTATATGCTTTTGAAATTAGAACTCATAGTTGTTAAAACAAAGTAAAACAATATTTCAAATACTTCACAAGTACTGGTTATTCCATCACCAATTTTATTGGACAATATTATTTAAATAGGATTATCATGTCCATGATAACATTTTCATACATAAGAACAATTCTCAATGTATAGCCAATTTATTACTTTCAAAGTATGCCATACAAAAGATGGACATATTAAAAAATTTAAAATACGAAAGTAAACAAGAAATCTATATTTTTGACAAAATTATTTAGAATCACGAATGAGTATCTTGATTGTCAAGTTGTTACTCATACCTATTTCAAATAAATATGATTAAATTGTATCCCATACAATTATAATTCCAAATAATTATCTGGTTGTCAGACAATCATTTAACTGAATTATATTTTATACCCATAGGTTGTCTAGGTTTAAGTATAAAATTAATTCTCCTTATACATCATCATATGAATAAATAAATTTTGTCTTTGAGTACAAGTCTCCTGGTTGTCAAGTTGCTCATTGTAAACAAGAGATAAATTTATTTTTGGCAAACTCCTAACTTTTAGGATTTATCTCAATTGTTAGAGAATTTCTACCAGTATTCATGGATTAAATTTTTATACTCCCAGGTTGTCTAGGTAAAAATATAAAATTAAATCCTTAATACATCAAATGTATACACTGATTATTATCTTAAAAATAAAACTCCTGGTTGTCAGGCTGCTGTTTATAATCAAGAACATTAGAAAAACTAATTTCTAAAATTATAGTGTTCAAAACATATCAATCAAATCAAAATTTGATTTGTAATAGACTAATATTTAGTCTTGTAAAACTATCAAATCAAATTTGACCTTTATATATACACTTATATATATATATATATAAGAAACAAATAAAAAATATTTTGCATCTTATTCCTTTTATTGTAATTAAAATCACAATAAAATTTAATAAATAAATAAAATCAAATAAAATATTTGATTATAAATATAACTTTTATATTAAAAGAATGATAATTTAATCACAATTAAATAATTAAAATAAAGTAACTATTAATTTATTAGAAAACCATCTCAATAGAAATAAATACATCACATGTTTAAAAACAATTTGAATTAATCCTATTAATTCACAAACTTTAAGAAAATAGGAATAAAAATTTAAACACAAAAAAGCCAAAGCTCTGATACCACTGTAGGATTACCATGTGTTCATAACACGCAGCGAAAGAAAAGAAGGTAATCCTAAAGATCTATTTTTGTGCTTAAACTTTATTCCAATAATATACAATATATAGATCAGATCTAAATACCTGTGTACGCTAGTAAAAATCACTTTCTCCTTCGATGGTACGAAGACGCTATGCGTATTCACACCGAGACCAACCTTTGCTGTCAACTCCTTGACCAATGGACATCTGATCTAAATTGAGAAACCTCTTGCAACTCTTTGCATGCCATAAAATTCTTCTCCAAGAATTAGGCTCACATACATTTATATGTGTTTAGAGGCAAAGGAATAAAACTCTTGTTATTTGCTTCTTTCCTCTACTCTTGGCATACATATATATAGTATGAGATTTGTTACTGATTTTAAATTTGATTCTCAATTCAAATTTAAATCATATCTTTAAATTCCAAATCTGAATCCTTTAAATTTTATGAATTATATCATAACAATTTAAAACATAATCGATTTGGATCTCATCCAAATTTATAATTCAAATTCAGAAATAGAGTAACTAATTATTCTCAAATCTCATTTAATATTCTCAATTATCATACTATTATTATATTCTTGGTGCTAGCAAAGAATATAATAATATTCTATTTGAATTAATATAATTATTTATTTGATCAAATCAAAATAATAATTAAATAATTCTACAACAAAAATTAGAACACTTGTTAGTGTGTGACCCCATAGGTTCAATACTAAGCGGGTAGTAAATTAGTCATACTAAATTTACTAATCAAGGTTGGCATCTAACAACACTCCTCAATGATCGGATAGTATGAAGTAATATATTTTTACTAAGAATCTTAGAAGAACAAAGTATAATTCCTTCCATCTTTCCAGCTCTTGGTTAACTCTTAGAGTATGGTTTAATTGTCAAACTCTAACTTGTTACCATTATTATAATGAACTGTGAATGACTTAAGAAACTCATTTCTTCATTCATTCAATCTCCTTGGCCAAGGTTTTATTCATCTCAGTCATTATAATCATAGAGCTCAAACTCTTTACCGAGAGTTGACGGATTCCTTATTGACTAATCATTAATTCTACAAGTATTTAAATCATACCCAATATCCATTCAACTAGCACCCTAGGGTATTAGGTGTCCGGAATCAAAGTATAATAAATACATTGTTAATTACTATGACCGTCGCAGGTAAAAGAAAACTCTATTACCATGTTCATCTTGAGAATATCCTATTGACAAATATACGGTAATTATAACCATTAGGAATTCTCAAAGTGAGTCAGTTCAATGGTCATATCTCTATATGCAACATCTATATATATAATTTAATAAATGAGATCTATTAATCTTCATCCAATGAAGACTATTATATATATATTGATCTTTTCGGATTATTAATGTCCTTTTTAATAATCCTGTGACCAAGAACAATTTAGATTAAATTATAAAAGATTTATCTCTCAATATTATGATCACTATCATAATGATAAATCTCTAAATTTAATCAAGGACGTTATTATATTAATATTTTAATATAATAACAATAACAAATTATATGATATATGATTGATTGGATTGTGGTCATACTCCTTATTCCCAACATGATCTATATAATAATAATGAAATTTTGCCTTATCTTGAAATTCATGATCATTTAGAGTCTCCATCACACATAGTGGGTTCAAGCAGTGATGCAGCTGCTATTCCTCCATCTTCTATGTTGCCTGAAAATGTTGTGATGAGGAGGTCTACGAGACAAACCAGGCCACCTACATATTTGCAGGAATATGAATGTCAGGCCATCAACCATGCTCAGCCTAAAGCACAGCTTTGCACTCAAAGATACTCTATCTCTAATGTCTTATCATACACTAGGCTTTCTCCCACGCATCTTGCATTTTCCTTTGCCATTCAAAATTTAGAGCCAAAATGCTATGAGGATGCTGTCACTCAACCCTGTTGGCAAGAAGCTATTAAAGCTAAACTCCTTGCTTTGGAAGAAAACAAACATGGAGGCTAACCTCTTTACCAGCTGGTAAAAGAGCTATCGGTTGCAAGACACAAGGCACGCCTGGTTGCGAAGGGATTCACACAAGTGGCAGGAGTAGATTATAAGGACACCTTTAGTCCGGTTGTTAAATTGGGTACTCTAAGAGTTGTTCTGGCTGTTGTTGTTGTTAATGGTTGGCACCTAAAGAAAATTGACGTGAATACTGCCTTCTTACATGATGAGCTTGATGAGGAGGTGTACATGAAGGTGCCTCCGGGTTTAGAAGCTACACCTAGCCAAGTTTGCAAGCTTGAAAAATCCCTATATGGGTTGAAACAGGTGAGCAGACAATGGAATTGCAAGCTCAAATCTGTTATTCTTGAGCTGAATTTTACTCAATACAAGTCTGATTACAGCTTGTTTATCAAATCCACAGCACTTGGTTTTACGGCTGTCTTGGTGTATGTAGATGACTTAGTGTTGGCAGGAGATGATTTGCATGAGATCGAGTTGGTTAAGGATGTGCTTCATGATAGATTTTGAATCAAGGACATAGGGGATTTAAAGTATTTTCTTGGATTGGAGGTGGCACGATCTAAGAGTGGTATTGCTCTGTATCAACGGAAGTACGTCCTTGACTTGCTTAAAGAAACTGGATTCAAGAATTGCAAACCTGCCACCACACCTATTGACTATGGGGTTAAACTCAGCAAGGATATTGGGGAATTGCTCACAGACTCTACTCCATACCAAAGGATCATAGGCAAACTTCTATATCTTTCCAATACCAGACCTGATATAAGCTATGCTATTGGGAAGATGAGTCAATTCTTGGATTGTGCAACTACTGAACACCTAAAAGCTGCGCATAGAGTGCTTTGCTATGTCAAAGGTTCTCCTGCTGCTGGCTTGTTTTTTTCTGCAAATTCTGATTTGTAACTCACGGGATTCTCTGACTCGGACTGGGCAGGTTGTCCTGATTCCCGTAGATCCGTTTCTGCCTATTGCTTCTACCTTGGTCCTTCTCTGGTTACTTGGAAAAGCAAGAAGCAACTCACAGTTGCGGCTTCCTCTTTTGAAACTAAGTATCGAGCGCTGGCACTAGCTACACGGGAAGCTCAATGGCTGAGCTATGTTCTTAAGGATCTTGGTGTGCCACTTCAAAAACCCATCAACTTGTATTGTGATAACAATTCTGCTATCTATTCGCTACAAACCCATGAACGCACCATATCGTGCATGATAAATTACAGGAATACTTGATTCATTCATCTTTTGTCCATCTCTACTTGCAACCAAATTGTGGGCATTCTTACCAAACCACTTTCTCCTGGCCCTTTGCTGTAGCTTACTCTAAGCTTGGACTCCTGAATCTCTTCTCTCCCAACACTCCAACCTTACGGGAGGGTGTTACTTGATTATAATGGTTGCTGATTAATTATTTAATAGAAAGTTAGAAGTAGTACTCCCTTAGTACTCCCTTGCTTTAGTTAGGTAGTTTGTTGAGGTCTGTTATCGTTAATTTTGTTGAGCTGTACAAAGTTAGTTAGCATAGTATAGTCATATATATAGTTGTCATTAGTATTATAATTAGTATGATTCTTCATTAATGCAAGTTTATCATTTACTTTCATCTCAGTTTCTCTGGCTATGTGTCCTTCTCCTCTCACACATCAAATTTTTACATATATTTTGTTGCTGTTTTTTATTTTTTTTACTCCTATTAGAATTCCCTCCTCCTTTATTAGGATCAAGAACTTGCTATAACTAACTATAAAAATAATAGCAAATTATATAAAAATAAAATCACATGAGAAAAAATAAAATTAAAAATGAGATTTCATACCACACACCATGTTAAATACAAATTTAATAATAAAAATAGAGTGGTAAAATGATGACAAAAATACCTGGAAAGAATGGAACCATGCGCAAAATTGGTGGTGGAAGGCCAGTATTTTTAGTAGAAACAGAAAACTTTTTAACGGAAGTGATAGAATGACTTATCGAGAAAGAGAATTCATATATTTTTACTTTTTCAAAAACGTGTGAATTAGCTTTTGGGAAGTTAAAAGCTTTTCTTTAAAATGCTGCCAAATATGTATATAACTTTTTATAATTAAAAAAAAAATAGCTTCTGCTCCTTTCTAAATGAGCATCCATGGAGTGGAGCGGACTTGAGGTTCTCCTTCGAAAGAAGTCTTTCTTTTTCTTTTTTCTGTGAACTCCATCTCATCTAAATACAATTTCATAATAATAATTCTTTGAGAGAAAAAAAATGTTAGAAAGAATTCGAATCTTTATGAGTGATGATAATTGTGCCTCTCTACGGTAGAATGTTTGCAACTTTGATTAATGTACCTTTTCTAATTTAAAAAAAACATTACAATCAACTAGTAATAAAAAAATTCCTTTAAAAGTATATATTGAGTTATTACCTCTTATATATTATGTACTTTGTATGTACTCTTATTAAAAAAAATTACAATAAGTAAATTTGATAAAAAAAAATAATCTAGATAACACATGTTTCTACCACCGGACGCTATCGTCCTGTATTGGAGGGAGGCTAGCTTCGATGATACGGTGCCTCTCTAAGGACTCCGTCTTTGACAATTTCCTGATCATGGTATTCGTGGAGCGCGGGCGTCCAACGATTCACACGTTCTACCTGCACAAAGGTCGAGTGGACTAATCCACTGCCACCGACATCACCAACCTCAGCGGCAAAATTCTATTACGTGTTCTGTTATGATTCTTTATGGATGTCAAATATGAGTCGCATATGCTCACCAAAGTTGCTCAATATCAGATTGTTCGACTAACCGACGAGTGCGGAACAATAACGGATTATCACACTCAAATATCACTCCATTGTCACTGTTAATTAGAATACATATAGACAGTTATTACTAGACATTTTTGCCTATTTTTTGGAAGAAAAAATGGAGGAGAAGAAGATATGAAATGTATGTGGAGAATGGCAAATGTTGCACATCCTTTTACAGCAGTTACCCCTAAACTTTATAACTTAACATATTTACAATATAAACGACATATACACGTGTCATACGCAATTATGCACGGTCTTATCTCATTTACACGAAATAAACAATCTTATCTATTTTCATAATAATTTTTAAAATTATTTATTTCAGTAAATACAATATTTTTTTTAATTTATTTAATAAAACTTTTCAAAAATAATCTATAACAAAATTAAAAAACGTGACAAAAGTATTTTGACAAGAAGTATGTCCGGGTATTTACTTCACATCAAATCACTTTTGTCATTTTTTTATTTTAATTTTTGGGGATATTTTGACAGTAATAAAATCTTTTGATAGGATTATTAGTAGTTTGGCTGATTGTGAAACTTATAAAGTGTGTAATTGGATCTTCCTTGTCTTATGGCATCGTCGTGTTCTTCAAATTTGTTGTTTAGTAAATCCCTCTTGTTCTGTTAAAATAAAAGGTCGTTATTTCTCGAGATTTTAAAATGACAAATTCGCCCTTTATCATTGAACATAAGGTGATAATTAGTTCTTTAGTATAAAATAAATAATTACATCTAGTTAAAAAATGTAATTACTGCAAATATTGAAATAAACACAAAGTAAATCTCAAATCAAATTTTCAATATATTAATCAAATATTTCTAAAAGTCTTATAAGTTAAATTCAATTATATTGTAAAGAGGTAGAATTCAGAATATTTATAATTATAAAATCATAATTAAACTAAAAAAATATTTTACAAATATAAAGATGTTTATCCAAGTGATGACCCATCGTGGTGAAATGGAGCCCAGCATTTTGCATGTGAAGATTGACAGGTATTTCGCCAATGTCAAATTGATTGAACAAGTTTTTTACAAATAAACGATTGAGGAAAATTATAGTCAACTACCTGATTGAACAAAAACGTAACGTCATAAAAATTCTTGTAAATTGTCTTTCTTTTTCAGTAAATTCTATTAACATTAAATATTTCTAAAAATGGAAAACCTCATTTTAACACTAAATAACAGCTTAATTTTATTTTACCAATTAGAATTATTAATGGTTCATAAATTTTGAATACTTTACAATAGAGAAAATCTAACTTTACCTCTTTTTATTTTGTTTTAGATTTATCTTATAAGTTTAACTAGTTTCAATTATTTTGCAAATATATTATTTTAATTTTAATCTTAATTTAATAGTTTAACTAGAATTTTAGTTAGTTTTTCCACTAAAATGTGAAAACTCTAAAACATCTCAAAAAGTGAAAAATCTGAAAACTCCTGAAAAAAGGTAAAAAAATTTAACACCCCTATCATTCCCACCAAACAGAAATTGATCACCACCACCTTCCTAAGATTTGTCAGACGTGACATGAAAGAGGAGGAATGTTTGGGGATAAAGGTAACGTTGTCGCAGATCTAAGAAGCGGAGGAAGAGGAAGGCAAGGAGAGAAAGGGACGGTGGAGTTGGAAAGGTAGAAAATTTGGGGAGTTTCTCTATTTATTTTTAAATTTTTTTTTAACAAACTTATAACTAAAATACAAAGAAATTGAAATTATATTATTTTATTATTATTAAATTAGTCTCTATAAAAATCAGTTTTATCTATTTATCTAATGGTGCAAAATGCAAAAGGAAAAATCCTTTTATTTAAGAATATCTTAAATTTTAAAAAAAACTCATTACTTTCATTTTATTTGGAAATTTTTAAAATTCTAATTAACTTATTCAATCAATTTCATTATCTATTTTCTTTTTTCTGGATTCATCATCATCATCATCATTTGTTTGTTTGCTTTTTATTTGAGTGAATTTGATTTTATTTTAAATTTCAATAGATTAAAATTATATTATAATAACTTTTATTATTTTGATGACATTTAATAATATAAATTTTTTTAACACATAAATAAAATTTCTTTAAATATGAAGACAAACATATTATTACAATGAAGATATATATAATTTATAAAAATTTAATAGAAAAAATATTCCCACACCTTAATGACTAGGTCCGTGTCTGAACACGAGCAAAAGAACCACATGTGTCTGAGCACGAGCAAAAGAACCACATACAGCATAATGACATCTCAACGATCTATTTAGAAACTCAAAGCTCCTCACTTATAATGAGAGAAATCTGGCCGAAACAGAAATGATTCTTCTATTAATGACAACATTAGACAATATTTAAGGAGGTTCATCCAGCAATAATGTTTGCGGGAATTAACAAAAGGACTTAACCCCACCACAGATACAAAAAGGGAAACTTACAACTTCTCAAAGTATGTTGCAACTCCTAATAAGCTTTCATTCCCTACCTCTAATACATTTTGACTTAAGTGTCAAAATATTTTTGCAGGATTTTAAAATGGCGATAAAGGCTAGAGTCGAAAATGACTTTATCAAAAGAATACTAGTAAATACGAGGGCCAATTCCAACATAATGTACTGAAACACCTTTGACGCCCTTAGTCCCAAAGACTGGCATATCAGGTCTCAACTTCCCAGTGTGGTCGGGCTCGGTTACCACTTTATTAACCCCGATGAGCCAAAGACTTATGCTTCACTATAAGAAAAACATTGAATACTATCATATTTATCGGTGGAATAACAAAAATAATCCGCCGATAACTATATTACTAGCGGATTTTTCGTCGGACACAATCCGACGACCCCTGTCGGTAACCATTTGCCATCAGATTTTTCAATCTGCTGATAATTACCGGTGGATTCTGCGGTGAATTCTTTGCCTGAAAATTATTTGATTTTTTCCGGTAATGTTGGTGCCACACTATTTTGTTTCCCGTCTAATTACCATCAGATTTTTTTTCCTGGCAAATCCGACGGTAGCTTCAATTTTATTTTAAAAAAAATTTTAAGCTTAATTTGGCAAATTCTATTTTTTTTAAAATTTATTTTTTACCCAATTAGTAGTGAAATTCTAAATAATTAAAACCAAATAACCATTTATTAAATATCAAGTGTACGATAAAATAAAAAGTCAAATAAGTAAAATACAATCAAATAGTCTAGAACAAAACCCTAATCACTACGAATCCTGATAGTTGTCATTGTCGTCATCCCCATGGTCTTGCTGAGGCAGGGGACTAGGCGGTGATGTTGGTGCCCACCAGCAGCGCCGCTGCCACCAGCAGTGCCACTGCCAGTAGCGCGCATCTGCTCCTAGTACACCGCCATTTGTTGCTCCATCTGCTGAAACTGCTCCAGCTCCGGCCTAAGCTCCAGCCTGAGGGAATTTGTGTCTGACACACATGCGAGGATCTCGTTATACCTCTCCTCAGACTGCTGCAGCTGCTGAGCCTATTGGTGAAGGCTTTGGGTGAGATTCAGCACCTGCTCCCTCAAATCGACGATATTGTCCTCAGGAGTGACAGTGCGGCTGGTGGCAGTGGCATATGAAGCCTTCAATATGGAGGTGCGAAGGTTGTCGACAAAGAACGATCACAGCCCGTAGACGTGATTCTTGTACGGCTCAGATGTGATCTGTGCGTCAAACCGTGTCAAGATCGACGACTGCATCAGTGGAGTTGCTGTCGTCCTCTCCAGTAGGCTGGGATTGTTGGGTTGCGGCCTCCAATCTCTGCATGTAAGACTCCTGCATAACACATGTTATGATTAGGACGACAGTTAATTGAAAACTTTATCAAATGATGTTTAACCACATAGTGATCCGCAAACTGCTGATCAGCAAATCTCTATTTATTCTATTTAAAGTGTGAGTATACTTGATAGTTTCCACCATCGTCGCATTACAATCCAATGACTTAGACTACACATGTTGAAACAATATGTTAAATCAAGTAATAATGACATTAAATGTCAAAGACAAAATGAACTTAATAACAAAATGAAACAAGTTACATATCAGCCCGGCCTTTGTCTTTATGAAAGTCGCTGAGCCGCTGGTATACTTCGACGACCTGGCCGATGCCCTGTTAGCTCTATTTGTGAGACGGTGATGCTTGAACCCTTCATCAGTCTCCCAATGGACGTATAGTGTCTTCTTAATGTTCGGGCGGAGCCAAATACTGAGGTGGTCGCGCCTTTCACGTACATCCTCCATCATCTGCTGAAGCTGGCTAGGCATCCAATGGTCGAAGATCTTCCTGACCATGGCATCGTGAGTCTTGTCCCATATAAATTTCTCCCACACAAAGAATATTTAGCACGAGTTGGTCAAAATTAAATATATAATTAAATAAAATAGAACATATAAACTAGCTAAGGTTTGAATATGTTGAGCTTTTACCGTCCACTTCTGAAACCACCGCTCTCTGGTCTCAGCAGGGATCTTCTAGTAGCTCGACTATACGTGGTCAGACATCAGTTTGATGTCATTGGTACACTTCTGTGTACATGCATTGTTATTTGGTGCACATATATCAATGAAAAATTTAAGATTAGTAGTTTACTTCAAATTTGAAGTAATCTATAAACTTCAATTATATTTAGATTTTTTAAAAATTTCGATTGAGTTTCATCTATAATTAGAAGATGCCTAAAACTCTATCCATCAATAATTCACTTAAAAAATTCACAAACAAACCAATATGGCATTATATGACTTAAGCAGTAACATTCATTAACAATAAAAAATTCTCAAACATTTTCAGCAGTTCAAATCTACTAATCTAAATCGAACCAATCTTAACAACCTAAATTCACTAAAACCAGAAAATTGAGTGTAACAAATAAACTAAAATAACTAACTAAAATAAAAAAACTTAAGATTAGCAACCACATATGTTGAATAATCTCCTCAAAATAGTTTGCATATAAAGACTTAAAATAGTACTCCCGCTGTCAAATTATTAGGCCAAATCGTCATCTGTACGATGGGAGGCAGTGGAGAGGCATCTGGCTGGCATTCGTAGGAGGATTCTGGCACCGCAGTATCTGTCACTGGAGGAGACATCGTCGTCGAAATAGTGGGCTGCTGAGCCGATAGAGGCGGTGGAGGAGTCCACTCTAGTGAAGCAGCCGGACGACTTCCTAATGGCGGGGGTGGTGCAGCAGAAGGAGCCACGTAGTTGGGGTTAGAGACCATGATAAATGGTTGATTCTGTGCACCCATTGCCCGTGATGTCCCAGGGATAGTCGAAGTAGAAGGCGATGGCTGAGAAGACTTAGGGATACAAGTAGACACCTTCCCTCTACCATGACCACGAGATTGATTTGCGACACCTCTACCTGTCGTCATGTCTGCAAAGAGCATACCAATTAAATTCAAATTTGATTCTAATTAGTCTTCTTATCTTTAGTAGTTTAAATCAAATTTGAAGTAATCTATAAACTTCAATTATATTTAGAATTTTTTAGAAATTTTGTCAGAGTTTCATCTATAATTAGAAGGCGCCCAAAGCTCTATCCATCAACAATTCACTTAACAATTCACAAACAAACTAATATGGCATTATATATCACTAATGAATTATGCCAAACAAACTCAAACATTCTAAATCACAGGTAGCTACAACATTCAATTTAAAATCCAAAATATTCATAGAGGTATATTATTGAACACTTGGCACGCTTAGGCATAAACAACAAGAGATAGCACAAAAAAGCATTCTTTTTCCATCAATTCACACAAATTAGCATAGGCAACACAAAATCAGCAACAATATCTATCAACAATCAGGAATTCTCAAACACTTTCAACAGTTCAAATCTACTATCTTAAATCGAACCTATCTTAACAACCTAAATCCACTAAAACCAGAAAATTAAATCCAACTAAATTAAATTAACTAACTAAAATCAACCTAATAACTAAATACTAACCAAAATAGAATTTGAAAAAATTAGTTTGATCAAAACCTGGAGTGCTAAACAAAGATAGATGAAATAGAGAAGAATGGAGGCAGTGTTGGGGGCGCTGTGATGTCATCGGAGCTAGGGGTGGCAAATGGTGGTCGTCGGCCTATTTAGAGAACTTTGGAATTGAGAAATAGAGTTGTTCTGGTGCCGTGTTTGAGAGAAAGTTGGAGAGCTAGAGAGTCAGAGGGTGAAAAAGAAGGAGAAGGTGAGAAGAGGAGGGAGATACGGGATAGCGGCGGCACTGGGTGGCCAGCGATGGAGTCAGAACAGAGAGATGAAGAGAGGAAGAGAAGGCCAGCGAAAAGAAGAGGAAGAAGAAAGGGAAGAAGGGTGGTGCCTCGGACGGCAACGGAGATGACAGGTGGCACTGTGGTGGTGGTTCGATTAGGTCGCCAAAAGGCTGAGGGTGGTGGTGGTGGTTAGGGCGCAGTGAAGCAGAAGAGAGTTTGCAGAAGTGAGGGGAAAGGGTTTTGTGTTTTAATTTACCCCAATTTTACCGTCGGATTTTCCAGCGAAAAAATCGAATGGTAAAAGGGTCAGCGATGCCTAAACGACACGTTTCACTAAAATCTTTTTACTGGCAAAAAATTCCGACGCTAAATTTGACGCTAATAAAATTAGGTTTTGCGCCTCCATTTACTATCGAATTTAGGCACGACCTTTTAAATTCGACGGTAACTGATTCGAGGGACATTCGTCGCTAAATCCGACGGTATTCATCATTTTTCTTGTAGTAACTCATGATGGGAACCGGTGACCCCCGGAAGATCGTGATGATGGCTAAATTTGTTGTTTTGAAGGATTCAATAATGACCTACAATATCATTATAGACAGCTGAACCATTAACGCATTCTATCTGTTATAATAAACTTCTCGAATTCTTTTTGCCTCACAATAGTTTAACTAATTATTATTTCTTCAATGTAATAGTATATCATCCTAAAGCAAGCATGAAAACTTTGGATACTATTTAGCATATTCTTTATGCTGAATGACATACACACTCCATGAAAGGAAATAAAATCACAAAACATGCTTAAAAAAAATTAAGTTTTTAGTATGTTAATTAACAAATTTAAAGATTAATATTAACTATCTAATAGATATACATTGCATAAGTAATGGTAGATACCAATGGTTATGATGACATTATGGTGATTTTTCAACCGCTCTAATATTGGGTGCTACAAACAGTTAGCAGTGCTATTTTGGCAAACCGCTGAAATAATTGTCGCAATATAAGATTTTACTGCAAATTTGCTTTACGGCGGTTTAAAACTATTGCAATACTCTAATTTGAAATTATTTATTCTGTAGATTCTAAGAAGGTTTAAACATCCAACATTTGTAATTGATTTGCAACTGCCGTTAAAGCAAAACACGTTTTCATCATCTTTTGTGGCAATTCTATAAACCATTGCAAAATGTTTTATTATTTCTTTATTGAGTTTTTTGAGATTTGGTAGACTTTTTTTTCCATTCCATAAGCAATAATGTTCTATTTTTATTTTGTGTCATTTTAATTTTTTTAATTTATTGAAAAGTCATTAAAATGAATGACACTCAACCAAATTGAAAAACAAAAAGCTAAAGTAAACAAATATATATATATATATATATATATATATATATATATATATATATATATATTGTGAGACAAATAAATAGTGAAGACAAAATCAAATTGACTTCTATAGTATCTATTTCAATTGATTTAAATTCGTGGTTTTTCATGTAGGTCATGATCGCCAAAAGAAGATGGTATTGCACGCAATAAAGTCGGCGTACGTGCTCCCTAAAGAATCCATCTCTATAGTAATATTGGGTGAAAAATCATCTCCTTACCGTTAAATGGTATTTTTCAAAAGATTTTTCATTGTATGTCTTATTGTCTTCTTTTCTACTGCGTTTACCTTTAATTTGATAATCATTTTTTGATACTCTTTTATTTACACACTAAAATCTAACTGTTGTGCAATATTACCAACAAATTAGATAGGATATAGTGCAAAATCTACATCACGAACTTGTCCTATGGTGCTCCTTCCAAAAGACTTGTGTAAGTGAATTATTTTGAAAATGCTCCTTAAAACCATCATAAATGTGTCGAATTTGATTGTACATAGATTTTTCACAGCATCAACAAGTGTTAAACCTATATTTTTGCAGCAGTTTGCCCGAACCACCGATAAATACCGATAATATAGCAGCATCACCATAATTTATTGCGCCAACCATCATTGCATTTCTTTTAGCGATGATGTTATTACCGCTAAAAATCCACTTCTATTTGCCAGGGTCTTTTTTTTTTTTTTTTTTTTTTTTTGGCAATGATACTTGACACTTCATTTATGTTACGATTTTTTTAAGCTGTGCTTCTTAACTAATAATTTTTAGTCAATACATAGCTAAAATATCTCATTTTCTAAATGAGAGAACATAACTAAGTATATACTAAATTAATTAGATTTTTTATTTTTTTTTCTGAGTCCAACTATTGTAGTTAACTTTAACTAACTTTTTTAGAAATTCTTTTTTTATGTTTACATTCACACTCTCTTTTCACTTCTCTAATTTCTTTTTTTTTTTTCTCTTCTAATACCACTCTTATTACACCAACACCACAATTCTCACTTTTTTCTAGTGACCACCCTACAGCGGCCACCCTTTGCAGCCACTCTCCAGCTTGTCAATGGCCACTTGACAAAAAAATAAAAAATTAAAATTAGATTAAACATTCAAAAAAAAAAAATCCTAAACCTAACGCACGTCCAAAAATTTCTAAACCATCGGAACACATTTTTTTTAAAAAAAAAAAAAGAGAAATCTTGATCTTTTATAATTATTATCAATCGTGTAGACAAGTACACTTAGTATGATAGTATCTATATATAACTTAATTAGAATATAGTCCATGTGCCAACAGTTAGAAAGGCTGCAGTGACAGCCAAGCCAACATGGTTAGGCCACGACAAAATTCTCCACAACAACTTAGTTATTTAGATTTTAGAGCACTAGCAACTTGACCTTGAAGCTGCTGCATCCAACCGTTCTTCAACTTACTATATCTTTATATATTTTGTACAATGGAAAGCTCACAGGTGAATTGAACGCTCGGAATTGTTAATTGAATGCTTAAAAAGTAAACCCTTTTCAGCTGTGTGTGGTGTGGCTCCCATATGCATACAATTTTAATAGTGATCTTCTCAACTATGAACACCTTCGATGGTCATAAAATAACCGCAACATTCAAGTGTTGTTGCTTTCTGCTCATCTAGTGTTATCAAGTGATGGTTTTAAATACCATAAAGTAAAAGTACTTTGTTTTTTTTTTTTTTTTTTTTTTTTTAATACTAACAAAATCTAATGTTAAGAAGATTTGTGCAATAGACCAGAATAAAGGCTACACCAAAATCTATCTAACGGTGAAAAGTAAGTGTCCATATGATATAAAATGATGTTAATCTTTAAAAAAATACCATCACAATGAATTAATTGATAATAAATTAAATAATATATCTCTTTTCTATAAACATAAAATTATTGATATTACATACAAATATTTAGAATTTTTTAATATATATATATAGTAAACATAATCGAAGAGTGGAGATTAAGAGTTAAACTGGTAAAGTTATATTACATTAAATTTTAAAGACGGAAAAGTGGATGCGTACTTTTGAGATTTGGTTTGGTAAAATTTTTTGGAGAGGTCTTGTTTTCTGTTTGATAAATAAAAAAAAATGTGTTTATACTTGCATTTTTTAAAAATTAGAAGAGCTTTTAAAAATATTTAAAAAAAAATTTTAAAGTTAATTTGTACTTATCAAAAATAAAAGTCTAATATAACCGTATATAATAATAAATATCTAAAATTATCCTTATTAATTATTAACACCAAATTTTATTTATTTTTCCTGTATACATTTTTCGTTATTGGAATCCTCATATATTTCTAATTTCTCATCCTAACCTTTACAAATTCCATACACATCACACACTAAATATGAACTTCTTCTATTTGTATTCTTTTTTGGGCCTTTTTTTTTTTAAAAGCAAAAAATACTAAAAATATTAAATACAAGAAAAAGGATTAATTGTTCTTTCATGTTTGAGCTAATGGATAAGGATCCCATCTTTTTTCAGAATTATAAGTTTAATTTTAAAATACAAGGCAAATAATAAATTAGTGTTAAAGCAATAATAATATCAAAGCAATCACATTTTGCAATTAAAAAATTGTTTATTGTTTTTTATAATTTTTTTTTTTGCAAGTGATGTTAATTAATTTATTCTATTGCTCCCCTTATACTATATATATTTGATTCCTGTACTGTTATTAACTTATTAAAATAGAATAATGTTTTATATTTATTAGTCTTATTAAATGATAATATATAGTGCTTTATGAAGTTCGTTATTCAATAATATATAACTAACTATTTAGGCATACTTGACATAAAAAAATTATGATTCTCTTTGTTTTTAATCTTTCAATTCTTATATGAGTTTATGGAATAAATTTTTTAATATTTATATTATATAAAATTTTAAATTAAAAATAAAAAGATAATTATTTTTTATTATAGATATGTTTATTATAAGTTTTTTTAAAAGATATTTTATCAAATATAATCGTAATGTTTGTGTGCTTATTAAAAATATCTTTTATTTTAATTTTATTAAAAACAGCGACTTTTAAAAGGTTGTCTTTTAATTACTTTAAAAAAATAAAAGCTTTGCCAAACTTGGGAAGAATGCCAAGTCAGTGATATTATGGCTATGACCAAGCTTTACTAAACAGTGTTGTTATCTTCCTATATGGCATAACATGTTGGAGAAGGGTGAAAGAAGAAATGGAAGGTTTTGAGAATAACGACCCATAGGCTATGACACATGAACTTACAACTTACAACTAGGGGTGACAATGGGTAGGATAGGGTTTGGATTTAACCCTAATTTTATTCGTGAGTTGAGATTTTTATATAAACTCTACCCTATATTCTATTCGCGGGTTGAGAATATCCCAACTCTAACCCTATCCACTCTTAACCTGTGGGTATCCGATCCTACCCGCGGGTTACAAAAAATATACAACACTATTATATAACTTGATGATAATTTAAAATAGAACTGATTTTTATATAAAAAAATATTAAATAATCAATTAATGATTTTCTTTTAGTGATTAAGAATCTTTTGTATTTAGTGAGAAGTCTTTGATTCAACATCCACTTAAAACATATTTTTATATAAGTATATAATATAAACATGTATAGAGTGCGGGTTGATCGGATAGAGTTGAAACTCAACCCACACCCTACCCAACCCGCACGAGAATCCTACCTGCACCCTATCCTACCCACTGTGGATCGGGTTGACAACCCTATCCAAAAGGGTGGGATCAGATTAAGTACACGTGGGTAGGATACATATTGCCACCCCTACTTACAACATGTAGGTGGAGAAGATTTTTTCAAAAGTAACGAATCAAAATAAAATATAAGAGTAATGTATATTTAAGACAAAATAGAATATTAGATAAATATTATGATATTTTTGAAGTTTGAAAGATAAATGTAAGAAGTTGCAAATAAAATGTTTTCCTTTCGAAAAAGGTATAACTAAAAAATGTTTTTAGGATGTAAATTAAATTTTATTAATGAAATTTTATAGATTTTTAAGAAAATACATAATAAATATATTAAAATGGATGTGTATAAATACGGCCAAAATTAATCGCTAATATATTTATGTATAAATATATGTGTAATTTGATTTTTTAAATATATATTTATACTTTAATATGTATTTTATATTAGTAGTTAATTTTAATAACTAATTTTAGTATACAGATAATATAGTCATATTAATATATATACTAAAAAAGATATAATCCATGTGAAAATGATTTATTTATTTATTTATTTATCGTACAAATAAGTATAAATTAGTCACTATATATACTCAAAAAAGCACCAAAATAAAAACATGAGTAACAGAGTGAGATCCCTTTAAAAACAAAAGAAGCAATTCCACTTGGCATACATGCAACTTGACCAGTGATAGCAGCATGGTCTATTTGGTGGCGTATACATTATTAACACTGCAAAGTTGCACTTCTTCCAAAATTAGTTCCACCCATCCACTTGCATTGCCACACTGGAAGTGAATCAAGACATACATACATCTTCCTTCACCTCTCTATATATAAAGCTTTCCATGCCATAAATTGCATGAATCTTTATATATGTATCCTCTTATTATTATGGCACCAAAAAACTTTGCTTTCTCTTTTGCTTTCTTTCTAGCATTAATTATTTTCTTTCATGGGTTTCAGTCCATTGAGGGACGCTACCTAAAGGACGAGGTGCATGGTGTGATTTCAAATAATGCAAATACATCTACAGACATGGTGGTTAGTACAACGGGACTGCCACCACCACCACCACCACCACCAGCACCGGTTCTCGGGCATGGTGTTGATGATTTTAGACCTACAGATCCAGGTCATAGCCCCGGTGTCGGACACTCAATTCAGAACTAGGAATGGGGCTCCGCTTATGAACTCAATTACTCATTATTATTATGTACATCAAAATAAACTCACATTTTAATTTGGTTCTACGCCTGCACTTATTATCACGAAAATGTTTCGATTTTCTTATTTTTAGTATCCAAATTTAAGATTCTAGGAGCAATTTAGTAGTTATTAGGTGTAGGGAGTATTGGTAGTATACTAGGTATGTATAAGGTTAATAAGTTCACTTCTCGTTTTCAGTATTATGTATCCCTAAAAATATTACCCATGAATTCATTCTTCATGTTTCAATTTTATTGAGTTTGTTGTATTTGAAGGAATGTGATAATAAAGACTGAATGGGGTCAATCATGCGTGGGTGTGATGTATGTAATGTCATTTGTCATAGCCGGAATTGGATAATGATTGGCTTAAGCGAATCGTCCCCTTGCTAACAATCTAATAGTTCTTTTGTAATAATAATTCTTTCTAAATTATATATTTGAAGTTAAGATTATCAAATACCATTGCCATATCCAAATAATTTATACAATTATAAATGTCATCATCATATTATAATTAGACAAATATGTTAAAAAATCTTAACTTAATTCTAGGATTATTCATGTTAAATTATTAAAAAAATATCTAAAAATAAAAATATATTTAGATGATTGAAAGTTTGGTTCTTATTATTATTTTTTTTTATTTTTTTAATTAAAATTTACTGAATTTATATTTTAAGTTGAATAATAACTTTTTGATGGGACAAGGATTACAAAGCGATTTTGATATATTGAAAAGAAAACTTTAAAATTTTATTTATATTTGATTATTTATTTTTATTAAATCCTAAAAATTCAAGTAAAATAGACTAATATTAATTTTATTTTTATTAGACCCAAATTAATTATTTAAACTAACAGTAAAATTCCTTTACATAAGTCAAAATATAAAATAGCTAATATAATTAAATTTATTTATATATATAGTCCACAAATTAAAATAGACTAATAAAATAAAATTTCCTAACAAAATAAATATTCTGAATGAATTATGTCTATGACATATATGCAAAATAAGAAAGTTAAGGGTGTGTTTGGTTTGCGATTCATAATCCTCTGAGAGATTATTACTCATTAAATAGATGATATTATTTCGATAAAGACATTAAAAATGTCTTTTTTAAAGACGTTTATATGTGTCATAATATTATTGGACATCTTTATTAAACCGGTTAATAATTTATTTTTTAATAAACTAGAATAAAATCGATTTATTATAACAATAATAATAAACCCAATTGTCCGCACTATAATTATTAGACCCAATTTGATCCGACCGATTTACACAATTTAAACCGAATCATGTTTAAATTTTTTGATAAAAAAAATATATTCCTAATTTTTATTTTAAAAAAAATAAAAAACAACTATAATCCAGTGGGTTATTTAAATAGATCGGTTCGATTAGATTTAATCACAATTGAGTTTATTGTTATTGTTATAAAAAATTCAATTTTATTTTAATTTGTTAAAAAATTTAAAAATAATCAATTTATTAATACGTCCAATAATAATGCGACACATAAATATTTTTATAAAAAGACATGTTACTTATTTTTATGATAACGTCCTCCTTACTAAGAAGCATACAAATTGGGACTTTGACCAATATTTATAGTTGATAAACCTAAAGTGTGGTTGGATGAGTTTTGCAACTCAATCAATAAATAATATATCTATCACTCATTCGAGATCATTTCTGTATCAAATATGCATATTTTGTATTAAATAATTACTCAAGATATACCGTCAAAATTAATATTACACATTGAAATGACTAAATAAAAATGCACGAGAATGAGAGTTGGGTCATACTTAGATATTTATCTAAAAATATAAACTTGAGAAAGTATATCAAGTCTTTTGAACTTTGTGAGTAGTGAAAAATATGAGTTAACTTTCAAAAAAAAAAAACTTAATGGGAAATATCGTCTAAGGTTTATAGAATAACACAACAATTTCAAAAGTAGTTTTGAGGTATATATACGTGCCATTCAAACAAGATAAACTAAAAGATATAGAGTTAAAAAGAAACACACAAAGATATATACATTGGTGCAGGTAATTATTTATGTTCAGTCTTTAACTAAATTGAGAGGTCTACTATTTGATAGTGTTTAATTATAAGATATTATTATTTCCTCAAGTATTCTTAGACTAATATTGACTCAAAACACAAATAATCTAAAACTTATTAGATATTCTTAAATAAGTCTTACACAAATATGACTCATAATCGAAGTGATCTAAGAATTTTACATATTCTTGTCACAAGTCCTCTCAAGCCGAGATTGATAACTAAGGATGTGTTACAATTAATTTTTTTTTTCTAGACATACATGAGATCATTGTTCCAAGATATAAACAAGTGTAGGAACTATATAAATTGTGTTTTTTAATATAGTTTAAGTTAAAACAAATTTTTAACCTAGATAACAAACAACTTGTGATAATTGTACTCTTCTGAGGTATGAAGAGTTTACAGAAAATTAAAAAAAAATAAAGAATTTAAAATGAACACTTGAAAGTAATCTTAATAATAATTCAATTCTGTTCAAATTTCTATTTTTTTTCATAAAATCCCTTGACTTGTATTTATAGTGTGAGCTTGACCAAGTAATGTAGGACATCCTTTCTTCTTTCATTTTCAATTTGATTTCTCAAAGTGTGAAAGAAGTATGCGCAAGTTCCTTTTTTTTGGTACAATGCTTTCAGACCTCTTATGTACTTGCATAAGTAGAATGAGAAAAATTTCTTTTTGAATATTCTAACTTGTTGAACATACTTATATTTTGGAGCCAAAATATATATGTTAGATTGGATACTTTTATGAAGTCTTGTGACGGGTACCTTGTTTTTAAAGTCCAAGAATCATGTTTTCATATCTTTTGAGATGAATTTTAAAGTATTACATATTAAATACAACCTTCTCTCGAACTATATATGCTCATTTCTAATTTGCAATAAATTACTCAGGAAAATATTTATTAATATTTTAGAAACTGAGCAAATTGTTAGAAATGAATTAATGAAATTTTAAGATTATATCTATTATTTGTTAATTATCAAAACTCAATTAATCTAACATATAAAACTAATACACACTGAGAGACTTTACCTTTTTGAGTAGTGCATTTCTTATATGTGCCAAATCGAATTAACAAATCTTACTACAAGAAACATCGTTAAAATCGACGGCCAAATCGACGGATAAGCCGTCGATAATATTAAAATTCGACGGCAAAATGGACGGCGGGGTTGGTCGCTATTAAGCTTGTCGATTTTTCAAAATGCTAATAAAATCGACGGCTTGCCTAGCCGTCGATAATAATTTAATAAAATCGACAGCGCTTCTGTCTATAATATGAGTTTGAGAGTTTACACTCTTACTAAAATCGACAACATCGGCGTCGATATTATTATATAAAATCGACGCCATTTCTGTCGATATTTGATCCAATAAAATCGACAACATTTTTGTTTATAATATGTTTACTAAAATCGACAACGCTGCCGTCGATATTGGATCCAATAAAATCGACACAGTTGCCATCGATTTTATTATTCATATACCAACAAATTCTATGTCTATATTTGGGTTTTCTTGTCTATTTTATAATTAAAAAGCGACGACTATTCCGTCGATTTTAATAGATACGTTTTAATTATTTTTTTATTTAAAAAATAGTAAACAATTAATGCTATAACCAATAAGCTCACAGTAATTCAAATCTATTTAACTACTAATTTTATATATACATATGAACAAATAAATAAATAAAATAGAAAAGCATCATATTTTCTATTACTCGCTAAGAACTTTGATCAAACATGTAGCACGCATCAGTAACAGTGTAGCTACAAATTCAAACATGGTCTCCTATCAGCTATCTAACAACCCATTCATTATATTCAAAAATATTTCTACCATATTCAAAACAATTGGAAAAAACAAGAAGAAGAAATTGTGAATGCTGGTATATTTGACCTGAAAATATGAATTGAAGGCTCTTCTTTCTTGTAGAAGAAGAGAGAGAAGAAAGGTTATTGAAGCTCATGGGCATGGGAACAAAGGACTTGAGTATTGTGATAGCATCTGCCACCGTCATTCTGAGGAGGAAACACCACACAACATAATAATAATTGAAAATACTTACATTTTATAAGGATCGTCTCCTGCATAACCTGTTGGCTTCGGTATAGGCATCAAAACCTACAAACCAAATCCAAATATCCAAATACATACACTAGTGAAATCAATTGTTATTACAAGAAGGCTAACTAACTAAACTAACTGTAAGCAAGTTGCCAATCAAGAAAGAAACTAGTTCCTAAAAGCCAAGTTCAGAGGTCATGTTCGTTCTCTAATGCCTCAGACAACTCATAAAAGATGGTAGCAGCAAGCATGATCTCAGCTCCTGTGCCAAATGGACCCATCATCAAGTCTCCAAGCACAGTTAATACCCCCATGCACATTCCACCATAAACTGCAGCAGTAACTATATAGAGATTCAGTTCCCTTCCCATGTTTGAGTTCCTCTGTCCATTCATCTGTCACTTGGTGTTTCTACAAAAGCATTGTTTAACATGGGCTAGTAATAAGAACATGGACTAGTTCTGTAACAACACCTTCAAATTCAGCTCCCCTGTCACTGTTGATTGTTGTGAAGCTAAAAGCTTTCCAAATTATGCTCCCACATATATTTTAAGATCATATTTGATACTTTTGCTAATGATGTTTCACTTCCTTTTTTCATATCATCTTACGTAGCTAGAGCTCCCTTTCAAAAAAAAAAATTGGTTTTGTTGATTAAAGGATTAAACATTTCCTGCAAAAAGATAAATTTGAAGTAATAGAGTCACAAGATGGCAGTACCGGTACAAAAAGGAACTAAATGGCATACCGTCTTTGCAGCTCTCTAAGCTTCTCGAGTAGTTCCCAGAATTTTGGACGGGAAGCTGGATTACTAGTAGAATGAGATTAAGTTGTAAGTTATAATACTATTTCTTTTGGATGAGAAATAAAAATAGTTGTTTAATAAAGAGATGAGCATGCACACCGATGCCAGCAGCTCTAAATTATAGAAGCCCATCGTGATCAACATCTTTTGGAATTTCAAGTCGCTGATCCATGAACCCCACGGCTCCAATCACCTGCAATGTTCCTAGATGAACAATTAATCTATATGCACCCAAAGGGATACACAATTCATGTGATGTCTATCATTCTAGTTTGAGTATCTATTTTTTTCAAGATACTTTCAAGGTTTACATAAGCATGAAAGCAATACCTGCATTGAGTTGAGATTATCCCAAGGGATCTTTTCGGTTGTAGGTTCCCATAATATTACTCCAAAGTTGTATACATTAGACCTGGAGTTCCCAAGGACAAGCAAAAATGGATTTTCAAGGACTCAAATTTCTTTAAGAACATTTGATAGAAATCAAATTTCTTTAAAAAAAACTACATAAACCAAGATGGCAGCACCGGTACATAGTAGCATAAACTAAAAGTAGCACAAATATATTCAACACAATAACGCTATTAAATAATTGGAATCTATTTCAATGTTAAGCCACGATGTAGAACAATTAAAATAGCACCTTATCCACATGGTTGATGAAAATTGAGGAGTTCAAACAACACGTACTTAAGAGTAAAACAATTTTGCTTGGAGGCTTATACAGAAGGCTTGCATATTACCTCTGATAATGACGCAGATAAGAAAATAGCTATCTCTTTTCCAATTTTCGCTTGACGTGTGTGCATATATTTAGTGAAATCGAAGCAAAACTAACCATAACAAGAACATCAAAAACTTACTCATGGTTTTGATAGAAAGAATTCCATCTGTTTTACAAGCATCAATAGAAATTAAAGAGAGGAACAATTAGAAATTATAAATCACACTAATATAAAGGTATGTGCTCATTACTTGAGACTCGAAGAGAGGAAGACGTAGATCAAGCGAGAATCATCGAGAGTCTGCATATCTTCTCCGATAATTGACATCTCTGAAACGCTGAAGATATTAACTGAAATCACATACTCACAAGTTATAGTTAACAAAAAAAATCAGAGAACCAAAAAAAAGAGAAAGAAATCAACAATTCGCAGAGCAGAGAAGAAGGCGAAGCTCACGTGTAAGCTTAAATTATGAACCGAAGAGAACTCCATTCGAAAATCAGAAATTGGGGATCACATTTCACAAAACAGGGAAAACAACAAAGAAAAGTAAAGAGAAAAGAAAAACCGAACCTTATTGATACAACGTGTTTCGATTTGAAACAGGGGACGGAGGGACGGCGGCGCGAGTGCGACGGGGCGACGACGGGTGTTGGAGCAGCAGAGTAACGACACGGTGGCAGCAGAGCGAAGAGGTGTGGCGGCATCGAGAGGGAGGGTTGGTGAAATGGTAGAGGTGAAATGGAAAGCGAATTGGGGTTAACTTATGTAGTAAATTGAAGTGAATTGAGACGGAATCAAGGACGCGGGGAGGAAACAGTGATAAAATTTTTTTATGATAAAATCGACACCAATTTCGTTGATTTTATTTAGAAAAAAAATTGACATTTTGGCCGTTTATTTTACATAATAAATCTAAGCCACTTATCTAATTTTAAAGAGAGATCTTCACCGTTTAAATTTATCAACAACAAAGGCTGTCGATATAATAAATATTAAAATAGACGACATTTTCGTCGATTTTAAAGGGAAAAAAAATCTTAACCTTTTCTTTGTCGACAATGTGACGGTAGTAACAAAATGATCTAAGTTGCTAAAATAATCGACGATCCGATCGTCGATTTTAATATTTTATTTCTAATTTATTGTTTTTCATTTTATCGACGACCAACTGTCGAAAAATATCGACGAATATTTTAGCCGTCGATTTTTGTCGTCGATAATTATGCTGTTCCTTGTAGTGTCTAACATGTGACCATGTTAACTATCAGGAAAAAAAATATGTGGCTCACGTATTAGTCTAATATCAGTCTTACTAGCTGAGTAACTAATCATTAAATTATTATATTGGTGTCAAGTACAATAGGATTTATTACTAAAGCCATTTGTTTAAGTCAAAATGTTCACTACATCATGATCACTACTCTCAACAATCTATTGTCAAAACACTACTGCTAAAGATTAGACAATATTTGTAGGTTGTCCTAGATATATTAGATACATAGGTTGGTTACTCTGGTTAACTGCCAAACTGCCAAACTGCACAGGTACTTGAGAATTACACTCCAATAGAAAAAGATGATGTTGTGCGGGAATTGGCGGCGATTTTTTTTTTCCGCAAAATCAAATGCCGGCGGTTAATTGGACCGCCATGAATATGGGTGTCGGAATTGGATTTGGCGGCAGTTTCCAGCAATCAATGGTATAACCGCCGCTAAATCAAAATTTTGCGGCACACCAATATAAAACCGCCGCCAAATGAGCGTCTCATAATTTGCTTTATATTTACCGGCGGTTTCCAAACCGCTGCAATTTCTATCCATAGTTCCAAGTCCCCGCACGTTTAGCGGCGGTTTCAAACTGCCGCTAAATGCTAATATAGTTTCTGTCAGAGGTACCGGCGGTTGCAAACCGCCGCTAGATATAATAGTTTTTATAATCATTGAACTAAAACAGAGGCGATTTAAAACCACTGCTAGTCTAAGAGAAATTGAAAAAAAAAATGGAAATTTGGGTTTTTCAAAAAACACGCATAATTGGTTTAAAATATTATTCAATTATTTTTTAAATTTTTTTATATTTTTTATTATTTTAAGAGTGAATATTTTCAACCTTAGAATCTAAACTTGTAGCAAAAACAAAATTGAAATATAAGCAAAACAAGAAATATATATATCCATCAAAATAGAAATTTAAGAGATCTCTTTCGAAGAGTTGCTCAGTCTAATTCAATAAAATATTTACTTCAATGCAAAATATCTCTAATCCTAATATTCTATTTTTCACTCTATCATTCCACGAAACTCATCCCTGCAGCGATGTCTGGTGGCAGCTCCTCACCCTGCTGTTGAAACAGATAAATCAGAGCACCCTCCATCGCCTTCATCTTTTTGTTCTCTGCTGCTGCCTCATCCTCCATCGCCTTCCTCTTCAACTTCTCGCCTTCCAGCTTTGCCTGCAATTCAAGCAGCTTCCTCTGAGTCTCCTCTAGTTGGACTCCGTTGCCAGGTGCGTGTGAATTTGGACCGAAGAATTAACTAGGAGTCGGTCCAAAACCCACACCATGTACTCTACCTGGTTTCTCTTTTCCGAAAACCTGAGCAATGGAATCATTTTGAGACAACACCCTAGATGACTCATCCTGTTGCTCAATCTCCTCAATTCTTTCCTACAGACACAAATTAGCAAATACAATAAATATGTTGATAGATCCATCTCATGTCAAGAACACACCAAAAGATAACAACATAGGATGCCAACTACTATGAAAAAGAAGTAAGGGATAAATGAAACTCAATCATTCAAATTCTACCCCAACTATTTCCAAATTATATCGAAGTTCAAAATGCCAAGAAACATAACAGGTAAATTTGCAATGATAATTAAAGTAAGATGAATTAGAAATTGTAAAGGTCTCTTGGTCCATTATGACATAGGAGAGTAAACCATTCACCAAAGAGGTAAAAAAACAAAATAACATAAAAAAGTAGACTATTACCCTATTAGAGGTGTTAACTTTATTGATCAATTATAAGTAGTAGTACTTACACCGATAGCTCTAGCTTCATCATTCATATAGGAGCCATCTTTTTTTGTGCACTGTGATCCATAACTCTCCTCTACCGACTCTTCTCCCTTGTTGTTCCGACTATATCAACAAATTTTATGCCATTACCGTATTTAACACAATCAAGGCAATCTTAAGTCACAGAAATAGTCCAAAGAATGAATAACAAAAGTAAAGTACCTCTTCTTTCATCCGCCGTGCAAAGCTTTTCGAACCGCCAGTGTGGGTATATAGTTGCTTTGATCCTTTGCATTTTTCCTGCACTTCTCCTGTTGGTCCAGTAGAGACAAAGGGCGATTAGAAACTGATTTAAAAAGACTCAATGCAACATAAAAACTATTGTTGTGTACCAATGATCTACTAGATTACCTTCATCTCAGCTTTGGCGCGATAGTTAAGGAACCATCTCCAATGCTCTCGATCGATTCCCAGGGACGGTTCTCAATATTTTGTTCAGTCGTGAACGTTGGCTCGAAATAAGCATTATACAACCTCAGTCTTGTTTCCTTCCAAGACTTCCCCATACTTTCCAAAATATTTTTCTTGATAGTTCCTTCACTATCTTCATCAAAGTGAAAAATTTGCTATACAGATAATAACAATTTGTCAAAAATTGTAAAAACAAACAGATTTATTTCAAAGGGCATATAAACTTTTACCTTGACACATTTGTTATAAACTTTGTCCTTAGTGGTAATCTTACGCCAACTTTCCTCACAGATAGAAAATTTTTCAAAGTCAGATCCTAACAGACCAAGCATGCCACTCAACAGTCCAGCTTCGTTTCCAATTGCTTGCTTTGCATTGTTGACCTGAGCACGATCTTTCTACCGTTTGGCCGTTCCATAGCCTCCTTCACGCTTAGTCTTACCGGCTTGATTGTGCCATTGGAATCTATAAGCCAAACATAATACCTTATGTGTATCCATAGTGGACAGCATGCAAGAATAAGAATACATAACGAGAGTCTAAATCATGTTGAACATATAAACATTATTAAATAAATTACCGATTATCCTGACTTCCCAAAACTCTGTAGTCTTGCGTCCTTTGCGATTCTGAGCTCTAGATTCAACAAATGAGTCATCAACTTGTTGATCAACAGAATCTATATCATTGGCATTATCTGCGGAGTTTACATGGCTTGGCTCCGAGTTCTAAATATTATTTGTCCTCGTTTGTGGAGCAGGCCTTGGTACACTGCGCGGCAGAAGGAATGGGCATGAAGTTGGAGGGACACTATCACCATTGTTCAGGAGAATTCCAGAGTCATCGCGGTGGGAAGCCGAGACCGGAGGTGGAGCCGTTTGTGGTTGCTGACATCCTGGTCCTAGTTTTGATTTTTTTCGTCAAACAGCCTTTTCTAGCCATCTTAGAAGATAAAGGGCACCTGTTTCAACGAAAAAAAAATTTATAATCAAGAAGAGTCAAAGCACATTCATGCTTTTTGGGTAAATTTGTTTCAACCAAAATTGAATTATAATTCATTGACTAATTCATATAGAAAAAACAAGTTTAAATATAGATATAAGATTACATACATGTGAAACTATAATTTCTGCCCAGGAATCTAAAATACTCCCAACCATTTTAACATAAAAAAGCACCACATAGATTCAAGAGTGTATCAAATGCAAATGACAACTCCAATTGTCTGTCTAGCATTATTGCCTTATCTTGCTTATTGTGTAACTTAATTACTGTGTTTTGGCTTCAAATATCACATACACTGTATTTATTAAAGCCTAAGTGACTAAATAATTTCCAAGAACATGTTGCACCAAATACACAGGGAATAAGAGAAATATATATGATGAAATACACTATTAAAAAACACGATGCACAATTCAAAATTCAAAGTAAATGGTTACATATATCAAAGTCACATTTCATCTCCAGGTTTGAAAAAGGAAGAGCCGATAAATTACTCATCACCTCTCACAATTTAACGAGCTCCTTGCATTGATTATTTTATACATGTCCTAGAGTGTTAGCTATAATCATTGCAACGAGTATATAAGGCCAAAAAAATGTTATTTTATAATAACTATCAAATAATTAAGTGTTTTTTTAACAGTACACTTCATTTCACATACAAATTTTCTATTTTTTTGTTGTTGTTTTTACTGGGTACTCTATTTTCTATTATAATAAAAAAATGTCTTAGCAATAAAAAACATTCTTTATATAACACAAATCAGAGTACTAAGGAGTACCCTTTATTTACTGAATTTCTCAATTTTATTCGTTTGATATTTGGTGTTAATATATATATATATATATATATATATATATATATATATACACAAAAGATCTCGCTGACTTTGAGTTTTATTTTTCACCCTTATTAGTAGGCACACATGATGATTATGTGAAAACCAAGTTATGACTTTTATGGTTACTTATTCAATTTCTAACATCTCAAATCAATCCTAATTGTACTATTATACACTCAAAAAATAATATACACAAAAAAATTAATAATTAAATCAATAATCATATGTTATATTTTTTTAATTAAATAATTAACTACTAAAATAATCAAATTTACCATAATAAAATAACTAAATCTATAATAAATAAATAAATAAATAATCAAACTTGTTTTAAAAATTACATATACACTCTTTGTTTAAAAAAATTCTTAAAATTTTAAATAATTAATTAATTAATTAATTAATTAATTCATCTGATTTTGAGCTTTTTTGAGCTTTTCACGTACCAATAAATAATATAATAATTTAAGAAATACTCATCAAATGAAACTCATAATTAGCTTGATTTTAAGCCTTTTATTAGGGTTTATGTTAGTCATCACTGCCCAAGAAAACTCATCATCAGTTTCAAATGTTTTAAGTAATAAAATGCCATATTTAATTTTTTTAATTATTTATTTAAAATCGAATCAATAGCCGTTCTCATTACCTAATCAGTTTCTACAAATTCTTGATAAAACTTCAGGTCAAAATAATATCCAAAACAAGCTTGAGGTGATGACTGGAATTACAACTCTTACCCAAAAGAAAAAAGGTTACGGTGAATGGAACAATATAGATTTCAGTCATAATATATGCGCTACTATTGTAATCAATTATTTTAAGATCAACCATTTTATTGTTAGAAAGAGAGAGGGTTACTGGAGCAGAGAGGATGGGCCAACAGTAATCTCAACCGGAAGACGACCACAGAAGCGGAGAGACCTGAGCGACCGGCAGCTTCTGGAGACCCAGGTTCCGACGTGAGCTGAGGATTCCTCTTTGGAGCGCCAGATGTGCGAGCTTTTATTGGCTGGGGTTGCCTTCGTTCAATGTTTTCGATTTAGGGTTGGGGGTATAAGGATTGAGAAGCAGATGAACTTACTAATAGCCGAGTTGGGTATTTCATAAAAGGAGTTCTACTAATTTTGCGGGTCTTTGAATTTGTGAAAAATTCAAATCCCTAATATAACATTTTAAAACAAAATTAATAATAATAACCGGAATGATTAGTAACAGGAGCCATCCGAAAAATAAAAAAATATTCTACGATGGAGCAAAATAGGTGGGTTGATATTCTAAATTTTAAAATAATAATAATAATAATTAGTAGTAGTACTTACACCGATTTACATGAACTTTAGCTATAAAGTGTTTGTTTCGAAAAATGATTAATTAAATTACTTTTTAAAAGATAATTCTATAATAAACTTTTAGTATTTATTTTTCATAAGTTAAACTAAAAATTATATAAAGTTATATTAAAGATTTTTAATTTTAATAAAAATAAATTAATAACTTTCAGCAATATTTTTATAAGAGAGAAATATAAAAATATTTCGTATTCACTTTATTATAGACTTATTCATTCAATAGACTCTTTTAGTATTTTTTTTAAGTCTTCTCAATAATCTTATTATTATTATTATTATTATTATTATTATTATTATTATTATTATTATTATTGACTTATTTTTTATTTACTTCGACCAAAAAGGTCAACCATTCATATATTTATATCTATTGTAATATTTTAAAAATTAAAAAATTATTGATTTCATATAATTATTATTAGTTGTGCTTATTAAAAATTAGGGATAAGTATTGTTTTGGTCCCTCATGTTGAGGGTCGGAATCGAAACCGTCCCCAACGTAATTTCCGATTTAAAATCATACTTAACGTTTTTTTCGTATTAAAATCGTCCTTTTAATTTTTTTTGGACAAAAATACCCTCACCACTACCAACACAATTACCTCCTCCACCAACACCACCACCACAACCACCACCAGCACCAACACCACAACCACAACCACAACCACAACCACAACCACAACCACCAAGAAAGCAGGAAACAACACCAAACAGAAACAGAAACAACACCAAACAGAAACAGAAAGCAAGAAAGCAGAATCAAGGCGTGAGGCGGAGGCGGCGAGGCGTGAGGTGGCAGAAGCAAGGCGGAGGCGGCGATGCGGAGGTGGCGAGGCGTGAGGTGGCAGAAGCGAGGCGGAGGCGGCGAGGCGGACTCCAACGGCAACGGCTCGCCGTCCCCCTCCCCCCTTTCCCCTTCCCCCTCCTCCTCTCCCTCTCCCCTTCCCCCCACCCCCACCCCGCGTCCTTTCCCCTTCCCCATTCGCCGCCGCCGTCCCCCTCCCCCCTTTCCCCTTCCCCCCACCCCATAACTCGCGTCCCCTTCATTTTCTTCCTCTTCTTCTCCGGCTTCTTCCACTTTCCCTCCTCCCTCTCTTCGCCGCCGGCGCCGTCCCCCCGCCATCCTCCCACCCCCCCCTTCCCCTTCCCCCTTCCCCTTTCCCCTTCCCCCTTTCCCTCTCCTCCCCTTCGTATACCCTTTTCTTCCCCCCCAACCAACGCGTTTTTTTTTATAATTTTGTTTATTATAGGGGTAGTTTAGGAATAAATTAAAAAATTTTATTAGAAAGGATGATTTTAAATTCAAATACGACTTTAAGTATGATTTTAAATCAAAATATACACCAAAGACGGGTTCAATTCCGACCCTCAACGTGAGGGACCAAAACAATACTTATCCCTAAAAATTATTTTCAGTTTAATTCATCAAACTTAATACTAAAAGTTTATTTAAAATTTATCTTTTAAAAGCTAATTTAATATATATTAGCAATTAATTTTGCCTACATTTGACTCTTATAGTAAATATTAGCAATTTTTTTTTAATTGGTATTGGGTTTTGTTCAAGCACTATGGCTGAACCATTATCTGTGCTAGTTAGCCACGCTTCCTCCAAGATTCCTTTTAACACATCATTAAGCATCTCTTTAGCTGTCAATTTTTTTTTATCTGCTGACTTCGAGTTATCATTCATTAAGAGGCTAGATAAGCCATCTAGTAGCCAAGAAGGCATAGGCTTCTTCCTCGATTGAGGAGCAGAGGAGCCTGAACTGCTGCCATGGCTAGTATTATTGGAGTGTTGCTTCCTCTCTATAAGTCTTCCGGTCTGATCGGCTTTAGTCCATTCCCCCCAAACAATCTTCTTTGATGCACTTTGCAGCAAAATCCTCCAAGATTTTCTAGCAGTTTCTTAATTCATATCCTAACAAGGCACAATAGGTGCAAAATATCCCACCTGTTCATACCTCAGCCCCACTTCTATCATCTTACCATTAGGGCCAGTAATCTTCAGACTATCTTTCACTTTCTTTTCACCATTCAACTCTACTCTAGCTTTAAAGATCCTTGATTCCTTTCTCCTTACCTCAAAGAAGTCTAGGTCCGAGATGGTTCCAATTTTGTTTCCTAATTTGCGACCAACCTCTAGGATTTTAAATTGTTCTGGTAAAAGCCATAGTTGAATCCAAATAGGGAACGCATATATTATGTTGTTGGATGCCCCATCTATTTCCATCCATCGTTGAAGAGCCATGTTCAATTTTTAAAGCATCAGATTTATGACTGAAGAAGAATTGGAAACAATTTTTAACTTCTTCTACAACACGAAAGTCATCTGGTTTGCCTCAAATAGCATGCATAGTACCCTCCATGGTTCCTATAGAGAAGGTTCTTTCGGCAAAGATTCTCTCCCGCAAGCTTTTTGCATAAGCATGGACACCCTGGCCTCTGCAATGTCTTTTTCCTCAAGTTTCACTACATCCTCTTCCTCACTGCTACATCCTGTACCTCTGTAATCGTGGTCCTTCCTTAGTTTCTCTATGTAAGCCAATTAGAGAATGGCCAAATCGGAGAAAACATAAGTAGTTCGCATTAAATTTGGTCACTGAGAAAAATTCTAGTGGATAGTCAAAAAAATCCTATGCAATTGAATTAAACGAAATATTTCTTCATTAATATTATATGTCATGAGTATTTCTTTTTTCTAGATACCCTTAAAAAGAACAGTTGAAGCAGTGTCTGCTGCCTTGTGGTAATTAACTTTCTTTCTTTCACCATTTTAAAATAAGAAGAGAAGATTGAATAACACATCTTGACAACTACCATGGTTAATGACTAGTTTGGGAGTAAAGAGGAGTAGGTTAAACATATCACTGTCAACATAAAACAATATGCTCTTCCTCCAAAATGGCTTGTTACCAAATTGAGAACATGGAACTATAAAAAAATTTCACCCCACTTCTCTAAAAAAAAAAATTGGAAATATTTTAGACTATTTTCTTCGCTTACTTTTCTTTAGTTTTTATTATTCTTTATTTATCAATATGAAATAAGAAAACTTATAAAATTAGCCTTTGGGTGTCCTATAAGAACACCTAATAACAAATTTTACCTTAATTTTACCCCTCTATCTAAAAGAATTTATTTATCCTCATGTGATGTTAGTAAATATCTCAACATTTACTTTTCACTATTATCTCACATTTTTTATTTTTGTATTTATTTACCAATAATAAAAGTGTTTTTCTAAAAAATTTACCTACCCTTAATTTTTTTTAATCTTTATTTACTTAAATTATTCTCATAAAACTATGTCCAAGTAAAAATAAAGTAATATGTACAACTTAGTTCGAAATCTATGCTTTAAACTTGTTGTTGAGTTTTGAACTCCGTTCTTATGTGGAGAGAATATCCAAATATTGGTATCTAAGTCTATGATTATTTTTTATTGAGAATAAAGTGGCTAAGGTGAGATAGGATTATAAGAGAGAGATATTATCTAGTAAGAACAAGAAACACTTTAGAGAAGAGATTGAAGAGAGAAAGCATTTTCGCACATTCATAAAATTGTTTATGTAAATTGAGCTCAAATTTGGAGCTTGTTCTGGAAAACTGGTTCTTTGGTTTCACCGTTCGGATCTTTTGAAGGATTACCATGTGTTTATAACACGCAGCGAAAGAAAAGAAAGTAATCTTAAAGATCTATTTTGTGCTTAAACTCTATTCTAATAATATATATATATATATATAGTAGATCAGATCTAAATACCTAAGTACGCTAGTAAAAATCTTTTTCTCCTTCGATGGTACGAAGGCGCTATGCGTATCCACAGCGAGACCAACCTTTGCTGTCAACTCTTTGACCAATGGATATCTGATCCAAATTGAGAACCTCTTTACAACTTTTTGCACACCAAAAATTTTTTCTCTAAGAATTAGGCTCACATACATTTATGTGTGTAGAGGTAAAGGATAAAACTCTTGTTATTCTCTGTCTTTCCTGTACTCTTGACGTACATATATATAGTATAGGATTTGTTATTGATTTTAAATTTGAATCTCAATTAAAATTTAAATCATATCTTGAGATTCTAAATCTGAATCCTTCAAATTTATGAATCATATCATAACTCAATTTGAAAACAGAATCAGTTAGGATCTCATCCAAATTTAGAAATAGAATAACTAATTATTCTCAAATCTCATTTAATATTCTTAATTATCATACTATTATTATATTCTTGGTGCTAGCAAAGAATATAATAATATTCCATTTGAATCAATATAATTATTTATTTGATCAAATCAAAATAATAATTAAATAATTCTATAGCAAAGATTAAAACACTCGTTAGTGTGTGACCCCATAGGTTCAATACTAATTAGTCATACTAAATTTACTAATCAAGGTTGGCGTCTAGCAACACTCCTCAACGACCCGATAGTATGAAGTAATATATTTTTACTAAGAACCTTAGAAGAACAAAGTATAATTTCTTCCATCTTTCCAGCTCTTGGTTAACCCTTAGAGTATGGTTTAATTGTCAAACTCTAACTTGTTACCATTATTATAATGAACTGTGAATGACTTAAGAAACTTATTTCTTCATTCATTCAATCCCCTTGGCCACGTTTTTATTCATCTCAGTCATTATAATCATAGAGCTCAAACTCTTTGCCGAGAGTTAACGGATTCCTTATTGACAAATTATTAATTCTACAAGTATTTAAATCATACCCAATATCCATTCAACTAGCACCCTAGGGTATTAGGTGTCAGGAATCAAAGTATAATAAATACATTGTTAATTAATATGACAGTCGCAGGTCAAAGAAAACTCTATTACTATGTTCATCTTGAGAATATCCTATTGACAAATATACGCTAATTATAACTATTAGGAATTCTCAAAGAGAGTCAGTTTAATGGTCATATCTCTATATACACCATATATATATATATATATATATATATATATATATATATATATATATATATATATATATATATAATTTAATAAATGAGATCTATTAATCTTCATCCAATGAAGACCATTATATATATATTGATCTGTCCAGATTATTAATGTCCTTTTTAATAATTCTATGACCAAGAACAATTTAGATTAAATTATAAAAGATTTATCTCTTAATATTATTATCACTATCAGAATGATAAATCTCTAAATTTAATCAAGGACCTTATTATATTAACATTTTAATATAATAACAATAACAAATTATTTTACACATGATTGATTGGATTATGGTCATACTCCTTATTCCCAACAATCTCCCACTTGCACGAGAGCCAATCATGATAGATTGGATCTTGGGCATACTATTATCTCAATAATCTTCCACTTGCACTAGAACCAATCAATCATGTGTATAATTTTAATGCACATTTATGTTTATCAAAACTATTTTGACCTTAAACACCTTAGCTTTTGAGCACATGTGCTTGACCTTTTGCAAGATACGCCTAGTGCATAATAATATCACGTTTTCTCAAAACATGAAATCTCCCACTACAATAGTGTATAATTTTATTTTAAGGACAATCATTATTAAACATGATTATATAAAAAAATCTAAGTAACCATTAGATCTATTTTTATAGAATTGTATCATTATACAAATAGGTTATTTTTCAAAAAATTTGTTTGACGATCAAACCTTTTATACTTTCAGGAGAAAGTATATCCTCTACTGAGTAGTAAATAATTATAATAAAAGTAAGTGTACTGATAAACCACTATTTCATGGTTTATCTTGTACTCAATTGAGTGGTTTTTATCAAGTCTTCACCCACTTATTCATATAAACTGCATCGTTTTACCATTCCTTCCTCATTTTATGAGATTTATAAAAACATGTTTCCTATGCTTTATTAATATTAAAATTTATTTATCCTTTATTACCATTCGATGCTGTGATTTGTGTGTTAAGTATTTTCAGGTTTTATAGGGCAGGAATGGCTTAGAGGACAGAAAGGAAACATACAAAAAATGGAAGGAAAGCATAAAAATGGAGTTTTGAAGAGAAGACAGCGACGCGAATGCATGGACGACGCGACCGTGTGCTTGGCGCAAAACACAAGCGACGCGAACACATGGGCGACGCGGACGCAAGACTTGAGCGAAACACATATGACGCGAACGCGTGACCCACGCGTATGCGTGACAGACGCCACGTGCAGAAACTGCAGAAAACGCCCCCAGCGATTTCTGAAACCCTTTTGGCCCAGATCCAAGTCCAGAAAACACAGATCAGAGGCTATAAAGTGGGGGAATGCATCCATTCATAGGGAGGTCTTCCATTATTCACTTTTATAGAATTTAGATGTAGTTTTTAGAGAGAGAGGTACTCTCCTCTCTCTTAGGATTTAGAATTTGTTCTTCTCAAGTTCCAGGTTTAATATTCTTTCTATTTATTCTCTCAATTTAGTTTATGAACTCTTTATGTTTGGATTGAATTTCTTTTATTAATGCAAATTGAGGTATTTCAGAATTATGATTACTTCCCTTTATTTATATAAATAATTTAGATTTTTTTCCTTTTGGCTTTGGTTGATTAATTGGTGACTCTTGAGTTGTCAAACTCATCGTGATTGATAATTATTATCTTTGCTGATTGATTTAAATTCCTATAACTCTAGTCTTTCCTTAGGAGTTGACTAGGACTTTAGGTGTTAAATTGATTTATCCACTTGACTTACCTTCATAGTTAGAGGTTTACTTAGTGTAAGCAAAAATATAATTCTCATCACCATTGATAAGGATAACTAGGATAGAACTTCCAGTTTTCATACCTTGCCAAGAGTTTTCTTAGTTATTGATTTACTAATTCTTGCAATTTATTTGTCTTGTTCAAACCTTTTCAAGACCCAAAAAATACTATTTTCCATAACCAATAATAAATCGTACTTCCCTGTAATTCCTTGAGATACGACCCGAGGTTTAAATACTTCGGTTATAAATTTTATTGGGTTTGCTTAAGTGACAACCAAAAGTTTTGTACGAAAGGATTCTCTGTTGGTTTAGAAACTATACTTACAACGCGATAATATTTGTGAAAATTCTTTACCGATAGAAAATCATATCGTCAAAATGGCGCCATTGTCGGGGAATTGCAAACATGTGCCTTATTATTGGTTATTGTAAATATTTTTCTTTTAGTTGTTTATTTGTTTTTGTTTTTTTTACTTTTATTTCTATTAGCTACTATGAATTCTCACCCCTCTCGCTTTGAGTTTGGTTCTAAATTTGTTGAAGGGAATGGAAGCTATAACAGGAATATGCATCAAGGTCTGAGCAATCAAAGATGGATGGAGCCAAGAGGATATGATCAACCCTTTAGGCAACAACACCCTCCAAGATATCATGGGCAAGGACCACTCTACAATGCATACCAAGCTGATAGATATGGTGGACCCCCTTGTAATTACCAACAAGCCCCACCCTGTGTTTATAGACTATCCTCTCAACATAATTTCGGACCACCACACTCACAAGCTCCTTTTCACCATTCACCACCGTATGATCCTTATCCACCCCAATTCCAATCCAATTACGCCCAAGAACCACCACTTCCCTATGCACCATGTCCATATCCATCGAGCCAAGAATCACAGGCTCGCCTCAAGGAAACAGTAGATCAATTTCATGCAACCCTTCATCAACTGGAGCAAGCAATAAATCAATTATCTTCCAGACGTTCGGACACTCAAGGAACTCCCATAGCTCCATGTGGACAATCTAATGAAGAACGTAGCATGAAGGAGATACTAGAAACTCCAGTGGGCAGTACAGAGCATGACTTCGTACTGGAACAAGTTGAGGAAGCTGTCATTATAGAAGAAGAAGAGTTGATTGAAGACTTAGGAGACGCTGAACCTCCATGGGAATCCAGAGTTGTGGAGAATTCCGTCAAGGACGTTACAATTGATGCTAAGGAGGATAGTGCACAACCCCCAAAGCAGGTATCTTATGAAGAACTGTATGGAATAACCCAAGACGCAAGTTTCCTTGATGATGATAATTACAAGTCAAGTTCTCTTAGTAATGAACTTGCATCTGCAAGTAAATTCTTTGAGATAGAAGAATCTTCCCCAAGTGACTACGAAGATGATGCAGAGGTAGACTTTTCTCAACCTCCCAATTATGACTCAAGTGATGAGGAAGATATCGAAGACTTTGATCAAGACAGGGTTGATATTGAAGAAGTTTGCAAAGAAGTGGAAGAATTCACAGAAGAACACAAAGGAGTAGAGCTTGCAGAACCACTGGAAACATTCATCCCAAGGCCACTACCACCCAACTCCAACTTTAAGTGGGTAAAATCCTTGACTTTTACCTTTACTTTTCCACTTGAATATGGTTTACTTGAAACAGATGACCATCTTAGAGCTCTTTGCGGCTTTAAGAGTAAAAGGGAAATGACTCGCACTCAGAGCTGGTATGCGAGATTCAATGAAGTTTAACACTTCAATTTGAGGTGCAAGGATTGGTGTCAAGCTCAATTGAAAGGATCTAGGAAGCTGTTTAGTCGCTGCAGTGAGAATTCAAATTGCTCACCACCCAGCTGGAATAATGCAGATCAAGACAAAAACGGGTGCAAAAGTGAATTTTGGGATCCTGGAATCTGTTCTGACATTCAGCACACTGGAAGCCTGAGAACCTGTTTAAAACTGTTCAAGGGCTTTACGTGCCTTGTTTGGGACCCCGGAGGCTGTTGGCATTCCAAACATTGGTGGAAATTTCTGGATGAATTCAAACATAAGCCACCATAGCAGGAAGCTTATCAAATGTCCAACTTAAGGACTTTAACTAAAAGTGCTAGGTGGGAGACAACCCACCATGGTATGATCGTTCCCGTTTTCCATTTTAGTCTGTCTTTGAATTTGATTAAACCTGGAATTGTGCATAACCTTCATTGCATTCTGCATACTGCATAATATATATATATAAATAATAATAATTTCACCCCACGCGAGCGCGCAGGCCACGCGTGGGCGTGAAATGGAAATCGGCGTAAAGATCCAACGCCTAGAAAGTTGGGCTGGAATCGTGCGGCTGGTGTGCGTTTAGCACAAAATGGCCCACGCGTTCGCATCCCTGACACGAATGCGTCACTTGCACAACACTCATCCCACGCGAAAGCGTGAGCGACGCGTCCGCGTCGCGTGGATATTATGGCCCCCTAAATAGAAACAGAGAGTTGCGCCAAAACGACGCTGGAACTGTGCGTCTAGCACAATTCACAGCGACGCGTTCGCGTGCCTCACACGTCTGCGTCACTTATCTTTTACCCAACTTACGCGATTGCGTCAATCATGCGACCGCGTCATACCCCTTTTGCCTTAATCACGCGATCGCGTGCCCCACGCGTTCGCGTGGATTTGAATCCACTAAACCCAAGTCACGCGAACCCTAACCCCATCGCGTCCCTTAACTCCCCTTCCACTCCCCTCCACCTCTGCAACCAACCTCCACCAACCAAACACCACCACCGCTGCGCCAACCACCCACAACCACCCAGACCACCCCGCGACACCCCCCTCATCTCTTCTTTCTCCCCTTCTTCTCTTCCCTCCCCTCCCTTCCTTCTCTTCCACTCCCCTCTGCCACTACTCCCCACCGCGGCCAACCTCAGACCGCCGTTTCCCACCACCACAACCCTCGCCCTAACCTTCTTTCCATCACCGCCCTTTACCCCTAACTAAACCCCAACCTACACCCCGCCCCTGCTCCACCACCGCGCCGCCGTGCTCCCTCCCAGCGCCGCTGCGTCACCACCACCATCTCTCTGCCCTCACCTCTGTTCATATACATACCAGGTTCCGCCGTACACCGATTTCTCTATCATCCGTAGCTAGTTGCATCTTTTTTAGATTATGTTAGAGATGCCTGTTTGTAGTGGATTCTAGGTGGTTAGTTAGCTAGGATGTGGTTAGTGGATTTAGGCTTGATAATTGCGCCGTTCTTGCTACTTGTTTTATCTATTTTACAATTCTGATTTTGCTGTGATGATCATATTGTTCATATATTGTTCTTCCTTGTTTCTTGCTACTGTTACACTACTCTTTCATGTTCATGTTATTTGTCTCTCTTTGCAGCTCTATTTAATTTTATATGAACTGATTCTTCCTGCTATTTATTTCCCGGGTACATCCAATTTTAGCCGGAATGCTGCCCAATTTTCTGCAAATTGTTTCATTTTTACATTCATGTATTGGTTTTGGCAATTTTGAACTTTGCACTACTTAGCTACAACCGAACCAATTCTAGTCTAGCATTCTTATTCCTTTCGATTCCCTGGTTAATAAATTGCATTATTGATGATTTCGTTTTATTTTTGCTACTCCTGTATCTATATGAATTATCATCAATAACCTGATATCCTTGCTTGAATATGAGTTGACTGATCTTTAAATTTGTGAATCTCTTGTTACCTAGGAAACCGATTATCATGCCACTTACTTTAACTTTCTAACTTCCTTTTTCACTCCTAACCATTTTAACTTTCAAACTTCTCTTTTCGGTTTTTCACTAACTACTTTAACTTTCTAACTCAAGGCATGATTACTGTTTTTCCTAATTAACTTGAATTCCACTTATCCTATATTTTGGATTGCATCTTTTCTTTTCAGACTTTTTCACTCGAATACAATCCAAATTGCACATATATTTAACTCATTTCATGTTTCTCTTGCTCTTTTGCCACTCTATGCTTATATTGCTATTATTCTATTTGCCTACTTATTTTCCTGCTTTTGTTCTTCAATTATATCCTGGAATTTTTGCTTTATAGGATGTCTGACCCTCAACGCAAAGGAAAAGGCAAAGCAACCACTGGAAAAAGGAAAAGAGGCGAATCCTCTAAGACTATCCTCGACATTTTGCATGATGATTCCTGGCGGGAAAAGAACTTTACCCCGCAGGAAAAGGCGACCAGCTCCTCACCTCCACAGACCAAGTCAAATTTGCAAACAGATACTACGAGCTGAAGTATCCAGTGTTTGCCACTTCCAGGAACCTGTACCTGGAAAGAACTCTAAAAATTCTAGAAGAACTACAGCAGTACACCTTCGACCAGAAAAAACAGCGAGGCTGGTCCTTCTTGGAACGGAACTTGACAGAGGTCAATGCTTCCTGGGTCAGAGAATTTTACTGTAACTATTTCAAGACCTCCCTGGATGCAATGAACCTCAGAGGGAAATAGATTTTGGTCACTAAGGAAGCTATTGAGGATATCCTACAGCTTCAGCCTAAGTCAGATCAGCCTGACGGGTACCAAAAGGCTGAAGAGGATATGAGATTTATGAGATTTGACTGGGATGCTGTCAAGCAGAGAATAGCCCTTGATCCTACTGTCCCATGGGTCATGGAAAAGAATACAGTGATGCCTAAGGGAACAAGCTGATATATTTGAATGATGAGACTCGGCTGTGGCACCAGATTCTGAGCAACTATGTGATGCCGAGCACTCATGAGACGGAGCTGTCCGCTGCTATGATCACCCTCATCTGGTGTGTGATGGAGGGTAAGGACCTGTATCTTCAACGTTTCATCAGGCATTATATGGCCAGGGTCCATGTCAGAGGCACTCTCCCTTTCCCTTATCTGATCACCCAGCTAGGCCGCCGAGCTGACGTGCCTTGGGAGCTGGCCGATGCGAAGCCGACTGCTGCAGATTGCAAGAAGATCATTCCTCACAGCAGGAAGTTTCAAGCTTTAAGCTACAGACCCCCATTCCTCATCGCTTCTGATGAGGCAGCCACACCTTCAGCTGCCCTTTCTGCATCCACTGCTGCACCAGCCTCATCCACTGCACATCCACTTGCTCCTGAGCCCATTTATCATTTGGTGCACCGCCTCTTCGCCCGCCTAGATCGTATGGAGCATCACGACAAGCGGCGCTATGAGCACCTCAAGTTGATGATCCGATCCGGCAGCGACATCCCCTCCGAGCCTGACACCCCTTCTGATATATCTGATGCGGAGGCGGATGATCATGAGGAAGAGACACATGCCCAGGCTGAGCAAGCAGGACCAGAGCAGGCTGCGCCACAGCATGAGGAGCCACACCAGATCCAGGCCACAGATCCGGCGATTCCTCTACAGTCAGAGCCTCCACTGCAGCAGATAGATCCTCCTACACTTATCCAGTCTGCAGACCTTCAGGCCACCACAGAGACTCCAGCAGCCCATCCTTCCGGAGATGACACTTCTTCACACCCCGCTTGAGTGAGCATCGAGGACGATGCTATATTTTAAGTGTGGAGAGGTCGCCATATCTGGCTTATCTTTTTGGTGAACCACTACAGACTCTTTTTATCCTATCTTGTTTATTTTTCTGTATTTTTATTTTTATTTTTATTTTTATCTTTTAGTACTTGCACATTGTTCTTTTGCTGTATTTTCACTTTATTTCCGCATTTTACACTTTGGTTTATATCTTAGATATTTAGTTTAGTTGGCAATTCTAAACTTATTAGTTATAGAATATGTGGATTAATTAGTATAGTTTACCCTTCTAGCATATAATAGTTTGATTTAATTGAAAATAAAAGAAGTAAACTAGAGACTTTAACATAATCAAAATATTCACACACCTTGTATATACATAGCATTACATGTTAGTTAATTTATACAACATTTTTCAAGGAACAACACTAAGATTTTAAGGGCCACCCTAAGATTCACATTGAGTTGAATGAAAACTCTTGATTTCTACTTGCATGACATACATAACTGATATATGGTTTGTGAGCCAAAAGAACACACAACCTGTGAGTTTTTGAGCTTAATTGTATGGTTACATTGTCTAACCATAATTATTTCATTCTTGTGTGTCCTCCCTTCTTTTTTTATTCTGGTGTTCTTTACTTTGTTTTAATCTATATGTCCAATATAGAATATAGATACATACAAGGAGATGATTGAGGCCGTTATTTAAATTGCTCACTTATCCCAAATAAGCTTACCTTTTTCATCACCCTTGCTAGCCCCCTTTAGCCTTTTTAATCCCCTCTTGTTCTATAACCACATTACTAACCTTAAGCAGAAAAACAAATTAAAATTAACCCAAGTGAATCCCTAGTTAGCTTAAGATAGATATTGTGTATAATTTAAATGTGGGAAATTTTATGGAACATAGAATGATAGAAAAAGTGGGAAATTAAAATTGAATAAGTTATTTGAAAATTTGGGAAGCATGCTCATGTGAATTCAAATTAATTAAATTACCATGTACATTCAAAAAAAAAAATATTCTAGTAATTAAATAAGGGGATACAAAAATTACCCCCAGTGCAAAGTAAAAGAATCAATGCATATGGAATAAAATTTAAAAGTAAATTTGATACATGAGAATGTAACACAAAAGTGGGAAGAAGTTTGGATAGCTAGGTAAAGCACTTTAAAATTATATAAAGTATGTATATGTTAGGTGAAATCTTAGACTAATCAAGGATTCACTTTATTAGCTTACTTAGCCTTATATGTATCCCCTTCCCTTTACCTTGGCCCCATTACAACCTTCAAAAAGACCTCATAATTTTTGTATGTCTATATTCAATATTTGTTGATTGGTTCGATGAAGAACAAAGTTTTAGAAAGCAAGAATAGAAAAGAATAGAGTGATTAACCCAATAAACACTGAGTGACTAGAGAGTAAACACAAAATCCAGTGAGGGTTCAATAGCTCATTCCCATATATCCATGTTTAAATTGTTAATTGTCTTGCAAGTTTGTGAAATATTTTAACCCAACTCAATTGTGAACATGTTTTAATTTGGTTTGACCTTACTTGTACATATATGATTCCTTGAAAATATGAAATAAACTAACTGCATGTAAGCTTTATATATACATAGGTGGATAATAATTAGAATTGCATGATTCATTTAGGTAGTTGTATTTAGAATAGATTGCATTGCATAAAATTCCACCACTTTACCTTACTCTTTCTCTTGAATTTAGCATGAGGACATGCTAATGTTTAAGTGTGGGGAGGTTGATAAACAACTATTTCATGGTTTATCTTGTACTCAATTGAGTGGTTTTTATCAAATCTTCACCCACTTATTCACATAAACTGCATGGTTTTACCATTCCTTCCTCATTTTATGAGATTTATAAAAACATGTTTCCTATGCTTTATTAATATTAAAATTTATTTATCCTTTATTACCATTCGATGCGGTGATTTGTGTGTTAAGTATTTTCAGGTTTCATAGGGCAGGAATGGCTTAAAGGACAGAAAGGAAACATACAAAAATGGAAGGAAAGCATAAAAATGGAGTTTTGAAGAGAAGGCAGCGACGCGAACGCATGGACGACGCAAAAACATGGGCGACACGGACGCGAGACTTGAGCAAAACACATACGACGCGGACGCGTAACTGATGCGTACGCGTGACCAGGAAAAACTCCAGATGACGCGAATGCGTGACAGACGCCACATGCAGAAACTGCAGAAAATGCCCCCAGCGATTTCTGAAACCCTTTTGGCTCAGATCCAAGTCCAGAAGACACAGATTAGAGGTTATAAAGTGGGGAAATGCATCCATTCATAGGGAGGTCTTCCATTATTCACTTTTATAGAATTTAGCTGTAGTTTTTAGAGAGAGAGGTTCTCTCCTCTCTCTTAGGATTTAGAATTTGTTCTTCTCAAGTTCCAGGTTTAATATTCTTTCTATTTATTCTCTCAATTTAGTTTATGAACTCTTTATGTTTGGATTGAATTTCTTTTATTAATGCAAATTGAGGTATTTCAGAATTATAATTACTTCCCTTTATTTATATAAATAATTTAGATTTTTCCCTTTTGTCTTTGGTTGATTAATTGGTGACTCTTGAGTTGTCAAACTCATCGTGATTGATAATTGTTATCTTTGCTGATTGATTTAAATTTCTATAACTCTAGTCTTTCCTTAGGAGTTGACTAGGACTTTAGGTGTTAAATTGATTTATCCACTTGACTTACCTTCATAGTTAGAGGTTGACTTAGTGTAAGCAAAAATATAATTCTCATCACCATTGATAAGGATAACTAGGATAGGACTTCCAGTTTTCATACCTTGCCAAGAGTTTTCTTAGTTATTAATTTACTAATTCCTGCAATTTATTTCTCTTGTTCAAACCTTTTCAAAACCCAAAAAATACTATTTTTCATAACCAATAATAAATCGTACTTCCCTGCAATTCCTTGAGATACGACCCGAGGTTTAAATACTTCGGTTATAAATTTTATTGGGTTTGCTTAAGTGACAACCAAAACTTTTGTACGAAAGGATTCTCTATTGGTTTAGAAACTATACTTACAACGCGATAATATTTGTGAAAATTCTTTACCGATAGAAAATCAGATCGTCATGTACTCTCACTTTTTTTTTGTAGATACAAAGTTTTCCTTGTCATTGCACAAATCAAACTTTAAATTGTCTTGAACTTCATGGAGTTCTATTTGTTCACCTTATCTTTCTTTGGGAGGGAATTCCTTTTTCTTAAAAAAAAAAGTTCAATCTCTTATCACCAATGTTTTGAAAACCGGTTCGAATTGGCCGGTCGAACCGAGAACCGCTATTAAATATGGTTCGGATAGATAGTAAAACCGCCAGTTTTAAAAACCGAAATTAAACTGCCGAACCGGCCAAGAACCGATCAGTCAAATCGAACCGTGACCTGGCCGGTTTTTTAAATTTGGACAAAACGCTGCGTTTTGCATGCTGAAAGGGCCAAAGGAGAACCCTAGTCACCCACAGAGGCACAGACTCACTCCTCTCCTCTCGAGCCTCCACTCTCACCTCTCACGTCTCCAGTCTAACTCACCTCGAGCTTCCAGCGCAACTTTTGTCGAGCCACCGCCACCATCACAACTTCCGTTGTGCTAACGTCAGCTAGCTCTATTCGCACAGCCACGAACCGTCATGAAGTCAGCCTTCAAAAATCGCAGCCATCGCAGGGGAGGAGGGAGCCTTTGCTGCGTTGCCGCCGTGCCTCCATCGCTGCCAATCCATCACCGCCACTGCTTGGGTTTGTTGGAGCTGCGCAAAGCCATCATTGTCGCTGTCACGTGAGGAAGGAAGCGAGAGAGACCGAAGCTGCGAGAGAGGAGAAGTCACCCCCATCAAAAGCCGCTGCTGAAGACTCCACGATAAAAGCGGTTCTGCTTGAATCTTTGAAAGTTGTTCTGATTTTCCCACTATTGTTGTGATATGCTACTTCCTTTGCAATTGTCTACAAGCGTACTTGGTTTTCTGGATTTAGAGTTTTTTTATTAAATTTCTGGATTTGAATTTTGAATTCGTGCTTGATCTGCAATTTCTGTTTGATTCTTCTTATTATTGTTTGGTTGAAATTCAAAATTGAAATCTGATTCTTCTTCTTCGTCAATTTCATATTCTGGATTTGTTGATTCATGAACTAATCTTGTGAAATTGAATTTGTGATCTGTTGTTGGATTTGTTGCTAAATTGCTTGTTGAATCTGAATTTGCATAGATTTCGGCCTCTCTTTTTTCTTGAATTTTTGTTGATGCTGCTGTGGGTCTTGTTCTGTTGATAGCTGAGATTTGGTTGCTGTTGTTGCCTTAGTCTAGCTTTAATCTCTTCCTACTCAATTTTCCAGCAGCAATTTTGAATGTTTCCAAATTGACAAATGGATTGAGCGCCTTCCATAACTGAAACCATCTTAGAGCTTTCCCTTTCAAACCTCTTTTCACCTCTATAAATCTCTGTTCCTCAGGTGTCCATCCATAACCATCTTTCCCATTGAATATTAGAAATGTATTTTCAGATTGTTGAGTTATTTATTTTTCCATGAAAAATGGAAGAAACCTCTCAACGAGAGCACCAATGTTAGAACTCCTTCTATGAATTAGGGAGAGAAACTCCAAATTGAACCAAGTTCAATATCAATTCATTAATTCCTTTAATACATTGATAAAAGTCTCTTATCTATATTCTTAAAAGACTAAGTAATTCTAATGGGCATAACTAGTACCCTTCCTAATATTAAATAGTAACATGTAGTGGCCACATGAATATCAGAAGTATGCAAAATTAGCAGAGGATGCTATCGCTGATGTTCTCAGAGCAGGTGTTTTATTTGCCATTTTTATTTCAAGTGGATAAATGGTTCACTGAATTCAATTTTTGTGCTGCTGAATAAGGCAAGGGATTATGAATATGAATGAATGTGATAAAATTGTGAATATGAATAAATATGATTGATGACAAACTTGGATGTTGGCATTTTATGTTTAGTTGGTTGCTTTTGTTATTTGACTTGAGTTTGTATTTGAATGAGATCATAACATTCTGGTTTATATAGTATTTTTAATTTGGATAATATTTTAAAGTTTATATTAAACTATAATTATATTTTAATGTATTTATTTATATTTTATTTATTATTTTATTATAAAACAGTTTTTTCGGTTCAACCACGGTCAAACCGGTTGAACCTATAAACTAGTGAACCAGTAACGAGAACGGTTCGATGACCGGTTCGGTTTTCAGAACCTTGCTTATCACAAATACTTTGTCTTAAGAAAGGTGATAGAAATGATACTCATTATTTCTTTAGGGTAACCAATAAATCTCATTTATCAGACCTAATATCAATTCTATTATTGTTTAATCTCTTAACATATATAAGACATCTCCAAACTCTAATGTTCTTGAGTTTCGGCTTATGCCCTTTTCCACATCTCATATGAGTTTAAAATTGACTTAGTGAAAACTCTGTTAATTTAGGTACATTTCTAAAATGTAATCTAAATATTTAACGAAAGATTAGCAGCTGAATCAAATTCCTTGTTTCTTAAACATAATGATTTGTGCATTGAGAGAATTTCATTCTCTATTCAATAAAATATCAATTAGATATTAGAGATTTTAATTTAAACTCTTATAATAAAAATACTCAATATTTTTATTATTGGTCAAACCAACCCTTAAGAGCAATTTTGATTTGCATTCCAATATTCATATTGAGTTTTTTTCAAAAAGATCACAAATCTTAATCATATTAAGACTAATTATAAATTGTTTGTAACAAAATAAATCTTCAAAAATGCTTGTAAGAACAATTCTCGCTAAAGCCATTTGCCTAATGGCATTCTAACTTCTAAAGTTGTTTAATTCAAAATATATCGTCCAATACTTCCACTAGTTTAAATAAAATCTTTGATAGTCATACTATCTTACTTTGGGCACCATACATCTTCTCAAGATGTTCAGTAATAAATAGTGGGTATATACTTTTGAAATTAGAACTCATGGTTGTCAAAACAGTCCATATTACAATAAAATAATATTCTAAATACTTCACAAGTTCTAACAATTCATAACCAATTTTATTGGAGGATATTATTTCAGTAGGATTTTCATCTCAATGATAACCCTTTGAAAATACAATTCTCAAATTGTATTTAATATATTACTTTCAAGTATGCCACACAAAAGATAGACATATTTAAAAATTTAAAATATAAAAGTAAATTAAGAAATCTATATTTCTGTCAAAATTATTTAGAATCATGAATGAGTACTTTGGTTGTCAAGTTATTACTTATACCTATTCTAAATGAACATTATTAAATTATATCTCATATAATTATAATCCCAAATAATTATCTGGTTGTCACACAATTATTTAACTGAATTATATTTTATACCCCTAGGTTGTATAGGTTCAAATATAAAATTAATTCTCCTTATACATCATCATATGCATAAATAAATTCTATCTTTGAGTACAAGTCTCCTGGTTGTCAGGTTGCTCATTGTAAACAAGAGATAAATTTATTTATTTTTAGGCAATCTCCTAACTTTTAGGATTTATGTCTATTGTTAGAGAATTTCTATCAGTATTCATGGATTAAATTTTATATTCCTAGGTTACCTAGGTAAAATATAAAATTAAATCCCTAATACATTAAATGTATATACTGATTATTATCTTGAAAATAAAATCTTGGTTGTCAAGTCGCTCTTTATAATCAAGAACATTAGAAAAAACTAATTTCTAAAATTATAGTGTTCAAAACACATCAATCAAATCAAAATTTGATTTTTCATGTACTAACATTTAGCCTTAAAAAATTATCAAATCAAATTTGACCTTTACATATACACTTATATATATAAGAAACAAACAAAAGATATTTTGCATCTTATTCCTTTTATTGTGATCAAAATCACAATAAAATTTAATATATAAATAAAATTAAAAAAAATATTTGATTATAAATATAACTTTTATATTAAAAGAATGATAACTTAATCACAATTAAATAATTAAAATAAATTAACTATTAATTTATTAGAAAATCATCTCAATGGAAATAAATACATCACATGCTTAAAAACAATTTGAATTAATCCTATTTGTAACAGCCCAGACCACCCGCTAGCACGATATTGTCCGCTTTGGCACACAAGGCCTCACGGTTTTGCCTTTGACAATAGGGATGCTAGCGGGTGGTCTGGGCTGTTACAGATGGTATCAGAGCCAGAACCCGGATCGATGTGCCAGCGAGGGCGCTGGGCTCCCTTAGGGGGGTGGATTGTAAGGCCCACATCGGTTGGAGAGGGAAACGAAGCATGCCTTATAAGGGTGTGGATACCTCTCCCTAGCATGACGCGTTTTGACGAGTGAGTGTGGGGGGCTTAGGCTATCATCCCTATCGTCAAAGGCAAAACAGTGAGGCCTTGTGTGCCAAAGCGGACAATATCGTGCTAGCGGGTGGTCTGGGCTGTTACAAATGGTATCAGAGCCAGAACCCAGATCGATGTGCCAGCGAGGGCGCTGGACTCCCTTAGGGGGGTGGATTGTAAGGCCCACATCGGTTGGAGAGGGGAACGAAGCATGCCTTATAAGGGTGTGGATACCTCTCCCTAGCATGACGCGTTTTGACGAGTGAGTGTAGGGGGCTTAGGCTATCATCCCTATCGTCAAAGGCCTCACGGTTTTGCCTTTGACGATAGGGATGATGGCCAAAGCCCCCCCACACTCACTCGTCAAAACACGTCATGCTAGGGAGAGGTATCCACACCCTTATAAGGCATGCTTCGTTCCCCTCTCCAACCGATGTGGGCCTTACAATCCACCCCCCTAAGGGAGCCCAGCGCCCTCGCTGGCACATCGATCCGGGTTCTGGCTCTGATACCATCTGTAACAGCCCAGACCACCCGCTAGCACGATATTGTCCGCTTTGGCACACAAGGCCTCACGGTTTTGCCTTTGACGATAGGGATGATGGCCAAAGCCCCCCACACTCACTCGTCAAAACGCGTCATGCTAGGGAGAGGTATCCACACCCTTATAAGGCATGCTTCGTTCCCCTCTCCAACCGATGTGGGCCTTACACTATTAATTCACAAATTTTAGAAATATAGGAATAAAAATTTAAACACAAAAAAGTCAAAGCTCTGATACCACTGAAGGATTACCATGTGTTCATAACACGCAGCAGAAGAAAAGAAAGTAATCCTAAAGATCTATTTTGTGCTTAAACTTTATTCTAATAATAAATATATATAGTAGATCAGATCTAAATACCTGAGTACGCTAGTAAAAATCTTTTTCTCCTTCGATAGTACGAAGGCGCCATGCGTATCCACACCGAGACCAACCTTTGCTGTCAACTCTTTGACCAATGAATATCTTATCCAAATTGAGAACCTCTTTGTAAATTTTTGCACACCACAAAATTCTTCTCTAAGAATTAGGCTCACATACATTTATGTGTGTAGAGGTAAAGGAATAAAACTCTTGTTATTCTCTGTCTTTCTTGTACTCTTGATATACATATATATAGTATGAGATTTGTTATTGATTTTAAATTTGAATCTCAATTAAAATTTAAATCATATCTTGAAATTCTAAATCTGAATCCTTCAAATTTATGAATCATATCATAACTCAATTTGAAAACAGAATCAGTTAGGATCTCATCCAAATTTAGAAATAGAATAACTAATTATTCTCAAATCTCATTTAATATTCTCAATTATTATACTATTATTATATTCTTAGTGCTAACAAAGAATATAATAATATCCCATTTGAATTAATATAATTATTTATTTAATCAAATCAGAATAATAATGAAATAATTTTATAGCAAAGATTAAAATACTTGTTAGTGTGTGACCCCATATGTTCAATACTAAGCGGGTAGTAAAATAGCCATACTAAATTTACTAATCAAGGTTGGCGTCTAGCAACACTCCTCAACGACTCGATAGTATAAAGTAATATAATTTTACTAAGAACCTTAGAAGAACAAAGTATAATTCCTTCCATCTTTCCAGCTCTTGGTTAACCCTTATAGTATGGTTTAATTGTCAAACTCTAACTTGTTACCATTATTATAATGAACTGTGAATGACTTAAGAAAGTCATTTCTTCAATCATTCAATCCCCTTGGCCAAGGTTTTATTCATCCCAATCATTATAATCATAGAGCTCAAACTCTTTACCGAGAGTTGACGGATTCCTTATTGACAAATCATTAATTCTACAAGTATTTAAATCATACCCAATGTAACACCCTACCACACGGAGCCTTACGCTTAAGTCGTAAAGTAGAGGTGGCAAGATATTACGACCTCTAAAAGAAAAGGATATGTACATAAATATATTGGATGAAATCATATCAAGGAGCCTTGAAGAATAAGCTAAACAAAAATGATAAACAGAAAATCGTATCACACTCGCATGGATATTCGTAGAACAGACAAGTAAGATCAAAAGAAAACTGAAAACATATGTATATATCAGAGTTTCAAAACTCAGATAGCAAGCTCCAGACTCGACCTGCGAAGCTAAGGCCGGCCAAAGTATAAAATTATATATATTTATATACAACCCAAAATAAAACTCAAACTACAAAATAAACACCTGTATCTCCAAGTCAACTTCTAGGAGGGACAAATACAAAATGTACATGCGGAGATTCTATAAACATATATATAGCCTAACACAAAATATGACAGTCCAAAAGATAGTTCTTCGCTTGTAAGGAGGGTCTCCAGACGCTCAACGAGGTGCCTCTCGACCTGCATCTGAAAAACAACAAATATATATGGAATGAGAACCGGAGGTTCTCAGCATGATAAAGGTGCCTGCATAGTTAATATAAAAGATCCCGGAAAAGCCAGAGGCATTCCTAGAACTTCGACACTCAGATTTTAGATTAAAGATTCAACTAAACCAGAAAATTAGGTAAGTTATCTAAGGTATTCAAGTTCTGAATCTAAATTTAACCTAATATTTCACGTTCTGTCTCCTCCAATCCTCTGAATCACTGGTGGAACAACCCTCGTCATTCCTCCGCCAGACAATGGGCCTCTTAGTTGCATAGACAAACATTACAGACAAGGAAAGCACAAATAGAGAAGCATTTACAGCAAGTAGAACAAGTAGCAGATAAGCAGAATTTAACAGTTAAGCAAACTAAAATAATGCAAACAAATACATATGATGTATGCCTGTCCTATGGTTGATGAGTCTTATCTGTCGGTTATACAGCCAACCCGACATGTCCTGGTAGTTAACCATTGGACAGTCCCTCTGTGCGCGCATCCCAAGCTCAATAATATTCCATGGAGTCAAACTCCAAGCTCAAATATAATATTCCATGGAGTCACACTCCAAACTCAATAATATAGTATTCTATGGAGTCAAACTCCAAGCTCAATAATATAGTATTCCATGGAGTCAAACTCCAAGCTCAAATATAATATTCAATATTCATATATATATATATATATATATATATGCATGCCCATGGGGGAATCCGGAGAGTTAAAGTGCCCGGTCACATCTTGCGACAAAGGGTCAACAAATAATCTCAAATATACAAGCCACATAATAATCTCTTTCCTTTTTAAAATAACACTTCAAATCAAAACTCCAATTCTTATAGAAATTTTGGCTGTATCTCCTCTAAAACTCGAATTTCTGCCACCCTTCAAGGGTCCCAACTATCAAACCAAACACCGCTCAGTCATTCAAATCATTTCCAGTAACAAATTATTTCAAAATCAAACAAATACCAATATTAAATCTTTTCCCAAAACCAACCAACTTCAACAACAAATTATTAATAACAGATAAACCACACATTTTATACCATATACACAATCCATCAATTATACATTCAGTTCATTCCTATCTTAAGGTCTTCTAGCCTAAGTTTTTGTAACACCCTAACTTTTAGCACCTCATGATCGTACTAAAAGTTCAGGCGTTACTTACCTCTAAACCTTTTTATTCTATACTATTTTTATTTAATATTGAGCCTTCGCGAATTCTCCCCAAAACTTTCACCAAGAAAACGAAGAGTCGGTACTTTAAATCATTTAATCACAAAATTATATATATCCACGTAGCATTATGTACATAGACTTACCCAAAGACCCTCAAATACAATTTCTACCCCTCTAAAAACTAAAACAATAAATGACGAGGGGAAAATAAAATCTAAGAGCTCAACTTGTAAACAGAATCTTCTATGCTCTTGTAGTTTCACACTAAGCCATCACACCTGTAGCTGAAAGGGGTGGAAATATATAGGGGATAAGAACTGGGGAGTTCTTAGTAGGGTCGGGGTGTATAGTTATATCCATTTTATATATACTTGGTCAACAACAATAGTCAACAAAGTACGAGCTAATTCAACAATTATAGAACACAAAACCCAATCACAAGCACACACAATCATAGAAAACACACTCACAAACAAATATGCGCAAACAAGTATGATGCATGTCTATCCCTAGTGCAGGTAATGAGCTCATCTGTCGGTTTCGACCCGCTCCCGATGCAACTCAGCAACCTTTGTCTGAGTTTGGTTTCCAGTGTCATAACCTCTGTAAGCAACCTTTGTCTTACAGGTGAGGCTCTCTCTAGCCAATGTATATAGCGATAACCTCTGTAAGCAACCTCTGTCTTACAGGTGCGACCATCCCCTGGATTGTCCAATGTATCTCTGGAAGCAAATATCGGTGGACTCACCACCATATCTCTGCTCGTTATTAGCAGGTACATAATCATCTTAGCTCGTTTTTTCTTTCGTTTCTTTTATTCTTACTCTCTGCTCTCCTGTGGTAGAGGTTCTTTAGATTCTTTTAATCTTTTCTCTCTGCTCTTCTGTGGCAGAGGTTTCTTTAATATTTTTCTTTCCTTTTCTTTTCTTTTTTCTTTCTTTCTTATCGTTCATAATATAAATCATCTTCATATTGTTCCCTCGCCTTTCTCTAAGTGTCTTATGGAAAAGAATTATAAAGTTCTTTAATTAAGTCTGCATTCTCTAAAGCATTTAGGATTAATTTGCTTGCTTGCTTACTCATTAATATTACACATTATAATATTCTTACAAAATAATATCTTTGATAAATACTAATTATAATAATAATTTATTTTAATATAAATAAATAATTTTAAAGAAGTATTTAAAATAATATTTATAATCTTCTTTTAAAACTTTGTTTATAAAATCTTATGTTTAAACTTTTATTAAGTACTTTCTAAATCACGAACTTTTTAGTATTCTATTTTTAATCTCAATATTTTATAAAAATTATATTTGAAACCTTATAAAATATACAAATAAGTGAGGGGTTTCAAATATAATTTTAATAAAATATCGAGGTTAAAAATAGAATACTAAAAAGTTCGTGATTTAGAAAGTAATTAATAAAAGTTTAAATATAAGATTTTATAAATAAAGTTTTAAAAGAAGATTATAAATATTATTTTAAATACTTCTTTAAAATTATTCATTTATATTAAAATAAATTATTATTATAATTAGTATTTATCAAAGATATTATTTTGTAAGAATATTATAATGTGTAATATTAATGAGTAAGCAAGCAAGCAAATTAATCCTAAAAGCTTTAGAGAACGCAGACTTAATTAAAGAACTTTATAATTCTTTTCCATGAGACACTTAGGGAAAGGCGAGGGAACAATATGAAGATGATTTATATTATGAACGATAAGAAAGAAAGAAGAAGAAAGAAAAGAAAAGGAAAGAAAAATATTAAAGAAACCTCTGCCACAGAAGAGCAGAGAGAAAAGATTAAAAGAATCTAAAGAACCTCTGTCACAGGAGAGCAGAGAGTAAGAATAAAAGAAACGAAAGAAAGAACGAGCTAAGATGGTTATGTACCTGCTAATAACGAGCAGAGATATGGTGGTGAGTCCACCGATATTTGCTTCCAGAGATACATCGGCCAATCTAGGGGATGGTCGCACCTGTAAGACAAAGGTTACTTACAGAGGTTATTACTACATACATTGGCTAGAGAGAGCCTCACCTGTAAGACAGAGGTTGCTTACAGAGGTTATGTTTGCATACATCGGCTCAAGAGAGTTGCACCTGTAAGACAGAGGTTGCTTACAGAGGTTATGACACTGGAAACCAAACTCAGACAAAGGTTGCTGAGTTGCGTCGGGAGCGGGTCGAAACTGACAGATGAGCTCATTACCTGCACTAGGGATAGACATGCATCATACTTGTTTGCGCATATTTGTTTGTGAGTGTATTTTCTATGATTGTGTGTGCTTGTGATTGGGTTTTGTGTTCTATAATTGTTGAATTAGCTCGTACTTTGTTGACTGTTGTTGCTGACCAAGTATATATAAAATGGATATAACTATACACCCCGACCCTACTAAGAACTCTCCAATTCTTACCCCCTATATATTTCCACCCCTTTCAGCTACAGGTGTGAAGGCTTAGTGTGAAACTACAAGAGTATAGAAGATTCTGTTTACAAGTTGAGTTCTTAGATTTTATTTTCCCCTCGTCATTTATTGTTTTGGTTTTTAGAGGGGTAGAAATTGTATTTGAGGGTCTTTGAGTAAGTCTATGTACATAATGCTACGTGGATATATATAATTTTGTGATTAAATGATTTAAAGTACCGACTCTTCGTTTTCTTGGTGAAAGTTTTGGAGAGAATTCGCGAAGGCTCAATATTAATAAAAATAGTATAGAATAAAAAGGTTTAGAGGTAAGTAACGCCTGAACTTTTAGTACGATCATGAGGTGCTAAAAGTTAGGGTGTTACAGTTTTCACGTTACATTAAACATTAATTACGAGAAACCAAAATCATACCTTCGTACGGAATCAAAATATTTAAAGCTCCGGAGAAGTTTTCTGACCGAGCTATTGAAGAAGAAAACGTCCAGAATCGTCCGGACCTCCTAGAACTCCAGTTGGCCGAATTTAAAGGGGTAAAGGAGCTACGTCATTGTCAACTTCTACCGATCAAAAGTAGTACCAACGTGTAAAGAAGGAGGATATGAATACTTTTACTGGATTAGATTTTTTATTAGAGTTACATATTGTAAGAAAACGAAGCCAGAAATTTGGTGAGGGTTTACGTTCTCTCTCTTTCTCTCTCGGTTACGCTCTTCTTTTTTCTCACCGTTCTCATTCTTGCTGCTATATATGATCCTTTGTTAGCGTACAAATATCATTACTAGAAGGATGATATTATTATTATAATTATAATATCTGAAGTACATTAATATGATAGATATATATATACTTAACGATAATGATAAACTTTAGTGGATATATATATAAATATATATACGAAAGTATAGACTAGGTAAATCAAATAATAATAATAATAATAATAATAATAATAATAATAATAATAATAATAATAATAATATGATTATAATAATAATTTATATATAAGGTTAATAATATATGAGTATTAATCTAAATGACATTAGTAACTTAAGGGTGAAAGGTATTTGGTGAAGCATTAGCAAAGTTAAGCTTAGCAAAGAGTAACTGATATTTACTCATATCGGCGGATATCGAACTCGATAATAAAATAATTTCTAAGTATAGAAAACTCCAATTTATGAAATAAATTATAACTTATTTATATTTATATTTTTAAAACTGAGGATCGCTACACCCAATATCCATTCAACTAGCACCCTAAGGTATTAGGTGTCCGGAATCAAAGTATAATAAATACATTGTTAATTACTATAACAGTCGCAGGTCAAAGGAAACTCTATTACTATGTTCATCTTGAGAATATCCTGTTAACAAATATATGGTAATTATAACCATTAGGAATTCTCAAAGTGAGTCAGTTTAATGGTCATATCTCTATAATTTAATAAATGAGATCTATTAATCTTCATCCAATGAAGACCATTATATATCCTTTTTAATAATTCTATGATCAAAAACAATTTAGATTAAATTATAAAAGATTTATCTCTCAATATTATGATCACTATCACAATGATAAATCTCTAAATTTAATCAAGGACCTTATTATATTAACATTTTAATATCATAACAATAACAAATTATTTGACACATGATTGATTGGATTGTGGTCATACTCCTTATTCCCAACATCTTTAATATGAGGTCTGTGGTTGGAGATATTGGTTATACAGCAGCAACTCTATTTTGTGGTATTTTCATTTTTTTGGCTCTTGTTTTATAAAATTTAATGCTGAGCAATGCTAGGGGGCCAGCAACTTTTATGATTAGTAGTCATCAATGATGATTTAATGGTGTGAGATTGGTGTGAGATTTCATCCAATGGCTCACTTTTCTCTATTAGTTACATGCTGGCCAAAATTCAATAAAATTGTTGGCCCCTAGACTTTTTCTTTAATGCTTGCATAGTTTGCCTTGTTGTATGCATGTTTTGTGTAATGATTTGTGATTTTTTTTATATCTTATTTTGATTATAGTAAAATTATTTTTCTAGTCTTGGTGACTCGTGATTTTTTACTTGTTATATTGAAAAAGTTTTTCATGTTAAAAATATTGGAGTGTTCTTGTTTTAATTTTTTATTTTTCTATACATTTTTTTGCAGCTATTGATGTGTTAATTTGCTGTTATCTTTTATTTGTAAATAGGTGTTGTTGCTCTTCTAATTTTTATAAATAGAAAATGATGTATTTTATTCCTATATTAAAACTGACTAATACGGTTGTCATATTTGAAAAAGAAAGTTTCGATCATTCAACATATGATCTTCGACGACAAAATACATCCAACGGGAGGCTATGGACTTATGGTAGTTATATTTGAAATCCAATTTGTGTTAGGATACATTGTAACTTTTAGTCATAACATCCAGAATACCCATAATTTTAATTTATGTCTAATTAGTTCCATACTTTAAGTCGAGAGTGGAGACCCAGTGAAAGTGACGGTTCCCCAGTCAATGGAGCTGCCAGCTTTCTAAAGATTCTTCGTTAATTTCCGCCCCCATTTGAGTGAAGAAGTACATAGTGCTCCTTGTTGAAGCTTAATTAATTCATTACCAACCATTTGAATCTCGCACTCCCACTTTATTAGCATATGTAATGTATTTGCTCTTTTCTTCTTTCATAATGTTGCCTTGTTTGATGGAGAATAAATTTTTTTAATGATACACTTTTTCCAATTTTAAATAATTGTTATTTTCGTCTAATTAATAAAATTATCTACATTTTTTAAAAAATGGATATATTTAAAACACAATATATCTAATATATAACGTGTAGTTAAATACTTGAGAATCAATATTTCATTTGTTTATTAGTAGTTTGAGAAATATTTAAGATGATTTATTAGAGAGACGAATATTGTTATTTCATTGATTATTAAAATTTCTAAGAGGGTGAACTATGATGAATGAGGTTATGCTTTTGGCTTCACTTGTGTTTGCCCTTCTTCAACCCGATTTCTTGATTTGATTAACTAACGCACATACATGGTTACCCTAATAATTAATTTGGTGCAATGTGTGATTCATAAACTAATGTTCTATATAGTATTTTTTTCTTCTTGGTCACAGTTTTTTTTTTTTCTAAACATTACTACTGCTCTTAAGTTTTATACAATAAGGATTATTTATATATGAGGTATCGTCTAATAAAAATTAGGGATGACAACATTATTATATAAATTTATGGGTATTCATTCCATCTCTATTCATTTGGGGTGGGTAATTATCCATTTCATTGTGGAATGGGGCGGGTTTAATAAGTAATACCCATTCTGATATATATAATATATATAATTTTAATGTATAATATATATAATATATAAAATAATTAGTAAAATAATTAATAATATTATATGATATTTAAGTTTTTATTTTAATTTATGTTAAAAAAATATTAGCGAACTATCAGAATTTATTATCTTTTGTCATTACTTACCTATTAATTCAATTTCTTTAGTCTAGTTTATTTGCTTGGTCTAATAATCTAATAATATACTTTATCCTATACTCTTAAATATTGATGACTACTAATAGGCAAAAAAAAAAATTTTGATGGTTCCTAACATTCCTCTTTAGATTATGTATGTGATGATGGTTATATAAATTTTAAAATTTAATTTTAATTTTTAGATTTTAATAATTATAGAGACGGATAAAAATGGAGCAGATTATGGTTTAACTTTTTACTATCCACTTATAGAAGTGGAATGATTCTATACCGATTATTTTAGGGTGAAACGGAATCGAATAAGACAAAAGTCTATCTGTAACGTAACTGTCCATTTTTACTCCTAACAAAAATAATTAATAGATTGATGACTTATATAAAAATAGAAAAACTTGTCTTCCTCCCTTAGTATTTTTTGCATAATGTTAGGTGCGTACACACTTTTTTTATTTAGAAATTAGAACGATAATTAATATAAGATGAGTTACACTCTTAATTCAAATAAAAGAAAAGAAATTAACAAAAAAAATTAACTAATTTTTTATAATAATTTTAAATTTTAAAATATTAACAAATATTTTTTGAACTAATAAATTATAACTCAAATGACATAGTTTTTTTAGCTTCGATTAAAAAAAAAAAAAGAAACGAGTATTCTTTGAGTATCCTTACTAAAATGGAGAGAATGAGTGAAGCGAGAAAAACTCCCGGCCCGTAGGTCAATATTATATTATCATCTTATTAGTATAAATTAAAAGTTCGACTATACCGAGTAACATCAACAGCAAAACACTAAAGATGGATATAGGGTCATGTTGATCCATGTAAGACATGTGGACTAAATAATCGATCTAAGTAGTCAAAATGAAAATATATATAAGAACGTAGTATCAATGGTAACATATGATAATCGAATAAAAGGGCAAAAATAGTGCACAATTAACAAGAAATAAACTTGATCTCAATGGTGAAGTTTAACTTAAACGTGAAGATTATTACTTAAATCTCAAATTATGGTAAGAACGTAGATAATTGATCTTGAAGACCAAGTATAACTGCGAAGAAGGATTCAGCAAAATAAGAATTTCTATTCTATTAAATAGGAGAATCAATATATTGATGAGAGGGGACTTCAATTCGATACCATAAGTCACATTTAAGCTCTTAATCAATTTATTTTATTCATTTTTTTATTATCTCATTTCTTGTTTAATTCTGTTCAATGTTACTTCATTTTATAGTTTTGTATTCTGCATTTTCTTTTCACTGCATTTTAGCAATTTGTTTATTTCTCCCTCCATACTTAAAATTATTTAATTCAAATTTTATTTTTAATTCATGTTAAACTTTTATTATATCAGTTTATTAATAATACAATTTCGTCATTTCACTATTTATAAAGTTAATGTCAATATTAACTCCATAAGTCTTAGGTCGAGTTTATTTTTTTAAGAGTCGTCATATGTATCGTTTAAATTGAAATAATTGATACAAATTTGATCGATATTCTCGTTGGGAAGTTGAACGAAAATCAAGCCAAACACATGTGAATTCTTAAAATTCCTCGTCCGATATGATTGGGTCAAAATATTGCTATTGGAATCTTAGAAAAAGGAAACGGTATCTCCCTTGTCATTATTATCACTACACATATGACTAAACACCAAGTCAAATCATGGCTCTCATATGAACCATCCTTTTGGAAATCAGTGATCACCTTTTTTCTTCTCTTTTGGTGGGTTGTTTTTTAGGTTTTTTAATTTTGTTCCCCCTTCAATTCCCTTCCAGCATGTATGATGCGTCCAACATTCGAAATCTTGCAATATATACAACGTTGATATTTTGATTTCGTTGTACAAATTTGGCGCTTGCTTAGATATTTCGGTAGAACAAATATAATATGGAGAGAAAATTAATAATACTAAAAAAATAATAATTTAAAATTATATTATTTAACATAATATTTATAATTATATATTTATTGTATTTAATATTATATATTTATTTTAGAAATAATTAATAAATATAAAATAAAAATAATTTTTGACTAGTTTAAATTAATTTTTATTGTTTTCCAAATATTTTTAGAGAACTTTTAGAGTATATGCATTTTTCTCAAACAAATTGTTTCAATCAAATATGCCGATCTATCGTTTTCAACTAATTAAGTGTTACAAATATCCTTAATTTTCTTGACTCGTTTTAATTCCCCCTTTAAAATTCATAAAGTATTAATCACGACTCATCCTTCATGCATCTTATTAAGAAAAATATTATTAGAGAGTTAGAATTTATTATTTTTGGTTAGTTATTAACTCAATTTTTTTAGTTTAATTGTTTTAGTCTAGTAATTCAATAACACATTTTATTTTATATTTTTAAATATTAATGACTCTCTAATGGCCAAAAACAATAAATTCTAATAACTTCTAGTATTTCTCTCTTACTAATATAAATAAGAAGTGTTATATTTTTTGTTAATTAAATAAATTTTAATTCTTTATTTATAATATTTTATATTCATATTTTACATTTAGAATTTAGAATTTAGAATTTATAATTTATGATTTAGATTTTAAAATTTAAGATTTAAGATATTTTAATTTTTATTTCTCTTTCTTCTTCAACCTTCGATAACAAGTTAATTTTTAGAGCGTGTACTGCTCTTCTTATTTTTTCCGGAATGTATTCATATTTACTGACAATTATACACCACGACTATGTTTGGAAAGAAGACTGAGACTGTATTAAATCTCTATATTATATTTGGTGTAAATTATATAAGATTGAGTTATGTCTTAATATTCTGTTTAGTTCAAGATAAATATAGAGATGAAATAAGAATATTTATTGAAATATTTTGTTATTAAAAAAAAATATTATTAAAATTTTAGTCTATATTTTTAGAAATTTCAATTTTTTGTATTTTTATTTTTTTAAAAATACTAAAAAAAATAAAATTTTGTGTTTCAAGAATAAAATTTTAATTCTAATTTTTAAATATTATTAAATACAATACTGAGTGTCAGTTTCTAATTCTAATTAGTTCTAATTTTTGAAAAAACAAATACTACCTAAAATTATTTTGTGGTTTATTATTACTTAGGAATATTTTTAGAATGTTGACATTTTCGTTAACAATTTAACACCATCCACATATTCGAGGGCAAAATAATAATAAAAAATGCATTATTTTAAGAGCTTGATTATTACTTAGTTGCATGGTGATAGCATGGCAGCCGTGGTTTTGTTGTTGGCGAGGTTCTGAAAATTAAAGTGGATATCGAATTATCTTAGTTATTAGTTTATTGGTTTAGAAATTTAATTTATTATTTAATTATAATATTCAATTAAAATAATAAAACAAAATAATATAAAATTACAAATAGACATAGAAAAATATAAATATATTATAACATAAATATTAAAAATACAAAAATTTAAAGTAAAACACAAACGAAAGTCTCGTAATTTCATATATATAGAGGTGTGCATAGTTTAATATTGATCAAAGCAAACCTTTTTAGATAAAACCCAACGAACAAAATAGCTTTTTTTAGTTCAATATCTATTTCAAGCAGTTTAAAATTAGTTTAAGGTTTAGAGTTTAATATATTTTCATTAAGACTAAAAACTATATATACACATTATTTATCATTAGTCTAATCTGTCATAAAATAGGGCCAAGTTTAGATTAATTTAAAAGTTTACATTTATTAATACGTCATATTCAATCTCATAAAAGAAAATTATATGGTACAGATCTAAATTTGTACAGATTTAAAGATTTGCTTACTTGAATCACACTTTTTAAAGCCACATTTTTTACTTAAAATCGTAGCTCTTCACAAAAAAAAGCGTCACCTAATGGAAAATAGTAAATTAGAAGATTTAAGAGAAGAAATAATTAAGTTATCAAAATTAATAGATCAAAAATTAATGATTTTAACTAATGTTAACTGTAATGACACCGAATTCTTAAAATCAATACAAAATGATTTTTCTCAAAATCTTTATTTTACTATAAGTTTTATTGAAGGACTTCAAAAACCTGAAAAAAACTTATTTTTCACACGGAATTTCTAAAAAATGTTACCATGGAAATGATTCCCCACATCTTTATCACACTTTTAACCCACAATTAAATTCTATAGTAGATATGCTTGAAGAAATTTTAGTATCCATAAAATTTCAAAGAAATAAGAAAAAAGAGAATCCCAAAGAAGAAAAATTTCAAAATATAATCAACATAACAGATTTAAAAGTAAAACCACCACTAAAATTATGAATATTGACGAAAAATTAGAAGAAGTTACAATGCTTTTTAAACAATTAAAAATGGCTCAAGAAAATAATATTATGGAACAGGGTTTTCAGATAGAAGAAGAATTAGTAAATTCTGAAAATATAGAAAATGAAGAACACATCCTAGATTATTCAAGTGACGAAGAACCAGTAATTCCAATACAAGTAAAAAATGAAGCTGGAACATCTAAGGATAATCAATCTCAATTTAAATGAAAAACAGGTTTTGATAATTATGCTTTTAAAAAAGGATTTATAAATAAAGATTCAAAATATACAAAAATACCATCAAAATACGTTCCTAAAATCCAGGAAATGGAAGGAGAAAGAATGCTCGATTTAAATGAAAAAGAAATTTTCGAAAACTGGTTGAATTCCTTCTTATTAGAAGCCTTTACTAATCCAAAACTTAGTGAATTGTCTGGAAGAGACATTTGGAATTACATAGGGTTTCATACTAAAGGAACTATAAGAGATTATATGACATCAATAGAAAACCAAATAATAGAAGAATTAGCAACAAAAACCACAGCTTATGATAAGATATTATATATAATAATGATTCTATATAAATAATTTTTTGGAAAAAATATTATAGATCATAGACAAGAAGTTTATAATAAAGAATATCAAGAAGCAAAAAACCATTTAGCTAATATTCAGATATATGATCTATGTAATGTGGAATCTTATATATGTGAATATAGAATACATTATTACAAATTAAAAGAATAAGCTAAAAATCATTATCTTAGCATGTATATAACAAAACTTCCATATCCTGCTAATGAATTTATAATGGGAAGATTTATAAGAGAAATAAATAGAGGAACAATTGAAAATAACTTTGGTGGAGCAACCTCTGTAACAAGAGAGGAAATAAAAGAACGTTGTATGCAAGAAGCAACTCAAAAAAGATTTGCAAATATAATTAAAATTTGCTGTCAAGATAATGAAGAAATACCTCAAAAATATGGTCTTAATAAAAATTTTCAAAGAAAAAGAAAATATCAATTTAGAAAAAGAAAATACTATCCAAACTGGAGAAAAAAGAGATATTTTAGAAAGGAAAATAATAATAAAAACAAAAGACAAAGAAATAATTATTGCCCGAATAAAAAAGAAAATTGTAAATGTTGGTATTGCCAAGAAGAAGGACACTATGCAAATGAATGTCCGAAAAAGAAGGATAAAAAGGATCTTACTAAACAAATAGAAATTGCTAAGTCTTGTTTCATGGAACCTTTAGAAGAATCTGATGATAACTTAGACTATATTTTTGAATATGTTTCGGAAACAGACTCAGAGACTGAGTAATAATGCTACATTTATTACTATAAAAATAACAGAAAAGTTTATAAATGCTTTCATAGATTCTGGAGCAACAGAATGCTTTGCTAGTTCAAATATAAAACTTGATTGGAAAAAATTAAAGAAACCATTAAGAGTCAGAATAGCTGACAAATCAATACATAAAATTGACCAAAAAGCAGAGATGGTTGAAATTTTTATTCAAAATTATAGGTTCATTGTTCCATCTATATATATGTTAGATTCTGGAATGGATTTTATCATAGGAAATAATTTTTTAAAGCTATATCATCCATTCATTCAAGAATTAACATATATAGTTTTAAAAGCTCCATACGATTCTTCAATAAATCAAAAATCAAAACGTATAAAAATACCGACTACTACTATAGATAAGATCTTAAAATTTAAAATATTTTCTATATTAGAAACATGTTATTTAAATTTATACTTTCAGATAAATATCCCAAAAAATAATCTTGAAATAAAGATAGAAGAACTTTTAGATGAAATTTGTGCTGAAAATCCTTTAGATATTAAAAATACAAATAACGAATTAGTAAGTATTAAATTAAAAGATCCTACAAAAGAGATAAATGTTCCAAATAAAATTCCTTATTCTGCAAGAGATAGAGAAGAGTTTTCACTAGAATGTAGAGATCTTTTGGAAAAAGGAATTATAAGATTAAGTAAAAGTTCTTATGCGGCTCCAGCCTTTTATGTCGAAAACAATAATGAAATTAAAAGGGAAAAACGAAGAATGGTTATTAACTATAAGAAGATGAATGAAGCAACTATTGGTGATGCTCATAAACTTCCAAGAAAAGATTCTATTTTAGAAAAAATCAAAGGAGCAACTTGGTTTTTATCTCTTGATGCAAAATCAGGATATTGGCAACTTCGTTTAGACGAAGAAACAAAGAAATTAACTGCTTTTACTTGCCCAACAAAAGAATCAACAAGTGTGTTGCTCTATGAATGGAATGTATTGCCATTCGGATTAAAACAAGCCCCAGGTATTTATCAAAGATTTATGGAAGAAAATCTAAAAGAGTTAAATGAATTTGTTTTAGTGTACATTGATGATATACTAATTTTTACAAAACAGGATAGAGAAGATCATCTTCAAAAATTATTAATAGTTTTAGAAAGATGTAAAGAAAAAGGATTAGTTCTTAGCAAAAAGAAAGCAAGAATAGCAAAACAAGAAATAGAGTTTCTTGGATTAATTCTATCCACTCAAGGAAAGCTAAAACTTCAGCCAAATGTCCTAGAAAAGATAAATTTATTTCCTAGTAAAATAGAAGATAGAAAACAATTACAAAGATTTTTAGGGTGTATAAATTATATTTCTGATCAAGGGTTTTTAAAGAATATAACAGAATACACTAAAAGCTTATTTCCAAAAATAAGTACTAAAAAAGAATGGAAATGGGATGAAAAAGATAGTATGCAAATTCAAAAGATTAAAGAATTATGTGAAAAACTTCCAGAACTTTATATTCCAGAAGAAAATGACTACTTAATAGTAGAAACAGATGCTTCAGATATAACCTGGTCAGGATGTCTAAAAGCTAAGAAAGCTATAAAAAGTTTGGAACAAGAAAAAGAATCACTAGATTCTAAAGATTCCCCAAAGGAATTACTTTGCAGGTATATTTCAGGAACTTTTACTCCAACAGAACAGAGATATACCACTCATGAAAAGGAAACTCTAGCAGCAATTAAATCTCTTAAGAAATGAAAAATTGATTTACTACCCAGAGAATTTACATTAAGGACAGATTCAAGTTACCTAACAGGTTTCATACGATATAATTTAAAAGTTGATTATAATCATGGACGATTGGTAAGATGGCAATTATTTTTGTTACAATATCCAATAAAAATTGAATATATTAAGGGTGACAAAAATGTTATTGCAGATACATTAACAAGAGAATGGAGTTCGTCTACAACGCATTAGATCAAGAAATTCAAAAATATGAGCAAGAACTCGAAAAATGCAAGCATTGTCAGCAAATAAGGACACAGATCCAATCTCTCAAGAAGGCCATCGAAACAATGAAATCAACACAACAAGCAAAACCATCAGAATTCAGCCAGCTAAGCGTGGTGGACAAATCAGGTGAAGAAAAAATTTCAGAAAATAAAACAATTGCTGAAATCATTAAAAAATCCACCCAAGATAAAAAATATTATGTAATTTATAATGGCCCCATGAAAGGAGTATATGATGCCTGAAAAAAAGCAGCACCATTCACACATCAATTAAGGATAATTCATAAAGGAGGGTTTCTAACACTGGAAGAAGCAAAGGAATCCTTCAGGGAATATGAAGCTCTCCATCCAAAGCAAACCCTAAAAAGAGCAGATAAAGCTCCAATTCAAACCCAGAGAACAGGGATAATCAGAAACATTCCTACAAGGGCTGAAATCAAGGAAAAGAAAAGGTCTGTAGATCAAATCTCAGAGAAACCCTTAACATAGTCCTGAATTGGACTGAAGAAAAAAGGGCAATTTTGGGATATTATCCTATTGCCAAAGAACAGCTAACAAAGTTGGTTATATTTCCAGATGCTTCCCCATCTGACACCTATCAGTTTTTCCAGTATGGATTAATTGATACAATCTTAATTTTTAATTATCTAAAAATTATTAGTGAGTTTCCTGCAGGATTCATTGATGCAGTAAAGAGATTTAAAAATATGATTGACAATGTAAATCCAAGGGATATATCCCTAAAATTTACAAACAGTCAACCTATTTTTAATGAAGAAGAAGAATGCTTGGTTCCAGCACACCAAGTAATATTCATGTCCGTCTTCCCAAGAAATTTTTAACCAATTGATCAGATTCAAGATTTAACAATTTACAGTCATGAAGGAAGGCTAGCCAGCACATTAGCAAGGGTCTTTGAAAGAACTCAAAAAATAACGAAGGAATCTCACACAATGATTAATTATAAAAGTAGAAATACTCTGCTTGTGTCCAGTAAAAGAAATGAAATTGAAGAAAGAGAGATGAGACTCTTGGTGGAATTTGAATCAGCATTCTACAACTTATCTGGACTTTTAGAAAAGCTCCCTGAAAGGATAAAGAGGAATCTCTGCTATTTGATAAAAGACAGAGAAGACCACAAGTGCCAGCTATGTGCCTCAGAGATATCTGAAGAAAGCAATAATGAAACGGAATCAACTCACATGATGAAGGAAGAAGACAATGCATCTGACGGTCACATGATAAAAGAAGAGGACAGCGCATCTGAAGCATCTCTCAACATTATTGCATAGTGACGTAAGCACTTAGGTCATAGAGCATCAACAATGTAGCTGGTGAAAGAGAACAAACAATGACGTAAGCAATGACGTCATAAGAAGGGTAAAGATGGGAATTGTCCATCAAACCCAACTATTATAAATAGGTTGCTTAGGCAATTGTAAAGGCATCAGACAATAGAAAGCAGGAGGCTAAGAGTACTCATATGCTAGGAGAGCAAGGAGGAAGCTGCCAAGGCGATTCTATAGTCTGAAGAAGAATTCCCTTAGGGAAAAATAGTTCTAAACTCCCCTCTGGAGTTAGTATCTACAATCTCCCCTCTGGAGATAAAAACACCTTATGTAAAATATACTAAATAAAGGAAGTTTTTCTCCAGAAAGGTACATCTTCATCCTAGTCTTTTAATTATGAATTATTTAGAAAGTTTAGAATTAACAGAAGAATCTGATTATTATAGATTAACTGCTTTATTAGATAATGAAAAACAGGCTGTTCTAAAAACAGAATTAAATCTCAAATCAAATGAAAATTTTAATAAACAAAATCTATTAAAAGAAGTTTTTAATAGAAAAAATATAATATACTATGGAAAAATTCAACTTGAAGCCCCTATAAAGATAAAATCTGCCAATGGAGAACTTGAAATAGCTTTGATAAATAATGAAGAATTAAGTAAACAGATTGAAAAAATTAAGGATCAACAAAAAAGATCTAAAATTGGATGGATTCATATTAGTACTATACAAGTCTTAATCAAATCTACATATATGAAAGGAATTAATTCACCAATAAGTTTAGCAATCTGTGACAAAAGAATTACTGATGACCCGATAGATTAAATAATTGGAATTGTTCATGGAAATTTGGCAAACGTAAATGTTAAATTTAATGCCCATCTTGGATATGCTATACCTTTATCAACTGAAAATCTTGGAAGATCTATAAGTTTGGCTTATAAATTTCATAGAAAGAATCTAATGGAACAAGATGATGAACCATTTTCAATAACATATGCAATAAATTATGCTTTAACAAATAGTCATCATAGTATAATATTTAAAAACAGAGAAAGAATTTATGTTGATGAACTATTTCAGAAAATAGTAAAAACAGAAATACCAAAATATAAAGCTATTGAAAACTCAGTTCTATTATTAAAAGAACCATTAGAAAAATTGGTTTCATCAAATTTTCAAATAAGAGAATCTAAAATTAATAGCCCTCTAAATTTATCTAAGTTAAAGATTAAAGAAGAAAATTCTGAAATAAAAGAATTAACAAAAAAGGTCAAAAAATTAAATGAAACCCTAAATACTAAATTATGACAATAAATAAAGAAGAAATATATGTAACTTATCAAGATAAGAAACAAGAGCTCTTTGAAAGAAAAAATCGTTTGAATTATTTGCAGTTTTCTGAAATAAATCAAAGAGCATTTGAAACTCTAAAAATAATCTATGACAAGTTAAAAAGAGAAGTTGAAGAGCTAGAAAAATTAATAGAATCTCTAGAAAATAGTGATGAAGCGATGATAGAATTTGCAAAAATTCTAAAATAAATAATGAAGCATACAAAGATTGAAAGACTAGAAAATAAAATAAAAAGAAAAAGGGCGAAAAAATTAAAAAGTAAAATAAAGGAGTATAAAAGGGAATTAAATAATCTTCAGATCGAAATTAATGACCTTATAATAAAAAGGATAGAAATAAGAATAAATATAAACAAGTTGGAGTTAAACTTAAAAAATTTATAAATGCCTGGAAAACCATATTATGACTTAAAAGAATTAAAGCTGTTGAAAGAAAAAATGGAGAATGAGGTTGAAAAATTAAAAAGATATTTAGAAACAATAGAAAGTGTAGAAATAAAAGAAGTTTTTGAAGATTTGAGAAATTATATTAAAGAAAAAGACAAACAGATAAAAGATTTTATATACAATAATCCTTGCAAAAAAGAATATTATAAACTAAAACAAGATTGAAAAACTATACAAATGAAATCAGAATTATAAATACTAGTAGAAATGGTCAACATTTTTTAATTTGCAAATTATAAACTTATTCGAAGTAAAATATGAAGAGTAAAATTGGTATCAGAGCCAGTTAACGATTAAGGGTAACACTTTCTCTTTAAGCAACACTTTTAGTGATATGCTTTTAAACCAAATAAAAACAAAAATCTGTAAATCTGTACCAAAATGCATCTGTACACTAGATGGACCCTCTCATAAATTAACCTAACAAATAGAAGTAGTAAAGTGGGTAGTCCTCTCCACCTTGTTAAGCCCAGCCTAAAAACAAGGACAGACCGACCTCCCCCGCCCGTCCCATAAAAAAAAAAATTAAAAAAAAATCAGCTTAAAATGCTAGCTCACTCTCATTTATGGTGGATTTTTATTTTTTTCTTTAAAAAAATAATAAAATTAAAATAAATCTAAAAAATAAAAATAAAAAGTCAAACACAAATAAAAAAATTAAATTATAACTTAATTTTTTTTCTTTCTTCTAAATTTTCAAGATTAATAGAATTATTCACAATAATATTTATTAATCGAATCATTTTTATTTTGCGAAACTAGTCACATAATTTGAGCACATATATAAAAATGTAAAATAAAATAAAAATAAATAAATAAATAAAATAAATAAATTTAATAAAAAAATATATTTTAAAAATTATATAATTATTAATTTTTTATATATTTTTTAATCACTAATCACTCTTTTATTTAATATATATATATATGTCAGACCTACCGACCTAGCAAAAACTAGGGTTTTTGGCATGTTTTACCACCCTACTAATAATTTTGATAAACCTATTTAAACTTATTAAAATATAAATAAATACATAAATAATTTTTTATTAAAAATTTATTAAATTCTCTATACTTTATTATAAATATTTTTAAATAATTTAAATACTATAAAAATTTATATATTGTTGTAAACATTACATTTGGTATATTGCATCTAAATAAATTTTTTATACAAAAATTGTTTTTTATAAAAATATTTTTTTTAAGAAAATAATGGACCTTTTAACAAACTTTATGTTAAACGAAATTTAATAGTAAACTAGGTTTAATATTAAAAAATAATTTATAACAAATTATAAATTAGACGACTTAGACTAATCAATTACATTGTATATTTAGTCTATTAAAAATAGAGTAAATATTTTTTTTGTTTTTTTATTATTATTTTTTTAAAAGATAAATCATTTTTTTATAATTTAAAATTTTTTAACTAAATTTTAACTATATAAGTAATTGGTTTAAGCAGTTTATATATTATTTTTTTAAGTGACTTTTAATATATTATTAGCAGGTCACTGTTTATAAGAACGGTTTAAATTAGTTACTTATTAATTAAATGGTTAGGAATCGATTATAAATTTTTAAATTGTAAAAAAATATTTTATTTTTCAAATAAATAATAAAGATTTCAAAAAATATTTACTCTTAAAAATAAAGTCATTATAAAAATTATCAAAATAATTATTAATTTAGTGATCGATATTGTTAGTCACTAAAAACCGTTGTTATTTTAAATGGGTTTTTGTGGGAGTCTAATCCAGCCTGTCTTGTTTTCATCTCTAGGTGTGAAGATGGATTCCAAATCTTACAAGTCTCTAATAACCAATAGAAAACAACAAAAATGCTGTGCAGTGAGAAATCTTGATAGTAAGTCAAATACGAATATAGAAATAAACTATGAACACAAGAAGAATCTTTCCCTTGCTTTCTAAGCTTTTAGATTGCGGCTATGCAATGATGAAACCCATTTGAGAAGTTATAACTTCCATAAACAAAAATAATAACTTTTATTATACTATAGAGTATCTTGCAGACACATGTTTCTCACTTGAATTTGTCGACCAAAAAGTAATGCAAAAGATTTCTGGGATTGAACAGAGACCATTCCCTTATTATAGTATAATAATAATCAATTATATTAAGTATATATTAAAATTAGTTACTAGTATAAAATATATGATAAAATATAAATATATATTAAAAATAAATTAAATAATATAATTTTTATATACAAATATATTAATAATTAATTTTAATAACTAATTTTAATATATAAATATTATTTTTGAATAATAACCATTTAATTTTAAGTATGTAGTGGAGGAATATACTCGAGAATCCCCCATCTTTCTGCATGGTCCACGTTAAATGATAGTGTGCAAGTTTACCAACTATACAATATATTCAACTGTACAAGATATTTTTAACTAAAAATATAATATAATAAGCACAACAAATAAAGCTTTGTCCTATTTGATATGGTTGGCTATATAAATTAAATAAAATAATTATACTTTATTATGATAAATTATACCTTAGCTTAAACTAGTTCATTTATACCTGAATTTTTGCTGATCAAAATTCAGAACTGTATTTATTTATTTATTTATTTGCTAACCATCGAGTTATCCATCTAATTTGCTACTATAAAAAAAATTCAATTTAAACAGTTTTTCTAAATATTAAATACAAAACAAAAAATAGATATTATCTTGAAATCTTAAAAATAATTAAAGTTTTTTGTTTAAAAGAAGTATTTAACGATATTAATTACAAAATTTCTCATTATTTATCATATAAATTTATTGATAATCATTTTCACAACTCTTAACTTCTATCTATTTGTGCAAGAGCGAAAAATCTCTAGGCCTTTCCCGAGACATTGTATTCATCTTCAAATTATTAAAAGGAAATTTATTGTACATTAGTTATTAATTACTTGTCAATAATAATCAATAAATATTATTATTTTAGATTAGTATTTAATTAATAATAATTTGTATTTATACTTATAAAAGTTTTTATATATAAAACACACAATTTATATTTATATTTATTAAAATTTATACAAATAAATTAACACAACTTATATTTATATTTATCAAAATTTATATATAAATTAATAAAATTTATTTATTAAAAATAATTTAATATTTGTACTAATACTACAAAAAAATTGAAAAATAGCTAAATACTGAATAAAATTATTAAAAATTAATGAGCCTCAAAATTTGTCTGATTATCATGTGGTGAAGTAGGTATTTTAATGTATAAGTTGTTGAGTTAAGAATTAATTTAGTATTTTATGATGATAAATATAATAATTATTTTTTTATTATAATTAAAGATTATGATGAACATTATAAGAATCAATCAAAGATGAGATTAAGCTAAACTAAAAAAGAATTTATACTATCAAGACAGTAAGTAATCCATTCCAAAATCATATCATATTCATATGAATGGCTGCTGCATGAAGAATGAAGAACCAAGATGGAAAGAATGTTTATTCAATGCCAACGTTCTCAAACAAATGGTACAACGGCTAGTTGATGTAAAAGAAAAATTATTCTGATATTAAAAAAGAGATATAAAACTCTATATAGTGATGAATTATCAAAAAAAAGCCAATCATTTTTGTATATATTGCATATCACACAAAACAGTCCTTGTGTTCTTATTTTTTTGTGTGTCTAGATTCAAACTTACTTTGAAAAATACAAAAGACAAAGAGTGTAGTGCATACAAAAGTTATTTACCCTTTGTTTGAGTGTTTGAATTCGAAAGTGTACTATGGGATTAGAATGCCCTTAACTAGATTGGGTTAGCACTTAGGTGTTACTAAGTTTGGGATAACTTAGATGAGTTATAAGAGTGTGAATTTTTTAGAATTGGTGTATGTAATCAATCTTGATTATAGTGAAATTCTACCATTGTTGTGGTGGAGACTGGACGTAGATCACATTGTATTTCGTGGCCGAATCAGGATATATCGATGCATCACTCTTCTCCTTTTTTCTGCACAGATAATGCATTAGTATCTTTAGTTATTTTTTTATTATTTTTTAAAATAAAGTTAGTGATTACATTTTAATTGAGATTCTTGTGACTTAATTTATATTGAAATGCCTTGAGCTTTGATAGGTTCAAAAAATTATTTAAAAATCTTAAGCAATGCCAAAAAAAAAGGAGAAATAAGCATAGAAGCTCTTGGGAGAATCAAAGATGGCGTGTTACTCTTCATCAAGTACCACGCCAAAATTGAAGAAAGCAAGTCTAGGAAGCTCATCAAGCTTGGCGTGCCATGCCATTCTTTTGGCGTGGCACGCTGGACCAAAGTCCAGAAGCTAGTAACACCTCTAGAGAAGCGTCAAGAACATGCATGGCGTGCCACACCATTCCACACGCCTTCATGCCTTGCTAAGAGGGCATGCAACACGCCTTCGATGGGTTCGCAGGGTCGCACAATTGACGTGTCATACAACCACATGCCAGCTCCTTCCTACACGCCTTCCAACTCAAGGATTAGAGAGGGTGTGTCATATCACTCTTTGGCATGGCACGTTGGGCCAAAGTCCAAGAATTTTTATGCCTTCCATTGAAGCTGAAACACGTTAAGTCCAACACCTTCTTAAGTGGCACACTACCTGCACTCCACTCACACGTTAAGTCCAACACCTTCTTAAGTGGCACGCCACTCGCACGCCCTTGCTTCTATATCCTTGGGCCAACTTCTAGTAATTTCAAAAGAGCCTTGGCGTGCCATTCCAAGTCTCCCAGTGCCTCGCCAAATTATCCAAATTTCACATCAAACCCAAAATCAAAGTGTAAGCCCATGATTTTAATGAAGTAATGGCCTAGCTTTGAATCCTAATTACAAGGAGAATATCACTTTTTAGATATTAATTAGAAAAGATTTGATTTGATTTTGTTTTGAATTTGAAAGTTAGGTTTAGGTTAGAAAATAAATAAGTTCACGGAATATTTCACGGACATTACTTTTCATCTTATCACATTTTACAATTATGTTTTGATTTTTTCTGCATTATGAGCAACTAAATCTCTTCTGTTAAAGTTAAAAGTTCTGTTATCTTTTTATAGCTTATTAATCTAAGTGTTTTATTTTGTTTGAGGTTTTTACACTTTTCTATTTTATGATTGAGTTTTTATTTTTCATCCCTAAATATTAGAACTGTTAGAAAATATTCTAACTCCGTTTTGGATTTTAGTATTCTTTTGGAATATTTAATATTAAAATTAGTTTGAAAACTCTTCCTCGTAATTTTTTAATCTAACTAGAAATATTGCATTAAAAAGTGTGCGACTTACAACTTCATAATTTAATTTTCAATTGGTTCAGAACTAGTTTAAACAAGTAACATATAATTCAACCTAGGATCATTCTTGAATCTTATGTGAATATAAATTAGAATTATACTTAACCCCTTTTCTTAAATAATTGACTAAGAAATTAGCGATTAATTATGTTAAAGCGAAATTAAATTACCAAGAAATTGGAGTTCGATTATTTATGATTTGTCATGAAAGACCTCTGTAACTATAAGCCTCAACTAAATAAATATAATGATTGATTTTTCTAAAGACAGAACATCTCTAAAGCCTTAACACTTATTCATATTACTTTTCTCATCATTCATATTTTTTTTCTTTTAACTCCCTATTTTTAACACTTTAATATCTCTCAACTCCAGTTTTTAATCTTTTCAATTAGAATAGTCAATTAATCATTGCTTATTTTGTCTATTAATCTTTGTGGGAATGATATCCACACATCGTAGTATTATTTTTTACGATTTAGTGTACTTATCGAGTTGTTGGTTTTGCAGCCATCAACAGACGAGATAAAATAAAAAATTGTCTTCTAAACTAGAATTTTACATAACTTATTTATTCAAATATAAAAATGATTTCTTGATTCAACCCCTTTTTAATTCACTTAAAATCTTCTTAAGTATATATCGAATTAAGTGTTAAAGTAGTTTTTGAGATTAATCGTACTAAAATAATTCACAAAATTTTAGTAGCAACAATATTTTTTTAGATTAGAAAAAGTGTGCTACTTTACGAATCACTTAAAAGAAAAAAGTTCAAAAAACATAATTAATAAAATTAAATTTCAATAATTATTTTAATACACAGCTATCATGAAAAATCACTTTAGAATTTACCTAGAACTTGTGATTCAGCAAATCATTTGACGGGTCATATCAAGAAATAAGAAGTGCGCATGACACTTAACATCATCAAGAGGCGAAGAACAAAACTATATCAAAATGGGGGATTTTTTTCAGAAATAAAATTAAAAAAAATATATTTTTTAAATATTATTTTTAAATTTTAATTTTTTAAATACGATTTTTTTTGTTTAGAGCATGTTTGCTGCACTCCCAGTCAACTCTATAAAAATTATAAAGTTCGTCTTACTCCCGTTTAAACTCCCTTCAAATGTTTTAAATCTCATATTTTTAATCCATTTTAATCGATTATCATCATCTCTAAATAGTATATATCTACAAATAATATATAGGAATACACAAAAATACACAGACAACAAACATGACTTCATCAAGGATTTTTTTAATTATAAATAAAAATAATTCATATTTAATAATGACAACCATTATTATCGTCTCCAAAATATACAGAAACACCAGAATAAGCCATATTAACAAGAATTTTTTTAATTATAAGTCGTATTTTATTTTGAAATAAATTTTAAAAAATATACTATTTGAAATAAATTTTAAAAAATATAAATAAATTTTTACAAAATAAAATACAATTTATAATTAAAAAAATTCTTGTTAAATATGGCTTATTTCGGTGTACCTGTGTATTTTTGGAGACGATGATAATGGTTGCCATTGTTAAATATGAATTTTTTTTAATTTATAATTAAAAAAATCCTTGAAGAAGTCATACTTGTTGTTTGTGTATTTTTGTGTACTCCTATATACTGTTTGTAGATCTATATACTATTTGGAGATGATGATAATGAATTAAAAGGGATTAAAAACATATGGTTTAAAATATTTTAAAGGAGTTCATCCGGGATAAGACGAGGGTGCGACGAACTTGCTCTAAACAAAAAAAATCGTATTTGGAGAACTAAAATTCAAAAATGGTGTTGGAAGAAATATAAATTTTTTTAATTTTATTTTTAAAAAAATCCTCAAAATGGGACACAAATTAAAGCGTAAGACCGATGGAATCAAAAGCTATTTGATATAGAGTGGCCCAAATACATTGGAAGAGAATAGGCACTACTACAATATTTAGTCAAAGAGTAGTGCTAGGGAGCCAATGGCCTAAGTGTACAATATGTACAATGGGCTAAATCTTTGGTTTATGAATTAAATGACTTATACTATGCAGAATAACCATCCGGATACCAAGGATAACCATCCGTATACCAGGGATAATAAACATCTCATGTTATAAAAAGTTAATTTTGGGTTCACCAAGGTTCGAACTCTTGACCTTCCGCATCTGGAACTCTTATACCATGTCCTAACACCACTCATCCCAAAAGCGTAACCTGACAGGATAACGTAACACTAATAATGATATCTCTAATACTTTCTAAACCTTCATTGTACACATTGTACGCTTAAGCCATTGGCTCCCTAGACTTTCTCTTAGTCAAATGATATAATTAGCAGTTAGAATCTTCATAGTGCATTGGCACATACAATACTATAAAATTTCTTTTTCTCTCTCTCTTTATATTTTTTTCTTTTTTAATTTTTTAATTTTCATAAGTTTATACTATAAATAGCTGCTGATACCTTAACTTCCATATCATCATCTCCTTGGCATTGATCTTGTCTTGTACATTATTATAAGCTAGAAAGCAAAAAATAATAACCTCCTCATAAATCACTTCTCCACCACCTACACATATATAAAAAGCAACCAAATTATCACCATTAATTTCTTCAGGCCATGCACAATTATTTCGTTCTGTTTCTTGCACTAGTTGCCTTCCATGGTTGCAATACTAGCCATGGAAGGAAGATCATGAAGCCATTGAAAACAAACATTGAAAACCACAATACCCCTCATCCTCTTAATACTCTTGGTACTACTATTACATCACCTAAAACCAAAGTTGAGAAACACAAAATGGCACAAAGCAATGGAGAAACAAATGCTTTTCGACCCACAACACGAACAAACCCGGGTGCAGATCACAAAAAATTCACCGGAGAAGATAGCCTAATCGAAGCATCAACGAAAATTGATAGTCCAAAATCTAAAATTTCGGTTAATGGAGTTGGTCCAGGTCCTAGCCCTGGTAGTGGTCACAAAATAATCACCGGAAAAAATACTACTCTTATGAAAACAATGGTGGAAATTCCTATGAATGGTGATGAAGGAGATAATAATCTCAAGAAGCCAATGGTGACAGCTCAAAGTGTGGATGGGATTGGACCAAGTCACAGCCCTGGTGTTGGACATAAACCTTGAAGCCTTTAGTTTGAAGCATAATAAAAGTGGACACTAATGTAAATATTGTAATCATTTCTTTAATTTTATGTGTTATTTTAGAAGAAAGGCATAAAGAGTAAAATGGATTAGTTAAAAGATTCGGATTCATTTTACTGTATAAGTCTTTCACTTACTTCTCTTATGTTGAATTCGAAATTTCAACTTATAAATAAACATTTTTATTAGTTGCCGAAATTCCAGAGGCCAAGGTCTAGCCTAGCTAGTTTGTAATTCCGAGAGTCTCATTCTTCATTATCGATAGATTCCGTATTCTTGAATCCCATGCCAAGTATCAAGTATATATATATATATGAGAAAGATCCATTTTGTAAAAAGAAATAAAATTAAAAAAAATTCTTATAAAATGGTAACAATGTGATGACTAGCTACAAAAATAAGCAAACTGTTCACAGTAGAATAATTCAATTTTTCATAGCTTAATAATGAAGTGTTCAGATCAACAAATGGAAAAAATGTAATACATAGAGGAAAAGTTTAAGGGCCAGTAATTTTATTAAATTCTAGCCAGCCAACATGTAACTAGCAAAAGAAAAGTGAATAATCTCACACCATTAAAATCATTATTGATGGCTACTTGATGTCTACAAATCACAAAAGTTGCTGACCCCTAGCACTCCTCAATCTATCTTGGTTCAAAGTATGAATATTAACATCTTAGTTGTTCATTTTGTGTAAAACTCCAATTATTTCTAGGATTTACAATACAAGATTATTGATAACTTAGATATTTGATGGTTCCAATAAGAGAAAAAAAAATGGTTATTGGTATAAACAGTTGTTCTACAAAAGACAACAAGAAATTGCAATATAAATAGCCAATAAAAAACAACATAAATGCAGTGATCGATTCAAGTCAAAGGCAACAAACAATACGGAAGGCCAGCAAGAACCTTTCTCTTTCTACAGGTTTTAGATTTTAGACTATTTCAGCTGTGCAATCATGCGACCCATAAACAAAGATGTATATATATTTGATACTAGATACTAATATATCAAAAGGTATGGTCATTGAACAGGGGCCATCCACTTTAATAATCAGTTATATATATGTGTCGACCAAAGTAATTAAAATTTCTTTTCCTGGGATTGAACAGAGGCCATTCACTTTAATAATCAGTAGAATACCATTCTAAGTGGAGGGAATGTACTGGAGAGAATCTCCATCTTTCTGTAGGGGTCCATGTTAATTTGACGGTGCGTATATTGATTACTCTTAATTATATTTATTAGTTTCATCATAACATACACTTCACTTCTTACCTGTTTGCATAGAGTAAAATATCTCTTGGGCCTTACTGTAGTTGTCCCATTGCAATCTTCAAAGATTTTTAAAACTATGGTATACAACTGTAGTTGTTGTCGCTTATATAGTTACAGATGAATTAGTATTTATGCTGTTAAACCATTTTTGACTGATTTCTAATTACCAAATCAAAACTAGTCAGTTTTAATTATCTGATTTTTAGAACCATATGTAATAATTTGGATTTTTCTGAGAATTATGATATTTATGTATTTTATCTAATAATTTAAATTTTTGAAACAAATAATTTGATGATATAGTATTAATATAAAAACTTATATTAAACATCATAAAATTATCGTTTTAAAAAACTTAATCTAGTAAAATAAGATACATGAATAATTATATCTAACACATCTTTTAGTTTTATGTAAAAGTTTCTTTTGAGTTTATATAAATTTTACATAAACCTTTTTTTTTATTATCTTATATTGATTTTTTTTTAAGAGATAAAATGATTGAACTCTAAATTGACATGAATGATTATATCTAATTTTAAAAGATAAAAATTTAATTTTGTAATCCCAAAAATAAAGAATTTAAATGTAAGATAAACAAAAAATGCAAAATTATTCACATTTCAAGCAAAAAAAAAAAAAAAAAAAAAAAAAGAAAAAAGAAAAATACTTATAAAGAAAATAAATAGTTGCAATCACAAGTAGCAGCAGACAACTAAGGACACATACACATTATTTAAATAGTTGTAACCATTATTTAAATCCCATCTTTGAGGACACATACACATTCAATAATGTTTGTTTAAGGCTTAAGCTCTTGCCTATATTCCTGTGTCATTTAGCGAATCTGGGTATGTTTGACTGCTCCCATAGTCACATTAAGAAATAATAAAGTGTTCTTAACATCAAAAGAAGATATCCATGTGAAAAGTTAGTTGAAGATTATTAAAAAGCAAATTGATGAGCCTATAACAAAATGAAGCACAAATGACCCTCTTATATTTAAGCAAAAGAACATGTTCCCTCACGTTAATGGGTGATAACCGATCCTGGGAATCAAAAGTTATTTGACATATAAACGGTCCACATTAATTTGAAAAGAGTACACACTCCACAATCTATGTTATCAAATGATATATAACTAATTAAAGTTTAAACTTTTTGTAAAACTGACTAAATTTATTAAAAGTTTAATTTTTATGTACGGATGATATAATACAATAAAAAAAATTTTAAGGGATAATAATTTTAATTTATATTAGCTAATATTTTTAGCAGTAACCCAACATATTTGTTCAACATAGTAATACCATATTTTTAGCCAATATTTTTAAATATTGTTAGTTAATTACTAATAAAAAATAATAAATTATATGATTATCTAATCGTATATAGTCATCTTAACGAAAGTAACTAATTTTAAAATCTACTACTTAAAAATATAATCTAAACACATCAATCTAATTAGATAATCTTATAAAACTCTTTATACGTAATGAATGTATTAAAATTAAACTCATTATTAATACTTGAATTATTATAATGTTTACAATATATAGTCCCCTGAACATTATTATATAGTGACTTTTAATCTTTTAAAAAGCACAGAAAATTATTTATTTTGTTTCATAATATTTTTTATTTTAATACAAAATAATGACCCCAATTATAATATCTAAGTATTATTAGATTCTTTTTTCGAATTCCTTTCTAATAATATTGTATAACAGTATATTGTCATTTTATATGATAATTTTGTCTAGTTGCATAATTTTCCATTTTGAAGGAGATTATAAATACTTGATGATTCCTTAACTTACATATCATCCCACCTTGGCATTAATCTCTTATCATATTAACAATTAGCAAAAATCTCTTAAGTCACTAACACTACTCTTCTCCCTCTTTCTTCTCTTAATAAGGCCATGCACAAATACTTCATTCTATTTCTTGCACTAGTTTCCTTCCATGATTGCAATCTTACCCATGCAAGGAAGATCAAAAGAAAGCCATTGAACACAAACATTGAAAACAATAATCCCCATCCTATTATTCTTAACCTTCCACAACCCAAATCCAGTGTTAATAATGTTCCTAGTCATGCTCCATCATCAAACAAACACAAAATGACACCAAACAATGGTGTTGGTCACAAAAAAGAACAAAATGTCATGAAGGCAATGCTGACAATTCAACGTCCAAAGAATGAAGTTTCTACAAATGGGGTTGGTCCAGGTCCTAGCCCTAGTATTGGTCACAAGAAATCTAATATTATGAAATCAATGGGAGCAGTACAGAATGGAGATGCTGATAATAATAAGGTTTCTGTGAATGGAGTTGGTCCTGGTCATAGTCCAGGTGTTGGTCACAAGAAACTTGGCAAGGTTTCCATCAATGGAGTGGGCCCGGGTCCTAGCCCCGGTGATGGTCACTAAAGATGAGGTGATGAAATCATTGGTCGCAGTTCAAAGTTTAGATGCTAATGGTTTAATTTTATGAATGGGTGAGGTCAGGTCAAGTGGAATGGAACAAGGTGACTAACCCTTTGATGGCCTGAAGACATGTCTTTAGTTGGTAGATTTCAAAAGTGGATAGTCAAATTAGCCATGTTAATATTATAAGTATTTCCTTTAATGAAAAATAAAGTCGCTATCTTATTCTTCGAATCCTTCACTTTCCTTTATTTCTTCTCCTCTTTAAAATCTCAGTTCACAATGCAAACTCACCTTTAATTCCCAAACATGCAGATCGTCTACATCAATGTGTATGTCCCAATTAAAGTTTCGTTCGTAATGCAGATTCGATATTATTCTTGCGGGAAACCTTTTTTTTTAGGGGAAAGCTCAACACACTGATAATGAGGGAGCATATAATCGACAAAGACAAATAAAAAATAAAGAAATTAAAACTAAAAGCAGCTCTTATTTTATTTTTGACATAGTCATCAACAACACGAGATAATTATCACACTATTCTCTAAAGCAACAAAAAAATTAACAACACAATTCATTATATTTGTTGTCTTATTCTAAAATATGATATTATTCCTGCGTAGCCAAATATTTTATATAACAAAACAAAAATCTAACTAATTATTTTTTGTGCATTTTTTTTCTCAATAGCATAGTTTTTCAACTCTTAATGTGTTTTTTCATTGTACTTAAAATAATTCAAATACCTCCAATATCAGAATTTATGTACATCACATCTATCAAGAAAACTCACATGTAACAAATAGGTATTACATTGTACAATTTTAACATCATTTCTACACAAAAGGCACACATTATCATTCTGTTCAATGATATCTAATTTACTTAACTGATCTTTAGTATTGACTCGGCCTACTAAAACAAACTAGATAAATAGTTCAACTTGAGGTGAAATTAAGCTAGTCCTTTCCAAATTTTATTTGTGAATTTGTAACTAATTATACCATTTGCCAAAGTCTCTTAGCTTTCTACAAAACCTACATAAATGAATAAGTAGAATAAATATCTTCTTTGTCGAATTTTCACACTACTCTTTCATATATTTTTGCTATCAATTTCACAGATTGCAAGATATCAAGTAGTTGATTTAAGATTTCTGTCTCCCATTAACTAAATTTTTTCATCCCTTATAAATTTCAAATTCACTTTAATCCATCCCAAAACTCACAATCCCCAATTATGAATCCTTTTTTATTTGAAATAAAAAAAACCTTAAAAAAAAATCTTTCAACTTTTCAACTTGTATTATAACTTTGTATCCTCCTAAAATTTGGTTAATCTATCATCCCTTACCTCCATAGCAAGTCTATCAATAATTTTTTCTTTGACATATTATTTTTTTATTTGCAGATGATATATATCTTTTCACAAATTTTTTTTTAACTGGCAATGTTTGAGTTAACAACAAATTATTAGATTTTAAATTATTGCATGAACATGCAACCTTCTTCCACAGCGAATAATCCTTCTTAGAGAATCCCTTCCACCATTTAAATAGTAAAGCATTATTACAAACCACTATATCTCCCCACTTTTATCAAGCCTTCTAATTTCTTCGGTAGCTGTATCATCTCCCACCTTACAAGAGCTAAGCCAGATCGTTCATCTTTCTTCCCCCAAAAAACTTTTTCTGCAATGAAATTATTCTTTGCGCAACCGCATGTGGCATCTTATACAGACTTAGATAGTAAATAGGTAAACTATTGTTAACTGATTTAATAAGAACTAACTTTCTCATTTTACTAAGGATTTTTGCTTTCCACAAGTTAAGTTTCTCTTCTACCTTAACTATTCCCGGCTTTTATATTTTTACTAGCTTCAAATTCGCTCCTAAGTTAATACCAAGGTACCTCACTAATAAAGCAGCCTCTTAACACCTCAGTAGTTGACATATTTGTCCAACCCACTCCTGACTACAATCACAACTAGAAAATGAATTAATACAGACAGATTTACAGACGGATTTAGTCTTTATTACAGACAGATTTTTGGTTACCGACGAAATTACCGACGGATTTTGTCCCTCTGTAAAAGCTCCGTCGGAAATTATTTACCGACGGATTTTTTTCCGTCGGAAAATTACAGACAGATTTTTACCAGTTACCGACGGATTTTCCCTCTGTAAATTTTCTATCCATTTTCCAAAGGCGACAAACTTTCCGACGGATTTTCCGTCTGTAATTACAGACAGATTTTTCGACGGATTTTCCGTCTGTAATTACAGACGGATTTTCAGACGGATTTTCTGTCTGTAATTACAGACGGATTTTCCGACAAATTTTCCGTCTGTAATTTGAACCTTGGAAAATCATCTCACACTATGATTACAGACAGAAAATCCGTCTGTAAATTCGTCGGTAAAGTAAAATAGAAATTTTTTTAAATTTTTCCATTGCAAAATGAATACTTTAGGTTTATTTTTTAAATTTCCTCCATCAAACACACTGTAAATTGAAAAAAAAAAGAGACCAAAAATCATATAGATAAACATAATATTCATTACATGATACCTATAAAATTGGATGTTATTTTTCAACATCATTGGCCAATATCTCACTATCATAAAAAGGTACCCAAAAAAATAAACCATTGACAGAACTATAACTATTTACATTACTCATTTTCACTACTAGTTCCTTCATTTTCAACAATTTAAACAAACAAGATTTTATATTGATCTTATTCCTTTTAGATTGCATGATGGTGACTTGCTTAGAGCCATTGACAAATACACCTCCTGGATCTCCTTGTGGTTGTGTGGCCACTTCAAGTTAAACTCCACATCAGCATTGCAATATACAAGTTCTTCCCTTTGGTTTTCAAGCTAGCTGAGGAAATTGCAGCCAGTCTTTTGTTGACACCAGGTTCGCATTGTTGGAGCTAATGCAGCAAATCATCAACTAGAGAAAACCACTGTTCTCTTAAATTTGGTGCCTCAAGGAGTTAAGTTTGATGATACAACATCATTCTTGATATACAAGAAATTCTGGCACAAAGAAATTCTCACTGATACTTCCCTTTTTGGCACAAGAAATTCTGGCACAAAAAAAATCTAATGGCGTATTCAATTGAAGGGCACAACTATACTAATATTTGGCAACTGAATTTGCCTTTCAATTGAAGGGCACAATATAGATTTACCTCAACAAGGACATCTGCCTTCTTTGATTTAAGATCAACATAATCCTTTTAAGAAGGTATATGAACATCAGTAACAAATATTGTTAGGCTATAAGAAAGAAATATTTATGTATAAACAACAACAATTATAAACCATGACCATTTATTTCTACAGTTCCCTTTTGCAATTGATAACCTACACCTGAATCCACTTAAGAGAATCCACTTAAGACTATGTAACTTTATTGAAAAATTCTTTAGTATTTTATGACATTCCATAATCATAAGAAAATAAAAAAAAAAAAACAAGATTTACTAGTCCATACCTTTAAGATCTTTTCTAAGGGAGAGAAGAGGATCCAAAGTAACATCTAACTCATGGCAGTGAAAAGATATAATAGCTAGTTAGTGTACATATGAATTAGGTTGGACTAATATGAAAGGCATAGGAGAATTAAAACCTGATGATAAATACAAGTGTGGTGTGTTTTGTTTTGATTCTAACAACCTCTTTGCAATAACCTGCATAACATTCAAAAATAGGTGTTATGACAAACATTTCTCCTAAGTATGAAAGCATTCAACTCCAAATTAAAGCAAACAAACGGTGGCTTCACAAAGACCCTTTGAATGCTCTTCACATATAGTTATTTAGCAAGGATACTTCTCACTTAAATACAACATGCCTCTAAAAAGATTTGAGGAGCCTTCCTCTTGTTTAACAGAAAATTCATCAAACCAACCTTGCGAATTTGACTATTGGAAAGATCTTCATATGCATCTGACTGCTTTGAGGCAGAAGCAGACTTTGACTCTGGTGATGCTGCACATTGTTGATGACTTTGAGATGGTGATGCCTTCTCTTTAGCTGAATAAGGTTTTGGAGTCAATTTTCCTGATTTAATTGCAGACAGAACATCCCCTTTCAGTAAAGTGCCATGTGGACCAGAGGCATTTATTGTCGATGCATCCAACCCATATTCTGAAATTAGCAACTTTGCAGCTGGGCTAATTCTTTTTGAACTGGTTTTCTGCGGTTTCACCTCAGTTTTAGTATCATGTTTGGTGGTCTGCTCATTTTTGCTTGCAGATCTGCTACCACTAGAATTCTTTACAGCTTCAATATCACCTGCATCTTCAACCTTGCATTACACTAATTACCAAATAATTTAGCATTTTGCAATGCACACAACCATAACAAAAAAAAGAATATTTACGTTAACAGTTTTCAGGATATGGAAAGAATATTTATTACCCTTCCTCTATACTTTCAAATTCAAGGGTAGCTTTGTCTATCTCTATCTCACATAATATGTCACCCACTTTAATCTGTTAGATGAATTATATGTAAATGCACAGCAGGCAAAATAATATATGAATATTACCGAGCATTCATAACCTTTGGACTTATAGTAAAATAAGGAAATCCAACTCAAAATCTAATGTTAAAACATCACTAACCTTGTCTCCTTCTTTTTTCCTCCATTTTTGCGATGTTGCCTTGGTTCTGTATGGAAAAATAATTGAAAATTAATGCTGCAATAGTGGGAAAGTTTGGGAGATGATGGTAATGTTAACCACAGAAACATCACAATCTTTTCACCATTGTTGGGGATAAAGCTGTCATTTCAAGAAGGATATGAGGTGGAAGTTCTGATGCATTAATGTCAGTGGACGTTGGTTCTGATTTTCTTTCCTCATCTGAGTCATCCTGATGTGTTAGTTTCTTCTCTTTAACCTTAGTCCCACTTCCCATAGAAGCAGGGACATTTTTAATATCATCTTGATCCTCAACCTTGTCAAGGTCCACAGAATAAATTATCAAGTAAAATACCACAAGTTGACAATTTAAAATTAACTAGTGCTTACATGAAGAGGAAAATAGTGCTTTCAGATTACGATTTAGCAAAGCCATAAGAGTCTTAAAGGATCACGATTTCACGATGCTGAATTCAGAAAACCCTAAGAGTCTTAAAAAAACAAGAACTACTATTTCTAAGCATTCCAATTATATTTGGCCCTCTTTAACTTATCATATTTAGCAAATTAGACAGTTTTTCTCGAGATATGTTCAAGTATACAAAATTGATAGAAATTAACCACTAATCGGCACTGTTTCAAATCGAATTTTGAGATCAGAGCAAGACACTGCACAATAACGCGTTTGGAATGAAAAATTAGCGAGAGAAATAGGGGATGGAGTTAGGGCTAACCTGGCTAGTGGAGTGCGAATAGATCAAAAGATTGAAGATCTATGCAACCCTATATATAAAGTGTTTGATTCGATTTGATTCGGTTAGTGGAGAAGCTGGTCTTTGCCGGAGAAGAAGTTACCAACGGAGTCAACTCTGGGAACACCATAACCACTGTAATACATCTGACCTACCAAGACCTGCATGTTTATGTCCCCAGCTTTAGCTTCTTTCAGTTAGCAGAACTCAAATATATATATATATATATATATATAATCAGGGTTCGACCAATTTTACCAACTGCCACTAAACTGGTTGCACGTTCTAGCTGCTTCACCACATCTTCCAACTCACCAGGGCAACCCCTATGTATTTTAATCTGCAAATGCCATTCAAAATTGCAATTACAAATTATTAGAATTCAAGTGTTTGTACAGAAACTGATTATGTTTACCATAACTATTATTACTTTTAAAAGCCAAAAAAGTTCAAAAATGTTTGAACAGCATAACAAATACTAACCTCACTCTGAATAAGTTTTTAGCACAGTAGACACATGGTATAAAGTATAAACCCTACAAATATTATCCTCTCTGCAGTTAAATAATTAATCACAATAAGCATGCAAAGTAGCTCAACTCCCACTTCCCAACCACTCAATAATCCGACCAATTTAAGCAGTACATGGAAAATTAAAGAGACAAAGGAAAGCTGTCCAACACAGTTTATCCATGTTTTGCATGCAATGCCATGATATAATAACATTACGTGCCATAGTCCTTTTAAGAATTTCCTTTGAAATCAGATACATGACTTGCATATGAGAAAAAAGGAAGTAATCAAAGGAGAAAACAGATTTCATATGAGAAAAAAAAGATAAATGACTTGCATGTCTATAACACTTCTAAGATTAGCAAATTCTGCTAGAATAAATCATCAGTATGAACCAGAGAGATTTACATTTTACATAAGTAGATACATTAAATGATTCATACTTACAATGTATCCAAATTACCAATCCATGATAGCTGATTGGAATAGGCCCTTGAAGATTGTTCAAAGAAAGGTTTCTAATGGATAGTGATCACAATTTCATGAAACAAGGACTAATTAAGCAAAGTTCAAATGTAATACTTGACAAGTTGTTGTTGAATCTTACATAATAGAATTGTAAATAGGTTCTAGCTATCACTTACAAATAAGTCACTCTCCAAACTCTTCAGCGCCCCGGGAAATGTTCCAGTTAACTTGTTCTTTGTTTTAGTCAAAAGAGAATTCAGATAACCTTTGATAAATGATAATTTTTTACACTCTTCTTTTATAGCGTAAAAGAAATCTTTTTTATATTCTCATTTCTTGTCAATAACTCTTAACACAAAAAACAGAAAATATACAAGAGAGGAGTGCAACATATTACATTTCTCCATTTCTTTTATCAATTATACAGTGTTATAGTAACTAATGAAATGACTTATTGATCCACATAGAAGTGGCAACTAATGCTCTTAGAAGTTACAATACAGTGTTATAGTAACTAATGAAATGAAATACATGCTTACATGAATCTTTTTCAGTCTAGCCTCCGCGGAAGCTATTTTACTGTTCTCCTATGATAAAATGGATGAAAGCTTCTTCTGAGTTCTGCTTAACAAATTAATCAAAATCAGCAATAAATAGCTTGTTAGTTAATATGAAGAATGACATATCTTTAGGTATTAATTGTTCTCTGCTCTTGATTTTTCACTTTCTTCCCAGGTTTTGATCAATGACATCTTCTTCTCTGTGACAACTCTTGCAAGCACAGCATCTGAATACAATCCAGCATATGAAAATAAATCCACATAAAAATAGAATTCGAGATCCATCCACATACACTGATACATACCTCTGTTGAGAGATCCCTCAGAGGCTCTTTATAGTACAACATTGGTTATTGAGATACTACAAAGCCGGATTAAAGAAGCAAAGTAGGATAAACCTAAAATTGGGATAGAAAATTAAGCCCTACCCAACATAATCACAAAATCAGAGTATACCTGAAATTCACGCAGGGAGCAGACACAACGAGAGGCAGCAGAGAGCTCGTGCGACGATGGCGATGAGAGTGGCGACGGAGAGAGCTCTGCGACGATGGCGACGAAGGGAGCATACGCGACGAGGCACTGGCGGAGGGAGCTCGTGTGACGCAAGGAGTGACGAAGAGAGCTCGTGCGACGCAAGGTGTGTCGAAGAGAGCTCGTGCGAGCGGCGGCGGCGGCGATAGCGACGGCGAAAGAAGCTTTGCGACTGCGATGGAGAGAGTGAATGGAGGGCCAGATTGAAAGCTCGTGCGAATGAATATGGAAATTGTGTTTAAATTAGGGCAATTAAAATTTGAGACAGATTTAATAATTGGTTACAGACGGATTTCTCCTCCGTGATAAGTTTAAAATTAAAATCTCAATTTTACCGACAGAATTACTGACAGATTTTATAATCTGTCGGTAATATTTTGAAAAAAAAAATTAATTTTTTATAGACAGAAAATCTGTCTGAAATTCGTCGGTATTTTCGACAAAAAAATTTCGTCTGAAAAATTTGTCTGTAATATATTATTTTCTAGTAGTGAATTCACCGATATCAAACTGCACTTTTCAAAATTAATATTCAACCCAAGCATCATTTCAAAATACCTCAAAAGTCTCTTATAATTTTTTAGTATCTCCTTCTCTAGTAGACAAAATAATAATGTTATCTACAAATTATAGATGCGATAACTCTATATTATCCCTGTCCACTAATAGTGGTGATATTTTTCTATCCCTTACCGTCTTCCCAATCATCCTTTTCAATGCATCCACCACAAGAACAAATAGAAATGGCAACAGTGGATCACCTTGACGAAGCCCCTTCTCCATCTTAAATAGTTTCGATAGTGACCCGTTAATTAGAATAGAGATAGATGCCGACTTAATACACTCCTTAATCTATTCCCTCCATCTTCTATCGAATCCTATCTTTTCTAGCACAATATCAACAAAACTCTACTTTATTCTATGATAGACTTTTTGGAAGTCCAGTTTGATGATCGTTGATGCCTTCTTCTTCAATTTTCATCCGTTGCACAGTTTCACATACAATTAAAGTTTCATCATATATTTTTCTCTCCTTAATAAAGGCACTTTGTAATTTTTCAACTAAACCTAACATTACGATGCTCATTCTTCTTGTCAACGCTTTAGATATAACCTTATAAAAATATCCAACCATGCTGATAGATTTGAAATTTTTTTATCTCCTTTGACCTAATAAATTTCGGAGACAAAACTACCCATATGGCATTAATGGAGTAATCATTTGTTTGTATGTTGATGATATGTTAATCATTAGAACAAATTTAGAAGGAATTCATGTAGTATAACAAAGGAGTATCTAATTTCTAAATTGAAGATGAATGATCTGAATGAAATTGATACAATATTAAGCATAAATGTGCATAAAAATAAATTTGACTTTATTTTAAATCAATCTCATTATATCAAGAAGGTATTGGGGAGAGCTATAGCATAATTAGAATATTCTAGTACTATAAGAACTTTAATATATGTAATGCATTGTACCGAGTCTAATATAGCATTTGTTGTGTGCAAATTATCAAGGTTCACAAGAAATCCTAACAACCAACATTGTAAAGTTATAACAAGAATTCTTGGTTATCTCAAGAAAACTATAAATAAACTTTAGTTATCCATTAGTTTTAAAAGATTATTCTAATGCAAATTGGATTATAAGTCTTAGTGACAACTTCAGGATGAACTTCTACTATAGATGATGGTGCAATAAGTTGGACATCAAAAAAATAAATCTATATGTATATCAGATCATTTTATTATGTAGGTTGAGTTTGTAGTTTTATCTATTGCAAATAAAGAAGTGGAATGACTCAGAAATTTGTTATCTAAAATAAAGTTGTGGTCACAGTAGCTAACAATTATTTCAATTTTCTGCAATAATGAATCAATCATTTCTCGAACATATAATAAAGTTTATAATGAAAAATTTAGATATATAAGTTTGAGACATGATTTTATGAGATAATTAATAGAAGATGGTGTAATTTTCATTACCTATGTAATATCTCAAGGGAATTTAGCAGACTATTTGACTAAAAATTTGTCAAAGGTTAAAATTAAAGAGACAACTGCTAAAATGAGATTAAAATCTATTGTTGTTAAATGATAAAAGTCCAACCTCATTCTAGTAGACCACTAATTTCAAAATTTAATGAATAATAACAAATTATTTAACAACTAGAATATTAATGATTTAGTGCTATTTAAATAAATTAGGAGAATGAGTTAAAACTTTTAATAGATTGATAATATTATTTATCAAAAAATTTTACTATATGAATATAAAAATAGTATCACTCTAATCAATAATTTTAAATATTTTATTCTCATAAATATTCATAAAATTGGAATGAGTACAAACAAAATTATATAAGTACTTAAAATTATAGGCTCTTTAATCTTGAAAGGTACAAATGCTTAAAACTATACTCTTCCAACTTGAATTAAACTATTTGCGGCGATTTGTTGCGGTTTGGCTACTGATTTTTTTTTTCTTTTAAATGCAACCACTGCAATTCTATATTAATTTTTTAAAAAAATATATATTACAAAGATGTATAACCTCCACAATTTTTATAATTATATTAAAAAAATGATGGCTTCACAAAACTGCTAAATTTTTTGTCTAATAAGTAGTTAAATACAAAAATTAAAAATAAAAACAATTTTAAAATAGTTAAAATATCACAAGAATAAAGTATAATTGTAATATACATAATAAAATATTATAATAATATATCAAATTGATTCCAAATTTTGTGAAATTTTGTTAAATTAGTTTATATTATAGTAAAATGTTGGGGTTCAATGACTGGATTGATGAAATTTGTCATACACAAAAATTTTGTTGATGGTGTAATTTAACAAAATTTATAACCGGTGTAAACGAATTCCTTTTAACTTTTAGTATGTCACCTGATGAATTTGTCAACATAATTAAAAAGATTTCTAGGATTGAACAGAGACCATTCACTTGTAGTATAATCGACAGAATACGGTCTAAGCTAAGTTAATTGATGGTGTACATATATAACTCTTCTTAGTTTAATGGTTCGTATCTTCATCATATCTATTCAATTCGTACCTGCTTGCAAGGGAAAAAAAAAAAATATCTTTAGGGCTTTTCTCCTATTGGCAATTAATTAATATTGATAATATAGTATATTAGTTATAGCCCTTGGGTACCTTGAAAGGTCACATAATTGAATATCAATGGTCGACATTAGAAGAGCACACTCCACATATTTAGTCAAATTAAACGACATAATGAGAAGGGTTTAGTGCTATTTTATTCTTTAAATTTTTTTGTTAAAAATTAAAATTGTTCTTAACATTTTTTTCCTTTTAAAATGTCGTTAACATTACAATAAATTCTAAAATCATCCTTTCATTAAGAAATACTAACTTTTGAACAAATTTAATCTTAAAAAAATAATTTTTTCTATACAAAATGTCAGAAATTATTTTTTATATAGTAGATACGTTTGTGTTTTTGTTCAATATTAGAGAGAGAATATTTTGCTAGTTTGTGGGTGCATGTTCAACACGTAGAGAACGTGGTGACAGGATCTGTCAACAGCGTGGCAGTTTCCCGACAACACACAGGAAATGTGGTGATGTGGCGAGCTCAGCAGCGTGGCAGTTCCATGACAACACGCAGTGGACGTGGGCGTGGGCGTATTGTCTGCGAATCCAACAAACATTGCAGAGGTTTCTGCGTATTTCCGAGGAGCTGCATCAACATGGAGTGGGCGTGTTGGAGGCGATCTGTATGCAGGGAATAGCTCCTCCACTCCGGTAACCAGCAACGCAGCTCAAACTCTATAAATTGAGCTCCTTCGTCCCCATTTTATGTTGTGTAGCTAGTGTGTGTTGATAGAAAAGAAATATGAAATAAAGAAAAAGAAGAAGAGAGTTAGTAGTGTATGAGTAGTGTGTTTAAAAAAAAAGAGTAATTATACAAAAAAATTATTAGTTTATATTGATTAAAAATAGTACGTAATTTTACGACTCTTGAGAAACATATTGTCAATTATTTGGATCATTCTGTTTAAGTGAGTTGATAATTTTCTTTTTTTTTTTGTAATTTAATTATTTTAATTTTTGTAATTTTAATTAATATTAATTTTTTGATAATGATATTAATTTTGTTTGTATTTAATATTACTATATTATTTAATTGAGTTTATAAATATTAAATTTAATAAATAATATATAAGTTTTAGTATATTATTATTTTATTTTATATTTATTTGTTAATTAGTAAACAGAGAAATAATATAAATGTAGATCCTATTAATTTTTGGAATTATTTGTTATAATGTGATTACTTTTTTATAGATTTAATAAATAATTTAAATGTTAATATTAATGAATATTTTTTAATTTACAAAAATGAATAAATATTATGAATTTATAAAAAAAATTGTATGGTTATTTGTTATGATAATTATGAAGGATAATAATACTATTGTATGTTATTTTACTTTTTATTTATGATTGTATTTATATTATTTAAACTAGTAAATAAATAGTATAATATGATATATTTTATTTAATTTTTTTATATAAATTAATTCAATCAAATTCTTATTATATTTTATTATTTAATAGATATATCTCATTAAATAATTTATTTTTTAAATTAATAGATATATTTAATGAATAAATATATTTTTGTTGTACTAGTCTAACAGGAATCTTATGGTTCGTAAACTGGATTCGCCGGAGACGTGAAATCCGATGGTAGAAGACGCTTTACAAGCAACGGGATTCTATCATGTTTCTAGAATTGGGGTGATCAGAGGATTTTACTCTTTACTATCTGCTTTGGTGGAAAGGTGGAGGCTAGAGACTCACACCTTTGTATTGCCGATGGGTAAGATTACCGTAACACTGGAAGATATTGCTCATATATTTGGCCTACCCATTGATAGACAAGTTGTGAGCGGCTGAGAAAAAAGTATCACGCATCAGCGGTCTCCCCCTCCACCAGGGCAAAAACGATAGGCACAATGTTCTGGTTACCATCTTGTGCAACAGCAACCAAAAGTGCACATTTGTATTTTTCGTAAGGTGTGTGCCGTCAACCTGAACCAGAGGCTTGTAATGCTTGAACGCTCTAATGCACGGGTTAAAATTCCAAAATACGCGATGAAGTATCCTGACACCATTCACCTCCTCACTCCCGTTGTACAGGGGTCGTGTTTCTATTTGGACAATTGAGTCAGGCATCTTCCGAACCATAACCGAGAATCACCATGGAAAAGCTTGGTAAGAATCTTTTCAACCACCGAAAACTTTGGCTATGGATTTCTGGTTTGCCAACCAAACCTTTCGGTAACTGATGGTGTAGTTGAACCTTGACTAGACTTCCACAATTATAAATTTCACTTTGATGGACGGGTCAGTCTCAACCAATGGCCTTATAGTCTCAGCAACTGTATCTGAGTCCAACTTGGAATGATCCTAAATCATTTCCATGATGCATGTGTGCCTATCGTTATATCTGCGTATCTCCCAATAACCTTTTTTTTCGTATCAAGCTGGCTCGGATAAACCAATCGCACCCACGCCCATACGTCTTGTATTTTGTATAGAACGTATGTGGCTCAGACTCATACACATTGTATTCGATTTCTCTAGAGATAGTGTAACTTCTAATTGCTACGACGACCGACTTTCTAGAACTATATTCCATTCCAATCCTGAACTTTCCATCCTCAGGATCAGCAACACCTACAGAAAGCAGAAATCATCATTCATTGATCCATCCAAAATATAAATTAACGAAAACGTATTATTCACTCATCATGTACCTATGTTTGCATATTCTGGGAATTTCGGTGCATGCATAGGTCAAGATCAAGTTACGCATAAAAGGTGGAATGTCCATCAATTGACTAACTGCGGGAGGAACCACTACGTTCTCCGATGCTGCCTCAACTCCCACATCACCATCCTCGTCTTCGTTGTCGGCTTCATATGTGGCTTCGAAGTATTCTTCGCTGTCACTGTTCATTCCTTCGTACACTGCAGCTCTATCATCTTCTATATCTGAATAATTTTGAATCCCATTTGCATCTACATTTTTAAACTCAACATACAGCTCAATCTGTGGCTGTCGCACCTGAGTTTGCCAGTGAATTTGGAACATATTCTGTATACTCGCTTTGTCAATGATCAGCATAATACCAAGCTGTATTAGACCACCAAAAACTATAACAGGATTTTGGTACAAAATACTGCTCACTCTCCTCAACATACTGTTCTCCATGCTTTGATAGAGACTGTTCTGAAATTTCATGAACGTCATGGTGCATGAAACCACAAATAAAAACATATTCTAACACACAAACCTCACTCCCTCATGAGTATTCTGTATAATCTTACCATTGCGATATACTAACAAGTTACGGTACCTTCCATCACACCAGAAACACACTCAAACAACTCTTCTCTTTGCAATGAAATGGTACCAAGCTTGGCCTTATATATGCAGAGCACTCAACACATACACCACGTGTTGTATCGCCATTGAATCACAAAGCGATACGTCAGTAACACGTCCCCCACGTGTTGAAGCTATCCTCTAATCACACTTCAACACGTCATGAACACGCCCCCCCCCCCCAACGTGTTGAAGGTGCCCTCGAATCACATGTTGCCACGTCAGCAACACGCCCCCCACGTGCTGCCAGCTCACCCTCCATGTGCTGTGTTAGCACGCCCCCCACGTGTTGATGCTATACTTCTGACACGTCCACCAACAAGCAAATATACAAAAAATGCCCATTTTCATTCAAAACACCAACATAGTCTCTATATTAAAAAAATGAGCCACAAAATGCATCTCTAATATCATACTTTTTACTTGAATCTCACCTAGCTACCACCATTGCTCTTCATTTACCCACATCCAATCAATTTCACCTCCATATTTCTCATTATCAATTTTCACTGCCATTCCTAAAATCCCTTTCACAATCCACCACCCTCACAACCAATAGCAATAATAGAAGAGAAGTGGAAAAAAAGAAAAGAAGACGCCGTGCCAAATCCAGAGACAATAGTGTTGTTTCTGCTGGTTTGGATTTGTAGTTTGGAAAAAAGGGAAGAGAAAGAAGGATACGCTGAGGCAGACAAGAGAAATTACAGCAACATCGAAAAAAGGGAAGAGAAATTAGCAATGATGATGCGATTTCAAAGACAACAAAAGAGAAACCATGTTGTTTTGGCGACTATGGTGGTTTTAAAGATGGCAGACAACGTGAAGGAAGAAAACTTACCAGAATGACCATCGTAATAGATTCGAGCTCAGTTCAGTAGAGAGGAGGGGAGCGGTAAAAGTGGCATAAAGTTTACGTCGGAGACAATTACAAAAACCATGCTCACCCGTGGCAATTGCCGATGGCTTTTCCTACTCTATCTCTTTTCTTCTTCTTTGTTCCTATATATAAAATAATTAGATAAAAAATAAAAATTTATAATAAATAAATTATAATAATATTATATACCATAGTCAAGAATATTAATATATATGTATATATATCTCAAATTTAGTTCTTTTATATATTCCTTTTGTTGTGATAAGTGTGAGTAGGATATGAGGTGGATGCCCATTTTTTAATGTTGCTTAGGATATCAAGAGAGATTACCATTAATGAAGTTTGAAAAAAGTGACCTCTTGTATGTATATAAATAGGAGTTTGTTCTGAAGCAATATACATAACAACATCAATAACAATTCTCTCTCTCTTATTATATTTCTTTATCACCTCTTCCTTATTTATTTATTTAGTTATTATATAACACGTTATCAGCACGAGACTCTGATCAAATTTTAGGAAGACTCTAGGTAACAAATTTTTATTATGTCGAAACTCTTTCATCTTGAATATAATGCTTTTGATATATCTGGAAACAATTATTTATCATGGTTACTATATGATAAAATTCATCTTGATTCAATGGATCTTGGAGATACCATTAAGGCTGAAAATAATACATCCCAGAAGGATAAAGCCAAAGCTATGATTTTCCTTCATCGTCATCTTGACGTATGATTGAAAAATGAATATCCCACGTTAAAAGATCCTGCAGATCTGTGGAAAGACTTTCAAGAAAGGTACAATCATCAAAAGACGGTGATACCTCCTCAAGCCCGATATATTAGAGAAAACTTTCTCGACCTTTCATGCCTCGAATGTGCTCCTGCAGTAGCAATCGAGAAAAAGAATTTAAAAATATTCTGAGCTAATTTCTTTCTTTCTTGTTGCTGAACGCAACAATGAGTTGCTCTTAAAAAATTATGAAGCGCACCCAGCTGGCGCCGCCCCATTTCCTGAAGCAAATGCGGCAACTTATAACCCCAGAAGAGGTAAATGGCAAGATTTTGATAACAAGAAAAATTATGGAAGGAAAGAAATTATGTTCACAAGAAAGTATCTCACCAGAAGTGGGATAAAGAAAGAAACAATAGGCAAAGTAAATCAATTGAGGATAAATGCTTCCGTTGTGGTGGAAAGGGCCATTGGTCACGTACCTGTCGTACCCCAAGGCACCTAGTTGATCTTTATCAAGCATCCTTGAAAAGGGATGACAAAGGAAAGGAAACAAATTTTGTTTCAAATAATGAAAATTCCACCACTCATTATGATGTATCTAATTTCTTTAAGGATTCTGAAGGAAATATTGGCTATTTGATCAATGATGGAATAGTTTGATATGTGTATGTGTTTGTTAAGTATTCATGTGAATAATTTTACTGTGCATGTACTTCTACTCATTTTATTATTATTATTATCATTTGTCTTTGAAAAAAATAGCAAGGACATATTCTGAAGATATTTGCCTTGCGAATAGTGCAAGTTCGTACACTATTCTTAAAAGTGATATATATTTTACCTATCTTGTGCCAAAAGAAGAATATGCTAATACTATTATTGGCTCAGGCAAAGTGATAGAAGGTTCCGGAAGAGTTATAATTTTGTTTCCTGGAAGAACAAAATTTATAATAAATAATGCACTATTATCTACCAAGTCTCTGAGGAACTTGTTGAGTTTCAAAGATATTCGCCGAAATGCATATCATATTGAAACAATGAATGAGGGAAATCATGAGTATTTATGTATCACAACTCATGATTTCAATAAAAAGGTTATATTAGAAAAGTTACCCTCACTTTCATCTGGGTTGTATTATACCAAGATTAGTGCAATTGAACCACATGCCACTGTAAACCAGAAGTTTAATAGCCCAAATGAATTCATAACTTGGCACGACCGATTGGGTCATCCGGGAACAACCATGATGCGGAGAATTATTGAAAACTCCTATGAACATTCACTAAAGAACCAGAAGATTCTTAAATCTAATGAATTTTGTTGTGCTGCATGTTCTCAGTGAAAGTTAATTTTAAGGCCATCACCAGTAAAGATTGGATTTGAGTCCCTGAATTCCTAGAAAAGATTCAAGGTGATATATGTGGACCTATTCATCCACCATGTGGATCTTTTAGATATTTTATGGTCCTAATTGACGCATCTTCGAGATGGTCACATGTGTGCTTATTGTCTTCTCGCAACCTGGCGTTTGCGAGATTACTGGCTCAAATTATTTGATTAAAAGTATAATTTCCAGAAAATCCAATCAAAGCAATTCGTCTTGATAATACTGGTGAATTTACTTTCCAAGCTTTTCATGCTTATTATATGGCTAATGGAATAAGTGTTGAACATCCAGTAGCTTATGTTCACACACAAAATAGGTTAGCAGAATCACTTATTAAACGCCTCAAATTAATTGCTAGACCCTTACTTATGAGAACAAATCTCCCAACCTCGGTTTGGGGGCATGCTATTTTACATGCCGCAGCACTTATTCGTTTGAGGCCAACGAGTTACCATCAGTTCTCTCCTATGCAATTAGCTTTTGGCCAGCAGCCAAATGTTTTCCCTTTAAGAATATTTGAGTGTGCGATATATGTTCCCATTGCACCACCTAATCACACCAAAATGGGACCCCAAAGAAAATTGGGGATATATGTTGGATATGACTCTCCTTCTATAGAAAGGTATCTTGAGATACAAACTGGAGATGTATTTAAAGCCCGATTTGCGGATTGTCATTTTGATGAATTAAAATTTTCAACATTAAGGGGAGAGAATAAGCTTCCTGGAAAGGAACTTAATTGGAATACATCATCGTTGATGCATTTAGATCCTCGATCAGGGCAATGTGAAATAAAAGTTCAAAAGATTATACATTTGCAAAGAATAGCAAATGAATTGCCTGATGCATTTTTCGATACAAAGAGGATAACCAAGTCTTATATACCAGCGGAAAATGCCCAAATTCGAATTGATGTCCCAGTTGGACAAATTGCCACCGAAGCAAATACACGCCAGAAGCGTGGCAGGCCTGTCGGTTCCAAAGACAAAAATCTTCGAAAGAGAAAAGAGGTAAATACTATTCCTGTTGAAAAAGACATAGTAAAGACCCCTGCAGTTGTCTAAAATTCTGATATAGTTTTAACGCCAAAAGACGTTCAGGTACCTGAAAATTGTGAAAATGACGAGATCTCGATAAATTATGTCTTTACAGGAGAGAAATGGGACCAAAATAAGACAATTGTCAATGAAATATTTGCATATAATGTGGCATTAAATATCATGCATGAAAATAAGGATCTTGAGCTAAGATCAGTAGAAGAATGTCGATAAAGAAATGATTGGCCAAAATGGGAAGAAGTCATGAATGCTAAATTAGACTCACTTGCAAAACGTGAAGTCTTTGGACCTGTAATCCATACACCTGAAGATGTAAAACCTGTTGGATACTAATGGGTATTTGTGAGAAAACGAAATGAGAAAAATGAAGTTGTGCGCTACAAAGCCCGACTTGTGGCACAAGGTTTTTCACAAAGGCCCGGTATAGATTATGAAGAAACGTATTCCCCTGTAGTGGATACAATAACATTGCGTTATTTGGTCAGTTTATCTGCATATCATAAACTGCATATGCATTTAATGGATGTGGTAACAACCTACTTATACGGCTCATTAGATCGTGATATCTATATGAAAGTCCCTGAAGGACTAACGATATCTAAACCATCCAAGGAATATTCACAGGGGTTATACTCAGTTAAATTGCAAAGATCTTTATATGGTCTAAAGCAATCTGGACGAATGTGGTATAATCGTCTTACTGAGTATCTAGCCAAAAACGGATTCAAGAATGATGATATTTGCCCGTGCATTTTCATAAAGAAAACTGCATCTGGATTCATTATAATTGCTGTGTACGTTGATGATTTAAATATCATTGGAACTCTTGAAGAGATTCTAACAATTATAAAAACTCTAAAAGAAGAGTTTGAGATGAAAGATCTTGAAAAGACTAAATTTTGTCTCGGCCTGCAGATCGAGCATACAAAAAATGAGATCTTTATTCATCAAATAACATACACAAAAAAGATCTTGAAGAGATTTTATATGGATAAGTCACATCCATTAAGTACCCCAATGATTGTAAGATCTTTGGATGTGGAAAAGGATCAATTCCGTCCTAAAGAAGAGAATGAAGATATCCTTGGTCCTGAAGTACCATATCTTTGTGCCATTGGAGCGCTAATGTATCTTGCTAATAATACGCGACCTGACATATCATTCGCGGTGAATTTACTAGCAAGGTATAGTTCATCTCCAACCAGAAGACATTGGAGTGGAATCAAGCAAATCTTTCGATATCTTCATGGAACGGTTGATATGGGATTGTTTTATCCCTATGGATCCAAGTCACAACTAGTTGGCTATGCAGATGCCGGATACTTATCTGATCCACATAAAGGGAGATCTCAAACGGGATACCTGTTCACATATGGTGGTACAGCTATATCATTGAGGTCCACGAAACAGACGATAGCAGCAACCTCCTCTAATCATGCTGAAATAATAGCAATTCATGAAGCTAGTCGCGAGTGTTTTTGGCTGAGGAGCCTGATTCAATATATTCTGTCATCATGTGGATTGATTGATCATAAGAAAGCTCCAACTGTCTTGTTTGAAGATAATGCAGCATGTATTGCTCAACTTAAAAGCGGATATATCAAAGGTGATAGAACAAAGCATATTTCTCTCAAATTCTTCTTCACTTATGATCTTCAAAATTATGGGACAATTGATGTCTAACAGATCCGCTCATGTGACAATCTGGCAGATTTATTTACAAAGTCACTCCCAAAATCCTCCTTTGAAAGATTGGTACATGAAATTGGGATGCGCCGATTTCGAGACATTAAATGATGTTGACAAGAGGGGGAGACTGTACTCTTTTTTCCTTAGTCAGATTTTTTTCCATTGGATTTTTCTTGACAAGATTTTTAATGAGGCAGTCCCATCACGAAGGATATTGTACTCTTTTTCCTTCACTAAGATTTTTTCTGACAGGGTTTTTCTTTAGTAAGATTTTAACGAGGCATTATCCTAAATGGTCATCCAATGGGGAGTGTTGTGATAAGTGTGAGTAGGATGTGAGGTGGATGCCCATTTCTCAATGTTGCTTAGAATATCAAGAGAGATTACCATTAATGAAGTTTGAAAAAGGTGACCCCTTGTATGTATATAAATAAGGGTTTGTTGTGAAACAATATACACAACAACATCAATAACAATTCTCTCTCTTATTATATTTCTTTATTACCTCTTCCTTATTTATTTATTTAGTTATTATATAACACCTTTTATTTTTTTCGCTTTTTTTTTTCTCTTTCTTCTCCCTCTGTTATTCACTCACTTTTCCTTTCGCTATTTTCTCTTTTTTTACTCTATTCTTTCTCTATCCTTACTCATTTACAGAGATGATAACACTACTCGAATTCACAAAAATATTTTATCTCTATCCTCTATTAATGAGTTTTTAGTGAAAAAGGGACAAATTTAAGTAATACTCACCCGATATATATATATAATATATATAAATATATATAAAAAATAGTTAATAAAATAATTAAAGATAATATATTATATTTAAATTTTTATTTTAATTTATATTATATATATGATGTTGGTTAGATATATTTTAAAATTTAATTTTATTTGTTGAATTTTAATAATTATAAGAGTAAATTTAAATTTAATTTTTTACTACTCATAATAAAAAAAACATAACAAATTTTATGTAAATTATTGTAGGACAAAATTGAGTCAAATAACACAAAAATTTACTCCTACCCATTTTATTACCATCCTTTCTCACTCACCACCACCTTTCTTTCTTTTTCTTTTATTTCATTCCCCTCTTTTATTGAAAAAATAACATGATGTGACACTATATATTGCTAATATCATTTTTTTTAAATTTTATTATATCAAAATTTATTTTGTACATCATTTTTTATTACATTGGAAATTAAGTTTTTTTAATGTATATTTTAGTTGTAATAATTAATAGCTATATTATTATCTTATTATAAAAAAAGAATAATTAAAATATGTTACATTTTTTCTCTATTTCACCTCTTTTTTTCTCTTTTGTTTTCCTTTCAAAAAGGAGAAATAAAAAAATAAAAAAGGATAAAAAAATGAGTTTTTTATGTATCCAAAAAATGAATCTTCTGTTATTCTTCTTTTTGAAAACCAAAAAATATTAGAAAAATGAGGAATTTCTGAAATTTTTATAAAATCTTTTTGTATTTGTTATAAAAAAAATTTATTTTAAAAATTGTTGTATTTCTATTATTTAAAAAAATAATAATTCAAAAAAGTATTTTAAAAGTAATTAAAAAATATTCGTTCACACAATATTTCTTAAAAAGAAATGCAAACCACTAACTTATGCCAACTGAATGGAGATATGTATACTGTTGAGATTCTAGAAAAATGAACCGACATTAAAGATTCATTTCCTTTCCATCAAAGTTGACGCCACAAATTGCATTACTCCATGGCCACAAATGCCCTAGCTCTATATTATTTATTTATCTATTCTTAAATTAACTTTAATAATAATCAGTAAATAATAACAATAAAGATGAGAAAATGAATACCGCTACTCTTACACCTACATACCACAGAGATAACATAAAGCCTAGGCAGTAGGCAGTAGGCAGTAGCCACTAGCCCACTATACACTACTATAACAATGCATTTTGATGCTTAGGATTATAGAAAATGTAAGTGGAGAATTTATAAATATAATAAGACCTGATTTGGTAAAAATTGGAAAAGCATTTATATTTTTATAAATATTTTATTTTATATTTGATAAATAAAAAATTATATATTTGTGTTTTTAATTTTTAAAAATTAGAAATGTTATTGAAAGTATATAGAAAGTGCTTTATAAAATTAACTTATGCTTATTAAAATTAATATAACATTTTATATTAATAGATATTTAAATTTTTCTTTATATTTATATTTTTTGGTCGTTTTAAAATTTTAAAATTATTTTATCTTGTATTTGTTAAGAGTTATGTTTTAATTTGATTTGCTAAATATAAGTATTATCATTTTTAATAAGCTATATTTCAAAAAATAACTTTAATATATTACTGTTGAAAAATGCTAATGCTAATACTAATACTAATAATCTGTCGTTCTAAACTTCTAATTTATATTTGATGACCCCAAAAAAAAAAAAAATCATCTAATTTATATTATCATTAAATTCTTTATTTTGATTCTCCGTACTTTGATTACTTAATTGAGTAAGTGGAGGCCAAGCAGGAGTGGAGGGTTCCCCAAACCGTGGAGCCTTTTGGAAGATTCTCCATTACCACCCCAATTCATTAATTTAGTAATTAATTGACTGTCTGGATGACAAATTCTTGTGGTAGGGACTAAAACGCTTTTGACTTGACTTTTCTTCAGCTTTCTTAACATGATCTTTTGTGCATAGCCAATGATGCTTAATGTGTGCACGTGGACAGATCTTGTGCAGGGAATGATTAACTCCTTTTATTTAAAAAATAACAAATATAGAAAATCAATATTTTCATAATACAAAAAATAAGCCACCACTTAATTTTGTACTTTTATTTGTATTTTAATTATAAATATAAATTGTATAATTGTATAATAATAAATATTTTTTGCGACCATCAAAAAAAATTTTTACTGACAATTGTATAATGTCGCTAAAATCTTTTAGCGACAACATATAAAATGACTAATATTTAATTACTGATAAATATATTAGCGCCTATTTTTATTGTTGCTAAAAATAAAATATTGACGCTAAAAATAATTTTTATAGTAGTGTATAAAACACAACAATAACAGAGAACAGCAGTAATATAACTGAATTAACGAGTAAATTACACATCTCTCTTTAAGATTGAAATCACAAATTTTATTAGGATTTTATCCTCTCATTTCTTTTTTGACTTCTATTATTGTGATTAATTGCTGTGTTGCTAGTGGCGATGATGCTGCTGCTATGGTTAGTGGTTATTGATGATGAGATTGTTGATGGTGTTGGTGTTAGTGTTGGAAATGAAGATGAAGATGATATATAGAAGGATAAATTTTAATCTTATAAAAGTTTAATAGTTGATTGTATAAATTAATCGTTCACTAAATATTTAGTTCATTTGTCAAATAAAGCATATTATCATTGGGAATTATTTTGTCATTTGTATTTTTTAAAATTTTATTTTATTAAAATTGTAACATTTTAGGGTTCAAAATAACTATTTACTCAAAATAACCAAACCTAGCATTATCTATAAAAATTTTATAAAATAATGTTAATTTTTTTTTCTTAAATGAGAGATAAATATGGTTTTCTTTTAAAAGTTTCGTTCTATATCTTTACGTTGCAACATGAAAATTATTGTGAATACTTAGGGATATAGATCGTATTCGTTAATGTAATACCAGAGTAATGAATATCTTCTTATGTGATATATATATATATATATATATATATATATATATATATATACTATTACGGTTGCAAATTGCATTTTAAAACCTTGGATATCATCATTGGACAAGTGTGCAACTAGCTAGTAAGTGTATCATTCACACATAAATGATGAGCTCGTGTGCAATGTCAACCACATAGAAAACTTTTTAAATAAATCATGGGAAAAGATGCACGAAGATATATCACTAATGCCGCCAAATCTTAATGTCTCCAATTAGCCAATAAAAAATACAACAAAAAAGGCAAAGCTGTAAAGAACCTGACTTCATTTAATAGTTAACTCATTAGTCCCTTTAAATAAAAATATTTGAGGTTTAAAATTTATTTTATATATATAGTAATTTATTGGCTAACGATAAATTTTTTAATAAAATTTTAATCCATGATGAATTATTAGTTTTTAACTTGTTAGACTACATTAAAAGATACTCTGATCTATAACAAAAAAATAACATGTTAACCAAATCTTTATATACAAGTCAAACACAAAAATACAAAAGGCTTATAAGAATCTCTCTCTTTCTCTAATTAACTTTTGAACTGCATGCGCTGTGCAATCATTCAACCCATATTTAGTTTCCAAATATATACTACTTGATATTTGATACTATATTTAGAGTATCCCTTAGACAGATGTGCTTCACTTAAGTTTGTCGAGCAAAGAAAATTATAAAAATAATATTCCTAGGATTGAACAGACACCATTCACTTTTAGTATAATTAATATAATATAATACAATTCTAAGTGGAGGGAATGTACTGGAGAATCTCCTTCTTTTCTGCAGGGTCCATGTTAATTGATGCCATATATGTTGGACATAAATATTCTTAATTTTTTTGTTATCATAACTACTCGACCATTTGTACCTGTTTATTACTTTGCCTTTTATGTCTAATGCCTATTATTCTTAATTACTTTTTAAAAAAGCTCAGATTATATTTAAAACATTGTACTTGTGGTTGAAAATGCTAATTAGGGATCTTGACTTTTATAAATAATTTTCTATATATGTCTTGTTGTTTTTAATGTAAGTAAATTGCAGTGAAATTAAAGTTTTGAATATTATATTTTAAAAAAAAAAAAGTAAATCACGCCAGAAATAAATCACATCAAGTTCGTTGTTGCGATTTAAAACCACCAAGACGTGAATCTCCCTTATCCAATGCGATTTAAGCTCATCTTTAATTAAAAGAAAAAAAGCTTAAATCGCACCATGGCATGTGTGTTTATAAAAAAAAAAAAAAATAACATAAATTCACCACCAGGTGGGAATGCGATTCAAGAACAAATTGACTTTAGTGAAGGTACACCATGCTTATGCGATTTAGTTTATTTCACTTAGCAGTTTCGCACCATTAAGCTTGAACACGCAGGTGAATAATACAAACTTTTCATCAGAAATACATCTCGGATTAACACTATACTTCATTTTCATTCCATGAGAGAAAAGGTCAGAAAGCTACTTTGTTCTTGTTTACCACAACGGAAAAATTATAGAAACGACTGAGAGAACATATTTACGCTCTTTAATTTTAGTGTTGTGTTTTAGCGCTGTTTTTTAACAATATAAAAATTTAGTGTATTTTTTTGTGTGAATAAGATTTATGACTTTTATTTTTTTTTTAAATATATAAATTTCACCCTCAGATTTATATTTTAGTATTGAAAAAACTTTTAAACATGCTAATCGGATCCTCTAATTTATTTTACAGCAAAAAAAAAAAATTATTTCACTACAAATCGAATCTTTTGATTTGTGCACTATAAAATCTGATATTAAGGGTATGATTTATTATTTAAAATAAAAAAAAATAAAATCTATATCAAAGAAAAACACACCAATTAACTATATACTAGATTATTACTATTTTTTTTCTATTTCTAAAAAAATAGCCACATATTTACTAGCAAAAATCCAGTTGAAATTTTCATTAATTTTAAATTTCTCCTTTTGCATTTATTAGCTAGTAACAAATTCTTAAATAAAACTCAGATCCGTAACAAATTAGTTCTTGTCTTATCGAATTGAAAGATCCATGGACAACCAAAAAAAAAAATACTATATCTTTTACTGATGTAGAAAACAGTATTCTTCCGAAGTTGGGTCATTTTGGCCAAAAGGAAGTTTCTAATATTTTGTATAGGCTTGAGTCTTGTATTGTGAATACGGTCAGTAATCAATTTTTAAATAGAACTTAAATTTGTAGAAAAAAAGTCTTTAGCCTCTCGAGTTTAAAAATAGTGTCGGCAACAAAAGAAAAAAAAAGATTTAGGCTGCCGCATTCAAGTAAGGATATGTCCAATATTAGAGTTTTCACATGGTGAGTGATAGCAAGATGCAAATTTTCTTTCATTAGTAATCGAAATTTTTAGCAATTCACATAGTCAAGCTATTTGTCAAGGTTGAGAAGATACTTGTGAATTTTGGAGGATTCACACCAAATGTAGCGTCTTGAGGAACTGAAGGGAGTTATTGTTGGAAAACTTTGAAAGGCATATTAATGTGTTACAAATATTGCAGAGGAAGTATAATTTGAGATGAGGAGGATGAGCAGGAGCCAATGAATATTCTATTCAACGATATTATGATTCTAACCCTTTCCCTATGTGGCTATTAGCTAGGTAGTTATGGTAGTTACTACACACGTCTCTAGTATAAATACTCAAGCATATATAGCACCTAGTGTAATCAATGTAATACAATCTCAACTTACTTCGTCATCTTATCAGTCTCTCTACCTCTCTCTCAAGCCTAACAGAAAGAAACTTAATAATATGATTTAATAACTAAATAGCTTGGATGTTTCTAATAAGAGATTTGATAAAATCACCCCTAAAGACAAGATATTTTACATGTATGAATTAGACCTGCAAAATGTAATTTTCCAACATTTACAACAGTGAGACAACTTCCAAAAATATCAATTATAAGTATCAAAGTTTGGTTATATATAAGAGCATTATCTTACAAGTCAGGTATATATGTCTCTAGTATAGGGCTGGCAATTCATACCCTATCCGCGGGTACTCAATCCGGTTCAACCCGTTCGAGTAGGGTACGGTCCGGGTATGCCTGCGGGTAGGGTAGGATACGGGTTTAGGGTGTACCCTACCCTACCCTACCCGCACCTCATATATAACATATATTTTATAAAAATCTCTCTATATAGTGAAGGAAGTGAGAATTGAACCCACAACCTCTCTTACGTAATAACTTATAATAAGTGAACAACCACTAAACTAGTTAGTTAATTAATAATTTAGAGCATTAATTTTTTTTTTTTATGTTATTAATACGTATAAAATTCGAAATAATTGAATTTTATATTTACTTTGAAAAAATTTGATATTTCTGCGGGTAGGGTAGAGTAGGGTAGGGTAGGGTTTAGAATTTTAGGGTGCGGGTAGGGTTAGGGTTGAGAGATTCTCAACCCGCGGGTAGGGTAGAGTAGAGTTTTAATAAAATTTTCAACCCGCGGATAGGGTTAGGGTAGAGTCCAAACCCTACCATACCCTACCCATTGCCAGCCCTATTCTAACAAAAGAATTTTATGATAAATAGTTGTGAAATATTGGAGTCTAATAAAACATTTTTCTATAAGAACTTTTAGGTTGGACTAGATCTTATGAAGTATGAACAGTTAGTTATTCAACACCTTACAACTTCAATAAAAAAAACAAAGGAATAGAGGATGAGTCACACAAACTTAATAAGGCTATATGAACATAGCAACAAGAGAAAAGAAAACCAAAATAATAATAATAATAATAATAATAATAATAATAAGTTTTGAAAATACGTAGCAGATTTAGGAAATCAAATAAACACCATGCCACAAAATATAAATCATTATTTAGCTTCTATAGTCGTACTAATTAATTAAATAAATGAAATGTCGACCTATCGGTCATTTATAATAAATACTATTATATTTTTTTTAGTGACAAGCTAATTTTCCCACATTATCTTAGCTTTAGTAAGAGGATTTCTTCATATGTTTATTATTTATAAATTATTTTTATTTTTTATATTTGTACTCAAGTACGCATTAATAATAAATTAAAAAAACAAAGTAAATTTTAATTTTAAAAATAAAAATTTAAATTAATTAGATTTAATCATAATTTTAAATCTTTCTTTTCAATTCTTACCAACCACTCTCTTACAATTATGTGCCACCGCCGCTAATGCTGTATTGCAATCTCGGGTTCTCTACAGCTTCTGCATTGTTATTTATTTTTTAAAAACTAGGTTGGATGTTAATTTTATTATGTATGCAAATAGTTTTTGATATTTATTTGGGTATACCATTAATATTTTACTTGATTTGTTTGATTCTGCATGCCCATGTTTCACTGGATGTTCATTTTATATGCGGATGGATCTTTTCACTAAGATGTGCATGAAAATTTATTTGGGTCATACTAATTGAGTGAACGAAGCAAAGCAATACGCGATGAAAGTGGCAAAGACACGACGCAACAACGTGGAAACAAGGATAAAGATGCAGATGGAGTAGCGGTGGAACAATGCCTCTGTCTCGACGACGGTGTGACGTCACTTCGTGGTGGCTTCGAAATGGGTAGAGCAGCGTGCGCGAAGGATGGGGAGAAGACGCGACTACGCAGTGGTGACACGACGACGACCGTGTTACGCGTCTGAGCAACGGGAGAACTGCGATTCTCCTCGACGAATTAGCGAGAAGAGCAGTGACGTGTGGTGGTTGATGATGAAACGCAACAGCCAGTCCTTGACAAGAGAGTAGTGCACAAGAGAGTGCAGCATCCGGTGATGACAGAATAGCGATTCTCCTCACAGAATTAGTGACGGCAGAGCGGTGCTAGAGAACTTCGTTGTCGGCAACGGTGGCTGCGTACTAGGATAGGGGCGGTAGAATAACTGTGGTGAAAAAAATTCAGATTAAGAGAGTGTGAAATTAGATAAAAAATAAAATAAAATAAAAGATGTAAAATTAAATGTTTAATTAATGAATCTGAAATACGATTTGTTGTTGACATTATTCACGTCTCCAATTTATCTACTTAAGGAAACGGTTAAATAAATGAAATTTTCAGTTGTTGATATTTATAACAGTTTCAAATTATTTAATTATATATTCATTGAAATATCGTATAATAGGCTATTATATTTTTTTTGCTGTAATAAGTTAATTTTATCTGTTGTTCTCTTACCTTTAACAAGTGAATTTTTTTATTTATCTTCTTTACTATAAAAAAAATAGTGTCATGTTATTACTTCTCTGATAGAATTAGTATTGGATTAGCTCAATTAGAGAATTATACTATAAAAAAAATATGATGTAATTGGAAACTATTTTTTTTTACCTTAATTTTAGAAATTTTTCTTCTATTCTCTCTAATTATCTCTAATTCTCTTTTGTTCTTGATACAAATTCGTATCATTCTCTTTTCTACGACAAATAAAATGTCATTTGTTCTTTTTATTGTGACAAACCAATACTCAATAATTAAATTTCAATTTTTTCGAGGACTAATATCAACGCAAAGCTTAATATTTTTTTATGGAACTAGCAATTGTTATAATTCATCTCACATACAATCCAATTAAACCATCATATCAAATAAAGAGAGACTACAAAATACTTTAAGAAACAGTATTAATTCTATACTATTATTAAGAAAAAAATTAAAGAACCAATTATAATATAAATTAACTTAAACTAATTTTTTATATTTTTAATTTTAAAATTTAAAAAGTTAAAATAAAATAAAAGTTATTTTTTTATAACAATTTTTTTATTTTTTAACTAATTTTAATTAGCTATTTTTTTAATTGATTCTTCACAGAATCGACTATTTATATAATGAAATAAAATTTAAGCAAGTACTCAAATTTCAATAACAAGTAGTAATAAGCAATAACAATACGTTAGTTTTTCCAAAAAAAAAAATTAATTTTTAAAGATATTACTATACAAAATATCTATTGACAATAATAACAAATCAATCAAGCTGTTTTTTTAATATATACGAATATAATGTTTAATCTGTTTAATCTTATAGGAATATACGAATATAATTTTTAATCTTATAGGAACAGGTATATATATAAATGTACCGGGATTCTTGTTCCCATTATTAGTGAACACATATTTTAAAAATACAAATATGTACTCCCGTAGATATTTTAATTTTACGTCGGAACTAATTTTATTTTATATTAAGATAAAATTTTAATTTTAATTTTTAATTAGTTAATATTAGTTAATTATTTTTAAAAATTTTTAAATCTTAATTTTTAAAATATTTAAGATTTAAAGTTAAAATTTAAAATTTAAAATAAAAAAATATTTTTAAAAATTAGTTAATATTAATTGAAAAAATAATTGAATGCGTAGTTGAATTCCATTAACTTCAATGGACTTCGCTAAGATGAAAATTATTTTATCTAAATATTTTTATCTATAGTGGAAAACAAAAGGAAATTAACCTTGGCATACTATTAAAATAGTTATACATACACTACATCAAATTACGAAAAAACTTAGTTTATAATACTGTTATGAGACCGATAGTTAAGTTAATTAATACTGTCCTTTTATTGATATATACATATTAACATATAATGAGAGATTTATAAAAAAATAAAAGTATGTTATTAATAGTAAACGACGTTCAAGTCTCCTTTATTAAAAAAATTACCCAAAAAAAAATTAAGGATCAAAGAAATTTCCTGCTATTATGAATAATATTATACATTGTTTCCCTAAAATCATGTGAAAGATAAATTATTAAATATATTTTTAGTATTATACATTGAAAGGGTCTCATTCAATAAATTTGTTATCAGCAAATAGACTATTCAGCATGGATTTTCAAATATGAGAATATATTTGTAGAACTTTATTAATCACATTTAAATATCTAAATGTAACTATTTAACCTTTTTATACTTGTATATATGTTACTTTGAAACAAAATTATATAAAGTGAGAATCATTGTAAAGTTGAAATTGAGAAACCGATATTTTTGAGTAATTTTAGTAGGATTCACACTTATTTTATCAGTTAATGACTGACACCAACCTAGCTAGCATGGACAAACTAATATACATACATACATTACGTGTGTATATATATATATTGTGTGTGTTAGTTCTCTCTCGAGAGTGAGATTAATGGAATCAAAAGTTATTTAATTTGATATATATAAAAGGTCCACATTTGCAGAGCATGAGTGCTCAACACATTTAGTCATCAAATGACATTATTAGTTGTTAGAATATACATTAGGCTATTTTTTAGAATTTTGTTAGGTAGACAATAGTTTTTGTGAATAATGTGAATAATAGGTTCTAAAATTAATTTAATAAAATAAAAAGATACTACACTCTCAAATTATTCACCTAAATTTTAATATTAGGATAATCATCTGCACATCTAATAAATTGAATATCCCATATATTTATTGTTTACATTATTTAGTATTTTCATTGTATACCTGTATTTTCTTATTTTTTTTATTAGGGGAGGGAGGGAGATGTAAGCAATATATATTGTGTGTGTGTTTTGTTTAGGGTTTTAACATGGCATATATAATAGACAAATTTACTAAGGTCATACATACTAAAGAGAAAAAAATACAGTTATAATAAAAAAACTGTTCTAAAAGTTGAACCTATAATTGAAGTTGAAACACACTATAATAAGAAAAACATAGCAATTTTCCTTGATAAATTGATTTTGTGAAGAGAAATATTGAAATGGTCAGTAGGAAGAGTTTCTTTCTCGTTTTACTTTTTCAATAAATTTCCTTCATATAAACAAAAGTTTGCTTATTATTTGCCATTGCGTACAAAAACAGAAGTTTTTTATTTACTTGTGTTAAGAAAACCTTTCTTTTTTTTTTGGGGGGGGGGGGGAGACATAGGGAATGAGAAAGTTATTAGGTTGTTTTCAATTGTTAAATATTTATACATATAACCTTTAAGTTTAGAAAGTGTGTATGTGACTCGTTTTTCTGAACTCATTAAAACAATAACAGAGATCATATATATTTGTAACAAGAGACTCTTACGGATCTAGAAAATTTTGATAATAGGGATAAAATTTATATAACATGATAATAATTTTTATAATAAAAATAATATGGGTATATAAAAAATTAAATATTAAATTATTTATTAAACATTATATATTTATGTATAAATACATGTATTATTTAACTTATTTTTAAGGTATATTTTATATTTTAATATATATTTTATACAGATAATTATTTTTTATGTACATATAGCATAATTATTGTTATAATTATATTTTGTTATTGTAAAATATGATTAGCCTTCAAAATATCTAATATACAAATTAAAACACTAAAATAATAATTTAAATAATAATATATAATTTAAAATTCTATTCTTTTAGGTTTTATATTTTTTAAAAATTAAGTAATTTTTCTCTTTAACACTACCGTCAAAATTTCTCTCTTTCCATATATATTACTAAATAATTATTTAAAAATTCACTTCCCAATACATTAGAAGCCGACTCTTATTGATATTCATAATTAAAAAAGTTCTTTCAATTAATATAGTTGTTACGCAAAAATTAAAGCTAATTTGAAAAGAAGATAAATAATATTCTTTTGAGTTGATTTTTAAAAAAGAATACTAATTTCGTTTAAATATGAGAATTGATCATTCTAACGAATATCTAATAGAAAATTTTTAAATTGACGATTAAGTACTAAAAGTTGAGTAAAAAATTATTATAGATTAAATTTAATAATCTAATAGGACAAATAAATATTATTATCATATACTACTAAAAAAAATTCTAAATTGTAGTGGGGCGCTTATCCGTCCTTGAGTCGCATTTCATCAAGTAATAAATTTTAAGTAAATATTCTAAAAGATAAAGAACAAATGTATTTTGAAACTTACACACGTTATATATATATATTGAGAGTTTATATTGATAATATATTCTTATATGCATGATTGCTTAATATATTCATATAAAAGATCCATTAAAATAAGAATATAAGAGTATATAGCTTTAATTTATTAGAAACATTTGAAGTTAGCCCTTTTCCTCAGCATATTATAAATACATCATGGTCCCTTCTAACATTCATGTCATAATCCCCTCTCATTCTTCTCATTCATATCATAAGTCCCTTGATCTGTGTTTCTTTATTTTCAAAACAACAACTACCCTATTTCTTCTACTATGGGAAAATGTCAGGCCATGCACAAATATTTTGGTGTTTTTCTTGCACTTCTTGTTGCTTTCAACCATACCCATCTAACTCAAGGAAGGAAGATCATAAAACCATTGAACACAAACAACATTAATCCCCATCAACCAATTGATTCAAGCAGCGTTGGCGAATCCGTCAAAAAATCAATGGTGGTATTATTGGAGAGTTTAGAAGCTAAGAAAGTTTCCGTGAATGGTGTTGGGCCAGGTCCGAGTCCTGGTGCTGGTCACAGAAATGTTATGAAATCAATGGGGGCGGTAGTAGTAGTCGTTAAGAATAATGAAGATGTTAAAGATTCTATTAATGGGGTTGGTCCAGGTCATAGTCCTGGTGTAGGGCACAAAAATTAAACCCAAATCCGAAAGAAGTTAAATTATTAATTAGTCGTGGTTCGAGGCTTGGTAAGGATTGCACGTGCCTTCCACATGCATGTCTGGGTTCGAGATTGGAGGTGTGTTTTAGTGCATGTAAGATAATTTGTTACCACCTAGTATTTTGTATTTTCTTCAAGCAGTAGCAAATGGTTTTTTTTCATTGACGTTGCTCTTCATCCTATATATATAATCCTCCTCAATGTTTCTTTAATTTCAAATAAAAATGGTAGCATTTGTTGATGTATTTAACAGAATTATATTAATGTTGGGCTGATGATCAAGTAATCCACATTGAATGATACATGGAATAAAACTTTTTTTTTTAAAGAAAAACTCGAGAATTAGCAATTTTATTTAATAATTTTAGCTAGTAATTCAATGCATTTTTTTTTTTTGTGTTTAGTAATTCAATGCATTTAGTTTAGCAGTTTAATTGATGTTTAATTATTAATCAAAAATAATAAATTATATTAACTCTGTAATATTTTTTTAATTATTATATATAAATAATGTTATCAAATGATTAGAATATTTTAGTAACTTTACAATAGAATTATTAATGGCAGACGAAGTATATATTACTCTAGTAATTAGTAGATCATCTTCTAAATAGTTAGTAAAATCAATTATTTTAAATTAAACTCAAATATTCGGTAATTAATCTTTCATTTTATTATTTTATTAATTTTATTATTTTAAAAGATCTAAATTCAATTAAAAATTATTCCATTCGATTATCATAATTTGTAACATTATTACAAAAATAAATAATATTGTTGTTTTGTCGATTTTTAGTAAATCGAATGTGATTCGATTCTAATGATCTGAGAGCGAAACCTACTCCTCTTTTGTAGGTATCAGTTTCTCTATAAGTGCATCAAATGTCCTCAAATTAGACGAACATTAAAAAAGAAAAAAAGTTTAAAGGGTGTAAAATGAGACTTTTGGAAGATAAACTGACTGAAATCGAAAAGGTTTGCAATGAATTTAAATAAAGCGATAAAAATGCCTTCGATTGAATCAAAGAACTTTTGACATGAAGATTAAAAGTACTGAAATGTAAATCCAACAATAAAATTTAAAGATGCTTTAAAGATAAATTGAACAGGCTGAAATTGTAAATTGAAAAGATAAAGACATGGAAGGAACCCTACAGAAATCGAACTCGAACAACTCAGAAATTCGCTGGGATATCACTACAAGAAAAAGCAATATTTGTAACAAAAAAATTGTTACAAAAAATTAAAATTTTGAAACAAAAGGATTTTGTAACAAAAAAAATGGCCGTTGTACTGTGTCCTGTTACAAAAAGTTTTCGTAACAAAAAACGAAACTGTTACAATTCAAAGTGATATTTTGTAACAAATTTTTCTGATACAAAAAACAAAAAGTCGTTAAAAAAGTGATAACAAATTGATCTTCAAAATATTTTTTGTGACAATATATTTTTTCTATCATAAAATTTTGTTACAAAATATAACTTGATTTTGTAACATTTTTTTTCTTTAGTTACAAAATACTATTTATTTTGTAATAATTTTTTTAAATACAAATCACACACATAATTTGCCAAATTATATTAGTTTTTTAATTAATTAATATATTAACTAATTTACTCAACAAGTCAACATTTATATAATATATAATAACATAGATAGTTTAAATATTTTTCATTTAACTAAGATTGTTTTATAAATCTTCAACATATAAACTTTAAGGTACAAACTAACAAGACACATTGAAGAACCCTAATGAACTAGATAGATATATAGGACAAGAAAATAAGAAATTATAAATCTCCAAAATGTAAACTACAAATTACAAACTCTATCATGTTCATTCAACTTCTTTCTCATGGAGAAACTTCTAATAAGTGCCACACACCTGAAAAGATCATCAACCAAAAAACACTACTTTAAGAAACAAGATTTGTTTTTCTTTAAAAATACGCTGGAAAAACAAAAAACTATACTCATATTCAACAATGAATACGAACTCTAAAATTCTTACCATGTCCTTTCCTAACCCCATGACTTCTAGTAATTCATTTTGTCCAGCATTTAAATGACAAAATACTCTATATTACTACCTAATAAATCATCCCAAAGCCAGTTGCATGATAAATTAATAGTTACGAATACCTTTCTGCATATGGGTGTATATATAGAATAATAAACATAAACTGATATAACTCTTCTATTAGTTCCATGACTAAATGGTCCTGGGCTAGAATGAGTACATACAATTTTTTGCTCTTTACCATCTGCCTGAGCTGAAATATTCTGCCAAACAAGTGATGGACAAAAAGATTATATAGTCACAAAAGGAAAGTAACAATTAACAAAATAACAAATTAAAAAATTCATAACAGAAAAAAGTCATATTTTTAGTCCTTGATAAACTCATACAGTTAATAATAAAGAATAAAAATAAGCCCCACCGGATTGGTTTCTATTCTCCTAAAGATGATGCTGATCATCTGTGTCAGCATAGCCTTTGATGTTGCTTAGTTTGTAGGACTCTTGCTACAAAGGCAAAGAATGAATTTGAGTATTATAGATTAATAACTAATTAACTATAAGCATTAAAGACAACATAGAAATGAGTAATACCTATTTAGTGTAATATTGTAGTATACTCTGATAACTCTCAAAGAAGGGTTCTCCATGAACTGAATAACACAAAATAAGGATCGTTAATTATGCAAAAAGAAGAAAGAAATATGTAAATAAATACATACGAACAAGAGAAAAAAGTGGCCTATAGAACCATGGTGTGGTTTGAAAACCAGAGGACCGATATCATGATCAGGGTGACAGCAAAAAAAACTGAAATAAAAGCATAATGCATGTGTTAAATTACATCACAATTAGTTGTGTAAACAGCAATACTCTAAGCTTCCAGCTGAAATGAAAGCAGGTCTGTATTGTCTCTATTGATGGAGTTTTTCTCCCTTTTTCTTAACACAGTAGTTTTGCATAATTTGTTTACCAGTCATGCCTAATCAGAGCACTCACAAGTCTCAATTCTCAATTTCAGTGTAATCAAATTCCATAGAAAGATGAGGAAATTTAACTTAAATGAAAAACTAATAGTGAAACAAATTTAAACAAATTCCGACAGCATTTGCAGCAATTTAGCACATTTCCCAAATTCACTCAATCAAATCAATATCGATATGAATACAATAAAAATTAAACAAAATTCACATATTCATCCATATGAATAAGCAACAAACAACTTGAGTGCACAATCTAAATTCATCATCATCATTGCACAAACTAAATTCACATAACAGCAGTAGTTCACAATTCGATTCAGAAAAGAAGAAAATCATTATCATCCAATCACAGATTCACAAAAATTCAAACAACATTCATGATCATTCAACAAACAATTAACAAAAATTTATTCCAAACACATTCAAAACAGCAAAATTTTTCTAGACCTAATTTCTCCACAAACTATGTTTAGCCTACCTAATAACCTAGAATCCACTACAACATGCATATCTAACTAAGTCTAACTAAGCAAAATTAACAAAATTAAATGAACTTAACAGAATTGAAAGAAAAATGCAGTAAATTACCTGGGAATGTAGAAGCAGAACAGGGGAAAAGGGACAGGAAGAAATGGTGGTGAGCTCTCTCTTTTCAAGTTCTCCCTCTCTGCGCGAGCTCTCTCTTTTCAACCACAACAACATCAACAGAATCAATTAACAATACAGGCAACAATATTTTAGCTAACATCAGCAGATTATGAACTAACAACATAGGCAATCATATTCAAATAAACTGCACTTACATTTAGTAGAGAAGACAAGAAGGATGGTAATGCAGCAAAATAGAGGATCTAAATTGGATAGGAATTTAAAAGCAATTACTGCCCTGGGGATTTCAAAACAAGGTATATGTCATAATCGACTCAGAATAAGCATAACAGTGACAATAAAACATGCAAATAGACCGTAATCAAGGAAAAGATCACTCTAGAAATAAAGAAGTAGCATTGAACTCACCGACAGCAACTCTAGCAGATCAGTAATAGCACTAACGCCAGTATTCCAGATGATTGTAGTAGACAAACAGGTGAAGCAAAGGGGCTGAATTATATCAGAGATACATGCTACCATGAGTGAAATAGTAACATAGCAGAGAACAAAATTTAAAACAGAACAAGAGTGAAAGGGGTTACGGTTTCAAAATTGGGGAAATTGAAATCAGAACAAGGAGGATGCTGCTGGCCAAGGTGAAATATGGTGGTGGCATCTTGCTCTCTCTGATGACAAACAAGAACGACGGCGGCGCCCAAGAATCCCAACGGCGACAACGACCCCCTTTCTCTCCCAGTCGTGTTCTGTCTCATCGCTCCTCTTCCTCTCGCGCACAGCAGCAGTATCATCGACCAAGGTTCGGTGGTGGAGACACCCTCAACCGCGGAGAAACGCAGCGGCTATGGAAGCTCGGCGACGACAATGGCGAGGCGGCTGAGCTTGTGGACGACGGCGGCGCAGAGACAGTTTCTTCCTCTCCCGTGCGCGCCACTTCCTCCCGTCAGTCTCCCTCTTCGTGAACTCAAGGATGGCGGCGACGTGGTGAGGACGAATAGCGAGGCGACTCCCTGGACGACAGCGGCGGCGTATGCATCAAGGTGCAGTGGCGGCGGCGAGCTCCTCCTCCCCTGGTGCTCCCTCCGCCACAGTTCTGTTCTCCAACGGCAGCAACAGGCGCAGTCTCCCCCTCTCTTTCCCTTCCCTGATTCTGCTTTCCTCGTCTCTTCCTTCGTTTGTTTCTTTCTTTCAGATAACCGTGCGTGTGTGTTTAGGATAGGGGTTGCGGCTGTTGCGTGGGTTAGGGGAGTTAGGATTAGGTTAAATTAGAATTAGGGTTAGTTGGAAAATAGGGTTTGATTTGGGGATTTTTTGGTTTAATTAGAGTAGAATAATTTGAATAAAATTGGGGTATAGGATATTAATTTAAACTCTAATTAAATTCTTAAAAATTACTTTAAAATATTATTTGTTGTATCAAAGTACTAATTAATTTAAAATTAAATATTTTAATTGAGTTTATCAGATAATAAAATTAATTTCTTTTATTTTTAAAAATTAAAGTATTAAATTATAAAAATACTAACTATTTAAATTAAGTCATAAAATTCTTATTATTTCATAACTATTAACGTTATAATTTAAATATAGAAAATAACTCAATAATTATAAAACTGAATAAAGATCTTAATTTATTTCAAATTCAATTAATCAAAACTTACTTTAATTATTTTTAATAAAGAAATTTCTAAAATTAAAGCTACAAAAATATTAAATTTGAAATTGGCTCATGATAGTCATTTTTCAAAAGTTTTGGGTCTTACATTATGTAAAATATTTTAATTTTTGAAACAAAATAAAATTATTCTAAAAAGAATTATATAAACAATTTTTTTACTCGCAAAGTGTTTAACATTTTGAAATAATTTTTTTTGTTATAAAATATACTTACATTTTGTGACAAACTAAGTAACTTGTTATAAATAATGTTAAATTTTGTGACAAATTAAGTTTTTGTTACAAAACAATTGAAGGTTTTGAAACAAAAAAATATTTTGTTACAAAATATTTTAAATTTTTGCAACGACTTTTTTTTTGTTACAAAATATTACAATATTTTATAACAAAATACCATCTCGTTACAAAAACTAACATAATTTGTAACAAAATAAAACGGGTTGTTACAAAATATTATCATGTTTTGTAACAACTTGTAATGTTGTTATAAAACATTATTCTTTTGTAATAATCACAAATTATTATTACAAAATACTATTTTTTGTAACAATTTTAAATTTGATACAAACTTTTTGTTACAAATGTTCCATTTTCTTGTAGTGTATGAGTGTGCTCGAGTGTATTTCTGAAGAAAAGTTCCAACCTTTGTGCCTTAATACTTTCTAATATTTATAGCCTTTTCCATAACCCATCATTAATGAAATGGTGCCCCCTCGAGTGTGAAAGTTTAGGTAACCATTCCCGCTATTTTGCCTAAATGTGTGACAGTTACTGAAATCCTTCTAATTTGAAAACCTTCGATCTTCCTCATTCGGATAGCTGCTCGATTTACCATGTTAATCGAACCCATGCCAAATAATTTCCCACTCGATGCCTTCAAGTACATCTCTTTCGATCTCTACTTCTATTTTGAAGCTTTATTAACATTTCGACTCATCTGAACCTTTGAAAATAATTATTTTTGACTAACAAATTGTCCTCTAGGACTAACATGTTTGTTTTCGAAGTCACTCATCGGAAGACAAAACACTTAATCCTAATTCAGTCTTTAACCATGGTTTAATGGGAATTACCTTAATTGGCCATAATTGCCATTTACTTTCTCCATCAATTTTGACCCGTTTGACACGTCTCCCACGATTCACAATCTTTCTCTCCACCATTTCGCCTTCTTTGCAAAGTTACCTCTTTTCTCTTTGAATCTTTTCTGTAACAACGGTTAGGAAGTAAACCTTATTTAAATTAAACTTCACACCATTGTTTTTCCTTTCTTGAATCCTTGCTCCCTGAAACCTTGCATTCTATTTCATTCCACAACTGCCATTTTTCATCTCTCACTTTCTCTTTGTTCATCAATGGCTGCCTCATTTTCTCAAGCTGTTGCTCAAGATAAGGGGAAGAGTCCAGTAACACAACAACCAGCTCCTCCGTCTTTGCACATATTGAATCAAATTAATGATGAGATCATTGGGGACCCTCAACTTCAAATCGATGACCCCAGAATCCTTATCCCCTTCACCGTAGGTGACAGAACTCACTGTTTTGTCAGTCTTATTGACAATTTAGAAAGAGCAAATAGATGGCTTCATTTCTTCCCTAGTGCCCAAGGGGAAGATTTACTAATTAGTCAGGACCTCGACATCTCTTTCTTCACCAACCCTCAAAAAGCCTTTAGAAACAACCCTAAAATTACCCCACGAGGAACTAATTTTATGGCGTGGCACAGACGTCTCACACCAAAGAAAAATGTTGCTTGGGGTGCTCTTGGAATTCAAGATCTCCTTCAACTCTCTCATTTCGCCCCCTCGACACATCCTTGGATGATTGGGGCTGTAACTCATTTTTAGAACAAAACCACTAACAATTTTCACCTTCCTTACAGAATGATTGGTATGTCACTCCTTGATGTGGCTGCCATCACAGGGCTTCTGATGAGCGGATATTTTATACGCTTTTTGGGGTTAATTTCATATAGTTTTTAGTGTGTTTTAGTTAGTTTTTAGTTTATTTTCAGTAGTTTCTAGGCAAAATTCATATTTTTGGACTTTACTATGAGTTTGTGTGTTTTTCTGTGATTTTAGGTATTTTCTGGCTGAAATTGAGGGAGCTAAGCAAAAATCTGATTCAGGCTGAAAAAGGACTGTTGATGCTGTTGGATTCTGACCTCCCTGCACTCAAAGTGGATTTTCTGGAGCTACAGAACTCCAAATTGTGCGCTTTCAATTGCGTGGGAAAGTAGACATCCAGAGCTTTCCAGAAATATATAATAGTTTATACTTTGCTCAAGGATAGACGACGTAAACTAGCATTCAACGCCATTTCCATGTTGCTGTCTGGCGTCCAGCGCCAGAAACAAGTTACAAGTTGGAGTTCAACGCCAGAAAAGGATCCAAAGCTGGCGTTGAACGCCCAAAATAGCCCCATGCACGTGATTAGCTTAAGTCTCAGCCCCAGCACACACCAAGTGGGCCCCAGAAGTGGATTTCTGCACCATCTATCATAGTTTGTTCATTTTCTGTAAACCTAGGTTACTAGTTTAGTATTTAAACAACTTTTAGAGGTTTATTTCGCATCTCATGACATTTTTAGATCTGAACTTTGTACCTTTTGACGGCATGAGTCTCTAAACTCCATTGTTGGGGGTGAGGAGCTCTGCTGTGTCTCGATGAATTAATGCAAGTATTTCTGTTTTTCATTCAAACATGCGTATTCCTATCTAAGATATCCATTCGCACTTCAATATGAATGTGATGAACGTGACAATCATCATCATTCCTCCACGAACGCGTGCCTGACAACCACTTATGTTCCACCATAGAATGAATGAATATCTCTTAGATCTCTTAATCAGAATCTTCGTGGTATAAGCTAGATTGATGGCAGCATTCAAGAGAATCCGGAAAGTCTAAACCTTGTCTGTGGTATTCCGAGTAGGATTCAGGGATTGAATGACTGTGACGAGCTTCAAACTCGCGAGTGCTGGGCGTAGTGACAGACGCAAAAGGATAGTAAATCCTATTCCGGTACGATTGAGAACCTGCAGATGATTAGCCGTGCGGTGACAGCGCATCTGGACCCTTTTCACTGGAAGGATAGATGGTAGCCATTGACAATGGTGATCCACCAACACACAGCTTGCCATAGGAGGACGTTCGTGCGTGAATAAGAAAACAGAGGAAAGCAGAATTTCAGAAGACAAAGCATCTCCAAAACTCCAACATATTCTCCATCATTGCATACCAAGTATTTATTTTATGTTCCCTTGTTCATTTGCAAGTCAGCTGATAATTATAATTGACCTCCTAACTGAGATTTACAAGATAACCAGAGATTGCTTCAAACCAACAATCTCCATGGGATTCGACCCTTACTCACGTAAGGTATTACTTGGACGATCCAGTGCACTTGCTGGTTAGTGGTACGAATTGTGAAAAGTGTGATTCACAATTCGTGCACCAAGTTTTTGGCGCCGTTTTCGGGGATTGTTCGTGTTTGAACAACTGACGGTTTATTTTGTTGCTTAGATTAGGAAATTTTTGTCTTTTGGGTCAGAGTCTTTTATTTTCTTTTCAAAAATTTTTCAAAAAATAATTTTTCTATTAAATCTCGTGCCAAACTTTAAGTTTGGTGTTTTCTTGTTGGTTTTCCTTTGTTTTTCAAAAATTTTATTTTGGTTTTCTAAAAATTTTAAGTTTGGTGTTCTTTCTTCATGTTCTTGTGTTCTTGTGAGTCTTTAAAGTGTTCTTGAGTTTTCCTTGCGTCTTGATCTTAAAATTTTTAGGTTTGGTGTTCCTTGGTGTTTTCCCTCCAGAATTTTCGAAAACAAGGAGCATTAGATCTAAAAAATTTTAAATCTCGGGCTATCTTATTGTTTCTCTCTTTCCTATTTAAATTCAAAAATATCTTTTCTCTCTATTTTCAAAACAAATTTTCGAAAATTATTTTTAAAATTCAGATTTTTTTTCAAAATTTAAAATCTTTTTCAATTCATATCTTTTTCAAAACTTCCTGACCACTTTCTCTCTCCTCATTTTTTCGAAAATCTTCACCTATTTTTATTTATTTTATTTTAATTTATTTTATTTTCGAAATAATTAAATAAATAAATAAATAAATAAAAATAAATTTTTTTATTTTACATCATCTCCCTTTCTCCATCATGGATCTAAGTGGAAATGAACAGTCCAGGAGGACTCTGGGGTCATATGCTAACCCCTCTACTGCTTCATATGGGAGTAGTATCTGCATACCCTCCATTGGAGTCAGTAGCTTTGAGTTGAATCCTCAGCTCATTATCATGGTGCAGCAAAGCTGCCAGTATTCCGGTCTTCCACAGAAAGAACCTACAGAGTTTCTGGCACAGTTTTTACAAATTGCTGACACAGTACATGATAAGGAAGTAGATCAGGATGTCTACAGATTATTACTGTTTCCATTTGCTGTAAAAGACCAAGCCAAGAGGTGGTTAAATAACCAACCTAAGGATGTCTACAGATTATTACTATTTCCATTTGCTGACAAAAAAATTCCTGAATCAATACTTTCCTCCAAAACGGATGACACAGCTAAGGCTGGACATCCAAGGCTTTAAACAAGGAGATAATGAATCTCTTTATGATGCCTGGGAGAGATACAGAGAGATGCTACGAAAATGCCCCTCTGAAATGTTTTCAGAGTGGGTTCAGTTGGACATCTTCTATTATGGGCTTACAGAAAGAGCTCAGATCTCTTTAGATTGCTCAGCTGGTGGATCTATCCATATGAGAAAGACAATTGAAGAAGCTCAAGAGCTCATTGATACAGTTGCTAGAAATCAGCATCTGTACCTAAGCAGTGACTCTTCCATGAAAGAAGAGGCTAAAACAGTAACTACTGAACTCAGTCCTACAGAGCAAGCTGCTGAATTCAATCAGCAATTGGATTTTCTAACAAAGCAGTTAGCTAAATTCAAGGATAAACTACAAGAGACAAGGATGGCTAATATAAACATGGAAGTACAATTAAAGCAAACAAAATAGCAGCTGTCAAAACAAATAACAGAAGAATGCCAAGTAGTTCAATTAAGAAGTGGGAAGACATTAAATACCCCACCTCAAGGCAGCAAGAAGCCAAGAAATGAGCAAACCACCCAAAATCAACCTGAGGACAGTAAGAGCCCAGGGAAAAATAATTCTGGCGCTAAAACGCCAGAAATTGGGTGGAAGGCTGGCGCTAAACGCCCAAACCATGCTCAGGACTGGCGTTCAACGCCAGAAACAAGCAAGGATCTGGCATTGAACGCCCAAAAGAAGCATAGTTCTGGCGTTCAGACGCCAGGAACAGATGAGGAGCTGGCGTCTAACGTCACTCCAGCTTCTAACTCTGGCACTCAATTGCCAGTGAGGGATCAGACACACACAAGTGCTGATGACAACCCATCTAAAAAGGCCTCTTCAACCACTTTTGTAGGAAATAAACCTACAGCAACTAAGGTTGAGGAATATAAAGCCAAGATACCTTATCCTCAAAAACTCCGCCAAGAGGAGCAGGATAAGCAATTTGCTCGCTTTGCAGATTATCTCAGGACTCTTGAAATAAAGATTCCATTTGTAGAGGCACTTGAGCAAATACCTTCTTATGCCAAGTTCATGAAAGAGATCTTGAGTCATAAGAAGGATTGGAGAGAAACTGAAAGAGTTCTCCTCACTGAAGAATGCAGTGCAGTCATTCTGAAAAGCTTTCCTGAAAAGCTTAAAGACCCTGGGAGTTTTCTGATACCATGCACATTAGAAGGTAATTGCACCAAGACAGCTTTATGTGATCTTGGGGCAAGCATCAACCTAATACCTGCATCCACTATCAGAAAGCTTGGTTTAACTGAAGAAGTTAAACTAACCCGGATATGTCTCCAACTTGCTGATGGCTCCATTAAATACCCATCAGGCGTGATTGAAGACATGATTGTCAGAGTTGGGCCATTCGCCTTTCCCACTGACTTTGTAGTGCTGGAAATGGAGGAGCACAAGAGTGCTACTCTCATTCTAGGAAGACCCTTCCTAGCAACTGGACGAACTCTCATTGATGTCCAACAGGGGGAAATAACCCTGAGAGTCAATGATGATGAGTTTAAGTTGAATGCTGTCAAAGCCATGCAGCATCCAGACACATCAAAAGACTACATGAAAGTTGATCTTATTGACTCTTTGGTAGAAGAGATCAACATGGCTGTGAGTCTCGAATCAGAGTTGGAAGACATCTTTAAAGATGTTCAGCCTGATTTGGAGGATTCAGAGGAAATAAAAGAGCCTCTGAAATTTCCTCTGGAAGAGGAAAAACCTCCTAAACCCGAGCTCAAACCATTACCACCATCCCTGAAATATGCATTTCTGGGAGAAGGTGACACTTTTCCAGTGATCATAAGCTCTGCGTTAAATCCACAGGAAGAGGAAGCACTTATTCAAGTGCTAAGGACACACAAGACAGCTCTTGGGTGGTCCATAGGTGACCTTAAGGGCATAAGCCCAGCTAGATGCATGCACAAAATCTTATTGGAGGATAATGCTAAACCAGTGGTTCAACCACAGAGGTGGCTAAATCCAGCCATGAAGGAAGTGGTGCAGAAAGAGGTCACCAAATTACTAGAGGCTGGAATTATTTATCGTATTTCTGATAGCCCCTGGGTGAGCCCTGTTCAAGTTGTCCCCAAAAAGGGAGGCATGACAGTGGTTCATAATGAAAAGAACGAACTGGTTCCTACAAGAACAGTTACAGGGTGGCGCATGTGTATTGACTACAGAAGGCTCAATACAGCCACCAGAAAGGATCATTTTCCTTTACCATTCCTAGACCAGATGCTAGAAAGATTGGCAGGTCATGATTATTACTGCTTTTTGGATGGCTACTCAGGCTATAACCAGATTGCAGTAGATCCCCAGGATCAAGAGAAAACAGCATTCACATATCCATCTGGAGTGTTTGCTTATAGAAGGATGCCATTTGGGCTGTGTAATGCGCCTGCAACCTTCCAGAGATGCATGCTCTCTATTTTCTCTGATATGGTGGAAAAATTTCTGGAAGTCTTCATGGATGACTTCTCAGTATATGGAGACTCATTCAGCTCCTGTCTTGATCACCTGAAACTAGTTCTGAAAAGATGCCAAGAGACCAACCTAGTTTTAAACTGGGAAAAATGTCACTTTATGGTGACTGAAGGGATTGTCCTTGGGCATAAAATTTCAAACAAGGGAATAGAGGTGGATCAAGCAAAAATAGAGGTAATTGAAAAATTACCACCACCTGCCAATGTTAAGGCAATCAGAAGCTTTCTGGGGCATGCAGGATTCTATAGGAGGTTTATAAAGAATTTTTCAAAAATCGCAAAACCTCTGAGCAATCTGCTAGCTGCTGACACGCCATTTGTGTTTGACACAGAGTGTCTGTAGGTGTTTGAAACGCTGAAAGCCAAGCTGGTCACAGCACCAGTTATTTCTGTACCAGACTGGACATTACCATTTGAGCTAATGTGTGATGCCAGTGATCACGCCATTGGTGCAGTACTGGGGCAGAGGCATGACAAGCTTCTGCATGTCATTTATTATGCTAGCCGTGTTTTGAATGATGCCCAGAAAAATTACACAACCACAGAAAAAGAATTGCTTGCAGTGGTTTATGCCATTGACAAGTTTAGATCATACTTAGTAGGATCAAAAGTGATTGTGTACACAGATCATGCTGCTCTTAAATATCTACTCACAAAGCAGGATTCAAAACCCAGACTCATAAGATGGGTGTTGCTTCTGCAAGAGTTTGATATAGAAATAAGAGACAGAAAAGGGACAGAGAACCAAGTGGCTGACCATCTGTCCCGGATAGAGCCAATAGAAGGGACGTCATTCCCCTCTCTTGAAATCTCTGAGACCTTTCCTGATGAGCATTTGTTTGCCATTCAGGAAACACCATGGTTTGCAGACATTGCAAACTACAAAGCTGCAAGGTTCATTCCCAAGGAATACAGCAGGCAACAAAAGAAAAAATTAATTACTGATGCAAAGTACTACTTGTGGGATGAACCTTATCTCTTTAAGAGATGTGCAGATGACATAATCCGTAGGTGTGTGCCTAAAGAAGAAGCACAAAGGATCTTATGGCATTGCCATGGGTCACAATATGGAGGTCATTTCGGAGGTGAGCGAACAGCCACCAAGGTCCTCCAATGTGGCTTCTACTGGCCTACACTCTACAGAGATTCCCGAGAGTTTGTACGTAACTGTGACAGTTGCCAGAGAGCTGGTAATTTGCCTCACAGTTACGCCATGCCTCAACAAAGAATCTTGGAGATTGAGTTGTTTGATGTATGGGGTATTGATTTCATGGGCCTTTCCCACCATCATACTCAAACACTTATATTCTGGTGGCAGTTGACTATGTATCAAAATGGGTTGAGGCCATTGCCACACCTACCAATGATACTAAAACAGTGCTGAAGTTCCTCTAGAAACATATATTCAGCAGGTTTGGTGTTTCCAGGGTACTAATCAGTGATGGGGGCACTCACTTCTGCAACAAACAGCTTGACTCTGCCATGGTCCGGTATGGGATTCGCCATAAGGTGGCGACTCCATATCATCCACAGACAAATGGGCAAACTGAAGTCTCTAACAGAGAACTAAAAAGAATCCTGGAACGGACTATAAGTACTCGTAGAAAGGATTGGACACGAAGCTTGGATGATGCTCTGTGGGCTTACAGAACAGCATTCAAGATTCCTATAGGAACCTCTCCATACCAACTTGTGTATGGTAAGGCATGCCACCTGCCCGTGGAACTGGAACATAAAGCCTACTGGGCAACCAGATTCCTAAACTTTGATGCCAAATTAGCTGGAGAAAAAAGATTGCTCCAGCTAAATGAGCTAGAGGAATTCAGATTCACTGCTTTCGAAAATGCCAAGCTTTATAAAGAAAAATAAAAAAAGTGACATGACAGAAAGCTGTCATCTAGAATCTTTGAACCAGGACAAAAGGTTCTATTGTTTAACTCTAGGCTCAGACTATTCCCCGGGAAACTGAAGTCCCGGTGGAGGGGACCATATGTGATTACAAGTGTATCACCATATGGTTATGTGGAGCTTTAAGATATTGATTCTAACAAGAAGTTCATTGTTAATGGATAGAGAATCAAGCACTATCTTGAAGGCAATGTTGAGCAAGAGTGCTCAAGGCTGAAGCTCAGCAAGGTCCAGCTAAAGACAATAAAGAAGCGCTTGCTGGGAGGCAACCCAGCCATGGGGCATCACTTCCTCTAAGCATTTTGCCCTATTCTTGATTTTATTTGTTTATATAAAGTTCACTGATACTAAGGTAAAGAGTCAATTGTATAAGTTCACAGGGTTACAGAAGGATTCTGTACACAAAACAGAGAAAAAGAGCTCACTGGCAAGAAAACGCCAGTAAGAGTCTGTTTTGGGCGTTCAACGCCCAAAAGAAGCATCCACTGGGCGTTGAACGCCAGTAAGGATAGCCATCTGGGCGTTAAACGCCAGACAGAAGCATCTTCTGGGCGTTGAACGCCAGAAAGATGCTCCTTCTGGGCGTTTAACGCCAGATTTACAGCGTCCTAGGCGTTCAGAAAAACGCCCAGTGACAAAGGAGTTCCTGGCGTTCAACGCCAGAAAGAAGCAACAGCTGGGCGTTGAACGCCCAGGAGAGGCAGCATGTGGGCGTTGAACGCCCAAAACATGCAGCGTTTGGGCGTTCAGACGCCAGGATGGTGGGGAGGAGGTGAATTCGTTTTTACTTCATATTTTTCATTCTAAATTTAATTTTCATGTTTCAATTCATGATTTCTTGCATAAATATGTTAAGAACCCTGATTTCTAAAATCCCTAATTTCTAAAAAACCCTATTTTAAAAAAATCAAATATATCTTAATCCATAAGCACAAATCCTTTTTTTATCCAATTCAACCCTTTTTCAAAATTTTCAAAACAAATCTATCTCTTTTCATTCAAAAATCTTCTCAATTAATCAATATCTTTTTCAAAAATCCAAATCTATCTTTTTTCAAATATCTTTCATATCTTTTCAATCTTAAATCATATCTTCTATCTTATCTTTCTTTGTATTTTCGAAATAACCCACCCCCTCTCCCTTTAAATATGGATTCGGCCTCCCTCCCCTCTCATCCACCATCCTACACTAGCTCTCCTTCTATCCCTCTCCTTTCTTTTCTTTTGCTTGAGGACAAGCAAACCTCTAAGTTTGGTGTGTTTATTCGTGATCACTAAACCATACCCACTAAGATCATGGCTCCTAAAGGAAAACAACCCACTCCAAGAGGCAAGAAAGAGAGTGTTCCAAAACCACTTTGGAATCAAGGGAAGTTCTTAACTAAAGAACATTCAGACCATTATTACAAAATAATGGGTCTAAGATCAGTGATCCCGGAAGTTAGATTCGATCTGAAAGAAGACGAATATCTGGAGATCCAGGAGCAAATCCGAATCAGGAACTGGGAGATCCTAGCCAATCCTGAAACGAAAGTGGAAAGGAATATGGTCCAGGAGTTCTATGCTAATATGTGGCATACAGACAGGCAAAGACTATCTGGATCTGCTATCTATGACAATCGGACCTTGGTCAGAGGAAAGATTGTTCATACCCACCCTGACAAGATCAGGGAGATCTTAAAGCTACCTCAGCTGAAAGATGATCCAGACTCTTTCAATAGGAGAATGATGAGAACAGACAAGGGCCTGGATAAGATTCTAGAGGATATATGCATCCCTGAAGCCAGGTGGACCACCAGCACGAAGGGTGTCCCAAATCAACTCAAAAGAGAAGATCTCAAACCAGTCGCCAGAGGATGGCTGGACTTCATTGGACATTCTCTGCTGCCCACTAGCAACCGTTCTGAAGTCACTATTAGAAGAGCAGTAATGATCCATTGCATCATGATGGGAAAAGAAGTGGAAGTTCATCAACTGATTTCAACTGAATTCTACAAAATTGCAAACAAAAATTCCAAAGATGCCAGGTTGGCTTATCCAAGCTTGATTTCTATGCTCTGCAAGGACGCTGGAGTAAGGATGGGAATAACTGAGTATATCTCAGTTGAGCGGCCAATCACCAAAGCATCAATGGAAAAACAACAATCACAGGATGACCCCATCAAAAAGAGAACACAGGAAATTCTCCCAGAAATCCCTCAATCTGAATACTGGGAGTATCTTGAAACATCTATTACTAAGATGCAAGAAGCTATGGAACAAATACAGAAAGAACAGAAGGAACAAAGTAGCATTCTTTGCTATTTGCTTAAAGAACAGGAGGAGCAAGGGCGTGATTTAAGGGAATTGAAGCGCCAGAAATTATCTCTTGAAGGACCAAGCACCCCGCATATTAGAGGAACATCCACTTCCCAGAACAAAGGTTGTTAAATTCCAATCTTAGCCTTAACTCTGTGATAACTGTTTTTATTTTAGTTTTACCTTAGGAGTCATATAGTAGTAATTAGTATCTATATTTTTGATTTTATCCCCAATTAAGCTATAATTTAATTTTATCATCATCATTAAACATGAATAAAATAGAAGAATTTCTTTAGAATAAGAGGCAATATTTTTTCGAGTTTTTAATAAGATAAATTCTAATTATTTATATGTGGTGGCAATGCTCTCTGTCTTCTGAATGAATGCTTGAGCAGTGCATACGTCTTTTGAATTTGATGTTTAAGACTGTTAAATATGTTGGCTCTTGAAAGAATGATGAACATGAAACATGTTATTGATAATCTGAAAAATCATAAAAATGATTCTTGAAGCAAGAAAAAGCAACAAAGAACAAAGCTTGCAGAAAAAAAAAATATATATATATAGAGAAAGAAAAAGAAAAAGAAAAGGCAAGAGCAAAAAGCCAATAGCCCTTAAAACCAAAAGGCAAGGGTAAATAAAAAGGACCCCAAGGCTTTGAGCATCAGTAGATAGGAGGGCCTAAAGGAATAAAATCCCGGCCTAAGCGGCTAAACCAAGCTGTCCCTAACCATGTGCTTGTGGCGTGAAGGTGTCAAGTGAAAACTTGAGACTGAGCGGTTAAAGTCAAGGTCCAAAGCAAAAAGAAGAGTGTGCTTAAGAACCCTGGACACCTCTAATTGGGGACTTTAGCAAAGCTGAGTCACAATCTGAAAAGGTTCACCCAATTATGTGTCTGTGGCATTTATGTATCCGGTGGTAATACTGGAAAACAAAGTGCTTAGGGCCACGACCAAGACTCATAAAGTAGCTGTGTTCAAGAATCAACATACCGAACTAGAAGAATCAATATCACTATCTGAATTCTGAGTTCCTATAGATGCCAATCACTCTGAGCTTCAATGGATAAAGTGAGATGCCAAAACTATTCAGAAGCAAAAAGCTACTAGTCCCGCTCATCTAATTAGAATCTGAGCTTCACTCAAAAACTCTGAGATATTATTGCTTCTTAAAATTATTTGTATTCTATTTTATTTATCTAGTTGCTTGAGCAAGCAACAGTTTAAGTTTGGTGTTGTGATGAGCGGATATTTTATACGCTTTTTGAGGTTAATTTCATATAGTTTTTAGTGTGTTTTAGTTAGTTTTTAGTTTATTTTCAGTAGTTTCTAGGAAAAATTTATATTTCTGGACTTTACTATGAGTTTGTGTGTTTTTCTGTGATTTCAGGTATTTTCTGGCTGAAATTGAGGGAGCTGAGCAAAAATCTTATTCAGGCTGAAAAAGGACTGCTGATGCTGTTGGATTCTGACATCCCTGCACTCAAAGTAGATTTTCTGGAGCTACAGAACTCCAAATGGCGCGTTTCCAATTGTGTTGGAAAGTAGACATCCAGGGCTTTCCAGCAATATATAATAGTTCATACTTTGCTCAAGGATAGATGACGTAAACTGGCGTTCAATGCCAGTTCCATGTTGCTGTCTGGCGTCCAGCGCCAGAAACAAGTTACAAGTTGGAGTTCAACGCCAGAAAAAGATCCAAAGCTGGCGTTGAACACCCAAAACAGCCCTATGCACGTGATTAGCTTAAGTCTCAGCCCCAGCACACACCAAGTGGGCCCCAGAAGTGGATTTCTGCACCATCTATCATAGTTTGTTCATTTTCTGTAAACCTAGGTTACTAGTTTAGTATTTAAACAACTTTTAGAGGTTTATTTCGCATCTCATGACATTTTTAGATATGAACTTTGTACCTTTTGATGGCATGAGTCTCTAAACTCCATTGTTGGGGGTGAGGAGCTCTGCTGTGTCTCGATGAATTAATGCAAGTATTTCTGTTTTCCATTCAAACATGCGTGTTCCTATCTAAGATATCCATTCGCACTTCAATATGAATGTGATGAACGTGACAATCATCATCATTCCTCCACGAATGCGTGCTTGACAACCACTTACGTTCCACCGTAGAATGAATGAATATCTCTTAGATCTCTTAATCAGAATCTTCGTGGTATAAGCTAGATTGATGGCAGCATTCAAGAGAATCCGGAAAGTCTAAACCTTGTCTGTGGTATTCCGAGTAGGATTCAGGGATTGAATGACTGTGACGAGCTTCAAACTCGCGAGTGCTGGGCGTAGTGACAGACACAAAAGGATAGTAAATCCTATTCCGGTACGATTGAGAACCTGCAGATGATTAGCCGTGCGGTGACAGCGCATCTGGACCCTTTTTCACTGGAAGGATGGATGGTAGCCATTGACAACGGTGATCCACCAACATACAGCTTGACATAGGAGGACCTGCGTGCGTGAATCAGAAAACAGAGGAAAGCAGAATTTCAGAAGACAAAGCATCTCCAAAACTCCAACATATTCTCCATCATTGCATACCAAGTATTTATTTTATGTTCCCTTGTTCATTTGCAAGTCAACTGATAATTATAATTGACCTCCTAACTGAGATTTACAAGATAACCAGAGATTGCTTCAAACCAACAATCTCCGTGGGATTCGACCCTTACTCACGTAAGGTATTACTTGGACGATCCAGTGCACTTGCTGGTTAGTGGTACGAATTGTGAAAAGTGTGATTCACAATTCGTGCACCAGCTTCCAATAAGCTTCCCTAAATTTACTTCTGATATGAAACTTGAGCGCAATATAAGATAGGTTATATGACTTCTTACAGTGAATTTATTGCTCACCATATGGGTGCAGACAATGAACCTATAACGGACGATGAACATGTGACATTTTTATTTTATTGGCTAAATGTCATAGTTTTCTGCTCTCGAAGTGTCCAAATACAGAAACTTTTCTATCCCCTTGCTGCCTTTTTACATGAGGGGAATAACTTCAACTTGGCTAAGTTACTTCTGGGGCACATTTTTGAAGAACTCGGCCAATTTGTCAATTGTCTTCGAAAGAATTTTCTAATTAGCACGGGAGGTCCTCTCTGGCTTCTCCAACTCAGACTGAACGCCGTTTTCGAAAAATTCTTGATAACACCTGGAGACGGTGCATCTGATAAGAAACACATTGAGGGCTTTCGATTGGCTACTTTCAAGCCACACTTCCCAGAAGCTCAATCGAATGAAGATCGATTCTGGGTTGTTTTCTCTCTTTTCCATTCCTGTAAAAACTTTAATAATGATGACCTCAATTTCACTCCCTTTTTACGTCGAAATTGCGGTCCTGCCTGGCTTGAACGTCTCCTCTTTCCCAATGATAATCAAGAGGATGAAATTACCAATAGGACCTGGGCAAACTTGCTGGTTGTCCAAGTGATCCTAACAGGGCTGCCGCAATACAAAAAGGAGCGTTTCAAGGCTACTATTTATGCTCCTCATTATGCAGTCAGACAACTAGGTTTCTCTTAAGCTATTCCAACTCCATTCCTCAAAAATAGCAAGCCTCTTTGCCATGTCAACCTGGCTTCGAAGGAAGTAGTCGACGTCTGTCTTTCTTCGAACCAAAAACAAAAAATGGGCTACCATCATCTCGTTTATGAGCGTAGTTCATTTATTACCAAATCTTGCTTCGATTGGTGGACTGCATACTTCTCTAAGTACAATCGCACCTTTGAAGAAATCAAGAATTCTGCCACTCGAATTGCATCTGCTGCTGGCTCTCTAAAAAAGTCTTTGAAAAGAAAAGCCGAAACCACTGCATCTTCGAGACAACCTCAGAGAAAGAGTCGACAGACTCCCTTGAGAACTTCCAAAAGAGTATATATTTCAATTGAATTCTTCGAAATTATATATGTTTAAACCTGACCTGATCTCAATTCTTTCCTTAATTACAGGTACAATCATCAAGCGAAAGCTCTTCTGAAGATAATGAACCTTCAATCTAAAATCTCCTTGCTGCCTCACTAGACTCGAATGATGACGATGAAGCTGATCCAGCTTCTCAATTGATTCGAAGAAGAAGACAACCCATTCCGGTAAATTTATTTTGTCTTTTCGAAAGTATTAATTCTATCAAATTGTGCTCAACAGTTTTATATGCTTATTTCAGATTGATACCATTGCTCAATCATCTTCTTCTTCTCTTGCTCCTAATCAATCTACACAACAAAATCAGCCAAGGCCAGAACAACAAGAATCTTATGATTCAGCCCAAACCATTGCATCTGCTAAACCCATTCGGGTGGTTCCTCCAATTTTAACCGAAACACAAGTGGTTGATTTAACAGAGGAATGACATTCACAATCTCAAACTGCAAACATCGATCACCCTCCTTCACCAGTTCAAGCAGAGGCTCTTATTGGATCTCAAGTGGCTCCTGACTCTGACTCTCCTTCTCGAATTCCAGAATCCAATTCTGATTTACCTTCTCGAGTACCAGAAACCATTGTTCCTGAATCTAATTCACCTACCCGAATTCCAGAAACTATTCCTTTGCCATAAAAATCTCTCAGTCCACCCAGAAATGCTGGACTTTCAACTCCTCATGACTTGGAACCATCTTCTGAAACCCTTGGCATGATCCTTCAACCTATTGATACTGATTTTATTGGATTGGTTAATATCTTGAACCAAGTTGTTTAAGAAGATAAGGTGCCCATTTCCACTCCAACACTTGCAGGTCCTTCAATATCTGGTCTCCCTCTTGAGCTAAATCAAAGTGCTCAAAACCAATTAATGACTCTTCTCAAACTCCTGTCACATTCTCCCCTTGAATGGACCAGCTCACCAGGCTTGAACCCGATTCTTTCTGAAATTCTGGGTTCCTCTCTTGAACTTCAGGTTCCAGCCCAACATTCTACCATAGTCATGAAATTCATAAAGGTCTCCAATGACTATGTTGCTGCCCAGAATAAATTGCAAGAGATTAAGGATAAAGAAGCCACAATCAACACTGAAACAGGGGAATATAATACAGCTCTTCAACCAATGAAAGATTCTTGCAAAGAATTTAATCTAAGAATCTCTCAAGCCTTTACTGCTCGAGCCCACTATGATAAAGAAGAAGAACTCGAAGCAGAATTTACTCGGATCAACGAGAGGCTTGCCAAGGTTCGAAAGAGAAAAGCTGACATAGAGCTACCTCTGGCCACTGCTCAACGCAAGCAATAAAAACTCTTCAAGGAGATTTACACCGTTGAGACCAAACAAGAAGAGTGCGCGAGGCAACTCGAAAAGGCTCAACATGAAGAGTATGAGCAGACCGAAATACTCTCAGCCCTGGACCGTGAGAGAATTCAACTGTATCCAACTTGGCGGAACTTCTAGCACCTTATATTTCTCCACCCTAGGACATCGATATTTGTAATGACATCCTTTTATTTTCAGACTTATGCATTTTAATTTTGGTTCAACAAACAATGATATTGCTTCAAATACTTTCCATTTACTGAGTCGATTACATTTTTCAGATTCGATATCTTTGATTCGATATGCATTTCCGGAATATAATTCAATTATTTGAAAAAGCCCTTCCCAATTATAGGACCATTTGCCAAGAACCCTCGACTTCCTTTCCATTGTCAAAATAACCTTCAAAACCAACTCTCCTACACTGAAGCATTTTTTTTCTCTCGACGGATATAACTTCGAGCAACACTTTTTTTCATCGAATCATATTTTCAAGTGCTAATATACGTCCTGAGTCTAAATCATTTAACTCATCGAACATTGTATTCCAATAATCATCAACCGAAAAATCATCTTGCTTTAGCATTGTATTCGGTAAGCCCAAAATACTTGACTCAAAGTCTCATGCCAAGTTCAAGGCCTACTTCCGATCTTTTTTTTATCAAACTGATCAAAATTTTATTTGCCGTCTCGACTTGTCCGTTGGCCTGTGCATAATAAGGGAAGTAACCATATTAATTTTTCTTGAAGCTGCAAAATTTTTGATTCGTTGACCGGTGAACATAGTTTCTTGATCAGTACTCAATGTTTGAGGAATTCCGAATCGATGGATTATATGTTCCTCGATGAAATCTATTATTTCATTTTGTCCAACCTCTATAAGAGGAACTGCTTCGACCCACTTCGTAAAATAATTTATTGCTATCAGAATAAATTTGTGGTGTTTCGATGAAGAGGGGTGTATCAACCCAATTAAGTCCAGAGCCCAACCTCTAAACGACCATGGCTTAATGATCGAATACAGCTCAGACGCTGGAATCTGTTGTATCAGCCCATGTCGTTGACATTCTTGACATGCCTTTGCGTAACCGATACAGTCTTTAACCATGGAGGGCCAAAAAACATGATTTCGACATAGTACCCATTTCATTTTAATACCAGCCTGATGAGCACCACATATTCCTTCATGGACCTCTCCTAAAGTAATGTTTTTTCAGCTTGACTTAAGCATCTCGAAAGACTACCGTCAATTCCCTTCTTATACAACTCATCAGCCATCAAGACAAAATTCATTGCTTGCAATTTTATCTTTCTATCAACTCGAGTACTAGGATTCCTCAAATACTCAGCGATAGGTTTCCTCCAATCATCATCTTCCCATTCATCCACACACAAAGCCTCTCTTTCATCTACAGGTACTAATATTTGACGAATATTTGTCAATTTTCTTAGTGTCTCTGGGCCTATCCTGTATCTTGAAGCTATTTGAGCTAACTCATTACCGATTTTATTCTGAATCCTCGGGATATGAATTAATGAAACTTTTCGAAAAGAAGTTAACAACTCCCAAGTCGTTGCCAAATATTTTTGCAACGTCTCATTGTTATATTTGAACTCTTTCGATAACTATTTCAAATCTAAATGGGAATCCCCTAGGATATGGACTTCCACATCCCCTTTTCCGATCAAGATTTCAAGGCCTAAAATTAAAGTTTCATACTCTGTCATATTATTTGAGCAAGGATATTTAAGCTCGAACAGAAATTTCGATGGAATCCCTTCTAGTGAAATAATCAAAATTCCTACCCCTGCACCATTTTTGTGCTTAGACCCATCGAAATACAACTTCTAATAATCGACTTGAACATCGAGTACATTTGCCCTTTGGCCATTCAGATTATTCGAATTATCAACTAGAAAATCTGTAATGACCTGTCCTTTTACAGCTTTTGCTGGGACATATTGCAAATCAAATTCTGTCAATGCTAACATCCATTTTCCCAAACGACCTCGTAACATTGGAGAACTCAACATATATTTGATAAGGTCAGTTTGTGCAATAATTTTCACAGGCTTGCCCACCATGTAACACTTTAATTTCATGCACGCATAATATAAGGATAAACACAATTTTTCAATCGATGAATACCTTGTCTCAATATCAGTCAATACCCGACTAAGGTAATAAATGGCCCATTCATGGCCATTCTCATCATCCTGAGCTAACATACACTCAATCGTGTTTGTAGAAGCGGCAACGTATGGTTTCAAAGGCTCATGTGGATGAACATTTGCCATTATTGGAGCTTTAGACAAATAAGCCTTTATCGACTCGAAAGCTTGTTGATGCTCATTCGTCCATTCGAATTGTGAATCATTATTTAGTTTTAATAAAGGTGCAAACACTTGAGTTCAGTCAGAAAGATTCGATATGAACCTTCAAAGATAATTCACTTTCCCCAAGAACGATTGAACTTCTTTTTTCGACTTAGGAGAAGACAATGCTAAAATTGCATCATCCTTATTCTTATCGATAGCAATCCCCTTTTTATGAACAACAAAACTTAGGAAGTTTCTAGCCGACACACCAAAGGCACATTTCAAAGGATTCATTTTTATTCCTTTCTTCCGCATAGTAATAAACGCCTGCCTTAAATGATCAATGTGTAGATTCGCCGAATTCGACTTAACCATGACATCATCAATATATACTTCGATAAATTTTCCAATATACTTATGGAATATGGCATTCATTGCACGTTGGTAAGTTGCACCAGTATTTTTCAAACCAAAAGGCATAACTACCCATTCATAGGTGCCTAATGCCCCAGGACATCGAAAAGTAGTTTTGGACACATCATCCTCTACGATAAAAATTTAGTTATAACCTGAATAACCATCCATTAAAATTAAAATTTCATTCCCTGCTGCAGAATCAATTAACATGTCTGCTATGGGCATAAAATATTCATCCTTCGGAGTGGCATTATTCAAATCTCTGAAATCAATGCACAGTCTTAATTTTCCATTCTTCTTCATCACAGAAACAATATTCAAAATCCACTCAACATAGCGTGTGGTTCGAATAAATTTTGCTTTAATTAAATGTTCTATTTTTTCTTTAATCTTTTGATTAATTTCTGGAGCAAAACGTCGAGGAGTTTGTTTCACAGGTTGAGCATGTGGATTTAATGCTAATCAATGTTCCACAACAGAACGATCGAGACTAAGTATCTCATGATAATCCCAAGCAAAACAATCTTTAAATTCATGTAAAAGATGGAACAGTTCAGTTCGAAAAAGGTTCACAAGATCTTTACAAATGTAAGTAATTCGAACATCATCAACAGATCCCAAATTAATTTCCTCCAAGGGATCTTGGGATTCAAACCCTTTTAGATTATCATCATCTTTTGCTGAATATTTTTCAAAACCCAGGGATTCTAAATCACAGATGCAATCAAAAGATAAATCAACAGATTCATTAGGAATAGAATGAAGTTGATCATTTGCTGGATTAACAACAACTTCATTTTCATTTTCAATACAATGAACTTCTGCTATTTCATCAGCAGTTTGACTAATAACATCATTTGAATTACATAAGGAAGAAGAACCTAGACCATGACTAAATTCGATTGAAAGCATCGAATTTTTGCTATGAAAAGAAGAAAAAATTACGTTCCTAAATTATTCGACTTCATCAGAAGAATCATCTTTATTTTCTACTGAAAGGAAATTATTTATATATTTATTTAAAGTTACCAGATAATCCGAGACATCTCGTGCATGTTCCATCGAGCAACACCTCGAATCCCTTCTAAGACGAACAATTCCAACCAGTTGGGGGCACAGCAAGGTGTGGACGACGCAACTTCACAGTTAAACCTTTTGAAGTCAAGTAACAGCCTTCACAGTTGAAAGAATTTAACACCCTATCAACATTTAGAGGCTTCAGTTTCGGACTATATACTCTGAAGTCGACATGTAGCTATTCGACATATAAATTTGAACCAGCCTTCACAACCTCAGGCTTTCCATCTTTTGTCCAAAGGAGGATACCCTGATGCATAGTAGATGGTACAGCTCCAACCCCATGAATCTAGTCCCGTCCTAACAAGGCATTATAACTTGCTTTCGAAGGCACCCCCACGATACAGTGTTTCGATCAAAAGATCCTACCTTCACCCCCAAGGTAACCAGACCTTTATCAAGAGTAGAAGCACCACTAAAGTTTGTTACAGCAATATTGGTGGGAACTAAATCATCAGGATGCTTGCCAACCTTCATCAGCATCCTCTCCGGCAAAAGACTTATAGCTGCTCCGCCATCAATTAAAACTTTGTTTACCTTAATCCCACTCATAGTTGCAGTGATATGAAGTGGGCGGATATGGGACTTTTGTTTTTCAGAAGGCCTCAGAAAAAATCCCGATTCATCCTCATATCGAATGAACGAAAAGGCCTCTTCATCATCCATATCATAATCATCTTTAGAGTCACCTTCATATTCACTCAAGTACTCAGTTGGGATAATTGAAATAGTCCCCACCATTTCATCATCTCCTTCTTCGAAATACTCTTCATCTAAGTCAATATCTTTGTCTTTGTCAACAACTAAAATGTTAACTACTGACTTACCCTTATCCAACTTTGCAGGAATACCCTTTGGATAAGTTTCTCCATCAGATGGAAAGACTATTTGGGAATGCACCGAAGGCGTTGCCCCCTTGCCTTTATCAGTTTGAGGCTTCCTAGTTGACTATTGATTCCTTCTTCCTCTACCCCTTAGGTGCCCTCTAGCTTGGCCACGGTTGTAAGGATATCGACCCCGAGGAGGTCCTTGATGTCCCCATTGCGGGTTACGCCTGTATTGAGCATCTCTATTCTGGAATTCTTGACAATTCTGAATCTATTGCATTCCAATAGCCTGAGAACGACTTATTGGTGCAACAACATTTTGTTGAGGAGCATTGGAACTCTGTCCTTCTACTCGTCGAATTGGTTGCAAAACTGGCTTCAGCATCAAAAGGATCAGAATCAACTTTCATTTCCTTCTTCCCATCATCAAACTTTAAGCGCCCTTCCATAATGGCCTCTTTTATAAGATTCCTGAAACGAACACAGTTGTTAGTCGAATGAGTAGTTGCTTGGTGAAACTTACAATAAGGTTTTCCTTTCAAATCTTTCACCGAAAGTAAAGTTCTGCCCTCAGGCAAAATTAACTGTTTATCTTTAAGAAACATATTAAAAATCTGATCAGATTTTGAGATATAAAAACTATATTTCTTTCCACTCTTTAGTTTTGAATTATTCGACTTTTCATTATTAGGGAGCTTTTTGAGCAAAGAACAAACATATGGAGGACCTTTCTTAAGTTCGACCAAATCAACCTTTGCTTTTGGATTGGACTCCTCCTCCGAGGATTCCATGGTCACATAAGCAACCTTCTCTTTTCGAGTAAAAGGTTTACTCTTTGATCTCCTTTCATTCTTATATTTCTCTTTTTCTTTCTTCAGAAGTTTGACCTGACGAACTCTTTCATCCAAATGGGCTAAGTCAGGAATATGCATGATGAGCGGATAATTTATACGCTTTTTGACATTGTTTTTAGTATGTTTTTAGTAAGATCTAGTTACTTTTAGGGATGTTTTTAATAGATTTTGTGTTAAATTCACATTTCTGGACTTTACTATGAGTTTGTGTGTTTTTCTGTGATTTCAGGTATTTTCTGGCTGAAATTGAGGGACTTGAGCAGAAATCAGATTCAGAGGTTGAAAAAGGACTGCTGATGCTGTTGGATTCTGACCTCCCTGCACTCAAAGTGGATTTTCTGGAGCTACAGAACTCGAAATGGCGCGCTTCCAATTGCGTTGGAAAGTAGACATCCAGGGCTTTCCAGAAATATATAATAGTACATACTTTGGCTAAGAATTGATGACGTAAACTGGCGTTCAACGCCAGCTTTCTACCCAAATCTGGCGTTCAGCGCCAGAAAAGGATCCAAAACCAGAGTTGAACGCCCAAACTGGCACAAAAACTGGCGTTCAACTCCACAAATGGCCTCTGCACGTGCAACACTTAAGCTCAGCCCAAACACATACCAAGTGGGCCCCGGAAGTGGATTTATACATCAAATACTTACTCATGTAAACCCTAGTAGCTAGTTTATTATAAATAGGACCTCTTACTATTGTATTAGGCATCCTGGATTGTATTTTGATCCTGTGATCACGTTTTGGGGGCTGGCCATCTCGGCCATGCCTGAACCTTCACTTATGTATTTTCATACGGTAGAGTTTCTACACTCCATAGATTAAGGTGTGGAGCTCTGCTGTTCCTCAAAGATTAATGCAAAGTACTTCTGTTTTCTATTCAATTCATCTTATTTCGCTTCTAAGATATCCATTCGCACCCAAGAACGTGATGAAGGTGATGATTATGTGTGACGCTCATCATCCTTCTCCCTTATGAACGCGTGCCTAACAAACACTTCTGTTCTACATGAAATAAGCTAGAATGAGTATCTCTTAGATCTCCTAACCAGAATCTTCGTGGCGTAAGCTAGAATGATGGCGGCATTCAAGAGAATCCGGAAGGTCTAAACCTTGTCTGTGGTATTTCGAGTAGGATTCAATGATTGAATGACTGTGACGAGCTCCGAACTCGCGATTGCAGGGCGTTAGTGACAGACGCAAAAGGATAGTAAATCCTATTCCAGCATGATCGAGAACTGACAGATGAATAGCCGTGCCGTGACAGGGTGCGTGGGCATATTATTCACTGAGAGGATAAGATGAAGCCATTGACAAGGGTGATGCCTCCAGACGATTAGCCGTGCCGTGACAGGGCATTGGATCATTTTCCCGAGAGATGACCGAAAGTAGCCATTGACAGTGGTGATGTATCACATAAAGCCAGCCATGGAAAGGAGTAAGACTGACTGGATGAAGATAGCAGGAAAGCAGAGGTTCAGAGGAACGAAAGCATCTCCATTCACTTATCTGAAATTCCTATCAATGAATTACATAAGTGTCTCTATCCTTATTTAATTAATTAATATTCGAAAACACCATTATCACTTTATATCTGCCTGACTGAGATTTACAAGGTGACCATAGCTTGCTCCATACCAACAATCTCCGTGGGATTCGACCCTTACTCACGTAAGGTATTACTTGGACGACCCAGTGCACTTGCTGGTTAGTTGTATCGAAGTTGTGACAATTATGAATTAAGATCAGAGCACCAAGCTTTGGAGCCATTACCAGGATTTGTTCGAGCCTGGAGATCACAATTTCGTGCACCAAGTTTTTGGCGCCGTTGCCGGGGATTGTTCGAGTTTGGACAACTGACGGTTCATCTTGTTGCTCAGATTAGGTAATTTTCTTTTTGTTTTCTTTTCAAAAAATTTTCAAAAATATTTCAAAATTTTCTCACTTGTTTTCGGAAAAAAAAATGTTTTCAAAAATATTATTTTTCTTCAGAATTTTTAAGAATGAATTCTAGTGTTTCATGAAGCATGTTGAAGCCTATCTGGCTGTAAAGCCATACCCAAACTACTTTGGGATTGGCATTCAACTAATCACTCCAGTCCATGTAATTATATGCTAAAGCTTGGCTGGCTATTAAGCCATGCCTGACCCTTTGATTGGAGCTTTAAGACTAACATGGCAAGATTCCTGGAATTCATATTAAAAATTTTGAAATCCTTATTTTTATTTTTCACAATAATTTTCGAAAAAAAATAATAAATAAAAATACAAAAAAATTAGAAAATCATAAAAATCAAAAATATTTTTGTGTTTCTTGTTTGAGTCTTGAGTCATGTTATAAGTTTGGTGTCAATTGCATATGCATCTTGCATTTTTTCGAAAATATCATGCATTAATAGTGTTCTTCATGATCTTCAAGTTGTTCTTGGTAAGTCTTCTTGTTTGATCTTGATGATTTTTTGTTTTGTGTCTTTTATTGTTTTTCATATGCATTCTTGAATTCTTAGTGTCTAAGCATTAAAGAATTCTAAGTTTGGTGTCTTGCATGTTTTCTTTGCATTAAAATTTTTCAAAATTATGTTCTTGATGTTCATCTTGACATTCATAGCATTCTTGCATGCATCACATGTTTTGATCTAAAAATTTCATGCATTGCATAATTTTCATGTTTTTCATAAAAATTTTAAAAATAAAAAAATATCTTTCCTTTTTTTTCTCTCATCAAATTCGAAAATTTGGATTGACTTTTTCAAAAATTTTTAAAATCAAGTTGTTTCTTATGAGTCAAATCAAATTTGCAATTTGAAAATCTTATCTTTTTCAAAATCTTTTTCAAAATTCAAAATCTTTTTCAAAATTCATGATTATTTTCGAAAATTCCAAAAAAATAATTTTCAAAAACCTTTTTCTTATTTTATATCATAATTTTCGAAAATAACATAATCAATTAAAGTTTTGATTCAAAAATTTGAAGTTTGTGAAAAATATGATTCAAACTTTAAGTTCTAGAATCATATCTTGTGATTTCTTATGAATCAAGTCATTAATTGTGATTTTAAAAATCAAATCTTTTTCAAAACTAATTTCAATCATATCTTTTCAAAAATATCTTCTTATCTTATCTTTTTCAAAAATATCTTTTCAAAATATCTTTTCTAACTTCCTAACTTCTTATCTTTTCAAAATTTGTTTCAACTAACTAACTAACTTTTTGTTTGTTTCTTAACTTTTTCAAAACTACCTAACTAACTCTCTCTCTCTAATTTTCGAAAATATCTTCCCTCTTTTTCAAAAATTTCTTTTTAATTAACTAATTATTTTTATTTTTAATTTAAAAAAAAAAATTTTCGAAAAAATACTAACAATTTTCAAAAACCATTTTCGAAAATCACTAACTCTTTTTCAAAATAATTTTCGAAAATTATCCCTCCCCCATCTTATTCTATTTATTCATTCATATCCTAACATCTCATCTCACATCTCTGCCATCCTCACAGTTGTGTTTCTTCCATTATATTACATTCTTTGTCTCCCCCTCTTCTTCTACTCACACAGGGATCCCTATACTGTGGTATAAAGGATCTCTATTATTATTATTATTTTTCTGTGCCCTCTTCTTTGTCATATGAGCAGGAGCAAGGATAAGAACATTCTTGTGGAAGCAGATCCAGAACCTGAAAGGACTCTGAAGAGAAAATTAAGAGAAGTTAAAATACAACAATCCAGAGATAACCTTTCAGAAATTTTCGAACAGAAAAAGGAGATGGCAGCCAAAAATAATAATAATGTAAGGAAGATGCTTGGTGACTTTACTGCACCTAATTCCAATTTACATGGAAGAAGCATCTCCATTCCTGCCATTGGAGCAAACAATTTTGAGCTGAAACCTCAATTAGTTTCTCTGATGCAGCAGAACTGCAAGTTTCATGGACTTCCATCTGAAGATCCTTTTCAGTTCTTAACTGAATTCTTGCAGATATGTGATACTGTTAAGACTAATGGAGTAGATCCTGAAGTCTACAGGCTCATGCTTTTCCCTTTTGCTGTAAGAGACAGAGCTAGATTATGGTTGGATTCTCAACCCAAAGACAGCCTGAACTCTTGGGATAAGCTGGTCACGGCTTTCTTAGCCAAGTACTTTCCTCCTCAAAAGCTGAGCAAGCTTAGAGCTGATGTTCAAACCTTCAGACAGAAAGAAGGTGAATCCCTCTATGAAGCTTGGGAAAGATACAAACAGTTGACCAAAAAGTGTCCTTCTGACATGCTTTCAGAATGGACCATCCTGGATATATTCTATGATGGTTTATCTGAGCTATCAAAGATGTCACTGGACACTTCTGCAGGTGAATCCATTCACCTAAAGAAAACGCATGCAGAAGCTCAAGAACTCATTGACATGGTTGCTAATAACCAGTTCATGTACACTTCTGAAAGGAATCCTGTGAGTAATGGGACGCCTATGAAGAAGGGAGTTCTTGAGGTTGATACTCTGAATGCCATATTGGCTCAGAATAAAATATTGACTCAGCAAGTCAATATGATCTCTCAGAGTCTGCATGGGATGCAAGCTGCATCCAACAGTACTCAAGAGGCATCTTCTGAAGAAGAAGCTTATGATCCTGAGAACCCTGCAATAGCAGAGGTAAATTACTTAGGTGAACCTTATGGAAACACCTATAACTCATCATGGAGAAATCATCCAAATTTCTCATGGAAGGATCAAAAGCCTCAACAAGGCTTTAATAATGGTGGAAGGAACAGGTTTAACAATAATAAACCTTTTCCATCATCCACTCAGCAACAGACAGAGAACTCTGAACAAAATGCTTCTAATTTAGCAAATCTAGTCTCTGATCTATCCAAGGCCACTGTGAGTTTCATGAATGAAACGAGGTCTTCCATTAGAAATCTGGAAGCACAAGTGGGCCAGCTGAGTAAAAGGATCACTGAAATCTCTCCTAGTACTCTCCCAAGCAATACAGAAGAGAACCCAAAAGGAGAGTGCAAGGCCATTGACATAAGCACCATGGCCGAACCTGTAAGGGAAGGAGAGGACGTGAATCCCAAGGAGGAAGACCTCCTGGGACGTCCAGTGATCAATAAGGAGCTTCCCTCTGAGGAATCAAAGGACTTTGAGGCTCATCTAGAGACCATAGAGATTCCATTGAACCTCCTTATGCCCTTCATGAGCTCTGATGAGTATTCCTCTTCTGAAGAGAATGAGGATGTTACTGAAGAGCAAACTGCCAAGTTTCTTGGTGCAATCATGAAGCTAAATGCCAAATTATTTGGCATTGATACTTGGGAAGTTGAACCTCCCTTGTTCATCAATGAACTAAGTGATCTGGATCAACTAACATTGCCTCAGAAGAGACAGGATCCTGGAAAGTTCATAATACCATGTACCATAGGCACCATGATCTTTAAGGCTCTGTGTGACCTTGGTTCAGGAATAAACCTCATGCCCCTCTCTGTAATAGAGAAACTGGGAATCTATGGGGTGCAAGCTGCTAAAATCTCATTAGAGATGGCAGACAGCTCAAGAAAACAGGCTTATGGACAAGTAGAGGACGTGTTAGTAAAGGTTGAAGGCCTTTACATCCCTGCTGATTTCATAGTCCTGGATACTAGAAAGGAAGAGGATGAATCCATCATCCTAGGAAGACCTTTCCTGGCCACAGCAAGAGCTGTGATTGATGTTGACAGAGGTGAAATATTCCTTCAATGGAATGAGAACTCCCTTGTGTTTAAAACTCAAGGATCTCCCTCTGCAACCATGGAGAGGAAGCAGAAAAAGCTTCTCTCCAAGCAGAGTCAACCAGAGCCCCCACAGTCAAACTCTAAGTTTGGTGTTGGGAGGCCACAACCAAACTCTAAGTTTGGTGTTGAACTCCCATATCCAAACTCTAAGTTTGGTGTTGGAGAGTCTCAACAAAGCTCTGCACATCTGTGAGGCTCCATGAGAGCCCACTGTCAAGCTATTGACATTAAAGAAGCGCTTGTTGGGAGGCAACCCAATGTTATTTATCTAACTATATTTTTCTTAGTTATGTGTCTTTATAGGTTCATGATCATGAGGAGTCACAAAATAAATATAAAAATTGAAAACGGAATCAAAAACAGCAGAAGAAAAATCACACCCTGGAGGAGCATCTGTCTGGCGTTCAAACGCCAGAACAGAGCATAGTTCTGGCGCTGAACGCCCAGAATGGGAGCATCCTGGCGCTGAACGCCCAGAACAAGCATGGTTCTGGCGTTCAACGCCAGAAATGGCAGCAAAGGGGCGTTGAACGCCCAAAATGGGCACCAACCTGGCGCTGAACGCCCAGAGTTGTGTGCAAGGGCATTTTACATGCCTAAATTGGTGCAGGGATGTAAATGCCTTGACACCTCAGGATCTGTGGACCCCACAGGATCATCTCAGGATCTGTGGACCCCACAGGATCCCCACCTACCTCATCATCTCTCTTTCCATTCATGATCATCCCTTCTTTTTTTCCATTTACCACTCACATCCATACACCCACTACCTTCAAAAATTCAACATCTTTCTCCCACCCAATCCCACCCATATGGCCGAATACACACTCCCATCCATCTCCTCCATATCTTCTTCTTATTCTTCTATTCTTTCTTCTTTTGCTCGAGGGCGAGCAACATTCTAAGTTTGGTGTGGTAAAAGCATAGCTTTTTTGTTTTTTCCATAACCATTGATGGCACCTAAGGCCAGAGAAACCTCTAGAAAGAGGAAAGGGAAGACAAAAGCTTCCATCAAGGGTCTATAGCTCAGTGGTAGAACATTTGACTGCAAATCAAGAGATCCCTGAGATACCTCAAGGGATACATTTTCTTCCACACAATTATTGGAAGCAACTAAGGGTGGAACATCAAGAGCACTCCATCATCCTTCATGAAATCAGAGAAGATCTAAAAGCACTGAAGGAGGAGCAACAAAGGCAAGGAAGAGACATAGAAGAGCTCAAGGACATCATTGATTCCTCAAGAAGGAAATGCCACCATCACTAAGGTGGATTCATTCCTTGTTCTTAATTCTTCTGCTTTTCGTTTTCTATGTTATGTGCTTATCTATGTTTGTGTCTTCATTACATGATCATTAGTAGTTAGTAACTTTGTCTTAAAGTTATAAATGTCCTATGAATCCATCACCTCTCTTAAATGAAAAATGTTTTAATTCAAAAGAACAAGAAGTACATGAGTTTCGAATTTATCCTTGAACTTAGTTTAATTATATTGATGTGGTGACAATGCTTGTTGTTTTCTGAATGTATGCTTGAACAGTGCATATGTCTTTTGAAGTTGTTGTTTAAGAATGTTAAATATGTTGGCTCTTGAAAGAATGATGACTAGGAGACATGTTATTTGATAATCTAAAAAATCATAAAAATGATTCTTGAAGCAAGAAAAAGCAGCAAAGAACAAAGCTTGCAGAAAAAAAAAATAGGCGAAAAAAATAGAAAGAAAAAGAAAAAGCAAGCAGAAAAAGCCAAAGCTCTTAAAACCAAGAGGCAAGAGCAAAAAGCCAATAACCCTTAAAACCAAAAGGCAAGGGCAATTAAAAAGGATCCCAAGGCTTTGAGCATCAGTGGATAGGAGGGCCTAAAGGAATAAAATCCTGGTCTAAGCGGCTAAACCAAGCTGTCCCTAACCATGTGCTTGTGGCGTGTAGGTGTCAAGTGAAAACTTGAGACTGAGCGGTTAAAGTCAAGGTCCAAAGCAAAAAAAAAGAGTGTGCTTAAGAACCCTGGACACCTCTAATTGGGGACTTTAGCAAAGCTGAGTCATAATCTGAAAAGGTTCACCCAATTATGCGTCTGTGGCATTTATGTATCCGGTGGTAATACTGGAAAACAAAATGCTTAGGGCCACGGCCAAGACTCATAAAGAAGCTGTGTTCAAGAATCATCATACTGAACTAAGAGAGTCAATAACACTATTCGAAATCTGAAGTTCCTATAGATGCCAATCATTCTGAACCTCAATGGATAAAGTGAGATGCCAAAATTATTCAAGAGGCAAAAAGCTATAAGTCCCGCTCATATGATTGAAGCTCTGTTTCATTGATAGTTTGGAATTTATAGTATATTCTATTCTTTTTATCCTATTTTGATTTTCAGTTGCTTGGGGACAAGCAACAATTTAAGTTTGGTGTTGTGATGAGCGGATAATTTATACGCTTTTTGACATTGTTTTTAGTATGTTTTTAGTAAGATCTAGTTACTTTTAGGGATGTTTTTAATAGATTTTGTGTTAAATTCACATTTCTGGACTTTACTATGAGTTTGTGTATTTTTCTGTGATTTCAGGTATTTTCTGGCTGAAATTGAGGGACTTGAGCAGAAATCAGATTCAGAGGTTGAAAAAGGACTGCTGATGCTGTTGGATTCTGACCTCCCTGCACTCAAAGTGGATTTTCTGGAGCTACAGAACTCGAAATGGCGCGCTTCCAATTGCGTTGGAAAGTAGACATCCAAGGCTTTCCAGAAATATATAATAGTATATACTTTGGCTAAGAATTGATGACGTAAACTGGCGTTCAACGCCAGCTTTCTACCCAAATCTGGCGTTCAGCGCCAGAAAAGGATCCAAAACCAGAGTTGAACGCCCAAACTGGCACAAAAACTGGCGTTCAACTCCACAAATGGCCTCTGCACGTGCAACACTTAAGCTCAGCCCAAACACATACCAAGTGGGCCCCGGAAGTGGATTTATACATCAAATACTTACTCATGTAAACCCTAGTAGCTAGTTTATTATAAATAGGACCTCTTACTATTGTATTAGGCATCCTGGATTGTATTTTGATCCTGTGATCACGTTTTGGGGGCTGGCCATCTCGGCCATGCCTGAACCTTCACTTATGTATTTTCATACGGTAGAGTTTCTACACTCCATAGATTAAGGTGTGGAGCTCTGCTGTTCCTCAAAGATTAATGCAAAGTACTTCTGTTTTCTATTCAATTCATCTTATTTCGCTTCTAAGATATCCATTCGCACCCAAGAACGTGATGAAGGTGATGATTATGTGTGACGCTCATCATCCTTCTCCCTTATGAACGCGTGCCTGACAAACACTTCTGTTCTACATGAAATAAGCTAGAATGAGTATCTCTTAGATCTCCTAACCAGAATCTTCGTGGCGTAAGCTAGAATGATGGCGGCATTCAAGAGAATCCGGAAGGTCTAAACCTTGTCTGTGGTATTCCGAGTAGGATTCAATGATTGAATGACTGTGACGAGCTCCGAACTCGCGATTGCAGGGCGTTAGTGACAGACGCAAAAGGATAGTAAATCCTATTCCAGCATGATCGAGAACTGACAGATGAATAGCCGTGCCGTGACAGGGTGCGTGAGCATATTATTCACTGAGAGGATAAGATGAAGCCATTGACAAGGGTGATGCCTCCAGACGATTAGCCGTGCCGTGACAGGGCATTGGATCATTTTCCCGAGAGATGACCGAAAGTAGCCATTGACAGTGGTGATGTATCACATAAAGCCAGCCATGGAAAGGAGTAAGACTGACTGGATGAAGATAGTAGGAAAGCAGAGGTTCAGAGGAACGAAAGCATCTCCATTCACTTATCTGAAATTCCTATCAATGAATTACATAAGTGTCTCTATCCCTATTTTATTAATTAATATTCGAAAACACCATTATCACTTTATATCTGCCTGACTGAGATTTACAAGGTGACCATAGCTTGCTCCATACCAACAATCTCCGTGGGATTCGACCCTTACTCACGTAAGGTATTACTTGGACGATCCAGTGCACTTGCTGGTTAGTTGTATCGAAGTTGTGACAATTATGAATTAAGATCAGAGCACCAAGCTTTGGAGCCATTACCAGGATTTGTTCGAGCCTGGAGATCACAATTTCGTGCACCAATGCACATTAAGCAATTTTTGACACATATAAAATCCTAACCCCATGACTGCTATTTTCACCACTTCACTCTCGGGCAGTGACACATAACATCTACTTCTAGCATTTTTGAAACGTATTATATAGTCATCGATGGTTTCACCATCTTCTCGTTTCAAAGCTACTAGATCAGTAACTGCTACGTTTAATTCTCCCCGATAGAATTGGGCATGAAAAGCGATTTCCAACTGAGCCAAAGTCGTTATCGAATTTGGTATAAGATTTGAAAACCAAGTAAATGCATTCTTCATTAACAAAGAAGGAAAAAACTTCATTTTCAAATTTTCATCGTTGGCTAGATTCCTAATCTCGACCAAATATCGAGTGACATGTTCAGTGGTCGATTCTCCAACTTCTCCTGCAAATTTTGTAGTTATTTTCGGGTTTTTCACCCCTCTTGGCACCTCAGTCATTTGAACAATTTGAGGAATCTGATACAAAATTAGGTCGATTCATGAACCCTACATTTAAACCGACTCTATTAAGCACATCCTCCACAATTTTTGTCACTTGATAACGTCCACCGACCTGATTAACACGTAATCGAGTTAGAACGTCATCTGCATTTTGACCATGAGGAATTAATTGAGGATTCTCTCTATTTCTTAAAGCATTATTTTCATTTTGAAATATATTTTCAAAACCCTCATTATTCCCTATGGCATCATGCCTTTCTCCTTCATCATAATCAATGATTCGAGCAATCCGTTCGACTTGCCTTCTAAGACGGTCAAATTTCGATTCGTGATCAGCCATCATAGGATTCAGAATTGTGGTTATTTGCTGAGTTAATAGGTTCAACCAAATCATGATGACTTTCCTCTACATGTTGTCAAAATGCTGCCGTTGAATTAGAGGCATTCGACGTAGAGCCCACATTAAAATCACGAGAAGACTCGGAATGCTGTTGTGGGTTTTGAGAATTATTTACTCTAGTTACACTCCCAAAATGGATGGGAGGAACAAAACCGCTCACTAGTGGAGTATAACCAGGAGGAAGGACATAAGGAAGCCAACCAGTAGTTATTGAAGGCTGTACTGGTGGTAAGTTACCATGTGGACGAGTATTGCGTCCATTGTTTCCAGTCTGAACACTAGTAACCACTGTACTTTCACTTACAACCAAGTCTTCTGAACATGAAATAACGTTCGAAGGTTGTACAGTTACTGGTATGCTGTCACTGGTGGACAAACCACCATTCACCTTCGACACTTCATCAGCCATGTGAATAATTCATCCACTTCTCAATTGCATACACTGAATGACACCGAAATCATTTGACACACTTCAGTTTAAAACTGTCCCACCGGGCGTGTCAATTTGTTTCATCAATTTTTAGCAAATTAAAGGTGGCTCGATTCTAATGATCTGGAAGCAAAACCTACTCCTCTTTTGCAGGTACTAGCTTCTCTATAAGTGCATCAAAAGTCCTTGAATTAGACGAACATTAAAAAAGAAAAAAGGTCTAAAGGGTGTAAAATAAGACTTTTGGAAGATAAACTGACTGAAATCGAAAAAGTTTACAATGAATTTAAATAAAGTGATAAACATGCCTTCGATTGAATCAAAGGACTTTTGACATGAAGATTAAAAGTACTGAAATGTAAATTCAACAATGAAATTTAAAGATGCCTTAAAGATAAATTGAACATGACAAGTAAAGCTTGCTGAAATTGTAAATTGAAATGATAAAGACATGAAAGGAACCCTACAGAAATCGAACTCGAACGCAGACTCAGAAATTCGCTGGGATATGAGTGTGCTTGAGTGTATTTCTGAAAAAAAGTTCCAACCTTTGTGCCTTAATACTTGCTAATATTTATAGCCTTTTCCATAACTGATCATTAATGAAATGGTGCCCCATCGTGTATGAAAGTTTAGGTAACCGTTCCCGCTATTTTGCCCAAACATGTGGCAGTTACTGAAATCCTTCTAATTTGAAAATCTTCGATCTTCCTCATTCGGATAACTGCTCGATTTACCATGTCATTCGAATCCTTGCCAAATAGTTTCCCACTCGATGCCTTCAAGTACATCCCTTTCGATCTCTACTTCCATTTCGAAGCTTTATTAACATTTCGACTTATCTCAACCTTCGAAAATAATTATTTTTGACTAACAATTTTGTAATAAAAAAGTTAATTTGTTGAAAAAATAAAAAACTTAAAAATTGTCACTATTTTTGTAACAAATCATAATTTCTTGTGTTACAAAATTTTGCAAGCATCACCGAAAAAAAAAACATCAGTTGCTTCTGGACATAGATCCAAGCTTCCAAAGAAATTGAAAAAGGTGAAGAGGGGAAGAGAGATTCCGTTTACCATGGCAAAACCTGCCCAATTTTGAACTCACTACCAGTTTGGAAGTGCCATGCATGGGGCACCTCCACAAAAGTTGGTAGCGCCAAGCTCACCGGTTACTTCGAGAACCTATCACGGAGTCACCACCGTACCACGTGCCCAGCCGTAGAAAACAAAACCTCAACTAAGAGCCTTTTCCCCCACATCTGACCGGATGAAACCCATCATTGTTGCAGCTCCCTTGCTTACACAAAACTAGGGGTGTTAATGGATCGGATCGTATCCGTAGATCCGCGGTAAATATCCGCATCCGATCCGAAAATTGTAGATACGATCCGATCCGCACCCTTTACGGATCGAATCGTGGATATCTGCTCTACATCCGCATATTCGATCCACGGATCCACAGATCCACATAATAATAATTAAAATAAATAAATATATATATGTTTGGTATTATATTTACTTGTTTGTATGTTTTAGTTAGTAATTATTATTCATATATTGTATTATTTTATTTTTGTTATTTAGGAAAATTTTGATTAAAAATATTTTAGGAATAAATAAGTTTCAAAATGTGAAAGAAATATTTTTATTGAATTTTTTACATAGAAATATGATTAAAAATGATTAAAAAGAAAAAGTTCAATTATGCAATATATCCAATATCCGATCCGATCCGATCCATCACAAAAAAATGCGGATATCATATCCGATCCAATCCGATGGAAATTGTACGGATCGGATCAAATTTTTTCTATATCCGATTCGATCCAATCTGTGTACACCCCTACACAAAACTGCGTACAGGGTGGAGGCGACGAGGGAGCAGAGAGACAAAAGTTAGAGAGATTAGGGAATTAGATTAAGGATTTACTCTTAATAAAACTGCTGGAACCGAATGCAGGTGAAACTGTCTGAAAGAAGTGAAGATCGAACTGTCAGAAGAAAGTGCATAGACGGAATTGTTTGGAATGAAGCGCACATTTATTTTCGGAAAGGGGCCACTCCGATAAAGATGCTTAAAACGTCTGTTTTTAAAGATGTTTTTTATTAATTAAAATTTAATACATATAATCGATTAAATTATATTATTTTTGTCAAAATTAGATCAGACAAATTAATTTGGCCGAAAAATCGGTAAACCAAACCTTAAACCGATCTAAATTAATATTTTTTTAAGTTATGCTACGTGTACACCAAAATCAGTCACTAAATTCAGCCACTAGTATAAAATACATGCTGGAATACAAATGCATATTGAAAATAAATTAAATCATACATGTATTTATACACAAATACATTGGTACCTGATTTTAATGGCTAATTTTAGTGGCTGATTTTGGTGCACAAATAGCATTTTTGTATTCTTTTTTTATAGAAAATGACTGCAATAACTTTATTATAGAAAATGACTAAAATATTCTTATTATATATATTTTTTAATTTTAAAAATCCTAAATTCTAACCCTATAACAGCACAGAGAAAAGAAAAGGGTTAAAATTTAAGGTTCTCAATATATATATATATAATAAGAGTATTTTAGTCATTTTTTATAATAGGAATATTCTAATTATTTTTTATAAAAAAATATTAATTTAGACCGGTTCAAGGTATAATTTATTGATTTTTTGGCCAAATCAACTTATCTGATCTAATTTTAATAAAAATAACATAGTTTAGTGAATTATATGTATTGAATTTTAATTATTTAAAAATATCTTTAAAAAAGACATTTTAAACGTCTTTATCTAAGTGGCTTCCTTTCGAAAATTATGTTCATGAATGGTAGTTATTTCTTATTAGAATAGGACAATTAAGACTGAAGTAGGATTTTTATTTGGTAGAATGTAATAGTTAGAAATTGGTTGGATTTTGAGCTAAATTAAAAAATTAATTATTTATTGTGGGAGGGGGTTAAAAAAAAGAAACATGGTGATTGTTCATCAAAAAGATGATAGCTTATATATCATCCTCAAGAAGGATACTATTATTCTGATATCATAATAAAATTGTGAAAGAACGGAGAAAGAAAAGATAAAAAATTTTTATTGTGTATGATATAGAGAATAATGCTACCTGTTTATACTAAACTGATTATGAAATTTAAAATAATTAAAACAACCAAATTCTCTAGATAATTCTGTTAAAAGAAGATAAACATATTAAATTTAAAAAATAATAAGTATACCAAAATTCTTAAAGATAAAATAGAATAAAAATAAGATAAGAACAAATGGTTTAATAATTTTCATTAAATTTATAACTTTTATTATGTATAAATTTTATTATTAAATTTATTAAAGAGTGATTAGGGGTTTTGTCTTTATTTTATTAATTTTCTTATTTTAGAAGTTTGATCCGGGTTAAAGAGAAGATCATATAGCAATAACAACCATATATGAGAAATAAAAATATTTAAAAAATAATAAAAAATAAATTTAAAATTATTTTAAAGTTACGGTATTTTGTATCAAATTTTTTATTTTTTATTTTTTAAGAAATTAGAATAATTGAATAATTTTAAATATAATAAATATATAATTATAAATATTATATACACAAAATTATAAAGGTTTAATTAAGTATATCAGGAATAAGAAAATTCAATTGATAACAAACGAGAGAGCATTTTTTAAAAAATATGTATCCATAGCTCTCATGCAGGACAAGCTAAATGATGAAATACTATAATATATAGAAGAAAATTAAATACTAATAAAACTTGTTCATATATAACATCATCATTTATTAGAAGACTTTTTTACTATAACTATTTGTAAAAAGGTGTTAGAAACCATTTATATTAATGCTAATAATATTAGTTATTAACTATGAGACACGGACATTTTTTTAATTTGTCGTCCTTTTGTATTGGACATATTTCAGATACGACACATATTGACATTCGCTTGACGATACGCATATTTTTTGTATCCAACTATGTTTTAATAAAAAATAAATTTTTTTCTGGATACGTTTAGACAAATTTAAATACAATCACGTATCAGCATGTTCAATCTTATTCTTAATATGTATTCTTGAAATGAGTTTAGAAATAATATATATTATTAATTATTAAAATAAAATATATTTTAAATACTTTATAAATTAAAAAATTAATTTATATTTTAATATTAATAAAATAAAAAAATATCATTATAATTTATCTAAAAAAATATTTTATATTTTATATATATACCGTATCTTTGTGTCTTATAAAAATTTTAAATTTGCATATTCGCATGTCTTGTATCGTATCGTATTCCGTATCTATATCAGTGTCCATACATCATAGATTACTAATTATAAGCAAAGGTGTTTAAAAACAAAGTTAAAGGTCAATAAAGATTAAAATATCAAAGAACTTTTTTTCAATAAAATTGTATTTAAATGAATTTTTATTTTTATATTGTTTTGATAAGGTTTCCATTATTTAATAGGTTATTATCATTTTTTGAATAGTGTAAATAATTTTAAGGAGTCAAAACTTTCCAACCAATTTTAGTTAATATTTTTAAAATGATCTATATTTATTTTACATTAAAACTTTAAATTATAAACACTTAATCTTAAATTTTAAATTATAAAATTTAAATTTTACATCTTAAAAAACAAAATTAAAAAAATTAGTTAATATTAATTAACATTAAAAATTAATTTTCTATAATTCTATACTTTCTCATATATATATATATATATATATATATATATATATATATATATATATATATATATATATATATATATATTATCGGTTGAGCTTTTTTTTTTGGGAGGGGAGGAGAGGGGGAGGATTTGTGGTCGTTTAATTCAAGCAGCCGCAAATCTCAAACTGAATCTTGAATAAAACTATGTTCGTAGGCTAGATTCCTTAGTGCTAGGAGGTTCGTTTAAAAAATAGTAATGCATTGGTGATGATCACTTAATTTATTTATTCAAAAGGGGTCAAGTCCAACGACAAAAGGAATAAAAAGAACACAAGAAACAATGTGCATCAACAAATAAATCACATATATACAGCACTGGACATTCTATTGCATTGGTCAAAACCCCCCACCACCATGTGCGCACCGCTTTTCCTTGGTCAGTTTTTGCTTAGTTGCTATTAAGACAACATGGTGGAAGTTGAACACCCATGCTTCTTCTGCATTTGCATTTTTTTAATTTTTTCCGTGCGAATATGCCAACGCTGATTCCTTTCTATTGCAACTTTTCTTTCACTTGAATCGTATATTTAAAGACCTCCTCTAGTACTGATATAAGAAAAAGGAAATGTTTTGGTGGAGAAAGTATTTTTAAAATTTTGAAGAACTATGGAATAAGATTTTAAATGAAGGATTGAGATAACATTGTATAGTAATTGTTGAAAATACTAGTTTTGATCTAAAGTTTAATATATTTGCACATTGGTTTAAGTTGGTTTAGTTGAGTCAATTATTTAATAAATAATTTTTTTGGAGGAATTGATTTTTTTTGGACTTTACAATATGGGCTACACCCATATTCCACCTAAAAAAATACTGTAATCCAAATTTATATCCCAAAAAACAATCTGAATTATTATCCATGATCCATCCAAAAATTACTCCATATTTTAATGACCAAATACTTCATATTTTAATGAAATTCATATTCTCTTGTACAATTTTATCTTCTACATTGACATATGATTTTTTTTTTTGAAAAAACTTGAAGAAAATGAAAAAGAGTTTATAATAAATTTCAAGTGATTTCAAAAATTATAATAATTTAGGGCTTAATGTATGTAAAATAAATATTAATAATAGAGAACACTATTGAAGTAAATAAATATTAATTAGTGTGATCAAAAGAAGAATGTTGAAGATGAAATTGAGTATGAGTAGGAAAGTTGCAACACGATTCAGACTAGTAGAAGCAATTAATATTGTTAGTAAACAAAGCACCTCTATAGGTGATTTAGTGTTTGTTTGGGTTGGCGTTTGTCAAACTAGAGAGTTTGAATGAAAGTGATTTTATAAAATTGATTGTGTAAAAATAAATTTATGCCAACATGATTTATGTTTGATAATTTTATATTAAAATTAATTTTGATAAAATGAATATTGTTTGGATAATATTAGTTAAAATCACTTTTAGATAGATAATTAGTTAATTACTAAAAAATATAATCTTAAATTATAATGTTATTTTTTTTAATATATTTAATCCTTTTTTTATACTTCTTTTAATATTTTTTTATATAGTATTTTTTATAATACTCTATTTTAGTATGTTATAATTTTTTACTATTATAATAAAAATTAATATTTATTTATAAAATAAAAAATAACATATAAAAATTGATAACTTTTTAAGTATTTTTTTATAATAAAAATTAATATTTATTTATTAAATTAAAAATAACATACAAAATAACATATTTTAGTACTCTTTTTAAGTATTTTCAGTAATTTTATTTTTATTTATTATTTTAGGTTCTAACTTTTTACTAGTTATATTATTATTATTATTTATAATTAATTTTTTATTTAATTTATCATTTTTAATAGGAACAATAATACATATTAAAAAAATTAGAATAATAAATAGTACACACGACTTATAATGATAAATTTTACAATATCAAAAAAATATATTCTATAATTATTTTAATATTTTCAGTATTCTTTTATTTGGTATTATTTTGAACGATAACATTTTATCACTTATGACTCTATTGTTATGTATGATCAGTTTTTTATTTACTTTGTCATTTTTAATAAAATCAATCATTCATATTATAAAAAAATTACAATAAAAAATTTAATTAAAAAATAAAAAAATCAAAATATAAAAGAAAATTTTAAAAATGATAAAAAAAATTATGAAAAAAATTATTAAAACCAATAATAACCAGCAACAAACCTAAATGCACGGTAAGTGAACACAGAAGCTACAATTTCATGCTTTAAATGAATGCGCTTTTAGAATACATATCACGTCTGCATTTAGAGAAAAAAAAGTTGCCAAACATCAAAGAACTTAAACGCACTTTTATCCTTTTCAACGTGTTTGCCAAACACACTCTTAATAGTAATAGTATATCAAAAACCACAGTGTCTTGTTTGAACAGAATGAGTACATGAGATAACAGAATTTTTAGAAAGTTATATACTAATATATCCACAAAATACTAGCCTGATTAATAAGAAAAGGATAGCAAGATTGATCAGCTTCCAACTTCGTCGCGATATCATACCTGCAGTATTGTGACTGGCTCAATTGAGATGACCTCGAACATCCCAACACCTTTGGGCTTGAATTTGCACAGGCTAGCAAAGTCTGTCCAGCGTCCAAAAATAACCCCGAAATTACCGTCTCGTCTTCTACTAAATCTGATGTAGGTGGCTTTCACCTCAATGTGGTCGTGTGCAAAGATGAGTGTGTGCCTCTGACCAGTGAAATTACATATTAAATAACTAGTGACTATACTAACTAGTGAAATGAAATATGCATAAAAATGAGGACCTTCTAACATATCAATTATAGATTTCTATTTTCAGAAATAACGACTGAATTAGAACTGAATCATAATCTCTCAATCATAAAAAAAGGGATGTATCTCATTATCAACCCATCGACCACTCATTAGAGTTATACAGACATCAATATTTTATGAAGCAATTATTATAGAAGACAATAATCACATTAACATTAATTAATAATTACTATTTTTTAGGAAATTATCTAGTTACATAATCAAAATGAATCAAGAACCCTGAATTTTGCCAATCAATGATTTGTGAAAACCAAAAATCAACATCTCTTAAAAATATTCGAATTCTACAGCTAAAATCGTAATCATACACAAATGGAGAATACACAGTTTTGCTTTAAAAACATAAGAAAGTCAGAGATTTGTCTATCAAATTATCCAAGTATCAAATAAAATAGCACACCTTAGACAAGAATGGTTCAAGAATAGTAACAACATTGACAAGTTCAGGGTCCAACGCAATTTCCCCCTTTGTCTCTCTCTTTGCAGTGTCCCCATCATCCTAATCCCCTTCCTCTATCATATCATGATATGATCACCATAACAAAAATTTAAGATTAATCTATTTGAGACAATTTCTCAAACAATTGACTTACAAACAAACAACACTCCTAAAAAATACAGGACCTGCCGAAGTGAGAGGAGAGCTTAGAAGAACGCTTAGTGAGTATAACGCTAAGATCACCAGCATCCCCTTCGGAAAGCCATATCAAAATAGCAGTTCTCTTTGGTCTGAATTTTTCAAGGTTTTGAGCCACTGGTGTGGCCGATTCAGGAAATCCCACTTGGAAAACAACCTTACCACTCCCACACTCTTCTTCATTGCTTTGTTACTCAACCTCCTCCGCAAAAGGCAGTGGCTTGTAGAATCGGAGCTACTGCCCCAAAGCTCGAAGTAATGGGCCACATCAACATAAGCCGCACAATAAAAAATCATAAATATCTCAACGTTATCGACACAATGTACTTGCATCCCTGGTTGCCCCATGTGGTCTATTGCCTCCTTTATGGAGAACTTCAAGTTGGCCAGATCTCGATCTATGCTTCTGTGCCGTTCAATCACTCGATCTTTTCCACCATGAAGCGTCGTCTCCTTCTATGGGTTCCAAACGAAGCTTGCCAATGACCCCAACCCAACTTAACCTTACCTGTTAATGGATTTTGGTGCTTTTTTGTAATAAGAAATTCTAAACTTTTTCCAAATTCTTTCCAACGGTTACTCTGCTTTATTTGTGAACCAACCCATATATTTTTTATTATTTGAGTTTACAACTTAGTCCTTCAAGATCTAAATTATTTTTTCTCCACCGAAAAAAACTCCAAGAAAAAAAAATATATATATACGCATGTGTATTTAATTTTGATGCACTAATTATGTAAAATGCTTTATATATTCATACAATTATAACTATTTTTTTAGATGATCATTTACATGATTAATATAAAAAATAATTATTTTTATTATGTGGCATTATGTAACTAAATGTATATATAAAATTATTTTATACTAATAATACATTAAAATTAAATTATATATATATATATGAGGAATAATCAGTTTATATTTAGTGTAAGTCAATAAATTATATCAATTAAATGTCACATTTTATTGGATAAATTAATGTAATTAAATTTTATAAAATTCAGAATTAACTTGACACGTTATTATAATATTGTATTTTTATGTATATAATTTTAAAATACAAATAAATGTAACTATTAAATTATATATCAATTAATGTTCAACTTTTCTAAAATAATTTGATAACTTTGATTATTAAAATATTATGACATAGTTTAACAAGTGAATTAATAAAATTGATTATACATAAAATATTATTCAAAAGTAAAGGTGAGATAACTAACAAGTATTGATTATTATCTATGATGCACGGACACTGACACGGACACGGGACACGATACGATATGGGACACGTCGACACGTGAATTTTAAAATCTTACATGACACGGGGACATGCATATATATAAAATATAAAGTATTTTTTAGATAAATTGTAATGATATTTTGATATTTTATTGATATTAAAATATAAATAAAATTTTTAATTATTTTTAATATCTTATTTTAATTATATCAAGTATTTAAAATATTTTTTGTTTTAATAAATAAATAATATATACTATATCTAAATTTATTTTAAGAATATATGTTAAGAATAAGACTGGACACACGGATACGTGATGGTATTTAGGTGTGTCCAGGCGTGTCCGGAGAAGAATTTTTTATTTTTTATTAAGACACGGTTGGACACAGCAGACATGCGTGTCGGTGAGTGTTGTGTCCAAAATGTGTCTGACACGCGGACACGATAACTCAGCGAAGTGCCCGTGCTTCATAGATTATTATACATAAAATATTAGACAGAATTGCCTCAATAGATATTCTATTAGTACGACAATAAGGCTGCGTTTGTTTACAGAGACAGGACACTGAGACATGGACACAGAAACACAAAATCATGTTTGACAGAGGAGACATGGACAGAGACAGTGTGTCCAGAGACACTGAATTAGTGTATTTTGTGTCCATCCTGACAGGAAGGACACGAGGACGCTAACAAGGGACACAACTTATTTTTCATTATTTTTGTTAATTTTTCATAATTATATTTTTTATTATTATATTTTTCATCTTAAATTTTTTGAATGAAAAAATGAGAATAAATTAGATTTTCATAATTTGTTCTAGTTTATCACCAAACAGAATACAAGAACATAAAATTTTGTGTCTCTGTCCATCAATGTCTTGTCCTGTCCTGTTCTCAGTGTCTTGTTCTGTCCTGTTCTCAGAAACAAACGTAGCCTAAGAGTGGTCGAGTGGACAAGTGATTAACTTCACATTCAGCAAGAACACGATGCAGTTAGGGCTGGCAATTCATACCCTACTTGCGGGTATCTAATTCGGTCCAACCCGTTCGGGTAGGGTAGGCTACCCGATCCGCTGCGGGTAGAGTAGGGTACGGTGCGGGTATGCCTGCGGGTAAGGTAGAGTACGGGTTTAGGGTGTACCCTACCCTACCCTACCCGCACCTCATATATAACACATCTTTTATAAAAATTAGGTATATAGTGAAGGAAGTGAGAATTGGACCCACAACCTCCCTTATGTAATGACTTACAATAAGTGAACAACCATTAAAACTAGTTAGTTAATTTAGTAATTTTTTTTTATGTTATTAATATGTATAAAATTCGAAATGATTGAATTTTATATTTACTTTGAAAAAATTTGATATTTCTGCGGGTAGGGTAGGGTAGGGTTGGATTTAGAATTTTAGAGTGCGGGTAGGGTTAGGGTTGAGAGTTCTCAACCCGCGAGTAGGGTAGGATAGAATTTTAATAAAATTTTCAACTTGCGGGTAGGGTTAGAGTAGGGTCCAAACCCTACCCTACCCTACCCATTGCCAGCCCTAAATGCAGCAAATAAGGAAAGAGTTGTCAACGGTTCAAGTGTTCCAAACAAGGGAGCTCAGGACAAATACTTTGGCCTACCCTCAATAATCAGCAGATCTAAGAAAGAAAACTTTGGCTTTATTAAAGATAAGGTGGCAAAAAAAATCACATTAAAAACGCTCCTTTCTCTCTACTAGTGGCAGAGAAGTGACGATCAAGGAAGTGGGCTCTTCTATTCCGATATACACTCACGACTGCTTTAAGTTATTAGATTCTTTCTTGGATGAACTACATCAAATAATGATGCAATTTTGGTGGGGTAAAAAAAACGAAAAAAGATGTAAAAACTATAAGATTTTCAAATATAAATACTTTAGATACACATCCTTCATAGAAGTTAAGGCGGGATTCAGACCCTCCTAGACGTGGCAAAGCCTACTAGAAGGCCGAAAGGTACTAAAGAAGGGTATAAAATGGCATATCACTACTCAGGGTGGTGTTAGAATCAGGGAAGATCCATGGTTTAGGGACAACCCCCTTTCTGCATTTCTAATGAAGAGTGCAGGGATGAGAACCTAACCTGAATTTGACAATTACTAACAACAAATGGAGAATGGGACCAACAGCTAATCCATCAAAACTTTAGTCATGGCATATCCTAGTCAATATGCCAGTTGCCTATCAAACAATAGGAAGACTCAGTATATTGGATTCACAACAACTTTTGAGACTACACAATAAACTCAGAATACAAAATTGCCTACCAATTTTTTCATTCACCAAAAAAGCAACTTCACCTACGTTTCCAACACGCAGACACTTGGAAGATAATCTAAAATCTGAAAGTATAGCCAAAGGTAAAGGTCTTTGTATAGAAATTTGTACATGAAGGTAATTCAATGATGGAAAATTAAACAAAAGACTCTCCCAAGTAGCTATAATTGCCCCAGATTGTCGGTAGTACCAGAATCCCAAATTCACGCAATGGTGCTATGCCCAGAAATAGTAGCAACGTGGAATTAGTCCCCTTTTGCCAGCATCATTCGAAGAAACCCAGCCTTGGAAGCATGGAATTGGTGGAATCAAGTGATAGAAGAGTTAAAAAAGGAGGAGAATTACCAGATTCAAAGTACACAAATGGCATACCTCCTATGGCAATCCTGGCACGCCAGAAATGAAGCAGTTTTCAACAGGGAGAAGAGACTACCCGAGGAAATTCTGGCTCGGGCCTTAAGATTGGAAGAAGAGTTTCACCAGCACCTCCCTCCCCGACGAATAGCTCTGCCATAACCAGAAGGCTTGGTGTTCACGGCCCCGTCACAAGCAGTAGAACATGGTCTTTGTGTTTTCGGCACTGGCGGAGTATAGTTTATTTATGTTTCCTTTCTTTCTTTTAAGTTTTTTTTATCATTGTGGTGATAAACACCAATTTTGTGGTTTATCTTGTGTTGAATTTAGGAAATTTTATCAACTTATCTTACATTTATTCAATGAAATAGCATGGTTTTGTGAATTTCTCCTAATTTGTGCTTAAGAGTGAAAACATACCTTTTAGACTTTAAAATTGCTAAATTTAATTCACTTTAATTCCATTCGATGCCTTGATATGTTTGTTAAGTGATCTCAGGTTTAGAAGGCAAGGATTAAATTGAAGAAATGAAGAAAAAAAAGCATACAAAAATGGAGAATTCATGAAGAAATGTGATTTTGATAATCTGTCCAGTGACGCGTGTACGTGGCCCACGCATGCGCGTGGGAAGAAAATCATCAAGGCGACGCGTATGCGTGACCGACGCGTACACGTGATAAGGAAAGTTGCCAGTGATGCATACGCGTGACTAGGGGTGACAAGCGGGGAAGCCCGCCCCGCCCTGCCTAGGGAGGCGGTCCCAGAATCCCACCCTGCCTCGCCTAACGGCGGGCTGGCGGGCTAAGCCCGCCAAATATCCTCTTTTTTTTTTTTACTTTTAACTATTAAATAATATATATAAAGACATAAAAAAATCTCTTTTATTTTTTACTTTTAACTATTATAATTTCTAAAAGTGTAACCAAATTATAATTTTTATATTCACAAACATTAAAATTTTTGTAATTATAAATATTGTTCCCAAAGCAAAATAAACATAATCCAAAACATAATTATAAATATTGTCTCTAAAACAAAATAAATATAATCCAAAACACTCAATTTTCATCTTCATTCTCTTGTAAGTTGGATTGGAAAAAGTTGGGTTTTGACAAAAAAAAAATGTAAAAATACCCCTTGCCAAAAAAATACTATGCCCGGCGGGAAAGCCCGCCCTGCCCTACCAAAGCCCGCGGTTTAAGCGGTGCGGGTTAGGCGGGCTTTTGCTATTTGACGATCCTAATTTTCCAGCCCAACTCGCCTTTTTTGGCAGGTTACGCGGGCCGGCCTGGCGGGTTTAGGCCCGTTTGCCACCCCTACGCGTGACAAGCAGCACGTGACCTCATTAAAGGCAATACGCTGGGACGATTTCTGAGCTGAAGGAGGTCCAAATCTAACTCATTTTTGAGGCTTTTGAACCCAAGAATTGGAAGGAATGGGAGGGGAGTAGTCATAGTTTAGTTTTCATCATGTTTTAGGTTAGAATTCTAGAGAGAGAAGCTCTCCCTTCTCTCTAGAATTTAGGGTAGTTTAGGTCAAATTTTCCTAGATCCGCCTTTTAATTCTTGTTTTTAGTTCAACTCTCTTCATATTTTATTGTTCTATTGTCTTAATCCTCTTAGTTTCTCTTGTTAATTTTTTTATGTTGCCATTTTTACTTTCATGAACTCTTGTAGATTTTAATTCCCTTTTAATTCAATTTTATGTTTCCATGTCTTTTTATGTTTATCTTAATTGCTATTGTTGATTTCTTTCTTATGTTAGTTATAACTTTTATTAATTCTTGCATTTTGTGATGTTTACTTTTATTGCACTCTAGGTGTTTGATAAAATATTTCCACTAGTATTAGAGTAGTTTTCTATACTCTTGGCCTAGGCTAAGGGAAATGGGTGACCTTAGGTCATTGGGTCTAATTGAATTGGTGATTTGAGAACCCTTAGTGGTCAATTTAATATCCATTAACACTAGCCTACTACTAAGTCAATTAGTAGCTAGGTTGGGACTTATGAGTTGATGTTGATCAAGCCTATTTGACTTACTTCAAGCATAGAAGTAGACTTGATGGGTTGGTCCCTCATAATTATCAATATATGGTTTGTAGACAAGGATGGTGATCTCAATTTCTATGCCTTAGCCAAGAGTTCTTTTCCCTTCCTTTATTAGTTAATTGTCATTTACTTTTCTTGTCAATCACCAAATCAAACCCCCTTGTTCTTTCATAGCCAATAATAGAGCACTTCATTGCAATTTCTTGTGAGACGACCCGAGGTTTAAATACTTCAGTTTATTTTTATTGGGGTTTGTACTTGTGACAACCATTTTTAAAGTTTGATGGAGAGTCATTAGTTGGTTTGGAACTATGCTTACAACGAAGTTCTTTTTCTATTGAGAAATTCTAGACCAACGATAATTCTTAACATCATGTGGCTTATTGGGAAATACCATTTCTTAATGTATTATGCACATAGCTGCCATGCTCTAATATTTTACTTTTCAATAAAATGATATACCTTTGGAGAAAAAAAAACCTAACAAGTAATGTATACCAATACCTATCATGCACGAACTGAAGACATTATAAAGGAATGTAAATGCTAGCGAAGATTATTTTAATACCCTTTAGGGTTTTGTGTGCATGAGAGTGAGTGAACCTTCTAAGGCAAAAATTCAAATATTTGTCTTGAAAATTCATTAAAGTAAGAGCTACAATGTCATTGGAAGTACATGAAAGGGTGGATATCCTGCATCAGAGCGATGGCCAAGAAGAGGCGATTGTTTTCTTGGAGGAGGAGGATGTATGTGAGGGGATAAAAGACTGTTCCAGAAGTCTAATAGGGAGAATTATGGCTGAGAGAGGCTTTGGAATTGGGACTATGAACGTAGCATTTACAGCAATATAGAATCATCCAGAGGATATACCAATTAAGGCTCATGGTAACAATATTTTCCAATTCTTCTTTGTAAATGAAACTGGTTTATTGAGAGTGAAGAAAGAATCCCCATGGCTATTCAAACAGTTTCTGATCCATCTGAAAAGATGGAATGCTGGGATGAATATTGAGGAGGAGGATTTTACCACGATCCCGATGTGGATCCAAATGTGAGGAATGCCAAAATTCTGCAAGCTAAGGAGGTAACAAATAAAATTGGTGAAAATAAAGTTAGGGCCGGTACTAGAGGTTAGTATGGTTGTAATGTGGTCAAAAGAAGATCGAATTATGAGGGTACGAGTTAATCTAAATGTGTCTAAAACACTGAGACAATCGATTAAAATCGCAAGTCCTAACAAATCAATTACTGAGATCCTACTCAAATATGAATGATTAGGAATTTATTGCAATTTTTGTGGCTATATTGGACATGAACCACTACACTGTAATGAATTCATTGAGAGTTCTAAGGATCAGCAGATGCCAAACATGCTTTGGAGGGAGGACCTAAAGACTGATAGTCTGGGGTGGAAGATTGAATACTCTAAGGAAAACTACAACCCAAACTATGGCCAAAATAGTAGGAGGAATGATGGATTTAATAGCATGCCCATTCCAGTTAGCTTGCTTAGTAGCTTTGTAAAATTGTCTTTTAAAGACCAGAGGAAGGAGAATAATGCAAATACCACTAAGAGCAAAGGAATGGTGATGGAACCAGCTGATGTTACTTCCAAACAGAAAATTATCCATTTGGCCGAACAAGAAGACTGCAGTAATATCTTACAAAGCCTTGACTATATCAATGTTGTCAAGGAATTGCAGTTTGGTGAATTTCATATTGATTATGTACAAGAAGATGTATCAAAAAAAATGAAATGACAAAAAATCAAGCACTTGGCAAGAGAAGTTAAAACTGACTTGCAAAGTAACAATGTGATAGGTGTTAAAAAGAGGACAACAACTTTGATGGACATAGAAGAAAAAGAAATAGTTGCTGGAGAAGAAGGAATTCTTATTGTTGTGGGTGAGGGTCCCAACCTAGAAAAGGTACCCAAGTGGCCATGAGAATCTTGATGTGGAACTTCTGGAATTTGGAAAAACCCCTGGTAGTCCACAACATTAAAGGGTTACTAAGATCTTATTCCCTCGAGGTGATGTTTATTTGTGAAACCAAATATCAAACCTCGTTTGTGGAAGACTGTATGCGACATTATGGTTTCACAAATAACTTTTGTGTGGATGCAATTGGACTGGCTCTCATTTGGAAGGAAAGTGTGAGGATTGTGATAAACTCGAATTTCTATATACACTTTTCAATTGAATATCAAGAGTGACAACTTGTCTGGAAAGTAGTGGGCGTGTTTCATAGTTCTGATCAAATCCGTGAAGGTCAGTTTTATGAGATTTTACTGTTAATTTCACAATTGGGTGATAGATATATGATTATTTGTAATTTTAATGCTTTTCTTGCTAATCAAGAAAAAGAGGGGAGAGAGAAAAGTCAATGCAATTGATTGAAATTTTTACTAATTTTTGTGCTATTGGAAATTTAGTACACATGGATTTTATTGGGAATAAATATACCTGGTGGAACAGAAGTTGCTCGGATAGATAAGTTAGAGAGAGACTTGATTGTGCCTTGCTCTCTTCTAAACTTCGGGAGAAATACTCCATGGCCACAATTACTCACCTCTGTGATATAGGATCAGACCACAAACTTATTTTTATGATGTCTAACTCGTTGGTTCCTAAGTGTAAATGCCATTTTAGGTTCCAAGAAAGGTGGTGCGGAGAGGAGGCTATTGATAATATTGTCACAAACTCGTAGCAGCTGGAAATTAAGAGATCAGCTATGTTCCAACTTTTTCCAAAAATTAAAAAATGCAAAATGGTTATTATTTCTTGGCAAGCTTTAGGTGCTAGTAATGCTAGAAAAGCCATGGAAAGAATTGAAACTCAGTTGGAACTATTGAAAGAGAGACCCGAAGAGGCTGACAAAATTGAAATATTGTTGCTTGATGAAGAATTGACTAACGCTTATCTTCAGGAAGAACGATTCTAGAAAGAGAAATCAAGAATTGGTTGGGTTAAATAGGGTGATCAAAATACCCGTTTTTTCCATTCCAAAACTCAAAAAAGACATAGACGGAACAAAATTTGGCAATTGGAGGATGAGAATGGGCAATAGTGTACTACGTCTGAGGCCATAGGAGATAGAGCTAGAAGATACTTTGAGTAACTTTTTACTACTGAAAGACCTCAAGATCCATAAGCCATATTAGATGGGGTCTAGAAGAAGATTTCTTTAGTTACTAATTGGTCCTTCAGTAAACCAGTCAGTGATGCAGAAGTTAAGCGTGCAAGTTTTTCAATTACCCAGAGGCAACCTTAGGGGATGATGGTTTCACGACAAAGATTTTTCAGTTTTATTGGGGAATATATAATTGATAGAGATATTTTTCGTGCGGTAAAAAGTTTTTTTGGAGGGAGCAAAATTCTCAAAGGCTTCAACCACGCACAATTTCGTCTTATCCCCAAGATTCCTAATGCTATAACTATGAATCAGATTCACCCTATAAGTTTGAGCATTTTTTCTATAAAATCATCTCCAAGGTCCCAGTTCACCGATTTTAACCTATCATGAATCAGATTATCAGCGACAGTCAAAGCACTTTTATAAAGGGTAGATTGATTAGGGACAACATCATGGTGGCTCATGAATGCATGCATTATTTGAAGAATAAGAGCTATGGTGCAAATGATATGACTATAAAGTTAGATATGAGCAAGGCGTATGATCGAGTGGAATGGAGCTTTGTTTGGCTTATGATGGAAAACTGGGGTTTTGTGCAAATTTGATTGGTTGGATGAAAGAATGTGTCTCTAGTATTTCTTATTCTACTATTGTGGATGATTTTCCTAATGGTTACTTCAAACCAACAAAAGGCTCCATCAAGGAGACATCCTCTCACCATACCTATTTTTGTTATGTGCAGAAGGACTTTCTTTTCTGCTCCACAAAGGAGAACAGAATAACCTATTTCAGGGGCTTCGACTGAATATGAGGTGCCCTTCCATCAACCACCTACTCTTTACGGATGATTCTTTATTATTTTGTTGAGCAAACCAACAAAGTTATGCTAATCTGATGGAAATTCTACAGACTTATAGCAACATCAGTGGCCAAGTTATTAATTTAAATAAGTCTGCAGTCTTCTATAGTAAGAATACCCCACAGATTACTAAGCATGCTCTCTCCTTATCCCTTGGTGTGCCTAATGTTGGAACCCAGGATAAATACCTAGGACCTCCTTTTATGGTCTCTGGATATAAAAAGGAAACTTTCTCATACATCAGGGATAAAGTCATTCAGAAGCTAAGTCACTGGAAGCGCTCTATGTTATTCGCTAGCAGTAGAGAAATCCTACTTAAAGCTATAAGGACTGCTATTTCTATATATTCTCTTAGCTGTTTCAAGCTGCCTGAAACATTATTGGATGAACTACACAAGCTGATGATGAGATTCTGGTGGGGCCAGAAGCAGAATGAAATAAAGATACAATGGATTGGTTGGGATACAATGACCAGAGGAAAAAGTTCAAGGGTTTAGGATTCAAAGATTAGTGGCTTTCAACCTAGCTATGTTGGCTAAACAGGGTTGGAGACTATTAACTAACCACGTTCTCTTTTCTACAAAATTTTTAAAAATAGATACTTCATGAGTACCTCATTTCTGGAAGTAAAACTTGGTCATAGACCTTCTTCGGCTTGGCAAATCCTACTACAAGGCAGAAAAGTCCTGGAGAAAGGGGTGAAATGGAAGCTTTCAAGGATTGGCTCTGTTTGGCTGTTGGAAGACCCCTGGATTGGAGAAATCCCACCATTCTGGTTACAAGCCAGAGATTGTGCCAATAACAATTTAATTTGGGTTAGACAACTGCTTAATGAGGATGGTACATGGAAATTACAACTAATAAATGAAAGCTTCAACTCAGACACAGCATAGAAAATTGTGAAAACAATTGTTGAGGAGGAAGTGGATTCACTTACTTAGATTAAGAGCAAATATGAGATATACACTGTAAAGTCTAGCTATGATGTGGCCTACAGATTTTATCACCCGCCGACGGAGCTTCTTCATGGACGATTCTCGGAGAAAGAGCGATGGAACACCATTTGGGGACTTTATTGTCAACCAAAAATTAAAAGCTTCACCTGGAAGCTTAACCATGATGGACTTGCTGTCAAAGAGAAGATCCACAACCGAATCCCCCAAATTGGAGATGCTTGCCCCTGCTAGTCTAGACAAAAAATGCTACTCCATTGCTGTGTCTTCTGCCTATCAATTGAAGGGATCTGGAATCACTCACCTTTAGCCAGCTTGATTCCCAGAAATCCGAGCTTACATCCTTGGCTTTGGTGGAAGAATCTCACAGAATTAGTGAAGAATAGGACAGATTTAAAGCTTTGCCTTGTCCAAACTGTGTATCTATTGTGGGGTGTATGACTCACACGGAACACTCTGATTTTTAAAGGAAAGAAAATTGAGTCGGGAGAAATTCTGACCTAAGCTTTGATTTTAGCTAAAGAGTTCGCCAGACATGGTGACAGATGCCAATCGTCTAACTAGAATTTCTCACAAGAATATGATCACGCTGAAGTATAGTTCCAAACCAACAAGCTATCCGGTCAAAGTTTAGTTTGGTTGTTGATGAGCGGATATTTTATACGCTTTTCGGCATCATTTTCATATAGTTTTTAGTGTGTTTTGTTTAGTTTTTATTAAGTTTTTATAGGTTTTAGTGTTAAATTCACATTTTTGGATTCTACTATGATTTTTTGTATTTTTGTACAATTTTAGATAATTTCTGGCTGAAATTGAGGAGTTGGAGCAAAAGTCTGGTTCAGAGACAGAGAAAGCACTGCAGATGCTGTCCGGACCAGACCTCCTTGCACTCAGAAGAGCTTTTCTGGAGCTACAAAAGTTTAAATGGAGCATTCTCAATGGCTATGGAAAGCTGACTTATAGAGCTTTCCAGAAATGTATAATAGTCCATACTTTTCTTCAGATTAAAAGGCCCAAAACTGGCATCCAATGCCAGCCTCCTGCCCCCTTCCAGGCGTCCAGCGCCCAAAGAGCAGAGACCAGCATCCAAACGCCCAGAGAGGATCCCCTAGCCAGCATTCAACGCCCTAGAGACCTCATAGCACGTGGATCTCATCAAATCTTAGCTCAAACACTCACAAAGTGGGCCCCAAAAGTGGATTTTAGTACTAAAAAGACTGTTTTACCCTTATTAGTCATTTGTTTCGTATTTAAGGGATTTGATTTATGTTATTCAGGGATCATACACCATCATTCAGCATTATTTTCGTTTTACATTGTATTTTTCTTTCAGTATGAGTTTCTAAACCTTCTAGGTTGAGAGGAGGAGCCCTGCTGAGTCCTATGAATTAATAAAAGTATTACTGTTTCTTCTTTGATCCATGTTTGATTTATTTCTAAGATGTATACTCGTTCCTCAACATGGTGAATAGGATGATCAGTGACAATCAGATCTGTTCATCATACTAAGATGAACGTGCCTGACAAACACCCGCGTCTACTTGGGTTTGTGTGAATACGTGACTGGAAAGCGCGAACCAACAGCTATGTTTATACATCTCTCAGACGGCTAATCCACGACTTCGTTGGGGACTTCTTGAGACACCAATTCATCCGATTTTCAGGGAGATTAGGGTCTCCGTGGTATAGGCTAGAATCCCAAAAAGCAGCATTCTCTGATCCAGAAGATTTGACCTTGTCTGTGGCATTTTGAGTAGGATCGCCAAGAGAATGAACTGCTAGAGCTTTACCCTCTGTCAGATTGGATGACAACGGCCAATGGTGTTTGATCTGGAGCAGAGGAGATTGATGACCACGGCCCATGGCATTGATCACATACAGCCTGCCATAGAAGAAATCACTCACAAGCAAAGAAGACAGTAATACCAGAGTTAATTCAGAAAGGCTAAGCAACTCCAATCCTCAACTATATTCCTATTACTGATTCCATTTAATATAAGACCTGCAAGGTAACCATAGCTTGCTTCAAACCACAATCCTCGTGGGATCGACCCTGACTCGCTCAGGTATTACTTGGACGACCCAGTGCACTTGCTGGTACAGCTGTATGAAGGTATGGGGATTCGTGCACCAAGTTTTTGGCACCGTTGTCGGGGATTATTTGAGTTTGGACAAACTAACGGATTGTCTTGCTCCCTAGATCAGGTAATTTATGTTATTTTTTTTATTCTTTTATTTTTATTTTTATTTTCTTCTCTTCTCTATTTTTTGAAAACTTTAAAAAACTTTTTCAAAAATAATTTTTCTTTTCTTTGTTTAATCTTTGTTCTTAGTTTGACTCTTTCTTGTTTTCTATCTTTCAATTACAAAAATTTTAAAACTTCTTCAAAAACCTTTATCTTTTTTGTCACCTTCTTTTATTTGAGTCTTTGTTCTTGTTCTTGTTTGAGTCAATTTTCAAAATTTTGAGTATTTCTTTTAAAAATTTTTTTCAAAAATAGTTCCTTTGGTTAAATCTTGTGTCAAGTTTCTAAGTTTGGTGTCTTCTTGTTACTTTTCTTTTAATTTTCAAAAATTGTGTTTAGTTTTCTAAAAATTTTAAGTTTGGTGTCCTTTATATGTTCTTGTATTCTTTGAGTTTCTTGAGTCTTGTTCTTTGTGTTCTTGTCAATCTTCAAAGTGTTCTTGTGTCTTCCTTTTGTTTTGATCTTAAAATTTTTAAATTTGGTGTCCCTTGGTGTTTTTCCTTCAAATTTTCGAAAACTTGGGGCATTAGATCTAAAATTTTAAGTTTTGTGTCTTTTACTTATTTTTCTCTTTCATCATTAAATTGAAAAATTAAAAAATATCTTTTCTATTTTTATTTTCATTAAATTTTTGAAATTTTCAATTAAAAATTCAGATTTCAATTTTAAATTTTTATCTTATCTTATCTTAGCTTTAAATTTCAAAAATCAAATCTTTTCAAAATCATATCTTTTTCAAAAATCATATCTTTTTCAAAATCTTATCTTTTCTTATCTCAAATTCAAATTTGAAAATTCAATTTCAAATTTAAAAAAAAAAAAATCAAAACTCAAAAATCTTATCTTATCTTATTTCAAATTTTAAAAATCAAACCTTTTCAAATTCAAATCTTTATCTTATCTTGTTTCAATTTCGAAAATTCAAAATTTAAAATTTCAAAATTTAAAAATCAAATTTCACATTTCAAGTTTCAAAATTTAAAATTCAATTTTTAAATTTCAAAATTAAATCTTTTTCAAAATCAAATTTCAAATCTTATCTTGTTGGCTTTTTCAAAATTCAAAATTTCAAATTTTCAAAATTTAATTTTCAAATCTTAAATCTTAAATTCAAATCTTTTCTCAATTAGTTACTTATCTTTTCTCTTCTTTTTCAAAACTTTCTAACTAATTCCTCTCTCTTCTATTTTCAAAAATTCTTCTTCTCCTCTCTTTTTTTTTTTCAAATTTCAATAATTAATTTTTAATTTCTTTTGATTAATTAACTTTAATTTTTAATAAATAAAATAAAAACAAAAATATTTTAATTCTTATTTATCCTTTCTACTTCTATTCCTTCTATCATCTTTCTCCTTTCTCTTCTTCTACCTTTCTTCATCATGAGCCCAAATGGGAATGAAGAGTTCAGAAGAACTCTGGGATCTTATACAAATTCCACTGCTGACTTCTATTGAAGAAGTATTAGCATACCTCACATCAGAGCAAGTAGCTTTGAACTCAACCCTCAACTTATTACTCTAGTGCAGCAAAAGTGTTAGTATTCTACGCTTCCTCAGGAATAACCTACAGAATTCCTGACAGATTTCTTGAAAATTGCTGACACAGTACATAATGAGGGAGTAGACCAAGATTTCAATAGATTATTGCTTTTTCCTTTTGTTGTAAAGGACCAAGCAAAGAGGTGGTTGGATTTTCAGCCTAAAGCTAGCTTGAAAACTTGGAAACAGTTAGTAGACAAGTTTTTAAATCAATACTTTTCTCCAAGAAAGATGACCCAGCTAAGACTGGACATCCAAGGCTTCAAACAAGGAGATAATGAATCTCTTTATGATGCATGGGAGAGGTATAGGAGGATGCTAAGAAAATGTCCCACTAAAATGTTTTTAGAATGGGTACAGTTAGACATCTTCTACTATGGACTTTCAAACATGGCTAGAATGTCGTTGGATCACTCTGCTGATGGTTCCATACACATGAGAAAGACCATTGAAGAAGCTTAAGAGCTTATTGAGACAATTGCCATTAATCAACATCTGTACTCATCTGCTGAGAATTCTATAAAAGGAGAGATTAAGGAAGTATCTACTGAACCTAACCCTCCAGAACAGGATAGCCCATTGACTTATTAGCTGCACGCCCTTACCCAGCAATTACTGGAACTGCAAGAGGCTTTGCGAGAAACTCAAGCTTCTAATAGGAATATAGAAGCCCAGGTGAGTCAAACAAGACAACAGTTATCTAAGCAGATAATAGAGGAATGTCAGGCTAGTCAACTGAGGAGTGGGAAATCCTTAACCACTCAACCTCAGTATAATAAGCCAACAGAAGGACACTAGACTGATGTCCAAGACGTCTCTAAAGGCAATGAATGCCCAAAGAAGAATGTCATTGGCATTCAACGCTAAGAAGGGGAATCCATCCCTGGCGTTGAATGCCAGGAAGGGGGCAGCAATATGGGCGTTGAACGCCCAAGCAAGGGACACCAGTCACATGATAACAACCCTCCTAAGCAAGCTAGTAACCCTCCTTCCAAGACACAAGGTACTTGGCCTTCATCAACCAAGATTGATGAGTACAAGGCCAAGTTACCATACCCTCAATGACTCCAAAAAGCAGAAAAGGATAGACAATTTGCCAAATTCTTAGAAGCTTTTAAGAAGCTGGAGATCAAAATCCCTTTTGCAGAGGCTCTTGAACAAATGCCTTCATATGCTAAGTTCATGAAGGAAATATTGAACAACAAGAGGGATTGGAGGGAAGTAGAGATAATAGCTCTTACTAAGGAGTGCAATGCAGTTATTCAGAGGAACCTTCCTCAGAAACTGCAGAGACACCCTAATACTCTTCTCAGAGACACAGAAGTGAATTCAAGAGAAGAATGTTTGGCCCTCATTAGTACCAAGGAGGCCGAACCCCAGGAGCATGCTACTGAGGGACTTAAGGCAATCACGGAGAAGGATCCTGAGAATGCCATTGAGCACGCCCCTACAGAGGAGAAGGAACCTCGAGTTGAATGTTCTCTGGGTGTGCAAGAGGAGCTTGTGATTACCACAGAGGATGCCCTTATAGAGGTAAAAGAGTCTCAAGAGCCATATTTCCTAGGCATGCAGAAAGAACCGGCAGATAAGCAGTTGGTTCATTTTCCAGCAGCCCTAAAGGAGCTGCAAGTCAATATCTCTGTTGCAAAGGTATTGGAAAAAATAACCCCCTATACGGCCTGTCTAAAAGATATTTCTTTTGAAAAGAAGGACCTAAGGGGAGATGAAATAGAGGTACTTTCTGAGAAGTACAGTATCCTAATTCAGAATGAGCTGCCAAGGAAGATGCCAGATCCAGGAAGCTTTCAGATCCTATGGACTACTGGAAAGATCATTTTTGACAAAGCCCTGTATGATATTGGCTTAAGTTTAAATCTGATACCTTCCACTGAGGCAAAGGCAGAATCTAGACAGACTGGGAAGGCATTGAACGCCAGTGAGAAAGATCTCACTCGGCGTTCAACGCCCATCTTGGCAGCAGAGCTGGCATTGAATGCCAGCCTGGGAGCACTGGCTGGGCATTCAACGCCCAAATAGGCAGGAACTCTGGCGCTGAACGCCAGTGAGGAACCCCTTACTGGGCATTCAATGCCCACACAGCCAGGGAAGCTGGCGTTGAACGCCAGCAAGGATACCCCTGCTGGGCATTCAACACCCAAAAGGATAGAGGAACTGGCGTTTAACGCCAGTATGGGTGCACAGCATGGGCGTTCAACGCCCAAAGAGCTAACAGAGCTGGCGTTGAACGCCAGTCAATGCACACCCTCTGAGTGCTCAATACCCACTCAAGAAACCCCTATCCAAGAATTAAAGGAAGCCAAGGCTCACATAGAGACCATAGAGGTTCCTTTGCATGCACTTATGTAGTGCATGAGTTTTGATGAATACTCATCCTCTGATAGGGATGGAGACACTAGGGAAGAGCAAGTTGCTCAGTACCTAGGAGCTCTCATGAATCTGAATGCCAAGTTATTTGGTACAAAGCCCTTGGAGGAAGAACCTCCATTACTTTCCAAAGAACTCCATGCTTTGGTTCAGCAAAAGCTACCTCAGAAGCTTCTAGATCCTGGACGCTTTCTGATTCCTTGCACCATAAGCACCACGACCTTTAAGAAGGCTCTGTGTGACCTAGAGTCAAGTATAAACCTCATGCCACTCTCTGTAATGGATAAGCTGGGAATCCAAGAGGCACAAGAAACAAAGATTACCTTGCATAAGGGCTAGATGGTGTTCAAGGTTCTTGACCCTCCATTGCCCCCTGACAAAGGAGGCACTTGCATAAAGAATTCAGCATCCAAGCCTCCTCCCTTGGATGAAACCAATTCAATCCCTCCTAAGACCAAACGTAAGTTTGGTGTGGGATGTATACTATCCACAAAGGAGGAAGGCCCCAAAAGGAAGATACCTAGGGGCTCGAAAAATAAAAATATCCCTACTGAAGGGTTTTCACCATGGAAAATGGTAATGTTCACTTATCTCATTATGGTATTCACCATGGAAGAGGGGAGTGACAAAAGGGGACACCGGCATATTGCTGCAAGCCTAACCCTGCCTCAGGCAGTGAACAAGATCCTGTCTCTTGAGCATATTTTGCTATTCCATGAGAGCACTAGAAGGAAGCTCCCAGTAAGGAGTAAGGATTTATTCCTCTATGACTATTTTCCTCCTTGAAAGGAGTTGTCCGTCAAGCTAATGACATTAAAAAAGTGCTTGTTAGGAGGCAACCCAACCTTAATTAATTATTTTTATTTTCCTTAATTTTGTTTTTCTTTAAGTTATTTTTTGTAGGTTCATGATCATGTGCATCAATCAGAATAGAGACAAAAATGTTAAAGCAGTGAAAACAGAACACTCCGGATGGAGTGTTGCTGGCATTGAACGCCAGCCATAGAGTAGACCCTGGGCATTCAAACGCCAATACAGAGGGCACGGAATCTAAATTCCCTAGCTTGTCAGGACCAGTGGGTCCCACAGACTCCCCACCTATCATATTTACTTGAGAACGAGCAAAACTTCTAAGTTTGGTATTACAAAATCTTTGCTTTTTTACTTCTACCACTCTTGCAAAGAGCCATGAGGGAAGAACAACAGAGACAATGGAGTGACATTGAAGAGATCAAGCACCACATTGGATCCTCAAGGAGGAGTACTAGCTGCCACCATTAAAGGTGGATTCGTTCTCTTTATCTCCTTTCTTGTTGTATTATTTTTTCTGTTTTCTGTTGTGTTATCTGTTCTCTTGTTCTTGTTGCATGATCATTCGCATTGATGTCTTAAAGCTGTAAAATGTTCCATATATCCCTCACCTTGCCTAAAAGAAAATTTTATTTGAAAAAGAATTGAGAGATACATGAGTTTCAAGTTTAAAATAAGAATAGTTCAATTATGTTGATGTGGTGGCATTACTTTTGTTTTCTGAATGTATGATTAAACAGTGCATATTTGAAGTTGAAATTTTAGAATGTTGGCTCTTGAAGGAATAAGAAAAAAGGAAAAGTATTATTGGTAATATGGAAAATCCAAAAATTGATTCTTGAAGTAAGAAAAACCAGCAAAAAGAAAAATAAAAATCATGTTTCAAAAGAAAAAAAAATTAATGCATGCGAAAAAGAAAGATAAAAAAAATTGGCGAAAAAAAGAGTAAAAAATGAATAAAAAGCAGAAAAATCCATTACTGCCCAAAAATGCAGGAAAAGGAGGGCAGATTGAAAAAGTCAATAACCTTTTAAACCAAAAGGCAAGGGTAAAAGGATCCAAGGCTTTGAGTATCAATGGATAGGAGGACTTAAAGGAATAAAATCCTGGCCTAAGCGGCTCAACCAAGCTGTCCCTAACCAGGTGCTTGTGGCATGAAGGTGTCAAGTGAAAAACTTGAGACTGAGCGGTTAAAGTCGAGGTCTAAAGCAAAAAGAGTGTGCTTAAGAACTTTGGACACCTCTATCTGGGGATTCTAGCAAAGCTGAATCACAATCTAAAAAGGTTCACCCAGGTAAAGTGTCTGTGGCATTTATGTATCTGGTGGTAATACTGGAAAACAAAGTGCTTAGTGTCACGGCCAAGACTCTGAAAGCTATGTTCAAGAATAAAAAAGAATTGAACTAAGAGATTCAATAATATCATCTGAATTCTAAGTTCCTAAAGAGACCAACATTTCGGAGTTTCAATGGATAGTGAGATGCCAAAACTATTCAGAAGCAAAAAGCTACTAAGTCCCGCTCATCTAATTGTAACTGAGCTTCATTAGAAACTTAGAGATTTATTGTATCTGAATTTTCTTTTATATCCTACTGTGTTTTTAGTTACTTGGGGACAAGCAACAGTTTAAATTAGGTGTTGTGATGAGCGGATATTTTATACACTTTTTGACATCATTTTCATATAGTTTTTACTGTGTTTTGTTTAGTTTTTATTAATTTTTTATAGGTTTTAGTGTTAAATTCACATTTTTAAATTCTACTATGAGTTTTTGTGTTTTTGTAAAATTTCAGGTAATTTTTTGCTGAAATTAAGGAGCTAGAGCAAAAGTCTGATTTAGAGACAGAGAAAGCACTGCAGATGCTGTCCAGATCTGACCTTCTTGCACTCAGAAGAGCTTTTCTGGAGCTATAGAAGTCCAAATGGAGAGTTCTCAATGCCTATGAAAATCTGACTTCTAGAGCTTTTCATAAATGTATAATAGTTCATACTTTGCTTTAGATTAGAAGGCCCAAAACTGGCGTCCAATGCCAGCCTCTTGCCCCTTCCAGACATCCAGCGCCTAAAGATCAGAGACCAGCGTCCAAACGCCCAGAAAGGACCCCCTAGCCAGTTTTCAATATCCTAGAGACCTCATAGTACGTGGATCTCATCAAAGCTCAGCCCAAACACTCACCAAGTGGGCCCTAGAAGTGGATTTTAGCACTAAAAAAAGACTGTTTTACCCTTACTAGTCATTTATTTAGTATTTAAGGGATTTGATTTATGTTATTCAGGGATCATACACCATCATTCAGCATTATTTTCGTTTTACATTGTATTTTCCTTTCATTATGAGTTTCTAAACCTCCTAGGTTGAGGGGAGGAGCCCTACTGAGTCCTATGAATTAATAAAAGTATTACTGTTTCTTCTTCGATTCGTGTTTGATTTATTTCTAAGATGTATACTCATTCTTCAACAAGGTGAATAAGATAATCAGTGACAATTATCTCTTTTCATCATACTAAGACGAACGTGCCTAACAAACACCCGCGTCTACTTGGGTTCGTGTGAATACGTGATTGGAAGGCACGAACCAACAGCTATGTTTATACATCTCTCAGACGGCTAATCCACAACTTCATTGGGGACTTCTCGAGATACCAGTTCAGCCGATTTTCGGGGAGATTAGGGTCTCCGTGGTATTGGCTAGAATCCAAAGAAGTAGCATTCTCTGATCCTGAAGATTCGACCTTATCTGTGGCATTTTGAGTAGGATCGCCAAGAGAATGAACTACTAGAGTTTCACCCTCCGTCAGATTGGATGACCACGGCCAATGGCGTTTGATCTGGAGCAGAGAAAATTGATGACCACGGCCCATAGCATTGATCACATACAGCCTGCCATAGAAGAAATCACTCACAAGCAAAGAAGACAGTAATACCAGAGTTAATTCTGAAAGGCTAAGCAACTCCAATCCTCAACTATATTCCTATTACTGATTCTATTTAATATAAAAAGTAATTTATACATTATTCCTCTTACAACTTCAAACCAATGACTTCTTGATTTTGCCTGACTAAGACCTGCATGTTTACCATAGCTTGCATCAAACCACAATCCTCGTGGGATCGACCTTGATTCGCTCAGGTATTACTTGGACGACCCAATGCACTTACTGGTACAACTGTATGAAGGTGTGGGGATTCGGGCACCAGTCATCTCAAGTTCAACCCAATAAAAATAATCAAAAGTATTACTCCCGGGTCGTCCTCCATAAAATGTGCAATTATGTGTATCAAAGTTGGTTGAGGTATCCAAGATTGATAGGCATAGATAAGAATTTAAACTAGCAAAACTTAATATGCAGGAAACTTAAGTTGCAAGGAATTAAATCAAAGGCGATCAAAGCAGTATCTAAGCAAGTATCAATCTAAATAGACAATGTATGAATTTAAATCTATTCTAAAACTAATTTAACTAACTAAAAGTAACCAAAACGAGAAATAAGCAAAAGAAGTTTTGGAAATCGAGATCACCATCATTGTCTAATAACCATATAATTACAATTATAAGGTATCAATCCCATTAAGTCTACTTCTATGATTGAAGTATATTAAATAGGCATAGTTAATATCATCCCAAAAGTCCCAATCTAACTACCAATTGACTTAGTAGAAGATTAATGTCAATGGGTATCAAGTTGATGACCAACTTAGACTCTCAAATCATCAATCCAATTAGACACAATGACTCAAGGTCACTCAATTCCTTTAACCTAGGCCAAGAGTATGAAAAACTACTCCATAATTAAAGAGAACATTTTATCAAATACTTGGTATGCACTAATCAAACACATGAATAAATTACAAATTAAATGAAAATTAGAACTACCTATTACATATGATCACTATCAAAGACCATAATAAACATAAAAAGAACATAAAACTTCAAATTCAATTAGAGAAAATTTAAATATTCACAAGAGCTCAAACTAGAATCATAAGTAACAAAAGAGAACAATTAACAAGCAACTATGAAGCTGAGAGTGCAATAACTACTCATTCAAGAAGGAAACGAAAATTAAACAAGATCCAAATCAAAATGCAATAACAAAAGTGTAATGATCCTAAGAAAACCTAGAGAGAAGGTAGAGTTTCTCTCTCTAGAAATTAAGAACAACAACTAAGTATATTTTCTATGTATGAGAATGTGTTGATCCCTCTTCATCCTTCCATCAACTAGCTTCAATTTGTGCTTAGAAATGGGTTCAAAAACCTTTAGAAATCGCACCTCATGTGTTTCTTTAATGAGACACGTTCTGGGTATCTCCCGTACGCGACAGGTGCATGCGTACGCGAGATTGTCAAAATTCAAGGGTCGCGTACGCGGCCATGGTCTCGCATATGCAGGATTGTCAAGACTCAGGTGATGCGTACGCAGGTGTGAATCGGGCTGGCAAAACACCCAAGCTTCCAATCTTCATGATTCCTCACTTTTGCATGCTATCTTTTTCACTTTTCCATGCTATTCTTATCGTATATATCCTGAAATACTTGAACACACATGTCAAGAAACCAAATGGGATGAATAAGTGAAATCAAGGTTCAAAAAACCGGACCGGTCATCGAACTACTCTAGTCACTGGTTCACTGGTTCATTGGTCTAACCGGTTCAACTGTGGTCCAACCAGAAAAACTGTTTTAAAATAAAATAATAAATAAATTATAAATATACATTCTAAAATATAATTATAGTCTAATATAAATCTTAAAATATCTTCTACCATATGATCTTATCAAAATACAAATTCAAAATTTTTTTTAAAACACTCTTAAAACATGTTTCCGAACACTTTTGTCATCATCATCTTCAGCTTTACACTCATCACTCAGTGAAACAATTCACAACCCTAATCCTCTATGATTTCTTTTGGAAAAATAAAATTCCGTTCAAGAAGAAAACCATAGTGGTAAGTAATTGAGAATATTTGTCAGACTTAGCATCAAGACCTAAAACAAGTATACATATAGGACAGTACCAAACAATCCAATTCTCAATTCCATGAATCATAAACAAAAGGGTATCTAAAATATCCACATAATTAATCAAATTCAACATTAAAAAATATCAAAAATTAAATTTTTCAATTGAAAAAAATGAAGTAAAGATAGGATTTTATACTCACAAATTCCCCTTAATCTTGAACCATGTCTCAGCACAACCCAAATCAATTGGAATATCAAACTCAGAACTATCACTCTCCAAAACCGTGTGACAAATTCTACAATTCTTCTCCACTTTGTGATTAGTATTACTAATAATATTATTAATAATATTAACATTGCCAACTAATTAGTGGATATTGGAACTTTAAACTCTCTTTGACTACAAGCTGTAACATGACCCAAATAACAAATTAACCAATTTAATTAATACATAACTCCAAACACAGCAAGTAATCTGCTTCATATACTCCTCAAAAGTGGTCCCGAATCATTTGCAATAACAGTGAATTATGCTTCATAAACAACTCAAATTGTCGAAATCAGAAACATGAAGCACACTATTTAGATTCTACAGAGTCATACCAATTTCAAGAAATACATAATTGGCACAATTTATCAAGCATGGAAAAACTAAGTTCTCAAAGAAAAATTTAAATTAAAAACAAAAACACAGCACAACAGTCAACAGAGCACAGCAACAAAGAAGACACATAACAGTACAGTACATCACAATAGCAGTGAACAAAGCTAATCAATAATCAATTAATCATTCACTAATCTATATAATTGCTGAACAAAAAATAAAACAAAAAGAAGAACAAGCACTAGCAGTGAGTAGAGAAGCCATTGACTTCTTCGATCAGAGTAATCTGGGCAGAGTATGAGAGAAAGTGGTTAAGCACGATGGACAACGGCGACTAGGCAACAAGCACGACGATGGACAGTAGCAGATGCGCAGATGAGCAGAGGTAGACCAAACGACGAACGCTAAGCTCGACGAACAAGCTGCGATTGGAGTGAATAGGGGTTGGAAAGCTCAAGAACGACGACGGCGCGACGGACGGCAACACTATCTCCCTCCTTGCTACTGCGGTGGAGGCTATTGTAAGCTAGGGTTTCTTTTTGGGAGAAGAGAGCTTCATTTGAGAGAGTGAAAGTTGAGAGGAGTTAGAGTAAACAAGACTTGGAGAGTTCAAGAACGACGACAGCAGTGTCTCCCTCCTTGCGGCGGCGGTGGAGGCTACTGCTAGTCTGCTAGGGTTTTTGTTTTGGGGGAAGAGAGCTGCTTGAGAGAGTGAGAGTTGAGAGGAGACACTGAACGTCTGAAGGCGTCCCATTTTTTCTTTTTATCCAAAACACGAAACGACACCGTTTTAGGAAAACCAGCTGGTTCTCGGTCGATTCAGCAGTTTTTAAACGGTTTTGTAACTGGTGGTTTTATAGGTTAAACCAAACCGTAAAAGCATTCGGTTCGCGGTTAAACCGGTCGGATCGACCGATCCGGTCCGGTTTTCAGAACATTGAGTGATAAATCAATCAATTAAAACTTCAAAAAGCATGCTTTAGTCATTTAAGCACAATTAGGAGGAAATCATATAAACATGCGATTTCAATGAACAATTGTGAGAAAAGCTGACAAATTTCACGTAATTAAAGCAGATAAATACCATGAAATGTGGATTTATCACATGAATTGCACCACCAAAGAAACTGAAATAATTGATATTCTTTCTTATACTTTCTTACCGCCACTTTTCTCTCTTTTTACACATTGTTTATTCATTTTTGTTCTTTAATTGGGAATACCCCCACTCTCTTTGTGATGCTTTCGAACCCATGATCTTTCTTGTAATTGCACATTTCACTGCAATAAAGAATAACTTTGAGAAAAAAAATACTCATTGTTAGACTAATTAAATGCCAATTGTGCTATATATATTACGAGTAATTCTACACATCTAAATCCATTTATAAATCAAATCCAACCAAGTTAAATAATAAGAATTCAAATAATGCTGTCCATAATTATTTTTGTTGATGTTAGACTAACTTGGTTAACAAAAATACTTCGATGTGTATTATTATTCATATATTACTTAGTTAAGTAGATATATAATTGATTATCTCTACACGTGCAAAACCCGTGTTTACAATTTTTACCAATGCTTTTGTTTGTACTTAAGGACTAATATAATATATTTCTTTCTCGAAAAAAGTTTAACATGTGCGACGCACACAGTGGTACGATTAATAACTATGAAGCACAAACACTTCTCTGATTTGTCGTGTTCGCGTATCGGATATATTTTAGACATGATACTCATCGAATGTGTCGAATTGTGTCTTAATAAAAAAGAAAAATATTATCTTCGGACACGCTTGGACACACCTAAATACCATCACGTATTACGTGTCTAGTCTTATTCTTAACATCTATTCTTGAAATGAGTTTAGAAATAAAATATATTATTAATTATTAAAACAAAAATATTTTAAATACTTTATATAATTAAAAAATTTTAAAAACAATTAAAAAGTTAATTTATATTTTAATATCAATAAAATACCAAAATATTATTACCATTTATCTAAAAAAATTTATATTTTATATATATATCATGTCCCCATGTCATGTAAAAATTTTAAATTCATGTGTTCGTGTGTCCCGTGTCGTGTTAAGGTGCATGAATCATAGGTTAATAATGATTTTCGATTATTACTATAGTGTCTAATAAAAAATGATATTTAATTTGTTAAAAAAATAAAAAAAATTAATATTTAATTTAAAAATATAAAATTAAATACTAAATAATAGAGACTATAAAATGGGTCATAATTTTATATGACCACTAGAGTCCCTCATGCATGAGATATGTTTCTTGGTTCGAAAGTGAACAAGCAAAGGACTCATTACGGTGGGAGACTGGCAGCTAGGTAAGAATAATGAATTCGTCTTACAAGAGATAACAAGAAAATAGAGATAAAAAAAATAAAAAATATGTATAAAGTTATGTTATACATGATACAAGAGTCATGCTATTTATAGGGATATTTCAAACTAACCTCACTAATATTAATCTACCAACTACTAATTTTTAACTACTTATCATTACTCTAACACAACTATTTATTATTACTCTAATATGTTCCCACAAGTTGGAGGATAAAAAATGTCAAGAACTCCTAGTTTTGAGAGATTAAGATGAAAGAGATGAAGGGACAATAGCTTAGTAAAGATGTCAACCAACTGTCTTGAAAAAAAGACAGGAAGAAGTTTCATCATTTCAGCTCAAGCCTTTTGATAGACCACATGACAATCAACTTCCAAGTGCTTAGTTCACTCATGAAAAATAGGATTTGTCGCAATGTGTAGAGAGCTCTGATTATCGCAGTAAAGAACAGGAGTGCGATCAATTGGAATTTGAAGAAAATGCAATATATTGATCAACTATTGGAGCTCACAGACGGTGTTTGCAAGAGCCCTATATTCTGCTTCTGTTGAAGACCTGGCAACAGTAGATTGCTTCTTTGTTTTCCAAGAAATCAAAAGATTTTCCCAAAAAGAAGCAATAACCAGTTAAAAAACGGTGAGTATCTGGGCAACCCGCCCAATCAAAATCACTGCATCCACATATATGAACAGAAGAGTCACGGAAAAAGAAAAGGCATCTGCCTGGATTAGACTTCAAGTATCTCAAAACTCGATTTACTGCACGAAAATGGGATTCAGTAGGAAAATCCATGAATTGGCTAAGCTGCTGCATAGCGTATGTAATGGTAGGCCAGGTAGTAGTAAGGTAGAGGAGACGGCCAACAAGACGATGATAAATTAAGGAATTAGGAAGCAAAGGGCTACTATCCTGATACAACTTTGTAGAATTGTCCATGGGAACAGATGCTGGTTTAGCACCCAACAAATCAGAGTCTTCCAATAAATTAACACAGTACTTTCTTTGAGATAAAGAAATTCCTTGAGCAAAATGAGAAACTTCAATATCCAAAAAATATTTAAGAATACCCAAATCTTTGATTTTGAAATGCTGATTTAAAATAGATTAAATAGCAGCCATCTCAAAAATAGAGTTACCAGTGAGAATAATATCATCAACATACACCAATAAGACAGAAATTTCAATACCAATAAATTTGATAAAAAGACTGTAACCAGAGAGAGTTTGCCAGTACCCATAAGAAATTAAAAGTTTGCATAATGATGAGTTTAGAAAACTCTAATTTAATATGATGATGATCAAACATTATTAAAATTATTTTTTAAGAAATTGTTGATTTAATTTCAGCTACAAATTATTTGATTAATAATTTCTGTTTTTGCATGCAGAATTTTGGCCATTGGGTTTAAACAACAAAAAGCCCAATATGATGATAATATTCAGCCTTGTCCTAATTTGTTATATGATATGTGGCTGAATCATTGATATGTTAATTGGGCCAAGAAATTGTTGAACAAGCCCAATTGAAATCTTTATTACAAGACCAAAAGGTTTGGTCCGAATTAAAAAAAAAAAAGAAGGAGGGAACTTTGCATGCTTAGTTTGGTTACTTTATTCACTCCATAGATGGAATTTAAAATTTGATTAAATGGAGTTAATGTAGACATTAGTAACATGAGAGAGAAATTGCAATTGATTTGATTGCTATCATTAATGACACACGCTACTAAGCAAAAGGGAAGTAGAAATTAATTCATTTTAATTTCTCTATTCAATTCCATAGAAAGCATTCTCTCTTCTCTCTCTTCTCTCATCAATTTCGGTCATGTCACAGAGAAGAAGAAGCTGCAAGTTATCAGAGATGAGGCACTGTAGCAGTGAAGCTACAAGCAAGAAAAGGGCTAAGGTGATGATGTCCTTAGCAAAAAGAAAATCTATAGTATGGTATGGCTGAGATCTTTGCCACTAAAGGTAAGAAGTAGTGAAGAAGTCTCAAGCTCTCCATACCCGAAAATGGAAGAGATCCAACTCGGTCAGAGAAGAAGATCCTAGAGGCATGGCTCATCTCTACTTTTGATCAACCATCATAGAAGGTAGCTACTGTAGCTACGTGGAGGAAGAGGCAAAAGTCGAGCAGGAGGAGCTGTCAAGCATCAAGGACTCATCAAGGGCTAGGAATCCTTCTTGGGGAGCAAGTCAAGATAGAAGGCCCGGATTGATGAAGCTTGGTGAGATGGGATGAGGAAGAGGTAACTGCATGTTGGTTTTTACATTCGGTTCTCTCTCTTCTCTCTTTGGCCAGACCAGTTTCGTTTGAAGAAGAAGAAGATTAGCTCGGTTGGACCGGTTTCAACCTTGGAGGCTTCCCCTTCTATAATAAGGGTGAACAGCCAAGGCTTTAAGCAAGGAGAAAAGAGTGAAAGCACAGAGTTCTCATAGCTACCCAAGCTAACAGAAGTTCTTCTCCTTTAATGTATTTCATGTTGTATTTTTCTGTTTAGTTTTGTCTGTCTTGAGTCTCATGGAAAAAGGCAAACATTGAGGTTTGTATGAAAAAGCCATAGAGCGAAAAAAGGCAGAGTATACAAAATTAAGAGAAAAATCCATAGATGTCCTAGAGGTCCTTTGTACATCTATGTTGTGTTTCATGATTCTGTGGGAATCCCCTTGCAAGTTGGGTTATCACTTAGTAGTTGAAAGCTTGGTAGGTGACCAAGTCAAGTTTAGGATTGGGGTTAGATTCTGGACTTGTCCCGAATAGGAAGGGTAGTTCCTAGGGAGAATTGGTGTCTGTAATCTGTTTGATTATAGTGAAATTCCGTCACTGTTGTGATGGAGATTGGATGTAGGCTGCACTGCACTTAACAGCTGAACTAGGATACTTCTGGGTGTGATTCTCTCTCTCTCTTCTACTCAATTTCTATTTTATAATGTGGGCCTCATTGTTTGTTTTGATCACAAAGTTAAAAATGATTTGTTTTTAGGATTTCTCATCAAGTCAAATCAAATTTAGAGTTTCAAAATTATATTTGACTTGTTTTTTCAACTGCTTGCTTTCATATCTCTTCAAAATCATTCTTTTTGAAACACTTTTTAATTTTCTTTAAAATATCATTTTATATTTTCAAAACTCAAGCATTTATAGCAGTTACATCTTGTAAACTATTTATCTTCTCTCTCAACTTCCATCAATTCTCCAAACTGCATTCATTGTTCTTTCATAAAGATGAGAAAGAAGGTTGCTACACGAAGAGGCACAGGCACCTATCGTGTTCCTAGAAACTCTCCATCCAAAGTCAAGCTCACACCCATATCCATATACACTCTCATTTATCTTCTCATTCTTTCCTGTTCTCGAACCTATGGCACAGACCAAGACGATTGCTTGACAACCTTCAATGGCACCACCAAAAGCAGGAACTTCTAGGGCAAATGCCGCCAAAGGGAAGAGATACATGAATGAAGAAGAACCTCCAATGTCTCCTCCTCCTCGTTCTTCATCTCGTCCTCAAGGATGTCCTGCACTTTCTAGTCGCCCTTCCAAAGGTAACCGAAGACCTTTTCTCAATTTTGTAAAAGAACTTGCAAATCCTGATCCTGTAAGCTTCAAATTCCATTTTGGTAACCTTCTTCATTCTCACTATGATCCGCTTCATTTTTCTTCAAGTATGAACTTTGAATTTCATAGAGAAATTGCTTCCAAACGTCCCTTGTGTTCCTCATATGTGGGTGATTTAAAGGCTCTGGCTAACAAAGGGATAAATTTTGTTGAAAACATTATTTATTTGGATTGAAAAAATTTATTTGCTATTCGAAAACCTGTTTAGCCAGATTTAGTTAGAGAATTTTATACCAATATGTACTATTATGAAGAATCTATTCACTCTTATGTTAAAGGCCATGAAATTCATTTAAACCAAGAACCTATTGGTGAAGACCTAGATTATTATGATATTGGTGTTAATACCTACATCATTGGAAAATGTGACAATGGTCTAGGTATTTCACACAAGAATGTTTTGGAAAACATTTGTGAGAACATATCCCTCATGGATGGTGTTACCCCTAACCATCCAGCCCTAAATCCTGTCAAAGTCCAGTTAGACTGCATCATTATGCACATTCTGTTGCCTCAAAGCGGGTCATATGAACGAGTTACTCTTTGTGACACCTTGGTTCTCTATACCATTATCAATAAAACTGAAATTTCTTTTGCGTATCTTATAATGCGTCATATGTATAATTGCATCAAAAGTGATAAAAATATTTCTCTATCATATGACATATTTTTGACTTGCATCTTTGAGCCCTTTGGTGTTGATCTGAACAATGAGACCCAAGAGAATAGAATTTCATCTTTTAAGGACGGTGATGCAGTCAAACAAACAAAGGGAAAAGAGACTAAGGCTGCTAGGGACACAATTGTGGAAGAAGAAGAAGATGAAAGTATCCATCCTCCATCAACTGCCGACACATCATCATCCCATAAGTACTTGGTCAACAGTATAGTGCAGGACGTCTTACAAGAATTTGTGAACCTAACCAAGCATATGATCAACTCAAGCCAACAAGCTAGGAAACTAGCTATACAAAATGAAAATTCCTTAAGAAATCCCAAAGTTGAGTTGAAGTACTTTTGAAGTACATTGATTCCTTGAAAGATGATCAAATAATGTCTGAACAAGAAGAAGATATTCTAGGAACCGAGAATGAGGAATCTGATGTTTAGCTCCTTATTGATGCTCCTGATTTCTGAGAAACTGATTTCTAATGTTTAATTTTTTATTTTTGAATACTTTTTATTTTTGGATAACTCTAATAGTGATTTTAGACACATAACTTTGAACTGATTGAACTACTACATTGCTTTGCAAGCCTAACAAACTTTTGTGCATGTGGTACTAACTTTCCTTGATGACAAAAGGGGGAGTGAGTATGAAAAATGAACTATTTTGGTTTGAATTGTTAAGATAATAAGTTGATGGTGTTTTGTTGCTATTCTTAGTGAACTATTGGTGCAAATTGATTAATGATGTGAATAGTTAAAATATGAATTATTGGTTAGTTGGTGCTGTTATTTTGTTTTAGCAAGTAACAATTTTGTTAGTGCTAATGAATTATTGAAGTTGTTGTTTATAATGATCAAATTTGATTGCTCTTTGACCACTGTCCAGATTGATACATTGGTTTTATAAGTGCTTGATGCTGAATCTTTTGATAGCCTTATTTTTCTGAAAAAATAACTTATCGGGCTGGATTGTTTTGATTGATACAAAGCCTATTTGAATTATTTTGGAATGTTTGGCATAATTCTTGTATAAATTCCATTGATCACAGGTTAAAAAAATACTAACATTCAGGGGGAGCCAAGTGAATAAAAGAAATGGAGAGTTCAATTTAAAATTGTATCAAAGGGAAATTCATTCACACTCTCTATTTCATTAAAGTTCATTTTATAATGTTTGTTATCAAATGGGAGATTGTTGAGTTTAAAGAACAAATAACAATTAATTGATGATGATCAAGCATTATTATTGAGTTAAAAGTCCAATTATGTGTGTGATTAGTTTGTTGATTGTGCAAAAAATATAGAAATCAAAACTGGCCCAATAACAAGCTTTAGGCCTATAAGAACTCATCTCAACTCTCATGGTTCAAGTGAATACTTGTTGATCACTAATCATACAAACACTTTCTCATCAGAATCAAAAACAAGCTTTAGCCCCAATTGATGATCCAAACCCATGTTCACATCATTCAACTTATTCACTCACTAATGGCCCAAGGAGTGGTTGCTAGTCACTAACCTAAACTAAGAGAGGCAATTCACTTCCATCTTAACTAAATTTAGTGAAACCAAACTAATTCTCTCTCTTTCTCTCTCTTTTCTCCCACCCACGTGAAGCATTCCAAAAAAAAGCAAGAAAAAAAGAAGTCTAGTTAGGGTTCAAATCAAAGATAAAAAAGTGGGTTACCAAAATCAAGCAAGAAGAAGAAAGTCAATAGCTAGGGCTCAAAAGTCGGTTACCATCTTTGTGCTTCATTGATGCTTGTTGAAGATGCCTTCTTTATGCATACACCATTTGGGAAAATTTAAGAAAACGGAGGTTATGGAACTTTGCTACAAATCAAGGGACAAGAAAGAAACTTGGAGCCAAAGCACAAATAAATGGCTCATATCTTTGAAGAAATTTGAAAAAGGATGAAAGAGAAGATGGTAGGTATGGATGCATGTAAGGTTCATACTACTCTATCTCTTCTCTGCACTGCTGCTGGTGTATTTGGGGAAGAAGAAGTGAAAACTGTTCAAACTAAGTTTCAAGCTTCAAAAGTTTTACTCATCTATTAAAGGGTAAACGGCCAGAGATTGAAGTAAGGATTGAGCACACAAGTTTGGGTATTCATAGCTTTCAAGATATCCCTTTTTCTCCTTTATGAGTTTACATTAAATTTTCTATTCTTCCATGTTCATCTTTCTTTGTTTTCTTTTCAATGGAAAAAGGCATTAATTGAGGAATCAATAAAAGCCATTGAGAGAAAAGACAAAGAGAGTTATCAAGAAAAATCCAGAAAATTATGTCAAAACTCTTTTGTTTGTATTTCTATTTTATACACATGATCCTGAGGGAATTCCCTTGCTAAGTTGGGTAAGCACTTAGTGTGACACCCTACAACACAAAGCTTTACACCTAAGATGTAAATCAAAGGTGGCGAGGCGCTACGACCTCTAAAAGTAAAATATGTACGTATATATATATATATATATATATATATATATATATATATATATATATATATATATATATATATATATATATATATATATATATATGAAAGGAAGTTTAACTAGGAGCCTTGAAAAGGAAAAGGGTACGATCAAAACCAAACCGAAGATACAACGCTCACGAGAAACGAAAAGACAGAAAACTTATACGGAAAACCAAGAGACAGATATATATAAGTAGAGTTCCAAAAGATAGTTATTTAATCAAGATCTAGACTCGACCTGCGAAGCAAAGGCCGGCTAGATTATATACATATACAACCCAACAGTAATCCAACAGACAAAATACAAATCCTAATTCTCCAAAGTCAATCTCTAAGAGGGACAAAACATAATATATACATGGTGGAGATTCTATACACATATATAAACATAAACAAAATACAATACTAAGTTCCAAGAGTTCTTCACTTCCAAAGAGTCTCCAGCATGCTTAGTGCGGTGCCTCGCGTCCTACATCTAAAAACAACAATATATGTATGGGGTGAGAACCGAGGGTTCTCAGCATAGCAATGGTGCACACATAAATAATATATAAGGTCCCAAAAAAGCCAGAGATGATCCTACAACTCCGAAGCTCAGATTTAAAACTTAGAGTTATAATTTAAACTAGAGAAAGAGTAAACTATCTAGGATATATACTTAAGTTCTAATCCAAATATGACTTAACACCTCAATCTCACTCTCATACAACCAATCTCACTCTCCTCCAACCCTCCAAACACCGGTGGATCTACCCTCATCACTCCTCCGCTATATGAGGGGTCTCTCAGTTGCACAAACATACAATTCAGACAAAGAAAACACAAATAGAAGTACAGATATGCCAGTGAGCAAATAGCAGTTAAGCATGTATAAGCATTTAGACAAACCAAAACAAAGCATACTCAAGCAAATCACACAAATGCACATGATGCATGCCTATCCTACGGCTAATGAGCTCATTTGTTGGTTATACAGCCAACCCGACATGTCCGGTAGCTAACCCAGGCATTATCTCTCTGTTGTGCACAAAAATTTTAGCACATCAACTGACCGGTAGAGGGAGAGTGTCTTGTTACCATTAGAGGGAATATATGCCCTGTCACCATTACAACCAGAAAGAAAACACAGACACACTCATCATCAATCATCCTCAATCATGCCTCACTTATCTTATTTATTCAAAATTCATAATTAACTCAGTTTTCATCATTCTTCTTCCTCATCTCTTACCCGGAGTAGGTGGACAATGTCACTGCCCCTTACTTGGGATCACATATATCTCATCTAATTACACATCATCATTACTCCCATCATCCTCATCAATCTCCTCGCATTCAATGTTACCAAAGCCTCATTAATTTAGTTATTACTTTGTAAAATCCTTCCAAATATCTTCTCAATTTATTTGACACACTCATTCTCATTCTAAGGCCTAAAGGCTTACTAACGGACCTTAAACAAGTGTAAAAGAATTTTGGAAAGCTAGAGAATTGGTTAAATATTTAAAAATCTCATTTTTGGCTAAAACAGGGGGCTCGCGTACGTGAAACTTTGTTCCTATACGCCAGATTGTAAAACAGAGAAGTGTGCTCGCGTCGCGTGCGTATTCTCGCGTATGCGAGCTTTCGAAAATTGGGTTCCGTGTACGCAGGCCTTTGCCCTGCGTACACGAGATTACAAAACAGTGAGCATAGCTCGCGTCGCACGTGCAGGTCGCGTACGCGACACTCCCTTTTCTTCAAAGGCTGTTAAGTCATTAAAAATCAGTTTTATACACCTAACTTCCGACGCTCATAACTTCTTCTACAAAACTCCAATTTTCACAAACTGTAAACCGTTTTGAAGCTCTTGAAATTATCTTTAATTTGAAATAAATTTCATTCAAATACAAAATCTGAGACTCAAGTTATGGTCCACCAAAATTTGTTAAAAATCTATTTTTTACCAAAAGAGTTCAAAACCTCTATTTTCTAAACTTTCAATTTCAAACCAAAGTTTCACATCTAAAAACAATATTATATACACTCAAGCAACTCCATAACCATTTCATTCCTTCCACAATATCTTAATATCCAATTTCATCAATTCCAATCCAAACAATTCATAATCAAAACAACATTATTCATAATTCATCAATATATCATTATCATAACTCATAATCGTTATCAAACCTCATCATCAATCTGCATCAACATCAATAGTTCATCATATTCTCATAACAAGCTCAATATTCATACTAAGACTCACTAAACTTTAACATGTTCACGTAATCCAACTTATCCTACAGGCTACAGCCAACCATCCTATGTTTTCACGTTACATTTCACATTATCTACGAGAAACCAAAACCATACCTTGGCTGATTCTTTCCTAAGCTCGGAACGTCACAAAATATACCGTTTGATAAATGTCCAAAGCTCCAAAGTAAAATAGAAAATCCAGCCACAAAGAATCAAACTCAAGCTTCCAATATTCACTCTCAAGCCTCCAATTCCATCAATTTGCCTCCATAACACATAATTTAATCTAATACCATACAAATATTACTAAATCAACATAGGAATTTTTATACCAATAATTTCATAAGAGTTAGAGGATCCTCACCTTACCAATAGATATTTGGGACAAGACCCAGCAAGTTCACAAAGCTAATTTGATCCTAAACACCAAAATTTAACAAAATCTCAACACATTTACTCAAAGTTTTCGAAATTGGGGAAGGAAGAACTGAGTATGAAATTGAGATTTTCTTACCAAATTGTTCAATAGGTTTTATAGGAAATTCCAAGACGAACGCGTGGCCGCTGACGGCTCGTCAAGTGGAGCTCCGGATTGAAAGTTACAGAGGATTAAAGATTGAATTGGAAGTTGGCTTAGGTTTTCATTCCTCCCTTTCCTCTCTCACCATGGAACCCTCACTTTTTTTGTGAAAATGAGCTGAAAAGCTCAAGATTGATGCATATATATGTTGGGTGTTGGGTCCGGTTTGGGTCTAGTTTAACCGGTTTAGTCTGTTGGTCTAATTTTGGGCCAAAAACTTTAAAATTAGTGTCAAAATTTATATTTTAATTATTTCTACCCTTCTAACTTATCAAATTTAATTTTCTAATCTTTTTAAATAAAAAATAATTTATTAATTAACTATTTATTAATTATTCGAGGTTTACATTTAGTGGTTGCAAGTCTAGGGAGTGAACCTAGCCAAATCTAGCTTGGGTAGAAGTTGGGTTTATCCCAGATAGGATTGGGTTGAATCCTCGAAAAATTGGTATTTATAATCTTTGAAAGGTAGTGAAAATTTTACCACTATTGTGGAGGAGACTGGATGTAGATTACTGATGAGCGGATAATTTATACGCTTTTTGGCATTATTTTTAGTATGTTTTTAGTATATTTTAGTTAGTTTTTATTATATTTTTATTAGTTTTTAAATAAAAATCACATTTCTGGACTTTACTATGAGTTTGTGTATTTTTTTGTGATTTCAGGTATTTTCTAGCTGGAATTGAGGAACCTGAGCAAACATCTGATTCAGAGGCTGAAAAAGGACTACAGATGCTGTTGGATTCTGACCTCCCTGCACTCAAAGTGGATTTTCTGGAGCTACAGAAGCCCAATTGGCGCACTCTCAATTGCGTTAGAAAGTAGACATCCTGCGATTTCCAGAAATATATAATAATTTATACTTTGTTTAATAATTGATGGCCCAAACTGGCGTTCAAAGTCAGCATAGAAATTCTGGCATCAAAACGCCAGAACTGGCACAAAAGCTGGAGTTAAACGCCCAAACTGGCACAAAAGCTGGCGTTTAACTCCAAGAAAAGTCTCTACACATGAAAGCTTCAATGCTCAGTCCAAGCACACACCAAGTGGGCCGGAAGTGGATTTCTGCATCATTTACTCATTCTTGTAAACCCTAGGCTACTAGTTCTCTATAAATAGGACCTTTTGCTATTGTATTTGGGAGCTTGGTTCTTCTGGTTCCCCCTGAGGGACGAAGCCAATGAACACTATTATCACTTATGTATTTTCAACGGTGGAGTTTCTACACACCATAGATTAAGGTGTGGAGCTCTGCTGTTCTTCACGAATTAATGCAAAGTACTACTGTTTTTCTATTCAATTCACGCCTACTTCTTCTCTAAGATATTCATTCGTTCTTCAACTTGATGAATGTGATGATCCGTGACACTCATCATCATTCTCACCTATGAACATGTGCCTGACAACCACCTCTGTTCTACTAGCAATGGCTTGAATGCTATCTCTTGGGTTTCTAATCTAAGATTGGAACCTTCGTGGTATAGGCTAGAATTATTGGCGCTCATTCTTGAGATCCGGAAAGTCTAAACCTTGTCTGTGGTATTCCGAGTAGGATCTGGGAAGGGATGACTGTGACGAGCTTCAAACTCGTGAGTGTTGGGCGTGTGACAGACGCAAAAGGATCAATGGATCCTATTCCAACATGATCGAGAACCGACAGATGATTAGCCGTGCGGTGACAGCGCATTTGGAATATTTTCACTGAGAGGACGGGAAGTAGCCATTGACAACAGTGATGCCCAACATACAGCTTGCCATGGAAAGGAGTATGAATGATTGGAAGAAGGCAATAGGAAAGTAGAGGTTCAGAGGGAACAAAGCATCTACATACGCTTATCTGAAATTCTTACCAATGAATTACATAAGTATCTCTATCCTATTTTATGCTTTATTCATATTTTAATTATCAATCCTCCATAACCATTTGAATCTGCCTGACTGAGATTTATAAGATAACCATAGCTTGCTTCAAGCCGACAGTCTCCGTGGGATCGACCCTTACTCACGTAAGGTTTATTACTTGGACGACCCAGTGCACTTGCTGGTTAGTTGTGCGGAGTTGTGATAAAGAATTGAGATTACAATTGTGCGCACCAAGTTGTTGGAGCCATTGATGATCACAATTTCGTGCACCAAGTTTTTGGCGCCGTTGCCAGGGATTGTTCGAGTTTGGACAACTGACGGTTCATCTTGTTGCTTAGATTAGGTAATTTTATTTTATGTTTAAGCTTTTTACTTTTTATTTTCGAAAAAAAATTTTTCAAAAATACAAAAAAAAAATTCTATTTTGTTCCTCAGAGTTTTTAAGAATGAATTCTAGAGTTTCATGATGATTTGTGAAGCCTGGCTGGCTGTGAAGCCATGTCTAATCTTTTGGACTGAGATTTCAACTTATCATCACAAGAGCTTGTTGATTTCTATCAATCTTGCTGTTGAAAGTAATGATCTGCTAAAGCTTGGCTGGCCATTGGCCATGTCTAGTGTTTTGGACCGAAGATTTCATTGAAAGCTTGGCTGGCTAGTAAGCCATGTCTAATTCCTGGACCGGAGTTTTAGACTAACATTGCAATGATTCCTGGAATTCTCATTAAAAATTTTGAATCCCTTTATTTTCTTTTCCATATAATTTTTGAAAAATCACAAAAAAAATTTTTTTAAAAAATCTTAAAACAAAAAATATTTTATGTTTGAGTCTGGTGTCTAATTTTAAGTTTGGTGTCAATTGCATTCTTCTAATTTTCGAAAATTACATGCATTTTATTCTTCATTGATCTTCAAGTTGTTCTTGATGATTTCTTTGCTCTGATCTTTAAATTCTCTTGTTTTGTGTGTTTTGTTGTTTTTCATATGCATTTTTAATTTATTAGTGTCTCTACTATGTCAATTTTTTAGTTTGGTGTCTTGCATGCATTGTTCATTTAGTTTTCCATTATTAGTTGCATTTTGATTGTTTCTCATCATTAAAAATTCAAAAAAATTTTCAAAATTATGTCTTTTCAAGTCAATAATACAGAGAATTGAAGATTCAGAACATTCAGCAGAGAAATTATACAGAAAAAGCTGGGTGTTCAAAACGCCCAGTGAGGAAGAAAAACTGGCGTTTAAATGCCACCCTGGCTGGGCGTTAAACGCCCAAAAAGGTAGCATTTTGGGCGTTAAACGCCAGAATGGCATTTTAACGCCAGGAGGACACTAGAGGGAAGATTTTGTTTTTAATTCAAATCTTTTTCAAATCATATCTTTTCAATCATATCTTTTCAAAATCAATTTCTTTTCAATTTTTTTATTTATTACTATTTTCAAAAATCCTTGCTACAATTAATGATTTAATTCAAAATTTTCAAGTTGTTATTTGCCTATTAAGAAAGGATCAAGTTTTAATTTTAGAATCATATCTTTTACTTTCTTGTTAGTCAAGTAATCAACTTTAATTTTAAAAACCTTCTTCTTTTTTATTTAATTTTCAATCATATCTTCTCAATCATATCTTTTCAATCACATCTTTTTCAAAATTAATTTTCAATCATATCTTTTTTATTTCTAATTTCAAAATCTTTTTCAAAAATCACTTAATTTCTTTCCCAATCTTAGTTTTCGAAAATCATTTATCAAATTTTCAAAATTTCTTTTAATTATTTCAAAATCTTTTACTTTAATTTTCAAAAATTCTTCCCCTCTTCTCAAATCCTTCTATTTATGGACTAACACTCCCCCCTCCTTAATGTACAATTCGAACTCTATCCTTCTTGATAAGTTCGAATTCTTTCTTCTCTACCTTCTCCTTCTATTCTTTTTTACCTCTGACACCTCAAGGAATCTCTATACTGTGACATAGAGGATTCCATATTTTCTTCTCCTCCCTTTTCATATGAGCAGGAGCAAGGACAAAGGCATTCTTGTTGAAGCTGATCCTGAACCTGAAAGGACCTTGAAGAGAAAGCTAAGAGAAGCTAAAGTACAACTCTCTATAGAGGACCTAACATAACTTTTTAAACAAGAAGAAGACATGGCAGCCGAAAACAACAACAATGCCAACAGTGCAAGGAAAGTGCTTGGTGACTTTACTGCACCTACTCCTGACTTCTATGGGAGAAGCATCTCAATCCCTGCCATTGGAGCAAACAACTTTGAGCTTAAGCCTCAATTAGTTTCTCTGATGCAACAGAATTACAAGTTTTATGGACTTCCATTGGAAGATCCTCATCAGTTCTTAGCTGAATTCTTGCAAATCTGTGACACTGTCAAGACCAATGGGGTTGATCCCGAGGTCTATAGACTTATGCTTTTTCCTTTGCTGTAAGAGACAGAGCTAGAACATAGTTGGATTCACAACCTAAAGAAAGCCTGAACTCTTGGGAAAAGCTAGTTAATGCCTTCTTGGAAAAGTTCTTTCCACCTCAAAAATTGAGCAAGCTTAGAGTGGAAGTCCAAACCTTCAGACAAAAGGAAGGTGAATCACTCTATGAAGCTTGGGAAAGATACAAGCAATTGATCAAAAGGTGTCCTTCTGACATGCTTTCAGAATGGAGCATCATAGGTATTTTCTATGATAGTCTATCTAAACTGTCCAAGATGTCATTGGACAGCTCTGCTGGAGGATCTCTTCATCTGAAGAAGACGCCTGCAGAAGCTCAGGAACTCATTGAAATGGTTGCAAATAACCAATTCATGTACACCTCTGAAAGGAATCCTGTGAATAATGGGACAAATCAGAAGAAAGGAGTTCTTGAGATTGATACTCTGAATGCCATATTGGCTCAGAACAAAATATTGACTCAACAAGTGAATATGATTTCTCAGAGTCTGTCTGGAATGCAAGCAGCAATAGGCAGTACCAAAGAAGCTTCATCTGAAGAAGAAGCTTATAACCCAATAATGGAAGAGGTGAATTACATGGGAGAACCCTATGGAAACACCTATAATCCTTCAGAGAGGAATCATCCAAACCTCTCATGGAAGGATCAACATAGGCCTCAACAAGGCTTCAACAACAATAATGGTGGAAGAAATAGGTTTAGCAATAGCAAACCTTTTCCATCATCTTCTCAGCAACAGACAGAGAATTCTAAGCAGAGCCACTCTGACTTAGCAACCATAGTCTCTGATCTAATTAAAACCACTCAAAGTTTCATGACTGAAACAAGGTCCTCCATTAGAAATCTGGAGGCACAAGTAGGTCAACTGAGTAAGAAGGTTACTAAACTCCCTCCTAGTACTCTCCCAAGCAATACAGAAGAGAATCCAAAAGGAGAGTGCAAGGCCATCAATATACCCCACACGACCGAACTTGGAGAGGAGGAAGAGGCAGTGATCTCCACTGAGGAAGACCTCAATGGCCGTCCACTGGTCTCCAAGGAGTTCCCCAATGAGGAACCATGGGAATCTGAGGCTCACACTGAGACCATAGAGATTCCATTGAATTTACTTTTGCCATTCATGAGCTCTGATGAATATTCTTCCTCTGAAGAGGATGAAGATGTTACTGAAGAACAAGTTGCTAAGTACCTTGGAGCAATCACGAAGCTAAATGCCAAGTTATTTGGTAATGAGACTTGGGAGGATGAACCCCCATTGCTCATCAAAGAACTGGATGACTTGACTAGGCAGAGATTACTTCTGAAGAGACAAGATCCTGGAAAGTTCTCAATACCTTGCACCATAGGCACCATGACCTTTGAAAAGGCTCTGTGTGACATATGGTCAAGCATAAACCTTATGCCTCTCTCTGTAATGGAGAAACTAGGAACATGTGCCTGACAACCACCTCTGTTCTACTAGCAATGGCTTGAATGCGTATCTCTTGGGTTTCTAATCTAAGATTGGAACCTTCGTGGTATAGGCTAGAATTATTGGCGCTCATTCTTGAGATCCAGAAAGTCTAAACCTTGTCTGTGGTATTCCGAGTAGAATCTGGGAAGGGATGACTGTGACAAGCTTCAAACTCGCGAGTGTTGGGCGTGTGACAGACGCAAAAGGATCAATGGATCCTATTCCAACATGATCGAGAACCGACAGATGATTAGCCGTGCGGTGACAGCGCATTTGGAACATTTTCACTGAGAGGACGGGAAGTAGCCATTGACAACGGTGATGCCCAACATACAGCTTGCCATGGAAAGGAGTATGAATGATTGGAAGAAGGCAATAGGAAAGCAGAGGTTCAGAGGGAACAAAGCATCTACATACGCTTATCTGAAATTCCTACCAATGAATTACATAAGTATCTCTATCCTATTTTATGCTTTATTCATATTTTAATTATCAATCCTCCATAACCATTTGAATCTGCCTGACTGAGATTTACAAGATGACCATAGCTTGCTTCAAGCCGACAGTCTCCGTGGGATCGACCCTTACTCACGTAAGGTTTATTACTTGGACGACCCAGTGCACTTGCTGGTTAGTTGTGCAGAGTTGTGATAAAGAATTGAGATTACGATTGTGCGCACCAAGTTGTTGGAGCCATTGATGATCACAATTTCGTGCACCAATTACATTGCACATGGTGGCTAAATCAGGATACATGACTATGTGATTCTCTCTTCTCTACTCTTCTATTTTTTTTTTCGTTATGAGACAAAATAAAAGTGTCTCTTGCATTATCCATATCTCAGAAGTCACAGCTTTCCACAACCAACGAGTTGCTTTGTTTTAGTCAGTATCGCGAATAGACAAATTCAAATTGTCTCCTGAATTTAATTTGGCAGACTTAACCGCAACTAAGTTTCTATTCCAGTCAGAAGTTAAAAACAGAAGAAGTTCAAAATGGATGCCATAGATTCAACTCCCTTTCTCAAGGCCATTTACAAACCTTTAGTATGCTTGCACCAAACCAGAATTTTCTAGGTGCGTCCACTTGATGGAATTCGGATAAGAGTTAACATTGCATTCATATATATTTGTTGTTTGTGGTTGTGATTGTTTAAGTGTATGAATGATTTTTGGTTATTCTTTGTGACTGCTATCTATTGGGGTTATAACTGGGAAAGTGTAGAGAGGTAGGATGAAATGAAAGGGAACCTCGGGTAGACATAGCCAGTTAGGGCTTGAGATTGAACTAAAGTATGTGATTTTAGTAGCACCATGTTGGGGTTGCTCCTAAGTTGTTTCTCTTGCTTTCTTTGTAGTTTGTTGATCTTTCTTTTGCAATATTATTTTTTCATGCTCTTTTTTCGGTATCTTTTTTTTTTCTAACAAACTTTTCTAATAAGACATAAAACAAACTTGACATAAGAACTAAAGATACCTGATAATAATAAATCAAATTTTATAAAAGGAATAATAGTAGGTCACTATATTAAACTTACATAATTAAAGTACTAATAAGATCATGTTCTCTGTCATGTGTGCTTGTTTGTGTGGGGTTAAAGGGTTCATAATCACTTAATGGATTAATTTGTGGCGATCTAAGGCCGCACAAAATGTTAGAAAGGGCAGCACAAAATTTTTAAGAAAATAATATATAATTTTTTATGAATTTAAAACAAAACAAACTTATTTATTTAAAACATTCGTGCTTTTTTGTTTTTTACCCACATTTGTGTTCTTTTTTGCTTGAATTTTTTGTTTGAGCATCTTTAAATTTGTTCTTTTTTGCTTGAATTTTTTGTTTGAGCATCTTTAAATTTTGTTGCTTTTGTTCTATAACAATAACAAAATAATTAAAGCAGCATAGAAAAAAAATTAAATCATTGCACAAAAATAATAGATAACATCATATAATTAAAGTTTTATAGTATATAAACTTTTTTTTTGTTGAACCTTTATTGTTTGCTGTGTCCTCTCCCTTTTTTTTTTGGTTGTTCACTTCTAATAATACATTCAAAAATCTTGAATAAAAAAGGGAGAAAATTTTATAATAGAAAAAAATTTATTAGAAAACAGTATGAAGCTTATTTAGAATCTGATTCTGTTTTAGATTCTATTTTTTTAAAATCAGAAGTGGAAGGAGAAATTTCTATTTTTTTCAATCTTTTTGGCCTCCACACGAGCTCTTTTCGTCTTTGTTTTTTCTTGCTTTATGAGGCCGTGAAACAAATAGTTATTTAAGACATTTAGTTTTAAAAAAATTAATAGTATATTTAAGTCATAGAAAACTAAATAAAACTGGACAACACAGAAATTCCATCTTTCTTGGATTCATTCTCAATCCTTTTTATTAATTTTTTTTCTATCCTAGTACAACACCTATGATCCTTGAAGGGCGGTAGATCTTGGCTCAACCTCTACCTTTTGCTATAGAAGTATATGATGACTAGGGCATATATGCAACCATCAACAAATTTTTTGTTCCTTTTTCTAGAGGTTATAATTTCTTGTATGAGAAATTTATGAACATGATTAGCTTAATTTTTCTCAGTTATGTTTTCGATATCCAGAATTGTAAGGAAGTCAATTGGAGATATTTTTGGGGCTATTGTTGGGCAATTTTCTTTAGTATCAACAACAGTTTGGAGAACTGTATTCCTCAAATCCGTTAGGAACTTGTTCTGAAATGGCTTATTATATCTTTCATCTCTTTGTTGATTCAGATTCTTTAATTTTTGAAGGTAAAGCTTCACCTACAAAATAAATAGTTTAAAAAAATTTTACACAAAAGTAGAAAAATATGAGTTGTTGTGAAACACAAAAATTTTGAAACACAGTATACTAATTTAAAGATAAAGCATAAAAATTTTGAAAAATAACACCAAAAGTACCTATTGATGTTAGACCTAGGCTTGCCCAATCTTTACTAATGTGATTGAGATTGCAACATATGGAGTTCTTAAGCAGTCATTATCAAGATCATAATATCTAGTAAGCTATATTTGAAGTGTGTGGCTCAGGTTCAATGATGGGATGTTGCTTAATGTTCCAAGCCCCATTTCATTGACAATATCTCTTTTATCTTTGAACATTGTTTTGAAAATCTTCAGAACATATCACAAAAAATATCTGATGTTAGATGAAGTTGAATATTAGATCACATTGTCTAGATGAAGTTGAATGTTAGATCACATATATATACTTATAGAATTTTTTTGTTTCTTTTTTTTTTTGGTAATAATATGGGGCACTAGCCCAAAAGAAAAAGACTATACAAAAATAGTACGAGAGATAGAGACTCTCGTTAAGTCATCAATAAGCAAGCTCTGAAGATCTGAAGGAGGCAAGTCTATAAAACTATAACCTACTAATTGACTCTGAGTACTTCTCGCTAACCAGTCTGCACACCGATTCACCTCCCTGTAAACATGTCTAAATATAATCTCCCAAAGTCGCTTCATCCACTCTGCTATCTTTTGGATGATATGGCTGTGGCCATGGCTGTCACTGGGGTTTCTCTTAATGTACATGATTGCATTTAGAGAGTCCAACTCTACTATAACCCTTCTCATCCCTAGACTCCATGTTGTATGTAAGCCATAATGAACTCCCCATAGCTCTGCTTGGGTGGCTTGGCAATAGTCCAGGTTTGCGCTGAAGCCTCCGACCCATTCCCCCTTACTAGTTCTGATTAGCCCACCACAGCTCGCTTGCTTGGTAATTACTGAGCCATCAATATTCAGTTTCACCCATCCCAAGTGGGGGGGAACCCATGCTATAGTTGAGATGACTGGGTCTCGCTTCACTTCGACAAGTTTGCTCTTCTTGAAGGCCTCCTCTATCCTCCTTGAACTCTCCATAATAATCAAAATGCATCCATCATTTGTAGGTCTACTGAAGGCAGGTTCATGTAATTCTTTGTTTCTCCATTTCCAAAGCCACCAGCAAGTTGTTATGAAAATATCAGTCCAAGCAGTTGAACTACCACAACCTATGGCATTTGTGAGATTTAAGTTTAGCCAGCTCTTAAAATCGGCCGTAAAGAAGGTGGCAAGAATACTCGGCTATACTAACTTATTCCAAACAAGAGCCGCACACGGGCAGTCCCTCAGCGCATGTAAGGTGGATTCTTCTTGATTAGGACATCTGTGACAGTATGGAGGAGTACCCATCAGCCTAGCTCTTCTCTTGTCCGTGAATATTATATCATGAGCAACCTGCCATAAGAAGACTTTAGTTATTTTTGGACCCCTCCATTTCCATATTTCCTTCCAATTCTCCGCGGTTTCCCTACTTTCTCGAGTTAGGTGCTTATAAGTCGAGGCCACTGTAAATACACCACTGTAAATGAGATAATTCTTTAGCAATCAAAATGTTATCTTGTATCTTTCACCCTGGAACAAAGCTTGACTGATGGGGAGCGATTCTATCAATTAAGGCAGGTTTAAGTCTATCCACCAAAATCTTGGACAGGCTAGTGCATGAAATCGTGATCGTTCATTCCTTGGTAACGGCGCCAAAAACTTCATGCGCACGTTCATAAATTTAGTTCTTTGTCACAACTTCGCACAACTAACCAGCAAGTGCACTGGGTCGTCCAAGTAATAAACCTTACGTGAGTAAGGGTCGATCCCACGGAGATTGTCGGCTTGAAGCAAGCTATGGTCACCTTGTAAATCTCAGTCAGGCGGATTCAAATGGTTATAGAGTTTTAATAATTAAAATATAATTAAAATATAAAATGGGATAGAGATACTTATGTAATTCATTGGTGAGAATTTCAGATAAGCATATAGAGATGCTTTCGTTCCTCCTGAACCTCTGCTTTCCTGCTGTCTCCATCCAATCATTCCTACTCCTTTCCATGGCAGGCTTGTGTAGGGCATCACTGTCGTCAATGGCTACATCCCGTCCTCTCAGTGAAAATGGTCCAAAATGCGCTGTCACCGCACGGCTATTCATCTGTCGGTTCTCGATCATACTAGTATAGGATTCAGTAATCCTTTTGCGTCTGTCACTACGCCCAGCACTCGCGAGTTTGAAGCTCGTCACAGCCATCCCTTCCCAGATCCTACTTGGAATACCACAGACAAGGTTTAGACTTTCCGGATCTCAAGAATGGCCGCCAATAATTCTAGCCTATACCACGAAGACTCTGATCTCATGGAATGGAAGGCTCGGTTGTCAGGCGAGGCAACCATGCGTCATGAACCAGGAGGCTAAGAGATATGCACTCAAGCTATTGCAAGTAGAATGGAAGTGGTTGTCAGGCACGCGTTCATAGGTGAGAATGGTGATGAGTGTCATGGATCATCACCTTCCTCAGGTTGAAGAACAAGTGTATATCTTAGATAAGAAATAGGCTTGAGTTGAATAGAAAAACAATAGTACTTTGCATTAATTCATGAGGAACAGCAGAGCTCAACACCTTAATCTATGGTGTGTAGAAACTCTACCGTTGAAAATACATAAGAACAAGGTCCAGACATGGCCGAATGGCCAGCCTCCATGATCTAAGAACTAAACGTCCCGAGATGTAAATACAATAGTAAGAAGTCCTATTTATACTAAACTAGTTACTAGGGTTTACAGAGATAAGTAATTGATGCAGAAATCTACTTCTGGGGCCCACTTTGTGTGTGCTTGAGCTGAGCGTTGAAGCTTTCATGTGTAGAGGTCTTCCTTGGAGTTAAACGCCAGTTTGTAACTTGTTTCTGGCGTTTAACTCTGCTTTGCAACCTGTTTCTGGCGTTTAACTCCAGAATAGGGCAGAGAGCTGGCGTTGAACACCAGTTTGCGTCATCTAAACTTGGGCAAAGTATAGACTATTATATATTGCTGGAAAGCCCTGGATGTCTACTTTCCAATGCAATTTAGAGCGCACCATTTGGACTCCTCTAGCTCCAGAAAATCCACTTTGAGTGCAGGGTGGTCAGAATCCAACAGCATCTGCAGTCCTTCTTCAGCCTCTGAATAAGATTTTTGCTCAGGTCCCTCAATTTCAGCCAGAAAATACCTGAAATCACAGAAAAATACACAAACTCATAGTAAAGTCCAGAAATGTGATTTTTATTTAAAAACTAATAAAAATATACTAAAAACTAACTAAATCATACTAAAAACTATGTAAAAACAATGCCAAAAAGCATATAAATTATCCGCTCATTGATGAGTGGATAATTTATACGCTTTTTGGCATTGTTTTTAGTATGTTTTTAGTAGGATCTAGTTACTTTTAGGGATGTTTTCATTAGTTTTTATGTTAAATTCACATTTCTGGACTTTACTATGAGTTTGTGTATTTTTCTGTGATTTCAGGTATTTTCTGGCTGAAATTGAGGGACTTGAGCAAAAATCAGATTCAGAGGTTGAAGAAGGACTGCTGATGTTGTTGGATTCTGACCTCTCTGCACTCAAAATGGATTTTCTAGAGCTACAGAACTCAAAATGGCGCGCTTCCAATTGCGTTGGAAAGTAGACATCCAGGGCTTTCCAGAAATGTATAATAGTCCATACTTTGCCCAAGTTTAGATGACACAAACTGGCGTTCAACGCCAGCTCTCTGCCCAATTCTAGCGTCCAGCGCCAGAAACAAGTTGCAAAGTGGAGTTCAACGCCCAAAATGGCACAAAAGCTGGCGTTCAACTCCAAGAATGACCTCTCCACGTGTAGACTTCAAGCTCAGCCCAAGCACACACCAAGTGGGCCCCGGAAGTGGATTTATGCATCAATTACTTACTTCTGTAAACCCTAGTGACTAGTTTATTATAAATAGAACTTGTTATCATTGTATTCAGAGTCTTGGTTACTCCGGTTCCCCTCTGGGGCCGAGACCAATGAACTCCATTATCACTTATGTATTTTCAACGGTAGAGTTTCTACACTCCATAGATTAAGGTGTGGAGCTCTGCTGTTCCTCAAAGATTAATGCAAAGTACTGCTGTTTTCTATTCAATTCATCTTATTTCGCTTCCAAGATATTCATTCGCACTTCAATCTGAATGTGATGAACGTGACAATCATCATCATTCCCTATGAACGCGTGCCTGACAACCACTTCCGTTCTACATTAGATTGAATGAGTATCTCTTAGATCTCTTAATCGGAATCTTCGTGGTGTAAGCTAGAATGATGGCGGCATTCAAGAGAATCCGAAAAGTCTAAACCTTGTCTGTGGTATTCCGAGTAGGATTCAATGATTGAATGACTGTGACGAGCTTCAAACTCGCGATTGCTGGGCGTAGTAACAGACGCAAAAGGATAGTAAATCCTATTCCAGCATGATCAAGAACCGACAGATGAATAGCCGTGCCGTGACAGGGTGCGTTGACCATTTTCACTGAGAGGATAGGATGTAACCATTGACAAGGGTGATGCCTCCAGACGATTAGCCGTGCCGTAACAGGGCATTTGGATCATTTTCCCGAGAGAAGACCGAAAGTAGCCATGGACAATGGTGATGCATTACATAAAGCCAACCATGGAAAGGAGTAAGACTGATTGGATGAAGATAGCAGGAAAGCAGAGGTTCAGAGGAACGAAAGCATCTCTATTCGCTTATCTGAAATTCTCACCAATGATTTACATAAGTATTTCTATCCCTATTTTATTAATTATTTTCGAAAACCCCATTACTATTTTATATCCTCCTGACTGAGATTTACAAGGTGACCATAGCTTGCTTCATACCAACAATCTCCGTGGGATTCGACCCTTACTCACGTAAGGTATTACTTAGACGACCCAGTGCACTTGCTGGTTAGTTGTGCGAAGTTGTGAACCATGGTATTGGCATCATGTTTTTGGCGCCATTGCCAGGGAAAGAAAGAGCAATGAATTTTACATAATCAAAGTGTAATCACAATTTCTGCACACCAAGTTTTTGGCGCCGTTGCTGGGGATTGTTCGAGTTTGGACAACTGACGGTTCATCTTGTTGCTCAGATTAGGTAATTTTCTTTTTGTTTTCTTTTCAAAAATTTTTCAAAACTCTTTCAAAATTTTCTCATTTTGTTTTCGAAAAAAAAAAATAAAATATACAAAAAAATTAGAAAATCATAAAAATCAAAAATATTTTCATGTTTCTTGCTTAAGTCTTGAGTCATGTTATAAGTTTGGTGTCAATTGCATGTGCATCTTGCATTTTTCAAAAATTTTCATGCATTCATAATGTTCTTCATGATCTTCAAGTTGTTCTTGGTAAGTCTTCTTGTTTGATCTTTGCATTTGCATGTTTTGTGTCTTTTCTTGTTTTTCATATGCATTCTTGAATTCTTAGTGCCTAAGCATTAAAGATTTCTAAGTTTGGTGTCTTGCATGTTTTCTTTGCATTAAAAATTTTTCAAAAATGTGTTCTTGATGGTCATCATGATCTTCATAGTGTTCTTGGTGTTCATCTTGACATTCATAGCATTCTTGCATGCATTCATTATTTTGATCCATAACTTTCATGCATTGCATCATTTTTCTTGTTTTTCTCTCTCATCATTAAAAATTCAAAAATTAAAAAAATATCTTTCCCTTTTTCTCTCTCATAAATTTGAAAATTAGATTTGACTTTTTCAAAAATTTTTAAAATCTAGTTGTTTTTATGAGTCAAATCAAATTTTCAATTTAAAAATCTTATCTTTTTCAAAATCTTTTTCAAAAACCAATCTTTTTCAATTTTCTTAGTTATTTTCGAAAATTCTAAAAACATTTTTCAAAAATATTTTTCTTATTTTTATATCAAATTTTCGAAAATAACATCACCAATTAATGTTTTGATTCAAAAATTTCAAGTTTGTTACTTACTTGTTAAGAAAGATTCAAACTTTAAGTTCTAGAATCATATCTTGTGATTTCTTGTGAATCAAGTCATTAATTGTGATTTTAAAAATCAAATCTTTTTCAAAACTAATTTCAATCATATCTTTTCAAAAATATCTTCCTATCTTATTTTTTTTTAAAATTTGATTTCAAAATATCTTCTCTAACTTCTTATCTCCTTATCTTTTCAAAATTGATTTTCAAAATTTGTTTCAACTAACTAACTAACTTTTTGTTTGTTTCTTATCTTTTTCAAAACCACCTAACTAACTCTCTCTCTATTTTTCGAAAATATCTCCCCCTTTTTCAAAAAATTTCTTTTTAATTAACTAATTATTTTAATTTTTTTATTTTCATTTTCGAAAATTACTAACTCTTTTTCAAAAACTATTTTTGAAAATCCTCTCCCTCTCTCATCCTATTCTATTTATTTATTCATCGACTAACACTTCTCTTCATCTCACATCACTGCTCCTATCCTTACCCTTGTGTTTGGATTCTTCATTTTTCTTCACCCATATTCCTTTTCTTCTTCTACTAACAATAAGGAACCTCTTTACTGTGACATAGAGGATTCCTCTTCTTTTCTTTTTCTCTTCTCTTTCTTATGAGCAGGGACAGAGAAAAAGGCATTCTTGTTGAAGCTGATCCAGAACCTGAAAGGACTCTGAAGAGAAAACTAAGAGAAGCTAAATTACAATAATCCAGAGACAACCTTATTGAAAATTTCGAACAAGTAAAGGAGATGGCAGCCGAACCCAACAACAATAATGCAAGGAGAATGCTTGGTGACTTTACTGCACCTAATTCCAATTTACATGGAAGAAGCATCTCCATTCCTGCCATTGGAGCAAACAATTTTGAGCTGAAACCTCAGGTAGTTTCTCTGATGCAGCAGAACTGCAAGTTTCATGGACTTCCATCTGAAGATCCTTTTTAGTTCTTAACTGAATTCTTGCAGATCTGTGATACTGTTAAGACTAATGAAGTAGATCCTGAAGTCTACAGGCTCATGCTTTTCCCTTTTGCTGTAAGAGACAGAGCTAGAGTGTGGTTGGACTCTCAACCCAAAGACAGCCTGAACTCTTGGGATAAGCTGGTCACGGCTTTCTTAGCCAAGTTCTTTCCTCCTCAAAAGCTGAGCAAGCTTAGAGTGGATGTTCAGACCTTCAGACAGAAGGAAGGTGAATCCCTCTATGAAGCTTGGGAAAGATACAAGCAGCTGACCAAAAAGTGTCCTTCTGACATGCTTTCAGAATGGACCATCCTGGATATATTCTATGATGGTTTATCTGAGCTATCAAAGATGTCATTGGATACTTCTGCAGGTGGATCCATTCACCTAAAGAAAACGCCTACAGAAGCTCAAGAACTCATTGACATGGTTGCTAATAACCAGTTCATGTACACTTCTGAGAGGAATCCTGTGAATAATGGGACGCCTATGAAGAAGGGAGTTCTTGAAATTGATACTCTGAATGCCATATTGGCTCAGAACAAAATATTGACTCAGCAAGTCAATATGATTTCTCAGAGTCTGAATGGAATGCAAGCTGCATCCAACAGTACTCAAGAGGCATCTTCTGAAGAAGAAGCTTATGATCCTGAGAACCCTGCAATAGCAGAGGTGAATTACTTAGGTGAGCCTTATGGAAACACCTATAATCCATCATGGAGAAATCATCCAAATCTCTCATGGAAGGATCAAAGGCCTCAACAAGGCTTTAATAATGGTGGTAGAAACAGGTTTAGCAATAGCAAGCCTTTTCCATCATCCACTCAGCAACAGACAGAGAATTCTGAGCAGAATCCATCTAGCTTAGCAAACTTGGTCTCTGATCTATCCAAGGCCACTGTAAGTTTCATGAATGAAACAAGGTCTTCCATTAGAAATTTGGAAGCACAAGTGGGCCAGCTGAGTAAAAGAATCACTGAAATCCCTCCTAGTACTCTCCCAAGCAATACAGAAGAGAATCCAAAAGGAGAGTGCAAGGCCATTGACATAAGCACCATGGCCAAACCTGTAAGGGAAGGAGAGGACGTGAATCCCAAGGAGGAAGACCTCCTGGGACGTCCAGTGACCAATAAGGAGCTTCCCTCTGAGGAACCAAAGGAATCTGAGGCTCATCTAAAGACCATAGAGATTCCATTGAACCTCCTTATGCCATTCATGAGCTCTGATGAGTATTCCTCTTCTGAAGAGAATGAGGATGTTACTGAAGAGCAAGATGCCAAGTTCCTTGGTGCAATCATGAAGCTGAATGCTAAATTATTTGGCATTGAAACTTGGGAAGATGAACCTCCCTTGTTCACCAATGAACTAAGTGATCTGGACCAACTGACATTGCCTCAGAAGAAACAGGATCCTGGAAAGTTCATAATACCTTGTACCATAGGTACCATGATCTTTAAGGCTCTGTGTGACCTTGGTTCAGGAATAAACCTCATGCCCCTCTCTGTAATAGAGAAACTGGGAATCTATGGGGTGCAAGCTGCTAAAATCTCATTAGAGATGGCAGATAATTCAAGAAAACAGGCTTATGGACAAGGACGTGTTAGTAAAGGTTGAAGGCCTTTACATCCCTGCTGATTTCATAGTCTTAGATACTGGAAAGGAAGAGGATGAATCCATCATCCTAGGAAGACCTTTCCTAGCCACAGCAAGAGCTGTGATTGACGTGGACAGAGGAGAATTGATCCTTCAAATAAATAAAGACAACCTTGTGTTTACAACTCAAGGATCTCTCTCTACATCCATGGAGCGGAAGCAGAAAAAGCTTCTCTCAAAGCAGAGTCAAACAAAGCCCCCACAGTCAAACTCTAAGTTTGGTGTTGGGAGGCTACAACCAAACTCTAAGTTTGGTGTTGAACTCCCATATCCAAACTCTAAGTTTGGTGTTGGAGAGTCTCAACAATGCTCTGAACATCTGTGAGGCTCCATGAGAGCCCACTGTCAAGCTATTGACATTAAAGAAGCGCTTATTGGGAGGCAACCCAATTTTTATTTATCTAACTATATTTTTTTCTTAGTTATATGTCTTTATAGGTTCATGATCATGAGGAGTCACAAAATAAATATAAAAATTGAAAACGGAATCAAAAACAGCAGAAGAAAAATCACACCCTGGAGGAAGCATCTGCCTGGCGTTCAACGCCAGAACAGAGCATGGTTCTGGCGCTGAACGCCCAAAATGGGCAGTATCTAGGCGCTGAACGCCCAAAATGGGCATCATCTGGGCGCTGAACGCCAGAATTGCACCCTGGAGAGGAGCTGGCGCTGAACGCCCAAAACAAGCATGGTTTTGGCGTTCAACGCCAGAAATGGGCAACAAATGGGCGTTGAACGCCCAAAATGGGCACCAACCTGGCGCTGAACGCCCAGAGTTGTGTGCAAGGGCATTTTACATGCCTAATTTAGTGCAAGGTTGTAAATCCTTGAACACCTCAGGATTTGTGGACCCCACAGGATCATCTCAGGATCTGTGGACCCCACAGAATCCCCACCTACCTCCACTCACTTCTTCTCTCCCCTCACCACTCTCTTTCACAAAATCCCATAAACACTCTTCCCCAAAACCCTTCACCAATCACCTCAATCTCTCTTCCCCATCACCTCCTCACCACTCACATCCATTCACTCATCCCCATAAACCTACCTCATAAACTCCAACTACCTTCAAAATTCAAAATCAATTTCCCACCCAAACCCACCCTATATGGCCGAAACTCCACCCCCCTCCCATCCCTATATATAACCCTCCATTCTTCCTCATTTTCACACAACACAACCCTCTCTTCTCTTCTTGGCCGAAACACAACCCCTTCTCCCTCTCCTCCATTTCTTCTTCTTCTTCATCTATTCTTTCTTTTCTTGCTCGAGGGCGAGCAAAATTCTAAGTTTGGTGTGGTAAAAGCATAAGCTTTTTGTTTTTCCATTACCATTGATGGCACCTAAGACCGGAGAATCCTCTAGAAAAGGAAAAGAAAAGACAAAAGCTTCCACCTCCGAGTCATGGGAGATGGAAAGGTTCATCTCCAAAGCCCATCAAGACCACTTCTATGATGTTGTGGCCAAGAAGAAGGTGATCCCCGAGGTCCCTTTCATACTCAAAAGAAATGAGTATCCGGAGATCCGACATGAAATTCAAAGAAGAGGTTGGGAAGTTCTAACAAATCCCATCCAACAAGTCAGCGTCCTAATGGTTCAAGAGTTCTATGCCAATGCATGGATCACCAAGAACCATGATCAAAGTAAGAACCCGGATCCAAAGAACTATGTTACAATGGTTCGGGGAAAATACTTAGATTTTAGTCCAGAAAATATGAGGTTGGCGTTCAACTTGCCAAACATGGAAGAGAACGCACGCCCCTATACAAGGAGAGTCAACTTTGATCAAAGGTTGGACCAAGTCCTTATGGACATATGTGTAGAAGGAGCTCAATGGAAAATTGACTCAAAAGGCAAACCGGTTCAACTAAGAAGACTGGACCTTAAGCCTGTAGCTAGAGGATGGTTGGAGTTCATTCAATGCTCAATCATTCCCACTAGCAACCGGTCTGAAGTTACTATAGACCGGGCCATCATGATCCATAGCATCATGATTGGAGAAGAGGTGGAAGTTCATGAGATTATACCTCAAGAACTCTACAAGGTGGCTGACAAGTCCTCCACTATGGCAAGGTTAGCCTTTCCTCACCTCATTTGCCACCTATGCAATTCGGCTGGGGTTGACATAGAGGGAGATATCCTCATTAAAGAGGACAAGCCCATCACTAAGAAAAAGATGGAGCAAGCAAGAGAGCCCATTCATGGAGCTCAAGAGGCGTATGAAGCTCATCACCATGAGATCCCAGAGATGCCTCAAATGCATTTTCCTCCACAAAACTATTGGGAGCAAATCAACACCTCCCTAGGAGAATTGAGTTCCAATATGGGACAACTAAGGGTGGAACATCAAGAGCACTCCATCATCCTTCATGAAATAAGAGAAGATCAAAAAGCAATGAGGGAGGAGCAACAAAGACAAGGAAGAGACATAGAAGAGCTCAAGGACATCATTGGTTCCTCAAGAAGGAAACGCCACCATCACTAAGGTGGATTCATTCCTTGTCCTTATTTCTTCTGTTTTTCATTTTCTATACTATGTGCTTATCTATGTTTGTGTCTTCATTACATGATCATTAGTAGTTAGTAACTATGTCTTAAAGTTATGAATGTCCTATGAATCCATCACCTCTCTTAAATGAAAAATGTTTTAATTCAAAAGAACAAGAAGTACATGAGTTTCGAATTTATCCTTGAACTTAGCTTAATTATATTGATGTGGTGACAATGCTTCTTGTTTTCTGAATGTATGCTTGAACAGTGCATATGTCTTTTGAAGTTGTTGTTTAAGAATGTCAAATATGTTGGCTCTTGAAAGAATGATGACAAAGAGACATGTTATTTGATAATCTGAAAAATTATAAAAATGATTCTTGAAGCAAGAAAAAGCAGCAAAGAACAAAGCTTGCAGAAAAAAAATAGGCGAAAAAAAATATAGAAAGAAAAAGAAAAAGTAAGCAGAAAAAGCCAAAGCTCTTAAAACCAAGAGGCAAGAGCAAAAAGCCAATAACCCTTAAAACCAAAAGGCAACGGCAAATAAAAAGGATCCCAAGGCTTTGAGCATCAGTGGATAGGAGGGCCCAAAGGAATAAAATCCTGGTCTAAGCGGCTAAACCGAGCTGTCCCTAACCATGTGCTTGTGGCGTGTAGGTGTCAAGTGAAAACTTGAGACTGAGCGGTTAAAGTCAAGGTCCAAAGCAAAAAAAGAGTGTGCTTAAGAACCCTGGACACCTCTAATTGGGGACTTTAGCAAAGCTGAGTCACAATCTGAAAAGGTTCACCCAATTATGTGTCTGTGGCATTTATGTATCCGGTGGTAATACTGGAAAACAAAGTGCTTAGGGCCACGGCCAAGACTCATAAAATAGCTGTGTTCAAGAATCATCATACTGAACTAGGAGAATCAATAACACTATCTGAACTCTGAGTTCCTATAGATGCCAATCATTCTGAACCTCAAATGATAAAGTGAGATGCCAAAACTATTCAAGAGGCAAAAAGCTATAAGTCCCGCTCATATGATTGAAGCTATGTTTCATTGATAGTTTGGAATTTATAGTATATTCTCTTCTTTTTATCCTATTTGATTTTCAGTTACTTGGGAACAAGCAACAATTTAAGTTTGGTGTTGTGATGAGCGGATAATTTATACGCTTTTTGGCATTGTTTTTAGTATGTTTTTAGTAGGATCTAGTTACTTTTAGGGATGTTTTCATTAGTTTTTATGTTAAATTCACATTTCTGGACTTTACTATGAGTTTGTGTATTTTTCTGTGATTTCAGGTATTTTCTGGCTGAAATTGAGGGACTTGAGCAAAAATCAGATTCAGAGGTTGAAGAAGGACTGCTGATGTTGTTGGATTCTGACCTCCCTGCACTCCAAATGGATTTTCTGGAGCTACAGAACTCAAAATGGCGCGCTTCCAATTGCTTTGGAAAGTAGACATCCAGGGCTTTCCAGAAATGTATAATAGTCCATACTTTGCTCAAGTTTAGACGACGCAAACTGGCGTTCAACGCCAGCTCTCTGCCCAATTCTGGCGTCCAGCGCCAGAAACAAGTTGCAAAGTGGAGTTCAACGCCCAAAATGGCACAAAAGCTGGCGTTCAAGTTCAAGAATAACCTCTCCACGTGTAGACTTCAAGCTCAGCCCAAGCACACACCAAGTGGGCCCCGGAAGTGGATTTATGCATCAATTACTTACTTCTGTAAACCCTAGTGACTAGTTTATTATAAATAGAACTTGTTATCATTGTATTCAGAGTCTTGGTTACTCCGGTTCCCCTCTGGGGCCGAGACCAATGAACTCCATTATCACTTATGTATTTTCAACGGTAGAGTTTCTACACTCCATAGATTAAGGTGTGGAGCTCTGCTGTTCCTCAAAGATTAATGCAAAGTACTGCTGTTTTCTATTCAATTCATCTTATTTCGCTTCCAAGATATTCATTCGCACTTCAATCTGAATGTGATGAACGTGACAATCATCATCATTCCCTATGAACGCGTGCCTAACAACCACTTCCGTTCTACATTAGATTGAATGAGTATCTCTTAGATCTCTTAATCGGAATCTTCGTGGTGTAAGCTAGAATGATGGTGGCATTCAAGAGAATCCGGAAAGTCTAAACCTTGTCTGTGGTATTCCGAATAGGATTCAATGATTGAATGACTGTGACGAGCTTCAAACTCGCGATTGCTGGGCATAGTGACAGACGCAAAAGGATAGTAAATCCTATTCCAGCATGATCGAGAACCGACAAATGAATAGCCGTGCCGTGACAGGGTGCGTTGACCATTTTCACTGAGAGGATAGGATGTAACCATTGACAAGGGTGATGCCTCTAGACGATTAGCCGTGCTGTGACAGGGCATTTGGATAATTTTTTCGAGAGAAGACCGAAAGTAGCCATTGACAATGGTGATGCATTACATAAAGCCAGCCATGGAAAGGAGTAAGACTGATTGGATGAAGATAGCAGGAAAGCAGAGGTTCAGAGGAACGAAAGCATCTCTATTCGCTTATCTGAAATTCTCACCAATGATTTACATAAGTATTTCTATCCCTATTTTATTAATTATTTTCGAAAACCCCATTACTATTTTATATCCGCCTGACTGAGATTTACAAGGTGATCATAGCTTGCTTCATACCAACAATCTCCGTGGGATTCGACCCTTACTCACGTAAGGTATTACTTGGACGACCCAGTGCACTTGCTGGTTAGTTGTGCGAAGTTGTGAACCATGGTATTGGCATCATGTTTTTGGCGCCATTGCCAGGGAAAGAAAGAGCAATGAATTTTACATAATCAAAGTGTAATCACAATTTCTGCGCACCACTCATCACAACACCAAACTTAAATTGTTGCTTGTCCCCAAGCAACTGAAAATCAAATAGGATAAAAAGAAGAGAATATACTATAAATTCCAAATATCAATGAAACTTAGCTCCAATTAGATGAGCGGGACTAGTAGCTTTTTGCCTCTTGAATAGTTTTGGCATCTCACTTTATCCATTGAAGTTCAGAATGATTGGCATCTATAGGAACTCAGAATTCAGATAGTGTTATTGATTCTCCTAGTTCAGTATGTTGATTCTTGAACACAGCTACTTTATGAGTCTTGGCCGTGGCCCTAAGCACTTTGTTTTCCAGTATTACCACCGGATACATAAATGCCACAGACTCATAACTGAGTGAACCTTTTCAGATTGTGACCCAACTTTGCTAGAGTCCCCAATTAGAGGTGTCCAGGGTTCTTAAGCACACTCTTCTTTTTGCTTTGGACCTTGACTTTAACCGCTCAGTCTCAAGTTTTCACTTGACACCTTCACGCCACAAGCACATGGTTTAGGGACAGCTTGGTTTTGCCGCTTAGGCCAGGATTTTATTCCTTTAGGCCCTCCTATCCACTGATGCTCAAAGCCTTAGATCCTTTTTATTACCCTTGCCTTTTGGTTTTAAGGGCTATTGGCTTTTTGCTCTTGCCTTTTGGTTTTAAGAGCTTTTGGCTTTTTCTGCTTGCTTTTTCTTTTTTTTTTCTTTTCTTTTTTTTCACCATTTTTCTTTTCTTTTTTTTTTTCTGCAAGCTTTGTTCTTCACTGCTTTTTCTTGCTTCAAGAATCATTTTTATGATTTTTCAGATTATCAAATAACATTTCTCCTTTTCCTCATTCTTCAAGAGCCAACAATTTTAACATTCATAAACAACAATATCAAAAGACATATGCACTGTTCAAGCATTCATTCAGAAAACAAAAAAGTATTGTCACCACATCAAAATAATTAAACTAATTTCAAGGATGAATTCAAAATTCATGTACTTCTTGTTCTTTCGTAATTAAAACATTTTTCATTTAAGAGAGGTGATGGATTCATAGGACATTCATAGCTTTAAGACATAGACACTTAAACACTAATGATCATATAGTTAAGACACAAACATAATTAGAACATAAAGCATAGTAAACGAAAAATAGGAAAATAAGAACAACGAGATTAAGGAATGGGTCCACCTTAGTGAGGGTGGCGTCTTCCTCTTCTTGAAGAACCAATTGTGCTCTTGAGCTCCTCTATGTCTCTTCCTTGCCTTTGTTGCTCCTCCCTCATAGCTCTTTGATCTTCTCTAATATCATGGAGGATGATGGAGTGCTCTTGGTGCTCCATCCTTAGTTTTCCCATGTTGGAACTTAATTCTCCTAGGGAGGTGTTGATTTGCTCCCAATAGTTTTGTGGAGGGAAGTGCATCCCTTGAGGCATCTCAGGGATTTCATGGTGAGGAATTTCCTCATGCTCTTGTTGAGGCCCATGATCTCTTGTTTGCTCCATCCTTTTCTTAGTGATGAGCTTTTGAGATGAATCTCTCCATCTCTCATGACTCAGAGGTGGAAGCTTTTGCCTTCCCTTTCCTCTTTCTTGAGATTTCTCTGGCCTTAGGTGCCATTAATGGTTATAGAAAAATAAAAAGCAATGCTTTTACCACACCAAACTTAAAATGTTTGCTCATCCTCGAGCAAAAGAAGAAAGAAAGAAGGAGAAGAAGAAGAAAAATGGAGGAGAGGGAGAGAGGTGTGTATTCGGCCAAGGGGAAGAAGAAAGGGTTGTGTTTTGTGAAAATGAAAGAGTAATGAGGGGTTTATATAGGAGGGGGGAAGGTTTAGGATTCAGCCATTAGGGTTGGGTTTGGGAGGGAAAAGAGTTTGAATTTTAGAGGTAGGTGGGGTTTTTGGGGAAGAGTGGATGGATGTGAGTGGTGAAGAGGTGATGGGGAAGAGTGAGTGAGGTGATTGGTGAAGGGTATTTAGGGAAGAGAGTTATGAAAAGGTGTGAAGGAGAGAGAAGAAGAGATGGGGATCCCGTGGGGTCCACAGATCCAGTGGGGTCAAGGACTTAACATCCCTGCTCCAATTAGGCGTGTAAAACGCCCTTAGCATGCATGTCTGGCGTTAAACGCCAGCTTGCTGCTTGTTTCTGGCGTTTAACGCCATCTCCATGCTCTGTCCTGGCGTTAAACGCCAGTATGGTGCTTGTTTCTGCCGTTTAACGCCAGCTTGATGCTTCTTTCTGGCGTTAAACGCCAGTTTGATGCTTCTTACTGGCGTTTAAACGCCAGTAAGTTCTTCCTCCAGGGTGAGCTGTTTTTAAAGCTGTTTTTCATTCTGTTTTTGATTTTTCAGTAGTTTTTTTGTGACTCCACATGATCATCAACCTAATAAAACATGAAATAAAATAGATATAATTAAATAACATTGGGTTGCCTCCCAACAAGCGCTTCTTTAATGTCAATAGCTTGACAGTGAGCTCTCATGGAGCCTCACAGATAATCAGAGCATTGTTAGGACCTCCCAACACCAAACTTAGAGTTTGACTGTGGGAGCTTTGGTTGACTCTGCAGTGAGAGAAGCTTTTCATGCTTACTCTCCATGGTTACAGAAGGAGATCCTTGAGTTTTAAACACAAGGTTGTCCTCATTCAGTTGAAGAACCAACTCTCCTCTATCTACATCGATCACAGCTTTTGCTGTGGCTAGGAAGGGTCTTCCAAGGATGATGGATTCATCCTCATCCCTCCCAGTGTCTAGGATTATGAAATCAGCAGGGATGTAAAGGCCTTCAACCTTTACTAACACGTCCTCTACTAGTCCATAAGCCTGTTTCATGGATTTGTCTGCCATCTCTAATGAGAATTTTGGCAGCCTGTACCTCAAAGATTCCTAGTTTCTGCATTACAGAGAGTGGCATGAAGTTTATGCCTTACCCCAGGTCACACAGAGCCTTCTCAAAGGTCATGGTGCCTATGATACAGGGTATTAAGAATTTACCAGGATCCTGTTTCTTTTGAGGTAATTTCTGCATATCCAATGCATTCAGTTCATTGGTGAGCAAGGGAGGTTCATCTTCCCAAGTCTCAGTACCAAATAATTTGGTATTCAACTTCATGATTACACCAAGGTACTTAGCAACTTGCTCTTCAGTAAAGTCATCATCCTCTTCAGAGGAAGAATACTCATCAGAGCTCATGAAGGGCAGAAGGAGGTTCAATGGAATCTCTATGGTCTCTAGATGAGCCTTAGATTCCTTTGGTTCCTCAAAGGGAAACTCCTTATTGGTCACTGAACGTCCCAGGAGGTCTTCCTCACTAGGATTTACGTCCTTCTCCTCCTCTCTGGGTTTGGCCACACCATGTAAGGTAATGGCCTTGCACTCTCTTTTTGGATTCTCTTATGTATTGCTTGGGAGAGTACTAGGAGGAGTTTCAGTGACCCTTTTACTCAGCTGGCCTACTTGTGCCTCTAAATTTCTAATAGAGGACCTTGTTTTATTCATGAAACTTAAAGTGGCCTTAGATAGATCAGAGACTATATTTGCTAAGCTAGATAGATTCTGCTTAGAATTCTCTGCCTGTTGCTGAGTGGATGATGGAAAAGGCTTGCTATTGCTAAACCTGTTTCTTCCACCATTATTAAAGCCTTGTTGAGGCTTTTGTTGATCCTTCCATGAGAAATTTGGATGATTTCTCCATGATGGATTATAGGTGTTTCCATAGGGTTCACCCATGTAATTCACCTCTGCTATTGCAGGGTTCTCAGGATCATAAGCTTCTTCTTCAGCAGATGCCTCTTGAGCATTGTTGGATGCAGCTTGCAATCCATTCAGATTCTGAGAAATCATATTGACTTGCTGAGTCAATATTTTGTTCTGAGCCAATATGGCATTCAGAGCATCAATTTCAAGAACTCCCTTCCTCTGAGGCATCCCATTACTCACAGGATTCCTTTCAGAAGTGTACATGAACTGGTTATTTGCAACCATGTCAATGAGTTCCTGAGCTTCTGTAGGCGTTTTCTTTAGGTGAATGGATCCACCTGTAGAATGGTCCAATGACATCTTAGATAATTCAGACAGACCATCATAGAGTATATCCAGGATGGTCCATTCTGAAAGCATGTCAGAGGGACACTTTTTGGTCAGTTACTTGTATCTCTCCCAAGCTTCATAGAGAGATTCACCTTCTTTCTGTCTGAAGGTTTGAACATCCACTCTAAGCTTACTCAGCTTTTGAGGAGGAAAGAACTTGGCTAAGAAAGCCGTGACCAGCTTATCCCAAGAGCTCAGGCTATCTTTAGGTTGAGAGTTCAACCATATTCTAGCTCTGTCTCTTACAGCAAACGGAAAAAGCATAAGCCTGTAGACCTCGGGATCAACCCCATTGGTCTTAACAGTGTCACAGATCTGCAAGAATTCAGTTAAGAACTGAAAAGTATCTTCTGATGGAAGTCCATGAAACTTGCAATTCTGTTGCATCAGAGAAACTAATTGAGGCTTTAGCTCAAAATTGTTTGCTCCAATGGAAGGGATTGAGATGCTTCTTCCATGTGAGTTGGAATTTGGTGCAATAAAGTCACCAAGCATCTTCCTTGCACCTCCACCATTATTATTGGTTTCGGCCATGTCTCCTTCTTTTTCGAAAAATTCTGTCAGATTTTCTCCAGAGAGTTGTGCTTTAGCTTCCCTTAGCTTCCTCTTCAGAGTCCTTTCAGGTTCAGGATTAGCTTCAACAAGAATGTTCTTATCCTTGCTCCTGCTCATGTGAAAAAGAAGAGAACAGAAAAGAAGGGGAATCCTCTATGTCACAGTATAGAGATTCCTTTATGTGAGTAGAAGAAGAAAAGAATAGAGGTAGAAAGAGAATAAGAAGAATTCGAACACAGATAGAGGGAGGGGTTCGAATTTTAAGTAGAGAAGTGTTAGTAATTAAATAAATTAAATAGAAAGAGATGAGAGGGAGAAGAAATTTGAAAATAATTAAAAAGGAAAAGGAAAATATTTTTGTTTTTATTTTAATTTTAAGTTAAAATTCGAATTTGTTAAAAGAAATAAAATTAAAATTTAAAACAATTAGTTAATTAGAGGAATTTTGAAAAAGAGGAAGGTGATTTTCGAAAATTAGAGAGAGAAAGTTAGTTAGGTGATTTTGAAAAAGATAAGAATCAAACAAGATAAGATTAATTGAAAAAGATTTGAAAATCAATTTTGAAAAGATAAGAAGTTAGATAAGAAGTTAGAAAAGATTTTGAAATTGATTTTGAAAAAGATGTGATTGAAACTTATTTTGAAAAAGATTTGAAAAAGAAAATTAAAAAGATTTTATTTTGAAAATTAAAGTTGATTACTTGACTAACAAGAAACAAAAAGATATGATTTTAAAATTTAAAGATTGAACCTTTCTTACTAGGCAAGTAACAAACTTAAATTTTTTGAATCAATCACATTAATTGTTAGCATTAATTTCGAAAATGTGAAATAGAAATAAGAAAAAGATTTTGAAAATAAATTTTGAAAATTTCGAAAATTATGAAAAAATGAAAAGGATTTGATTTTTGAAAAAGATAAGATTTTTAAATTGAAAATTTAATTTGACTCATAAGAAACAACTAGATTTTAAAAATTTTTGAAAAAGTCAACTCAGATTTTCGAATTTTATGAGAAGAAAAAGGGAAAGATATTTTTTTATTTTTGAATTTTTAATGATGAGAGAGAAAAACATCAAAAAGACTCAATGCATGAAAATTTTGGATCAAAACAAATGATGCATGCAAGAACACTATGAATGTCAAGATGAACACCAAGAACACTTTGCATGTCAAGATGAACACCAAGAACTTATTTTTGAAAATTTTTAAGAAAAGACACACATGCAAGACACCAAACTTAAAAATTTTTAATGTTGAGACACTAACAAATTGAAAATGCATATGAAAAACAAGAAAAGATACAAAACATGAAAATGCAAAGATCAAACAAAGAAGTTCATCAAGAACAACTTGAAGATCATGAAGAACACATGCATGAATTTTCGAAAAATGCAAGAAAATTATAAAAACATGCAATTGACACCAAACTTATAATTTGACACAAGACTCTAACAAGAAACACAAAGTTATTTTTGGTTTTATGATTTTATTAAAAAAAATTTTTGGATTTTTCAAAAATTATTTGGAAAAAGAAAATAAGAAACTCAAAATTTTTAATAAAGATTCCAGGAATCATGCAATGTTAGTCTAAAGTTTCAGTCTAAAGAGATTAGACAAGGCAGAACAAGCTTCAGCAGGACATTACATGCAACAGCCAAATTGATGGGAATCAACTGACTCTTGTGATGATAAAAGCATCATTTGAAACTCTAGAATTCATTCTTAAAAATTCTGAAGAACATAGAATACTTTATTTATTTATTTATTTATTTTTTTTAAATTTTTCGAAAATAAAAAGAACAAAAACAAAAGGCTTAAAAATTAAAATAAAATTACCTAATCTGAGCAACAAGATGAACCATCAGTTGTCCAAACTCGAACAATCCCCGGCAACGGCGCCAAAAACTTGGTGCACGAAATCATGATCGTTCATTCCTTGGTAACGGCGCCAAAAACTTCATGCGCACGTTCATAAATTTAGTTCTTTGTCACAACTTCGCACAACTAACCAGCAAGTGCACTGGGTCGTCCAAGTAATAAACCTTACGTGAGTAAGGGTCGATCCCACGGAGATTGTCGGCTTGAAGCAAGCTATGGTCACCTTGTAAATCTCAGTCAGGCGAATTCAAATGGTTATAGAGTTTTAATAATTAAAATATAATTAAAATATAAAATGGGATAGAGATACTTATGTAATTCATTGGTGAGAATTTCAGATAAGCGTATAGAGATGCTTTCGTTCCTCCTGAACCTCTGCTTTCCTGCTGTCTCCATCCAATCATTCCTACTCCTTTCCATGGCAAGCTTGTGTAGGGCATCACCGTCATCAATGGCTACATCTCGTCCTCTCAGTGAAAATGGTCCAAAATGCGCTGTCACCGCACGGCTATTCATCTGTCGGTTCTCGATCATACTGGAATAGGATTCAGTAATCCTTTTGCGTCTGTCACTACGCCCAGCACTCACGAGTTTGAAGCTCGTCACAGCCATCCCTTCCCAGATCCTACTCGGAATACCACAGACAAGGTTTAGACTTTCCGGATCTCAAGAATGGCCGCCAATAATTCTAGCCTATACCACGAAGACTCTGATCTCATGGAATGGAAGGCTCGATTGTCAGGCGAGGCAACCATGCGTCATGAACCAGGAGGCTAAGAGATATGCACTCAAGCTATTGCAAGTAGAACGGAAGTAGTTGTCAGGCACGCGTTCATAGGTGAGAATGGTGATGAGTGTCACGGATCATCACCTTCCTCAGGTTGAAGAACAAGTGTATATCTTAGATAAGAAATAGGCTTGAGTTGAATAGAAAAACAATAGTACTTTGCATTAATTCATGAGGAACAGCAGAGCTCCACAGCTTAATCTATGGTGTGTAGAAACTCTACCGTTGAAAATATATAAGAACAAGGTCCAGGCATGGCCGAATGGCCAGCCTTCATGATCTAAGAACTAAACGTCTCAAGATGTAAATACAATAGTAAGAAATCCTATTTATACTAAACTAGTTACTAGGGTTTACAAAGATAAGTAATTTATGCAGAAATCCACTTCCGGAGCCCACTTGGTGTATGCTTGGGCTGAGCGTTAAAGCTTTCACGTGTAGAGGTCTTTCTTGGAGTTAAACGCCAGTTTGTAACTTGTTTCTGGCGTTTAACCCTGCTTTGCAACCTGTTTCTGGCGTTTAACTCCAGAATAGGGCAGAGAGCTGGCGTCGAACACCAGTTTGCGTGGTCTAAACTTGGGAAAAGTATGGACTATTATATATTGCTGGAAAGCCCTGGATGTCTACTTTCCAACGCAATTAAAAGCGCACCATTTGGACTCTTGTAGCTCCAGAAAATCCACTTTGAGTGCAGGAAGGTTAGAATCCAACAGCATTTGCAGTCCTTCTTCAGCCTCTGAATCAGATTTTTGCTCAGGTCCCTCAATTTCAGCCAGAAAATACCTGAAATCACAGAAAAATACACAAACTCATAGTAAAGTCCAGAAATGTAATTTTTATTTAAAAATTAATAAAAATATACTAAAAACTAACTAAATCATACTAAAAACTATGTAAAAACAATGCCAAAAAGCGTATAAATTATCCGCTCATCACAGGCCTTTATAGCTAACATTGCATAATGCAATTGGGTGAAATTGAGTGATGAATTCTGGCCTTGTAACCTTCAGAATAAGGGTGATTAAGGCTTTATTGTGACTTTTAATATTACTTGGCTCTTCCCAGCAGCTCTTAACATGATTGATGACGCTCTCCCCTATAATATCCCAATTTTCTTTGTAGAAAATGGCTGGGAAGCCATCCAACCCAGGTGCTTTGAGGGACCCAATCCTGAAGAAAGCATTTTTAATCTCTTCCCCAGTGGGCATCACATCCATATTCCGTTTTACATCCTCATGAATCTTTGGGTAGGATTTGGAGGATTGGAGTTGTATTGTATCACCTTGTTCTTGGTACAAGCATGTGAAAAAATTAATTGCTAAGTTTTCCAACTCCTCTTGGTCTTCCACCCAAGTCCCTTCATTATTCCGCAGCTTAAGGATCTTGTTCTTCCTCCTAAGAATAATGGTTCTTGTATGATAGTAGCGGGTGTTACAGTCCCCATCAATAATCCACTTCTCCCGAGACTTTTCCAACCACAAAATTTCTTCTCTATCAAGGGTATCTGCCAGCTCTTTATGAAGTTGAAGTTCTAACCTTTCAAGAAAAGGGTTCTTACCATTTGCCTGAGCCCTCTGTATGCCTCCAATGCGATTAATAAGTCTTCTCTTCATCCTTTCAACATGGCCAAAAACTTCCTTGTTCCACCTAGAGAGGTTGCTACACAGGGCTGTGAGAGTATTGTCAAGACTCTCCTCGTAATTCCAGTTCTGTCTGACGGTTTTCTTGTACTCAGGGTGTGTAATCCACATCGCTTCATATCAGAAGGGTCTTTCATACCTACTGGCTAACTGGGGATTTAGAGTAACAAGGAGGGGATGGTGATCCGAGCGCATTCGAGTTAACACATCAATTTTTGCCTCCGCAAACTTAGTTCTCCAGTCAATATTACAAAGGGCCCTATCTAACCTTTTAAAAACACGTTCCATCCCTTCCCAGATAGGGCCCTTCCAAGTAAATTTGGCCCAATGTATCCCAAATCTATCAAACAACAATCATCTATCCATTTTTTAAATTTTGCGCAAGCATGTAAGTCTGTTCGTCCCCCACCCTTCTTTTCCGAGGCGCACATAATCTCATTGAAATCCCCTACAAGGAGCCAAGCTTTGGACATACATGTCGCTATAGTTCTCAACTCTGACCATAAACTCCTTCTAGTCCTTTCTTGTGGGCTCGCATAGATTGCTGTTAGCATCCAGCTATGGTTGTTTCCATGAGTTACCTCCATATGTATGAATTGCACACAAGATCTAACCACTTTAACAGAGATATTTAGGTCATTCCAAATAATCCAAATTCTTCCACTAAAACCGTTGGCATCCTGCACATGACTAAAGGCAAACCCACTTCTATCAATAGTGCGGCGCGCAGTATCTCCACTACACCTCGTTTCCTGTAGGATGACCAGATCAGGTTTATGCATTCTCAGATATTCCTTAAGGGTGCGAGTGAAGGACTGACTCGCTGCCCCTCTACAATTCCATGAGAAAATAATCATCAGATCAGATCTAAAGAAAAGAAAGGATGGCCTCATTGCTCCATAGCTGCATCGTCCTCCCCACGGGGCACTTCCACTTCCATGGTTCCCTCGCCCTCCTCTCTTTCCTTTATCGGGCCGCTTCCCTTCCCATTCTCTAACCAGTGATTTTGGTTCTCTTCCACCATGCCAGCTCTCACACCCTTGGCTTCGTAGAGAAGAGCAGCCTCAGCCATTATCTCCGTATCAATTGTGTTCATGTCTGGTGGCTCTGGCTCAGGACTCTCATCCATTGCTTCATCAACTTGTCCTGTTTCTGGGACAAATGACTCTTCCATTTGTGAATCTTGTGAATTGAAGGTGGGGTCTGAGTTTTGTGACTCTGGGGCATTATTGGAGCTAAGGTTTGGGATATTATTTGTCAGATTCTTCATATTTGGTTCAATGGTGTGGCTGTGGGGTGTTTGGTTTATGTTTCTAATTTGGGTCAGGATTTTTTCTTTTTGTGGGTGCTTAGTTTGGTCTGGTGGGTTACTGGGGTTAAAAACTAGTTGGGTTGCTTGGCCTACATTGCCATTGGACTTTGGTTAGGCTGAAATGGTTATTATTGTACTTTTTTGGTTATAGGCTTTCTCATTACTTTTGGATGCTTGGTTCTCTTTCCTTTTGCTCATTGTGGGTGCTAAAGTCAGGGTGCTTGTCGTATTGTTGGGGACATTCCCTGTGCCCTCATGATTGGCTTTGGGGTCATTATTGTTCTCATCATCGAGGACAGCAAACCTCGTATCAGCAATTGCTACCTTTCCTTTCCTTACCTCTCCTCCATTCACCCCACTACTTGTACCTGTGTCTCCCCCTTTTTTTTGTATTTCTGCCACGCGTCCCCCTTTGTACGATCCAAAGGGCTCTTCTAGTACGTCAATGATGCTTTTGCCCTTGTCAAGGTTGGCATTTCCCGTATTAACCTTTCCATTTATGTCTCCTCCACTTCCATTCCCCTGAATTTCTCCTTCTCTCTGTGCCTCTTCTGTGACTTTCTAGCCAACGTTCTCCCCAGTTTTTCTGCCTGGACAATTTGCTTTTTCATGCCCCCACAATCCCACAAGAGAAGCATATATTATGTATGCCCTCGTACTCCACCAAGTAGCGGATTCCATTAATGGAGTATTGGGAGATCAGTGGTTGTGATAGGTCTAGCTCAAGCACAACCTTGCAAACCTTCCTCGACACTTGTTAGCTGTGTTAGTGTCTACTTTTAGTGTTCTTCCGATTACATTGCCAATCTTCTGCAGCATTTCATCTTCATAATATTCGATAGCAACGCCGGACAACCTTATCCACGCTGCCACCGTGTCAATGGTAGCTTCCATTGGGTTGAAGTCTGGCTTCCAAAATCTCAGAGTGAGATAGTGGTCAAATATCTTTCATGGCCCCCCAGTGAGGGTGTACTCAAGATCCTCTTGAGAGAAGAATTTGACGATAAAAAACTCATTCCCTATATCAATGACTTCAATACTTCCCTATTTCCCCCACATTGCTTCAAGCCTCCTAGTAAGCACCGGCAAGGATATCCTCCTTCCCATAAGCTTAACAATGAGTGTTTTCCACCAGGGCATTCTTAAGCTCTTCATTGCAGCTTCATTAACTACAAAGTTAAAGATACCATTTACCTTCTCAACACGGATCTCAGGTTGCAGGCCTTCCCCCTCCTCATCATCAGACTCATCTGATGATTCTGAACTCTCATTTTCTTCTATGGCTACTGGCTTCTTGCCACCTTTCACCGCCTCACTGAAGGATCTTCTAGATGGCTGCTCCTCGTTGGGACAACCTTCCCTTTCTTCCACCATCCAATCTTCTTCTCTTGGAACTAGTGACATATCTCCAGAAAAGTCAAGACCTTCACCACCTTTCCTTATCTTTTTAGCTGAGCATTGTTCTCGATTGCGTCTCGACGTTCTGGGGGCTCATGGGAACGGGAGTGTCCTCCCCTAACATAACCACCTCTCATTGGTGGCTCACAAAGATAATTGAGGAAGCTTGTGATTGGAAGTGCTAACGAGAGAAAGTTTAACGAATTTTTTTGTTTCTTTCTCCTCCTCATGTTTCTTTGTAAAATCACATTTTTTGATAAGTGTTTTTCTCATTCTATAAATATTTAAAATGTGAAATTAGAAAAATAATTATTCACAGCAATTTAATAACAGATAACATCACACGAACAATAAACTTCAATAATAAATAATAAATCACAACACACAAGCAATAAAACATATTATACAAAGAATAAAACTCACTGTACATTTAGAATGATAGCACATAAATAATGAACTTCAACATACAAATACATAATCATAGTACATAAACAATGAATGCTAATAAAAACAATGAATTGGATCAATTTAATTGGACTTGATTTTTTTTTTAAGTTAGGAGTGAGACTTAAGATTTTTAAATGAAGATAAAAAAGCTATATCATTTAAATTATAACTCGTTGACATTTAATTGAATTTGATTACCAAAAAAATTTGTACGTGTAATATTATTGTATAACTTAATGCATTCATCCGAAGTTAAAACCGCATTTTATTACTTATGTATATATAATAATTGTCTTTTTTTTTTAAATAATTTATTTAAAAAACACAACTTCTTTTAAATTATTACAAATTAACATCCAAAATCTTATTTGTTTAAATTTTAGTTGTTTGATAATCTCAAATTAGTAAATTAGTGTGGGAAAACCCCAAAATACTGCTACGACAAAGACACCCCCATTTCCCAATTTCTATTCACTTACCAGCCGATACCCACGGCTCCAAATTTCCCTAATCTTCTCTCCCACAGGCCACAGGCCACAGCCCCCAGTCTGTCGCTCTGTTAAAAACCAGAACCGCCAACCACTTCTTTTTCCAGCACCACCCCCGTCTCTTCACTGCGGTTACTGCCATGTGTTCTCCCTCCACCGTCGCTGTTGCTATGTAATGCCTCTCCGGCGAGGCTGCAACCTGTGAGCTCGTCGCCGATCTCCTCTCCCCTGGTCTTATGTGCCTCTCTCCGCCGCTGTTGTACTCTCTGCTTACCCACCTCGGTCACTGCCTCTGTACTCTCTCTTTTCTCAGGTCAGGTCTCGCCACCGATCTGTTCTCTTCTAGTTTTCTGTTCCTATCTCTACATTGATTATGATTATTGAATATTGATGACTTGATGCGTATAGTTCAATTTTTTAAATTTCTATTTTATTAGGTTAGTTCTGGTTTTGCCTCTTTATGGGATGAAAATACCGCGTGTGACTAAACTTGATTAAATTCAGCGAGGGCTCTTTAATCAGCGGGGGCTCTTTAATCTTTAGAGCCTTAATTTGCTTGTGTATGATTAAACCTTGTTATTTATTAAAGGATGAACTAATTAACATTCTGGAGCCTTAATTTACTTCTGTTTTGTTTGTCATTTGGATTTAATTGAAGACAAATGGAAGGAGAAAGGCCTTAGTTTACTTCTGTTTTGCTTGCCATTTAGATTCAATAATCCATCTTCATTGAACACAGTGTAATAAGTGCCTTGCATATGATTGTTAACCATGTTCTCTTTTCTTTTTCTTTTATTACATATATAATTTTGCGAACAGCTGGGATTCATTCATTCATATTTCATGTACTTCGTGTTATCGTATCACTGTTATGTTGTATTTTTGGGCTATAGTTATCTTCAGATTGGCATTATAGAAAGGTGGTTGCTTGGTGGGTTGGTTTGTATTTATTTTAAACTTTTATTAGAGACTGCTTTTGTTATTTTTTGCCCCACTTCACTTGGGTGAATGATTTGCAATAGATGTCATGAAATTACTTATCCTAAAAGCTTAAATTTTGATAGGCAGAGATACATGAATTGTTGATTATATCTTATGGTAGGTCTTTGTTGCCTTCGATGATTATCTGTGTTTACACTAGGCTTTCTATGAATCTGGCTGCTATGTGATGTCCTGTTATGTTTTGCCATTTGGTTCTGTTTTGTGGAATCTCTTTGTTTATGGATTTTACTTTCTAATTTGGTTTATTGGATGCAGATGAGTGTTGCAGCAGACTCTCCGATACATTCATCCAGTAGTGATGACTTCGTTGCGTATCTTGATGATGCATTAGCTGCAAGTTCGCCAGATGCGTCATCCGATAAAGAAGTTGAAAATCAAGATGAGCTGGAAAGTGTCAGGTGATCTTTATTATAGCTGTTACAATTTATATGTTAATTTCACAAATTAATTGCTGTGGATTAGGTGTATGTGCTGTAAGACATATTTATATATCAGGTCATGATTAATTAGAGGGCTAAGTACTCTGATGTTCAAGTAAATATCTTTAGCTGTCACACTCTAGTAGGATACGACTTGGATCTAAGGGTTGAGTTACATTAGGGTTTTGCTTTTACGTATATCAGATGGTATGTGTTAAGTACTTAAGGAAAGTAGGGAACCACACCTTCAGGCTTCAGGCCAGGTTAAACTGGTTATACTTAATCTTCATAACTACTCACATTACAATATACCTTAGCTGCAGTTTGCTCTTGGTATCTGCACTGTTGTGTGTAGACTTATTCCAAGAGACATTATATATTTATATGGATCTAGGTTTTTTTTCTGTTTAATAATTTTGGCTAAGTTTTATCGTGCTACTATTTAGTTAATGAATTTTAAAGCAGAATAAAAAGGTGCAAGTTTGAAAGTGCCGAGGAAACTGAGGAGTCTACTTCAGAAGGGATCGTGAAACAGAATTTAGGTAATTTTGAATGTTTAGTCACTATCTTTTCTCAATGTTCAGTAATAGAATCCTTTCCATTGAAAGTGCAACTGGCCACTGGGTGTTTTTTGGTAATTTAGTCATACGGAGCTTTACTTCTAGATCAAGGAAACAAACTTTTAGCAAAGGGGCAAAGGGCGTGATAATGTTTTTTAGGTTTATCTTTTTCTACAGCCCTCTTGAATTATTTCAGCGGTTTAGCCAATGTTATTTATCTTGAATTGCTGGCTGTTTTCCCCTTAAAACAGAAAAAAAGTTAATTGCTTGTTTACTTCCTCCATCCATTCTTACAGAAAAAAATGTTAAACACAACTGATTCCTCAACAACTCAGTGCTACCCCTTCTCGTAGGCCATCGGGTAGAAACTAAATTTTACTTATATTCTTTCAAATGGCCGGGAATCTGTGAAATATACTTTTTTGCAACTATTATTTTCAGTTATTGTACATCATTATCAGGTTGTATCGGAAGTGTTCTAGCTTTCGCTTTTTTGTTATTGCAGAAGAATATGTGTGTACACATCCTGGTTCATTCGGAGATATGTGTATACGTTGTGGGCAAAAGTTGGATGGTGAATCTGGTGTGACATTTGGCTACATACACAAGGTATGCACATCTCAGAAGGAATGATGCACAATAGTTTGTGGAATTACAAATTTGGCTTTGAATAATTGTTCTTTTTTACCTGCAGTTGCTGCCTCTGCATACAACAGTTTACACATAACTGTTAGATCAACTGAAAATAAGATATAGCCAATGAGATAGTTATGTCCTAGTTTAGTGGTGGTTATTATTGATCATGGCCAAAGAGTGGTGTTGAGTTTGTAGCTCCACTTATTTCGGTTATTTATCTATGTATTTGAATTTTGAAATAATTGTCCCTAATATAAATAAAATATAATATGCTAGTGTATTCAATAAGTTTACAAACAATGAATCAAGTCCAAGTTAGATTGTTGAAGTTCCATGTTAATTCCTTCTTTATGATTTATAGGTATTTACATTTATTAAGTTGGTGGATTTTAAACTGCACATACATTTCGTAGTCTTAGGAAATCCGAAATCTTATATTCCATTTTTATCAGCCATGTGGTTGAGTTGGTTCACAAAAACATAGTGATGGAAATTTTATGTATTTGCAGGGATTGAGACTTCATGATGAGGAGATCTCTAGATTGCGAAATACAGATGTGAAGAATTTGCTAATTCGTAAAAAACTTTACCTGATTCTTGACCTAGATCATACGTTACTAAATTCCACTCACCTTGCTCATTTGAACTCTGAAGAGTTGCATTTAATTTCCCAGGCAGATTCTCTTGGAGGTATAATGTCATTCGATGTGCTTTGCTGTTGATATGTATTTTAGATCAAAAGACCCGATGCAATGTGAATGCTAGATGCATGTTATAGTTCTGCTGTGTTCTGACCAGAATATCTGTTTGTCAAATATTGTTATGCTGGCATGATATACTTTTTGGATTTTGTTTGGTAAGTTTTGGACATATGAATGATTTTTTCATGTTTAGTGTGTCACTATGTTGATAAACACAAAGATGTCTTATTATTTTGCAATTGCAAGGACCATGGTGCATATATGTATAAAATAAAAGTCATGCCCTAAAACTGGCATTTCTTAAATTGTTGAATAGTGTGGCATGTTGCTAACTTGATTTCTTGTATTTTGTTAAATTTGGGTCTTCTAGACTTGCTTGCATTCTTCATTTTATGATGTGTGTATTTTCTAACAACTATTAGTTGATTACTTTATTTGATGTTATGTTCTTGGCCTCTTGGGTTTTAATGGCTCTTCATTTATGTTGCATTTCTGAAATATGTAATAAATCAACTAGATGTTTCCAAGGGTAGCCTTTTCAAATTGGACAAAATGCATATGATGACCAAGTTGAGGCCTTTTGTCCGCACATTTCTAAAAGAAGCAAGTGAAATGTTTGAGATGTACATATACACCATGGGTGATCGACCCTATGCATTAGAGATGGCTAAGCTGCTTGATCCTCTAGGAGAATACTTCAATGCAAAGGTGATTTCTCGAGATGATGGCACTCAAAAGCATCAGAAGGGTCTTGATATTGTGTTGGGGCAAGAAAGTGCTGTTGTAATTCTTGATGATACAGAACACGTGAGTGCATTGACACTTTTCAAGTAATGCTGAATTACTTTAATTTAAGTGCTTCTTTGACAATAGTTGTGTTTTAGTCTGTGTATGAAGTCTGAATAGAGCAATTATTTTGTGTACCTGCCAACAAATCTGTTCAAGATGGTCTTATATTTAATTTAGAAAAATGCTAGAGGACTATCAGAATTTATTGTTTTTGACTATCACTTTTAGCCATCAACCCAGTTTCTTTAGTTTAGTAATCCAACAACATACTTTAGCCTACACTTTTAAACATTGATGGTTAATTGATGGTCAAAAACAATAAATTCTGATGGTCCTCTAGTACTCTTCTTTAATTTATTATGAATCATGATGGCACTAAAACTTATTTGTGTTCCAATTACTTAGTGGCACTGAAACCCATACAGCATTGGATTCATCCATTAAAAGTGATATGATAGGGCTTACAACTTCAGTCAGAAATTTCTAATTCAAAAAAGTTATATATTCAGTCCAGTGAAATATGACTCTTGACTCATTTGCAGTTACTTTTACTATTATCTACTTAATTTTTCATTATTTTAGGAAATGAAGGACTGCTTTTCCATTTAATTCATTGATGCTTGGATATTTATATTTTATTGGCTGCATATCAAACTGTGTTAACAGATTTCTGATTTCATTCTGGTCAAATATTTTTTTCTATCTGCCTATGAGTACTAGTTTGGATGCTTGATTTTTGTGAGGTTTTACTGAATGGTCCCTTCCAAAAGGCTTCAAGGACAGCTTATATGTAACTTTTTACTAAGCATGGTTGATCTATATATGATAGTGGTTTGCAGAATTATCGGCAAAAATAAGTGTGCTAAGATCTTTCCATCTTAATGTCGGTGCTAATGATGTAGGCATGGGTGAAGCATAGAGATAATTTGATTCTGATGGAAAGATACCACTTTTTTGGTTCAAGTTGCCGGCAATTTGGTTTCAATTGCAAATCTTTAGCTGAATTGAAGAGTGACGAAGACGAAGCTGAAGGAGCACTCACTAAAATCCTTAAAGTTCTTAAGCAAGTCCATTATAAATTCTTCGATGTATGCCATTTCTCATTTTGTCAACTTGGAAAAAAAAAGGTTTGATATCTCTAATATAAAGCTAAAATTGTGTGGTGGTGAATCTTTTGCAGGAACTTAAAGAAGATATTGCTGAACGAGATGTAAGGCAGGTAGTTATGTTGGTCATATATCCTTGAGGAGTTAAGCCCCAAAGTGGTCCCTGAGGTTGGCCCCTTGCACCAAAAAGGTCCCCAAGATTCTAATTGCACCGTAAATGTCCTCGAGATTAAAAAAATTGCATCATGCTAGTCCCTCAAACCCTTTCTGTCGAGTTACACCTCATGCCGTGAGTGACTTGTGGCACATTCCCTTCACGCTGGATTAGATGAAATGGCGTTGCTTTAGTTTTCACGCTAAATGCTTGATGAAATGACATCGTTTAACCTTAATGGTTATACATTTTTGTGTGGGGAATAAGACGTTTTGTGGTTCATTAAGGTTAAATGACTTCGTTCAATCAAGTATTTAATGTCAAAACTAAAGCAACGTCATTTTGTCTAGTCTAGCGTGGAAGGGTATGTGCCCGGTCACTCACGGTGTGGTGAGTAACTCGACGGAAAGGAAGTGGGAACCAACGTGATGCAATTTTTTCAATCTTGGGGACTTTTATGGTGCAATTAGAATTTTGGGGATCTTTTCATTGTAGGGCCAATTCAGGGACTACTTTAGGCTTTTAACTCCTCGAGTCCTTTCTCATTGCAAATTTATAGTTAATTTGTAATTCTAATGTGAAGCTTTAATCAATTAGTTTGGTTTTTACAATCAATTCATTTTTCCCAGGTTTTGAAATCAGTTCGAAGGGAAGTCTTGAGCGGGTGCGTGGTTGTTTTCAGCCGTATCTTCCATGGAGCATTACCACCACTCCGGAAGATGGCTGAGCAGTTGGGAGCCACTTGTTTAATGGAACTTGACCCCTCTGTGACACATGTGGTTGCTACTGATGCTGGAACTGAGAAGGCCCGGTGGGCAGTGAAAGAGAAGAAGTTTTTGGTTCATCCACGATGGATAGAGGCTGCAAATTATTTTTGGGAAAAGCAACCTGAGGAGAACTTTGTCCTCAAGAAAAAGCAGTAGTAACTGGTAACTTATCTTGTAGCGTCACACACTTTGTTGTGTTCATAGTCTGATAGATGTTATAGTCGCCCAAGGTTATAAAGCAGTAGTAACTGGTAACTTTCTTGTAGCATCACACACTTTGTTGTGTTCATAGTTTGTTAGCTGTTATAGTCGCCCAAGGTTATGAAAGCATATTGGTTTTCATATACTTCTGATTCTGGAGATATATATATAGTCTTCTACTCTTCTTGCCATTTGAATAGGAAAATGAAACTATGTTTAAATTTCTAGCTTATGGGCTAATCTGGCTTCCATATTTTAATTTTAATTTTTGGTACTCCCATCATATCATTCGAAAATGGTGAATGATTGGCAGTGCGGCCAATGGTTGTCTATCCCGTCTCACCAAGTTCTTTATGGAAATAATCCAATAATATATCCAGCAGTTTAATCAAGTTGGGTTGGTCTAATGATTAATTCACTAATCCATTTAAGTAATTATCAAAAATTTAAAACTCACCTTATACATACAGCAACTCGTTATCCAAGTCCATTGTGTGCATGTTATATTGTTATGGTGTCATCTATTTTATAATTCTTAAATTTGATGTGATTTATATTTTAATTGTTTAATTTTTTGCTATATCTTTAAATTATAGTGTTGTGTCTGTGAATACTAAATTTTAGGTGTTGTAATTTTACTTAATATATATATTCTATAAACAAATTTTAAGATTACTAATTAAAAAAGTTTGTATAAAAAAATACAAAATTTAAATTTTAATGTATTTATTATTTATTTATTAAAATAAAATATTTAGAAATTTTATTATTAGTAACTTTAATATATGTTTTCATGACATAAGTTAGCTAAACCCATTAATTGAAAGGTTTTTTTCTGTCTATATTACACTAATGATAATGGTGTATGCTAATGTAAGTAGACATAAATATTGAGGTGTGTATTAAGTAATTTTAGATAGACGTACCACGAGAATCTATCTTTTCATTTAAAAATATCATAATCTTATTATTTGTCTCACTTCCACTAAAATTTTATCGTTATTATTTTAAAATTTGTAATTATGTTCTAATACTAAATAAAATTTTTAAAATGATTCTTACCGATAATTTTCAGGAAAAAAGATGGTAAGCCTGAAATCTTCTCTTCTAAAATATTTCAAAATTCATCCTACATAAAATATAAATATAAATATTTTAAAAATATTTTATGAATATAACTTTACATTTAAGCAAAATACTTAACTAAGTATAACCAAGTTATTATAACAATTTTTTTAAATTACGCCTTTCTTTCTCTTTTTCTTTCTCCTTTTCCATTTCCTTCTCTTCCTCCTCCTCCTTCTCTTTCTCCTTCTTCTTCGCACACACAAATTCTTTTTCTTCTTTTTCTCCTTCTTCTTCAATAATATTAGTTTTCGCACAACAAGTTATACACTAATAATAACTATAACTGTAATTAATATCAGCAATCAAGATTTTGTCTCCTTGTTTCTTATTATTCAAGTCATGCATGGTTTTAATTGTAGTATAAAATGAGAGAATATGTAAGTAACCTTACTCTACCGTCATCATAATATAAAATCTATTATTGTTCTATAAACATTGTTCTTTTCTTTACTTTTATTGGATACTATGTTATTTTTTATATAAATTCGAATTCAGAAATACCTGCGTCTAGAATAAACCGAAAATATTATCAAAGAAAATCCATCGAATATTTGTCCATTAGATAAATTCGAATTCAGAAACACCTGCATCTAGAATGAACCGAAAATATTATCAAAGTGAAATCACGGTATAATACTAAATAAACCAAACATTATCCATTATATAAATTCAAATTCAATTCAAAATGTTAGTTTTTGTTAGTAAAATATTGGTGTTGTTGGTGATTACGATAACGAAAGAGAAGTTACATGCGCGAATTTAAAAGAAGGAAGAGGAGGAGGAGGAGAAAACGGAGAAATAAAAGGAGAAGACGAAGATAAAGAAGTTGCGTTATTAAAACACGCGTGTGATACACACTAGTATAATAAAAGTGATTTTTGTTGAGTTTGGGCCAATTTAGTTAGATTTAGATACAAAAATCCTTATGTGTAGTTGGGCTGATATTTTATATTTTTTTGAATAAAAGTAGTTAGCAATGATCTAATTTAAAAAAAAAATTATCTAGTATAAGAATATATGTGGTACAAATATTTTGTTAAATTGCTACTTATTGACAATATTTCGAATATGACATCTTTTAAATGGTGTGTCTATTCAATTATATCCTAGTAAAAGAAATAAATAAAAAAAAAACTTTTTCTTACATACTTCAACATACCCAAATACGATTACGTAGTGTGTCTGACCTTATTCGTGGTATATATCTTGATCAAATAAATTTAAAAATAATATATATAATTAATTATTAATAAAAAGAAATATTTAAAATATTTTAAAAATTAAAAAATATTAAAAATATTTTAAAAAATAAATTTGTACTTTAATATCCATACACGGTTAAGATATCAATAAGTGTCTAACAAATGTTTGAAATTAACGTGTATCTGTTTCATATTCTTGTCGTCGGTGCCTAAACTCAATTATAAACTTTTAAAAGTTTAAACCGTAAGAATTTAGTTGTCCACAATAAAATTAATAATTTTGTTAGTTAAACAATGACTTTTGTAAATAATGTGAATAATGGGTTTTAGAATTGATTCAATAAAATAAAAAAATATTTCACCTTCAAATTACATCCTAAACCTTAACATTAGGATAACCATCTGCACTAAATTGAACATCCCGTCATTGTTAACTATACATAAGTAAATCGAATCAAAAGAAATAATCATTCAATTAAAAATAATAAACATAATCGTCTGCATACCTATTGAATTGAACATCCGACATATTTATTGTTCACATTGTTTACTATTTCCATTGTCTACCTATACTTTTCCTAAAATTAATTATTGTATTAAAATTTAATAACCAAATTAATCCATATCCCTATTTTATATATTTCCACAACCTCATGAATGACAATAAGGTAGTCCAATATATCTCATCAAATGCATTGTCGCGAATTCCTTAGGACAAATTAAAGATATAAGCATGATGGTGCATGTAATAACTGAGTATGGAATTAAAGAAGGAGACATAAAGTTGTTGAAGATCTTTGAAAGCTTCCGCCCAGGCGATGGAGACGACAGAGCAACGAGCATGCGCTTATGCTCTCACTAACCCGGCAGCAGCTGATCAACATTTATTGCTCACCAATTTGTCTCATCATCCAATACTAATATTATTGTATAGTATACTAATAAATTCTGGGACCATATATACATACATTTATAATTTTATATAATTATCCTTAGAACCTAATAAGTTATAACGAACTTGTCGTGCATGGCATGGCCACATTGCACTAGCTAGACCGATGTTGACGTTATTGTCAGCAGCCAAATAAATAAATCCAAATTTTAGGACCAATCTAGGAATCATGTTAATTTTGTAATCTTTGTAGGGAACGGATTTCTTACACAACCTTTATTTGATGTGGGATTATTATTATTTTAGAATTTTCTGTCGTGAGTTTCTAATAATTGTGTGAAAACAAATTGAATGTTTAAGTTTGATATTTTTGTAAGTCTATGAAATGATAAAGTATAATTATCAAGGTCTTGAAATCTTATGAATAATATATATCATAAGATAAGATAGAATTAATCTTAGCATACAAGCAATTAGCATTTATAAGCCTTACAAGTGCGAAACTTACTAAAACCCTAAACGCGCTCCAATTCATACGTACAAGTCACGCGCTATATAACAGACTTTAGTTTCAATCAAAATCAATTAACGCGCGAATATCTCTCTTCCAATCTTCAAAAGATTTCCTTACCTTCTTCGAATCTCTTGCCAAGTTTCTTCGTTCTCCTTCTCGCGTTCTTCCCTCGTCTTTTGGATCCTTCTTTCTTCTGCGTTTATCACTTCTTTGGTCTTCGTCATTCGCCTGAGTTTTGCGAACTGTAACGCTAGCTTCGTTTTATTTTGATTTTCTGGTTTCTGAAATCAAATTTTGAAGTCCTTTTGAAGATAATGGATGATTCAACCTCAGATTGTTAGCGCAATCACGGCAAAGTGGATTCAATCTCAGATTGTCAGCTCAATCACAGCGAAGTGGATTTTGAATTTGAATCGAACGAAGTTCCTGAGATTTGATTTAGTTTCAGTTAATTTTGATTGTCTAGCTGAATAATTCGTGAAGCTAGACTGTGAAATTAATGCGTGAACATAATCTGTGGATTGAATATAATGTATTAATTTTGATTAATTATCTGTAATTTATAGCAGACGCTCGGGTGTAGATCAGAACTTTTTGGGTGTATTTTTATGGAGGTTTGGGTGTATTTACAGTTTATGGTTTTTCTTGTTATTTTTAATTGACTTGTTGTCGTTCGGGTGTATATCAGGAGTCCTTGGGTGTATGTTACTTTGATTGTTATTTTTTTTATGAGGTGCAGAAATTCTATAGTATTTTCTTGTTTTTAACATGTTGTATTTTGCAGTCTCTCTCTGTTGTTGATGAGCAACTTGTTCCCAAGGTAGGAATGACTTTTAAAAACCTTGAAGATGCTGCAAAATTTTACAAGGACTATGTCAAGACTGCATGTTTATTATATCCAGTTAAACATCTTTCATGCTGTATCAGTGGTGCATCCAAATTCCAGCCAATATCAAGGACATGTTATGAATTATCAGTTCAGGAAACCAGCAACAGTGGATAGTTTTTTGGGTGTATAGTTACAGAATATGGGTGTAAATCATAGTTTTCTTGAGTGTATTTCTGAATTTTCTTGTGTTTGACATTTTACATATATATATATATATATATATATATATATATATATATATATATATATATATATATATATATATATAATCTGCTGTTTATGTTATAAATTATTGTTTGTTTTTTTTATTTTGGTATAGGGTTTATGGTTTATGGGCTTAGGGTTTAGGGATAAAGCATTAGGGGATAGAGTCTGGTGTATATTTAACTTTTCTTGAGTGTAAAATAAAATTTTATGGGTGTAAAAATCAATGATTTGAGTGTATAATAGGTTGGGTGATTTAGGGTTTAGGGTTTAGGGTTTAGGGTTTAGGGTTTTAGGGTTTATGATTTAGGTTTTTAGGTTTTAGGGTTTAGGGTTTAGGGTTTAGTTTTTAGGTTTTAGGTTTTTAATGTTTAGGGTTTATGGTTTATGGTTTAGGTTTTTAGGGTTTAGGGTTTAGTGTTTAGGGTTTAGGGTTTAGGGTTTATGGTTTAGGGTTTAGGTTTTTAGGATTAGGGTTTAGTGTTTAGGGTTTAGGTTTTAGGTTTTTAAGGTTTAGTGTTTAGGGTTTATGGTTTAGGGTTTTTATGGATAAATCATCAAGGGGAATAGATGTTTGGGTGTATAATCAACATTCTTTGGGTGTAAAATGTCAGGTTATGGGTGTATATTTGGTTTGATGTTTTCCTTCATATTATAGTACTTGTAAATCAGACATTTTCAATATACCAGAGAGAGTTTAATTATGGAAAAAAAATTTACTTATAATTGGATCAAATATATTTACAGCATGTGTTCAATTTCTTACAAGAGTATATAATAGTTACATTAATCAATGTTAATATCATTAGAATCTATCTGACAAAATGGACTCAATAACAATGAGGATGGTATGGACAGTCTTATTGCATGACTTTCGCTAATGGCTTCAGCTTTGTCTTGATTCATTTCATGGAATAGAAGACATATATTTGTTCTTACATTTTTTACAGCTTATTTTTTGCCTTCCATTTTTACTGCAATGAAAAATACACACATAGATATCAGTCAGATACACTCATAGATCAACCAGATACACACAAACCGATTTCATAAGTATTTGATGAGATCAGTTCAAAATGATGTTCAATTGACTCAAACATCGATAAATATACAAGTTCAAACAATATTACAATGTCAAGCAATATACAGCCAAGGACAAGCAGTATTAGAACATTTGCAACAGTTGACTATATTAAATTATGAGTTCAAAAATATACACCCAACAAGTTACGCCATATACACCCAACACATTACGCCATATACACCCAACAAATTACGCAATATACACACAAAAATTAATTAGGAGAAGAACTAGAACAAGAAGAACTGTAAAAGCTAGAACAAGATGAACGATAAAAACTTAGATCAGGCACGTACACCCAAACCAATTTCATAAGTATTTAATTAGATCAGTTCAAAATTATGTTCAATTCACCGAAACATGGATAAATATACAAGCTCAAGCAATATTACAATGTCAAGCAATATACACCCAAGGACAAGCAATATTAGGACAGTTGCAACAGTTGATTATATTACATGATATAGGTTCAGGAATATACACCCAACACATTACGCCATATACACCCAACAATCAACCATATACACCCATACAAATTACTCCATATACACCCAACAAATTAAGCAATATACAGCGAAAAATCAGTTACGAGAAGAACTAGAACAAGAAGAACAGTAAAACCTAGAACCACTTTGAAGAACAGTAACACCTAGAGGAACTTACAAGAAGAGTAAAACCTAGAATAAGAAGAACAGTAAATACAGTGATATGAGATTTAGAACAAGAAGATCAGTAAAACCTAGAAGAACATAGAAGAACAGTAAAACCTAGTTCTTCGATTTCGAAATCAGAAACAGAAATGTGAAAAATGTACAAGATGAGTAAAATAGTAACGTACCTTGAATAATATTTCTTCGTTTTTTCTGGAGATTGTTGATGGAGAGTTCTATCTTCGCGACGAGTTCGACCTTGAATAATGTCTCTTCAGTTTGGAATGTTGCTCGAAACTTTGTGGTTTGTGTTTTGTTTGAAGGAGAAGAGGAAGAGTTAGCCATGACGAGCGCTTATTCCAAAGAGTAACCGTTTAAGTGACGCACGTGGGTTGACGCTCCATTCAAAGGGAGTGAGTGCGTATGGACAAGTTATTGGGCTGAGTTAACTTGTAAGATTTGTAAGCCTTTTTTACTTGTATGTGTAGCAGGTCCTGATAAAATCTTTTATTTATGATCTAAGTTTTTTTTATAGTTAAGACCTGAATATTATATACTATTATATAAAAAAGATCTCATTAACCATCATGAATATTATTTAACAATGGACAAAACAGTCTTTTTTCATGACCTGTGAGCAAGTATCGTTTCCCATGTCATGAGGGATGAGGCATTGTGTAAGAAATCCATTCCCCACTTTTGCATGTGCTGGTGGTTTGTTCACTTGTTGTATAAACAAGTTAACGTTTGTTTCATTGTTTGTAATCGTGGATACTAATATATATGTACCATTAGTCTATTACCATACACGATCATATCATGCAACTACTTGCAAGTTGTAACCTTCTGTACGGATTTTTGTTTTTGGCACAAAAAATTTATGCAAGAGAAATTCCTTCGGTGAAAAGTGAGGTTATAATAAATAAATTTAAAATAAATCTCGCTAGGGAGTCAATAAAATATTTGTACAATGTATACAATTGACTATATATTAAAAAATGAACATCATTCATAGATCAAATTCTTGACCTTTTAGATCTAGAACTCTGATATCATGTCATGAAACCACTCATTCCAAAAGTTTAAATGGATAGGAAAAAATAACATTAATAGTTATATTTCTAATACTGAATCGAACATTCCTAAACCTCCATTGTACACATTGTACAGATATTCCATTGACATATATATATATATATATATAGTACGTAATATTTTATCATTGTTCTAAGTTTTTAGAAACTTTTGTCTAAGTTCCTAGATTTCATTCATTAAAGGGCTGATTTTTTTTTTCAGATAAATTAGCCTGTGTTTAATTATAAACATTACATTATAAACTCACATATCTATTTACATATACAATTATATAAATTTTTATATTAAATCACTAACACTTATTTGAACAGATAAATAAATACCAATTCAAATTACTAATATATCTACAATTTGCGTCAAGTCCAAGCTGGTCTGAAGTAATGAAGTATTATAGGTTATCACTATAGGACACGTAGAAAGCTACAACTATAGGGCTCTAGTCTATTCAATTGGTCCATTAGCGGTTGGTTAATCATTTACCGAAAAGTGGTCCAATCTAGTGGTCCAACTTTACGTGGGACCAATTTTTTTTTCTTTTTCACAAGTTGCAAACACTATACCTTGTGCTTGCATTTTTAGATACTCTCTCAAATTACATTATTTGTTGCTATTAGGCTGCTTTTGAGTCACACGAGCTTCCTATAATTAATTTTGATTTTCTCCCTCGAAACAATGAAGCTATACATATTCTAACTAAATTGAAACTATAATATATGTTTTAACCCCCTTGATTTTTTTTCACTTTTAATTACTGCTAAACAAGATTTTAGGCTGAATTAGGAATCAGAATTTCAGCATCCACACAAAAGTTAAAAGCTGACTTTAGATAAAGTTGGGTAGAGCTGTGACCACCATCATCAGTGTCTTACAAAAAAGCAAAGCTAGTTTCTTCACTCTCTTGATGATCTGAATTAATGCACTTTGATTATTCATAATTGTATGTCAGTTACATACCCAAGGTTAACACTAATGTTCCCTACAATGTACCATATATATTGAAGAAATAGTCAAACGAGCCTCTAAAAGATTATTCGTTTTTTAACTTAGTTTTCGAAAAATTTTTTAATTAAATTTATCTTTTAAAGATTTTAAATTATTCATGTTAGTCCTTCGATAACTTCTATTACTACTATTACTAATAACTTCAGAGTTTGTTGATGTAGTATATTAAGTAACATCACAACACACCTAGTAGTCTTAATTGACTATTAACATAATTATTAGTTTATGAAATTAGATCAAATTAATCCTAAATTGAAGAATTCCAATGCCTCAAGTTCTCCCCTCAATTAGATTTTTATGTAATCTAATTTCATAAACTTATTATGCTAATAGTTAATTAAGATTCTTATAGGTGTATGTTGGGATATCACTTAACGTGTTACATTAATAAATTTTGACACTATCAATAAAAAAAATGACAGAAAAACTAATATAATTAATTTAAAATTTTTAAAAGATAAATTTGATTAAAAAAATCTTTCGAAAACAAATTTAAAGAACGAACGATTTTTCAATGACTAATTTAATAATTTACTATAATCTCATCGGAAGATAATTATCATCTATTTAATAATATTCTTATATATATATATTTGACGGAAATAATATCAAATTCTTATATTTGAATATATTGTATATATTTAATAACAAAGAAGCATGCATGTGGATGGAGAAACAATTGTTGGCTAATTTTTTTTATATGGAATAAATATTGGTGTTTTTGTTAAAAATAAAAATATTTGGTGTAATTCCAGATGAGTGAATTTTTTAGACAAAAAGTTAACACGTGGGGAGCGTGTTGCAACACGTGGGGGCGTGTTGGATACGTGGCAGTATTCTAACCAACACGTGAAAGACGTGCTGAATAATTTTCATCATACTGTAATACATTTTAAATATCAATATTCAACTAAAACACCATCTTTTTTTTCATATTAAAAATAATTTCTGACAATTGTTACTTCAGTATTTGTCTACACAGGCAATCCTATTAATTAAATTAAATATTTGTTAACAAATATTTAAGAAAATCACACTTCTCTCTCTTGTAAATATTAAAATTATATTTCTTTCTCTTTTATTTATAAAATGTGATTTATTTTAAAGACTAAAATAATATACACTTTAGTTTATTTAATCAAAATATCTTTTAATAATTATTGTAATTTTATATAAATTAATAATAATTATTTAGTCTGTTCAAATAATGATAACAATAATATATTTATTATTGATGCAATCATTTGTTGTTTTTAATATTTTATCATTAATCATAAAATATCTAAAGAAATTTAAATTAAATACTTTTATAACAACTTATAATATTTTAAATTAAGTGATCAAAGATTAAGCATAAATAAAATTTATTATAAAAGTAATAAATATATATATTTTATACTATTATTATTATTATTATTATTATTATTTGAATCACTAATATATAATTATAATAACTATTAATGAAAAATATTTTGGCTAAATAAACTAAAATATATATTATTTTAATTTTCTATAAAAGAAAGTATTTCTTTTATAAATAAAAGAGAGAATATTGTCATTTAAACGTCTTATAAACTAGAAAAATGTCATTTTCTCTAAATTGTTTTTAGGACACTAGTAAGGATTTAATTTCTCTTAATATAAATAACTTTTATTTTAAGCCAAATACATTAATTTAAAAGTTTTATTTTTTATTAATTTTTCAAAAACCATATTAATAATACCTTTAGCACAATCTTTTAAAAAAAATCGTCTAATTAAAAGTAGTGAGTTACTCCTGAATGAAGATCACCTTGGTCATTCAAAGAAATCACACAACGACAGAGTTTGAGATGATGAATTTTCCATCCATATCATCTATATGATTAGTTATCTAAATCAAATCAAAGACAATTTTTCCAGTGATGGGATTGATTATAGAAATTTTGAGATATTTTAATGCCAACAGGGAAACACTAGTACCTTCACATTCACACCTTAATAAGTGGTGTACCTGTAAACTTTAGAAATGAGTGGAGATTATTTAAGCGAGTGAACTTTTTTCTTTTTCTATCTTTTTTACTTAAGCATTTGCATGTGACTTGTCCTTGCACTTTTGTACAAATCACAATGAATTAACTTCTCATTGTTCAACTTTATAATCACTACTTTGGGTCAGATAAGACTTGCAATCCCTACATGTTTATTTACTTAATTTCAATTAGGAACTCAATTAATTCAATTCCACTCAAAATTTTCAAAAAAATATATTAGGTGTATGTTCACCATCTTAGGAAGATTTTTCATTTTTTTTTTTATTTCTCACAACTCAAATCTAAGACATATAATTCAAAATATTTAGTTCAGGGGTTAAAAATACCTGGTTAACTTAATTTATGATCGCAAGTTGTTGCAATCACTTTGAAAATGAACCCAGTAAGTTTATGGAGGTGGGTCACTTTGCACACCCTTTATCTATGCATAGGATATGGGACCAAGCAATAATAATATTCGTACACACAAACACAAATCAAGTGATTTTGTTAATCCTTCAATCGAATCATTGTAGGCTTTTTCAGTTTATACAAGTTCGATGCATATATAGCATTCGACTTTGTTTATTATTTATAGGATACTTAACCCTTTTCTTATTTTCTTTATAATTTCGTTATACTCTATTAAAAAATTACTTACTACATACGAATACTTTTAATAAATTTTATTCTATATTAAATCTGTCTATAAATTCATTTATAATATGTTATTGAATAAAGTACTAAATTAGTCCTCTACATTTGAGCGTATTCCTGTTTTAGTCCTTAAGATTTAAAGTGTCCTATTTGAATCCAAAAAAATTTCATTTAGTTTCAATGTAGTCCCACCGTGAAATCAAAGTTAAATAATTAACGAAATCTCCTACATGACAGTAGTACAAGAACAAGGTCGATAATCTAAAAAATAAGTACAAGTTCCAAAGGTATAAAATAAACCGTGAATGCATCAATACATTTATTTATAGATTTTCTTACAATTTAAATAAAATATTTTCTATAGAACTAAAGAGCATAATAAATAAATATATTGATGCATCCATGGTTGATTTTATACATGTGGAGCTTGTAATTATTCACGTCATGATACTAAAACGTTTTAAAAATGTCACGCCAAACACTTTATAGTATTTAAAACTTATAAAATCTTAACCTATCACAACCTTTCTACTATTGAAAAAAATCCTATAAAATGAAGAGACTTGTAAAACAATAAAATAAAAAAAAATATTGTTAATTTATAATTTTTATCATGCATGAATTTTATGACTCTATTTTAAAGGTGATTAGGCTGCTACTTTTTTTATTTTACAAAAAATGATAACATAATTGTGTAACTTTTTTATGTTGAAAAAACTCGCTATTTTACCTTTCTTAAGAATTTATTCTTTTAATATGCATATTTTCATTATCCCAAAAGATTGTAAATAATGAATTTCCATGTATGACATAGGAATAAGTTTTATCTGTTAAAATATATCAAAATATCCCTCAAAATAGTAAAACAACATATGTAATTAAATAAATTAGGACTATTTTAATAATTAGCATATATATATGTTCTCAACAGTGTATATTATAAACCAAATAAATTCTTAACAAATATGCAAGAAATCCAAAAATATTTCAAGAAACTTAATTTGTGAAGTGTCTTGACAAATTTAAAAGTTCTTAATAACTTAAAAAAGGGATTAAATCTATGATATTCTTTTAAATTTGATTAAATAAGTCTCAAATAAGAAATTACAAACTGAATTTTTTTATCTACGAGATGAATTATATAGGAGACAATTTCATTTTATCTCATAATAATAGAAACAGAAATAAAATAAGGAAGAAGAGAATGACACAGTCATGTATCCTGGTTCAGCTACCTTGTGCAATGTAGTCTACATCCAATCTCCACCACAACTGAAGTGGAATTTTTATTATCTTTTTAAGTATTACATACACCAATTCTCAAGGATTCAACCTAATCCTATCAGGACAAACCAAGCTTCTACCTAAACTTGACTTGTCTAGGTTCACTTCCTAGACTCTCACCACACTAAGTGCTCATCTAATTTAGTAAGGAATACCTCTCTCGTACATGATACAAAACAGAAATACAACCAAAAGACACATGACATAAATTTTTGCTTTTCTCTCCAAATATTTATCTTTGTCTTTTCTCTCAATGATTTTTACTTAATGTCTACATATGCCTTTTATCACTGAATAGAAACAAAAAAAAAGATACAACATACAAACTGAATATTCAATGATAAATTATGAAGGAGATTATATAGAATAGCTCTAAAACTTTAAGATGAACTAGATTCAGCACTCTCATATGTAGCTCTCCATCTTGGTAGAATATTTTTTTGAAGTAGAAACACTATCCAAGATGTTGAGCAAGAACAATAGAGAAGTTCTCAATGAAACTCAAACTTTGGTTCACTCTTCTTGACAAACTGAAGTTGATTTCTCCTTTTTGTAATGAGTTCTGTTTTCATAGTTAGGGCTTGCTTTCCAAAGTCAGCTCTTTAAATTTTGAACTAACTGAAGTCTCCTTTTTTTTTCTTTAATCAGACCAGAAAATCAGAGATTAGATATCAAAGTTAATCACAACAGAGGAGAGATGAGCAGCAGCAACTTGCTTCTTTAATGAGTTTGCCAAATTCAAACCCTTAATCTTGTACTTTGGCCCCAAGTTTTAATATTAGCCATTGATTTACAGTAGATCAGAATAGCCACCACTTTTTTTCATATTATCCGAAATAATTGTGCAGAAGAAAGAAGAAATTAGCAAGTAATTGACTTGCATGTTAATGAAAACTTCATACCTTTATCTTCTAATTTAGCTTAACTTGAGCAAATTACCTTCGGCTACCTTTATCTTCTAAGTGAAGCGCCTTTTTTTTTCTTTGATACTTAGTAAAAAAATAAACTTTTCTTTCTTCTTTGTGCCTTACCTAAACCACCAGAGCTCCACCATTAGCTATATGCTCTTCTTTGTATAAAGACAATGGGTTAGACTAAGAGCTTGGTCCAAGTAGTTAAGATTCATATTCTTGGTTCTATTATTTGAGCTGCACAATAACAATTGGGCCTGCAACACTAAATAAATCATCAAAACACTTTTGGGCTTTTAACCTAACTAAAATTATGTTTGTCATCACCAAAAATATTATTATTATTGACTGAATTCAACAATCTCCTCCTTAATGATAAACAATATTTAACACGAAAATAAAGAAAATAGAATAACAAATTTATATTAGAGACTTCTCTTTGATAATTCCAGTTCAAATGTGATATGCTCTCCCTTTCTCTCATAAGAGATATTCCCCTTTTATGTGAGCTTCTTCACAAACAATACACATGTCATATTGATAGACAATCAGAATTTTAGCAACACATATAAGAGAATATCATTAAACATGAGTAAGATAATTAGCAAATTATCAAAACATCATATGTCCATATGTCTCCATCTATTTAATCTATCCTATTTATCCTATTGATGACTACTCCTTCTTTTGTCATTAAGGGAGAAAATGGTAACCAAGCAAGAAACATGTTAGATTCCAAAGATAACAAATCTACAAAAGAAGTAATGATTTAGATAAGAGATATAGTTATCCAGAAGACAAAAGAAATAGTAGCTAAAAGACAAATTGTCTCATAAAATTAAGTGCAACAAAATTAAAAGTCTTTAATATGAGACATTCCTAGGCATTCGAGCCTTCATCCTCAGCACCATGAGATCCTCTTGATCAGTTGTCATAGTGTCATCTTCATGAATGTTGTCCACATACTTCAGAAGAACAACAATTCTATCTCTTGACTTGTGCAAAGCATTTTCATTCTGAAGAGTAAGCTTTCTCACTTGTTGGCTGGAAGATATGAGATGATTGGACAAGTTGACAAATTCTTGGAGAACATCCTTGACAACCCTATACGGAAGAGATTTGTGCCCAGTAGAGGTTGATGTTCCAGTAGTGGAGTAAGGAGGAATGTCATCAAACTCTTCTTCTTCATCATCAATGACCATTCTTTCGGGTCTGATAGGTCATTTCTTTTATTGTTTCATTGTACCATAACCTTTTAAGTAAGAGTTCCTATTTTAAGTGACTCATTGGACAAGTTAACACCAAAAAATTTAAAGAAACAGATTAAAAATATGCCATAAGGAAGTGATACATTTTTATCACTTTTTGTATAATCATATATATGCCTCATCATCAAATAAGTAAAAAAAATTAATTTTCATAATGATAGCATACAACACCAGTGTGTCACAAAATGAAACCTTTTAATATAAAATGCTTTGAGGGAGGATAATGTGGTTTAGAATGTGATGGAGTTGTGAATAGATAGGACCTAGAGCCTTATGGGTAGGACTAAGACCATCAATGAGAGAAATATTTTCACAGATAGAGGATAGGGCATCTTGGTATGAGATACCTAACCCTTCATCCCATTTTTTCGAAGTGTATGCATTAACACCAACATCAGAATACCCTAGGACTTCACTATTCTACTGTTCAGATTTAATTCATGCCTTTTGATATAAGAATGAACATTTTCATTGTGGTAGGTCATGTTAGCATAGAACTCACGAATAAGGTCAGGGTAGACAAGTTTTTTATTTTAAAAAGATGATTTCAATCCATAAATACTATGTTTTTCACAAAGTCAAGACATTTCTTTTCTAAAGCAAGTAAATCAGCAAGATAGGTAAGACATAAAGGACGATGAACAACAACTCCCTTATAAAACTCAAAGTTCATAGTAGAGAAACAAAAAAGACGGTTGAAGTGAGAGTGAGACATGTTTGCAAAGTGAAATTTGAAAGCAAAAGGGTCACTATTTGGAGGTTCTTTGACTAAACAAAGGGAGATGCAAGGGTTACTTCTCTGAGAACATTGAGAAACTAACTTAGGTTTAGATCTTGGGAGATCACAAGTCTCTTCTTCATTTTCTTGTTGTTTTCCTTTCAACACACTGGGACGAGAAGGAGCACTGAATGGTTCGACTGCCTGAGAGGAGGAGGGACAACGTGCCATTGTCTTGGTGTGAGCCATCGATTCAGAGTGAAGAGGAGAAGGATATGGAGTTGGTGTATGAGAATGAATGTGAATATGATTGTGGGATGGTGCACGAGAACTTTCAAAAATTCTGGAAAGTTTATGAGTGAACGTGCCTCTTTGGGTAGCGGTTTTCTTTCTCATCTTAATGACACAGGGGTGTTGCAGTTTTTCAAAATAAATTGAAATGATAAGAATGATAAATATGAAGAAGAATGTAAGATATATGAAGAGTTTTTGTTTTGCAACTGCAGCAAGTTAAAGCAGTTCTTGAAAAAAGAGAAGTTCAGAACCCTATGACAACTTGATTTGAAAAGGATTTGACTTAAAGTCGAAAAGTTGTATTTTTAAAATAATACTTTAAAGTGCAGAAAAGATAGAAGTTCGAAAAAGATTTTCAATGTATGACAAAAACCAATGAGGCCCACTCATAAACATACAAACTCATATTGGGTCTAAAGGGGGTAGTGTTTAAGGAAACACACAAAACCACTTGAGATAAAAAAAGAAAAGTTTAGTCCACTTGAAATTATCTAAAATTAGAACCCAGAGTCACGTTCCATATTAAAAGCTCTTCATCTGTCCAGAAATGTCTCATCTCGACTTGTGAGACAAAAACATCAAACACCACATTAGCAATATTAAAACAAAGATTCATAACTGAGTATACCCAAATTAGTTCTTAATTTATAGAACTTGTCTTCAGCCAAAGGTTTTGTGAATATATCAGTCAGTTATTCCTCCGATTTAACAAATTAAATATTAATATTCTTTTTTTGAACATGTTCCCTTATTAAATGGAATCTTACTTCAATATGTTTTGTTCTTGAGTGCAAAATAGAATTTTCAGAAATATTAATGGCACTCATGTTATCACAAAATAAAGGAATATTTTTTGTTTTCAATTTATAATCGACTACTTGAGTTTTTAACCATAACAATTAGGAACAACAAGATGAAGCAGCAATGTATTCGGCTTTGGCAGTGGATATAGCTACGGTAGACTACTTCTTGCTTGACCACATATTTAGAGATCTACCCAAAAAATAGCAAATTTCAGAAGTACTTCTCCTATCCATTCTATCTCTAGCAAAATCTACATCTAAATAACCAACTGCAAAAAAATCATCAGACCTAGGATACCATAAACTAAAGTTGGATGTGCCATGAACATATCTAATGATTCTTTTAACTACAGAAAGATGTGATTCTTTTGATTATGAGTGAAATCTTGAACAAACTCCAATACTTTGCACAATATCAAGTCTAGAGGATGTAGGATACATAAGAGAACCTATCATTTTTCTATATCTGATTTCATCAACATCTTTCTCAATTTCATCTTTTTTCAACTGTGAATTCGGATGCATTGGAGTGCCCATGAGTTTGGCATTCTCCATTCGGAATTTCTTAACTAGTTCCTTGACATACTTCTCTTGATGTATAAAAATTCTATTTGAAGTTTGTTTTATTTAAAACTTAAAGAAAAAAGTTAAGTTCATCCATCATGCTCATGTCAAATTTACTAGTCATGAGTTTACTAAAATCAGCACAAAGAGACTCATCGACTAAATCAAAAATTATATCATCAACATAAAATTGCATTAGGATGAAAAAATTATTAGAATTTTTAATGAAGAGAGTAGCGTTGGTGGTGCCTCTTTGAAAACTATTTTTCAAAAGGAAAGAACTAAGTCTTTCATACTAACCTTTGAAACTTGTCTTAAACCATAAAGTGTTTTTAAAAGCTTAAAAACATGGTTTGAAAATTTTTTATTTTTAAAATCCGGAGGTTGTGTCACATACACTTCTCTATTAATGATACCATTCAAAAATATACATTTTACATCCATTTGAAAAAGTTTAAAACCATAATGGGCAGCATATGAAAGGAGAAGCCTTATAGCTTCCATTTGAGCCACTGGTGCAAAAGATTCATCAAAATCTATTCCTTCCTCTTGATCATATCCTTGAGCCACTAATCTTGCTTTGTTCCTAGCTATGATTCTGTTTTCACTCAATTTGTTCCTAAAAATCTACTTAGTGCCTATCACTTTCTTCCCAATTAGATCGGGTACAAATATCCATACTTGATTCTTTTCAGATTGTTGTAACTCTTCTTCCATGACTTTGACCCAAGAAGGATCACTAAGAGCTTCATTAACATTTTGAGGCTTAATTTAAGGAAGAAAGGCCAAATTATTTTCCTCTGATGCTCTTCTAGAAGAGGATCTTGTGTTGACACTTTGTGAAGAATCCCCTATGATGAACTCTTATGGATAGTTCTTTAGAAATCTCCATTCATGGGGTCTTGGTGATTTAGGAACAGATTCGGATAGGTTTGGTTCATTGGTACTGGTATTTTCAGGAATATCAACAGTTGCAGGAGATAAAATGAGATTGTCTCCTGCAAAATTGTATACAACAGCTGAATCAGGAACATTGTGTACAGATTCAAATTTTTTCTGATCTTGGACTTCACTCATGTTGCCTTCCACTTGATTACCTGCATCACCATCTTCTAAAATACTTAGAACAACATTAGAATCACAAAATATAACATATATAGACTCCTCAATAATTCTAGCATCTTGATGATACACTCTATAGGCTTTACTTGTTGTGGAGTAACCAACAAAAGTACTTTCATAAGCCTTTGGATCAAATTTTTCTAAATTATTTTTAGTGTTTAAAACAAAATATTTACATAAAAAAATGTGAAAGTAATTTAGATTTGGTGGATTTTCCTTCCAAAGTTCATAGGGGATTTTTTTCAAAAAATTTTTTATAATTCTTCTATTCAAGATGTAGCATGTCGTATTCACAATTTCAGTCCAAAGAAACTTAGGAACTTCACTTTCACATAATATGGTTCTAGCAATTTTTTGAAGACTTCTATTTTCTTTTTTTCACAACACCATTTTGTTGGGGTGTTCTTGGGTAAGAGAAGTTATGTGAAATTCCTAATTTATTATAAAAAGATTCAAAAAATTAATTTTTTAAATTCTTTACCATGATTACTTCTAATAGAAACAATCTTTAAATCTTTTTCATTTTGGATCCTTTTGCTAAAAATTTCAAAATTTGAAAATGCATCACTTTTATGTGCAAGAAATAGAACTCAACCAAATCTAGTATAATCATCCATAATCACTAAGTCATAGTGTTTACTACCTAGACTTTGAGTTCTAGTTAAACCAAAGAGATCAACATGTAGCAATTCAAGAGGTCTTTTAGTAGAAATGTCTTTCTTAGGTTTAAAAGAACTCTTGGTTTATTTTCTCATTTGACAAGCATCACAAGTGACGTCTTTGTCAAACTTGATTTTATAAAGATTTTTTACTAATTCTCTTCTTACTAGCTTGTTAATTTGATACATGCTAGCATGACCTAATCTTTTGTGTCATAGCCATTTTTCAGAATCTTTTGAATGAAAACATGCCACATTTTTATTCTTAAGTTCATCTAAAGTGAGGCTATATATATTATCACAATGTTTTGACACAAACAACACTTCATCAGATTTTTCATTCACGACAAGGCATTCTAATCTTTTGAACATTACAAATAACCAAGATCACACAATTGGCTAATACTTAAAAGATTGTACTTCAATTCATCAACCAAGAAAACATCATCAATGAAAGTAGAGAGATCTTTACCAACTTTTTCAATTGCAACAATTTTTCCTTTACCATCATCATCGAAAGTCATAAATCCTCCATCATACTTGTTGAGTTTAACAAAGAATGTTGACTTTCCCGTCATATGCCTAGAATATCCACTATCCAAGTACCACATGTCTTTCTTCTTCTTGGATGCTAGACAAATATGAATATATTCTTAAGTGACCTTAAGTATCCAAATTAATTTGAATCCTTTGAAGTTAATCCATCTTGGTTGTCCAAGAACATTGAAATCACAAACAACTTTGTATATTTTGTTTCTCACCAATCTTTTGACAATAAAGCATTGAGAAGAGGAATGACTATGTTTATTATAATTTGAACAATGATTTCTGTTTGCATGATCGTGTAAGTGATTAAATGTTTTGAATTTTCTGGCTTTTGAGATTGATACATCACTTTTGATAAAATGAGTTTTAGCAGCTGCACCATCTTTAGCAACATATTCCATACCAGACTTTCTAACAAAAATTTGGTCCTTGATGATGATGCATTTTTATCAAAATAAGATTTTTTAAAAGTAGCATCATAGTTAGTGAAGTAATTCAGACCAGATTTTTCAAATAAATTTTCTTTGATTTGCAAGCAATTTGTCCAAGTTGCTAGAACTATGCGCAAATTTTGTTAAATCATTATTCAAACCTTTAATCATTTCATTTAATATTTCATTTTCTGCAACGAGTTCTTGTGAAACGTCAACCGAGTGCTTTTCTTTAAATTTTTCAATTTCAAGTTTTAGAAATCGGTTCTCTTTAACAAGTTCAATGGCACTTTCGGTTTTTTTCACTTTTTTTTCAAGAAATTATTTTCAGCTTTCAAAATTTTATTTTCAGATTTGCATTTATTGTATTTATTCAACAATTTCTTAGAATGATTAGGAAGATCATCAATTATAACATGTAAATCTTCAATGGACAAGTCAAAGTAGCTTGCCTTATCTAATTGATCATAACCTGCCATTAGACATATTTGTGCTTCATATTCAGATTCTTCATCCTTATCAGAATTGTTCTCTAGATTCTCCCATGAAGCCATAAGCACTTTCTTTTTTTTTCTTCGCATTATCCTCTTTCTTTAGCTTAGAACAGTTGAACTTGAAGTGACCTACCTCCTTGCAGTGATGACAAATGACTTTGCTTAGATCCCTTTTTTATTCCCTTGAACTCGAGCCTTTGATCTTGCCTTTGCTTCTCATTAACCTTCTCAATCTCCTAGCAAACAATTTAATTTCATCATCTGAGAAACTATCATTGAAATCATCATCCAATGACTCAACTTTTGATTTTAGGGGCATTTCTTTTCTTTTTGTGTCTTGACTGGTGTGTGTGGTTTCATATGCAAGAAGTTTTCCTCTCAACTCATCATAAGATAACGAACTCAGGTTGTTGCTCTCGGCTACCACAATTGCTTTTGTTTCACACTCTTTTGTAAGGCTTCTAAGAACTTTTTTCACAAGTATTTGTTTAGTGTGGGTCATTCCCATATCATCCAAACTGTTTATAATGATTGAGAATCTCTCAAACATCTCATCAATAGTTTTTCTATCTTTCATGAAAAACATCTCATATTCTTTTTGTAGCATATCTATCCTTATTTCCTTGACTTGTTTGGTAACTTCGTGAGTGACTTGGAATTTATCCCAAATCTTTTTTGCCATTTTTCATCTAGATACCTTCCGATATTCCTCGAAGCTAATAGCATAGTGCATCATGTTGATGGCTTTGGCATTCAACTCCACTCTCTTTTTGTCTTTTTCGTTTCATTCAGCTTCTTCTTTCGGAGTCACCACTCCTTCAGCACTTCTTTTTGTAGGAACTTGAGGACCATTTACAATGATTTTCCATATATTGGAGTCAATGGATTAAATAAAGATCTGCATCCTTTTCTTCCAGTAGGTGTAGTTCTTTCTATTAAAAAAAGGAGGCCTGTTGTTTGACTGACCCTCAGTAAGAGTATAGGCCACAGTATTTGTACCCAAGTTGTTAGCCATTAGACCTTTCCTCCAAGCTATGAAGCTTGCTCTTTGAGACCAAGCTCTAATACCAATTGAAGGTTCTTGATGGCCTAGAGAAGGAGGGTTGAATCTATGGCCTTCTTTTAAACTTGATTAAATAAGCCTCAAACTAGAAATTAAAAACTGAACTTCTATCCTGTCTGCGAGATAGATTATACAGGAGACAATTTTGTTTTGTCTCATAACGATAGATACAAAAACAGAGCAGAAAAAAAGAGAATGACACAGCCATGTATCTTGGTTCAACTACCTTGTGAAATGTAGCATACATCCAGTATCCACCACAACTGAGGTAGAATTTTTGCTATCTTTTCAAATATTGCATACACCAATTCCCAAAGATTCAACCTAATCCTATCAGGGACAAACCAAACTTCTACCTAAGCTTGACTTTGCTAGGTTTACTTCTAGACTCTCAACACACTAAGTACTCACCCAACTTAGCAAGAGATACCTCTTTGGTTTATGATACAAAATAGAAATACCATCAAAAGGGACATGACATAAATCTTGATTTTTCTCTCCAAGTACCTCTCTTTGCCTTTTCTCTTAATGACTTTTTCTTAATGTCTTACATATATGTCTTTTACCACTGAATAGAAACAAAGAAAGATACAACATAAAATCTGAATATTTAATAATAAATCATGAAGGAGATGATGTAGAATAGCTCTGAAGCTTTAAGATAAACCGGATTCAGCACTCTCATATGTAGCTTTCTATCTTAGCAGAATATTTTTTTGAAGTAGAAACATTGTCCAAAACGTTGAGCAAGAACAATAGAGAAGCTCTCAATGAAACTCAAACTTTGGTTCACTCTCCTTGACATACTGAAGTTGATTTCTCCTTTTTATATTGAGTTCTATTTTCACATATAGGGCTTGCTTTCCAAAGTTAACTCTTTAAATCTTGAACTAGCTGAAGTCTCCTTTTTTTTCTCTTTAATCAAACCAGAAAATTAGGGATTAGATATCAAAATTAAACACAGCAGAGGAGAGATGAGCAGCAACAACTTGCTTTCTTAATGAGTTTGCCAAATCTAAACCTTTAATCTTATGCTTTGGCCCCAAGTTTCAATGTTAGCCATTGATTCATATCAGATTAGAATAGCCACCACTTTCTTTATGTTACTTGAAATGGTTGTACAGCGAAAAGGAGAAATTAGCAAGTAATTGACTTGCATGTTAATAGAAACTTCATACCTTTATTTTCTGATTTAGCTTAACTTAAACAAAATTACTTTCGACTCCCATTTGATTTGACATAACCTTCAAGATTTTCTTTCCTTTTTTCTGATTTGGTGCTTAATGAAAAAGTGAAGCGCCTTTTCTTCTTTGATACTTAGTAAAAAAGTAAACTTTTCTTTCTTTTTTGTGCCTTACCCGAACTACCAGAGCTCCACCATTAGCAATATGCTCTTTCTTTTATGAAGGCAATGGGCTGGACTAAGAGTTTGGTCCAAGTAGCTAAGATTCAGATTCTTGATTCCATTGTTTGGGATGCACAATAGCATTTGGACTTAGGGATGGCAACACCACCTGAACTCGCGGTACCCACCCTGTCCTTACCCGCTCGGGGCGGGTAATTACCCGCCCCGCACCGAGGCGGGATTTTGGGTGGGACGGGGCGGGGCCAAGTTTAGGTACTACCCGCCCCTACGCGCCCCGGTATATATATAATATATAATTTTAATATATAATATGTGTAATATATGTAAAATAATTAGTAAAATGATTGATAATATTGTATCATATTTAAAATTTTACTTTAATTTTTGTTATGTATTTGATGATGGTTATATAAATTTTGAAATTTAATTTTATTTATTAGATTTTAATAATTATAGGGGCGGGACGGATACCCGCAGGAGCGGATTAGAGTTCAACCATTTACTACCCGTGGATAAAAGCATGACGAGTTTTATGCGAATTATTATAAGGAGGGGCGGGGTTGAGTAGAACAAAAACCCGCCCTGTTGCCACCCCTATTTAGACTTGCAACACTAAATAAATCATCAAAACATTTTTAAGCTTTCAACCCAATTAAAATCATGTTTGTCATCACCAAAAATATTATTATCGTTTTACTGAACTCAACAAAATTAATTACGTAAATTATAGAAATCATATAAGAGTTTACTGTGTTAATTGACACGGTTCTAACAAGTTTAGTAGATGATTTAAATTATCTTTGATACAAAAACTATTAAATATTATTGCATTAAACTTTCTCACAATTAAACTTGTTTTAGATTTAACACTTAAAACTAAAAATTTTAGATATTTTTAACACTTTCAAGTTTAAGAGTGACTCAAATTGAGTCAGATATATATATACGAGACTAAAAATTATATAATATATATATATATATATATATATATATATATATATTATTTTTATATATATTATTTTTACAAGTATTGTGAAGACTAAGAGTAATCCAAATTGGATCAAAATATTAATCTAATAATTTTAGATAAAATTTTCCACCATCTTTTCAGGTTTAGGGATTATTAATAAATCAATTTAAAATAATATAAGTATTGTGTTCAAATTAAAAATATTTTATAGTTTTTGACGTTTTAGTTCTAAAATATAATAAGTATTAGAACGATCTCATATTTATGATTGAATCTAGTGTAAAATAAACTCAAACTATCAAACTCAACAATTTTCAAATATTCTTTTGAGGTAGAAGAGATTTCTACAAAGAAAAAAGAATGAATACAAGAAAAACAAATACAAAAAATTTTGTAGCAATTTAATACACTATTATTTCTTAATGTCTCATGTTTACTTTCTTTGTATTTATAGGTTACATTTTGTCAAAAAGACGTTGTAAATCATTCTTCTTTTGTTATAAGTTTATTTTTTAATACAATTGCTTTTTATCTTGTACAATACTTTTGAAAAAAAATGGTAGGCCTATCTTATACTTGTGACAATAGAATGAGAAAATAACTTAAATATTTTAAAATTTTACACTTTTGAAGCCAAAGATGTCCGTTTGAATTGAGTGCATTTCTATTTTTTTTTTTATTGTGGTGTATTCTAGCTAAAAAAATCATAAAATTTATTCAGGTTCACCTTCTGTTCGCTTATACTGCTTATACTGTTGTAGTCATTCAAAATCTGCATTATATTTTGGCATGTTTATGAATTTGTTTTGTTGAAAATTATAGTCATCAGTAAACAATAAATGTGTAATAGTATGGCAACTACTATTTAATCTAAGCCCGACAATATCATTATTATGTTATCTTCTGTAGAGTAGATGAGAGAGTTCCTTTGTATAAAGAATGAAAAGATAGGGTGAAAGAGGATCTCTTTATCGGAGACCTCTTGTAGGTTTAAAGAAACTTTTAGGTTGATCATCTACAATATCAGAATAGGATACAGTAATTACACACTCTTTCATCCATTCTGTCCACCGATCACAAAACCCCAATTGATTCATAACCTTCCATAGGAAGTACTATTCCATCTTATCATATGCTTTATTTATGTCGAGCTTTAAAGCCAAATTCCAGTCACCAAATATTTAATTCTTCAAAAAAATGAATGTACTCATGTGTTATTAGGACATTGTCAGTTTGTCACTAATCAACCATTCCTTTATGAATGCACTCTGGTTATCACCAATCACCCAATTCATTATATATTATATACGGTGTATCAAGACTTTCGAAATAATTTTATTGAAGATTGAACTTAAACTGATAGGTCTTACCTGTGACATGGTAGTTGCTTCAGGTATTTTAGGAATAAGACAAATGAGTGTATGATTGAAAGACCTCAGCATTCTTTCACCTAAGAAAATACTAGTGACTACTCTTATAACATCTTCTTCAATAGTACTCCAAAAGAATTGATAAAATTTTGCTGTAAAAATATCTTCTCCTGGGATTGAGAAGGGATTGATTGAAAAAATTATCCTCTTAATCTTCAACTCATTAATTGGTCTTGTAAGGAACCAATTATTCTGTCTAGATATCTTTTTTTTTTTATTGTTGAGATAAATGTATTTGAGTTAGTGGAGAATCCAAACTAAACAATGTCTCAAAGTATTGCTCCTTTCGGATCAATGTGCACCTCCTCTCCCTCATCTTTAAGTTGTTGAATTCTATTGTGCTTATTTCTCAGTTGCACCCTTGAATGAAAACACTTCGTGTTTTGGTCACCATACTTTAGCAATTGCTCTCTTGCTTTTTCTTTCCAATATAATAATGCTTTTCATTTAGGTAAGCTTTTGCAAGTTCTTTTTCTAAAATATTAATACATAAGTTGGCTGTTTGTTGTGCTTTACTTTTTTCTTCTTCTATTCTCTGTTTAAGCTATTGGATCTGCCTTAGTGAATTGTTGTCGGGTTGTTGTCAATCAACAAGGTAGTACCTAATATTTTTAAGCTTTGTGTAAAGACAGAATATAGATGAGTCTTCTATAGATTCTTTTCATGTGTCTTTTACAATTTGTCCAATTATCTTATTATTGCACCACCTCTCCTAAAATCTAGATCTCCTCTTAAACCTCGGTTGCTCCATGACTCTATCTGCGATTCAAACAACAGTTGTCTATGATTAAAACCTTAATCATTTAAATTGAAGACTGTTGTTCTAAGATATAATTCCATTAAATTCATAGATATCAAACATCAATCTAGTCACTCTTTTATCAAATTCTCTCCAAACTGCCAATTGCACAAAGTAATTTTGCTTCCTTCATACCCCAATTCAATTAAACTTGCTACATTTATAAAATTATTGAAATTTTGAATAGATGTAACTGATTTAATTGATCTTGTATTAACAAGTTTACCATTATTAATTTTATAAAAAATAATTCATTTCAGTCATTCTTATAACAGATAAAAAGTTTGAGATGCTTAAAAATAGAGATAATTAAATCATATATCATAATAACCAAATTATTATATTGAATCATTTCAATTTTTACAACATATTTACAAAGTTTTTTTTTACGTAACTTTGATAGATAAATAAAGTTTGATTCATAAAACTAGGGTGTTCATAAAAAAAAAAATTAGAAACTGATTAACCGGTTAAAAAACTTAAAACAAAATAAAAAGAAATCAATTTTTTTTAAAATTGTTTATAATTTATAACCGGATTAACAAAGTGGTTAACCAAATTGATAAAAATCAATCGATTTTCTTTGGTTTGGAATTTTAAAATTAGTGTTTCTAATATAAATGTGTTATAAATTTAAAACAATTTTATAATAATCATAATAGGTTAAACTGGTTTTTTAAAGTGTCAAAATCGGTTTATAAATTAAAATTGATTTCTTAAAAAAATGATTTTCAAATGAAAAAAACAGTTTTAAAATAGAAAAATTGGATTTTAAATAAAATCGGTTATCTTTTAAAATTGATATTAATATTTAGAACCGGTTTAAAACTAGTTTATTATTTTTATAACCATTTAATAATCTATTTCTCATTTAAAACCAATTTGATTTACTAATTTAAACCAAATTTATAATTAACCGAAATCAAATTTGGTTTTTTGATTATGTTTAACCATCCCTACATAAAATTTAAATTTTATTCATTCACTCTATCAATTAGAAAACTTAAATTTCTATTTTGTGGGTCATAATGACTCTAAAGATTTGAGGTTCCATACATAATCGATGAGTATCATTTTGTCGGGGTATCAAGCGATTGCTATTGTACTGGTTTATCATCAAGCACCGAGTTAAACTCTAAAATGGTCCCTGAAATTCAGAAAATGCACCGATTTAGTTCCTAACTTTCTAATTGCACTAATTATGTCCTCCAAATTGGAAAAAATGCATCAACGGGGTCCCTCTCATATTTTTCGTTCATATTTTTTGCCAGCGGGAGTGACGTGGCAAATGATTGCCACGCTGGAGTGTCTAACGGTTAGTTGATGTGGCAAATGAAAGTTTATAACTCAATTTGTCCATGATCCCTTTTCAAACCCTAACTCAGAAGTAGTGCAGCACTTCTTCTTCTTCTTCTTCCATGCTCATTCTTGTACCCATTGCTTTGCTGGTTGGATGATGGTTGGTCGTGCAGATGAAGGAGAGGGAAGTTCTATGCGATCAACCACAAGGAGGCCAAGTCAGAGCAAAGGCACACAAGTACCAGAATGGTGTGGGTGTGGGAAACGTCCTATGCTCCGATGGTCTAGAACGGAAATCCACCCAAATAAATCCTTCTTTGGATGCCCGAATTATAACGTGAGTGTTTCCTGAAGATTTGTTGTTGACTATTTGATGGTAACTGTTTGATTTCGTGTTCACAGAGTAGTGGAAGAAGATGGTGTGGGTTCTTTCGATGGACAGACATTGTAGAAGATGATAAAGGAAATTTGGAAGACACTGTGGCATACAACAATGAAGAAGTGAGCGTCGGTCTTGCTTTGAGGATTGGCAATTTAGAGGCTGAGTTAAGGACCCAGAAATATATGATACAAATGTTAGGATTGCTGTTTTTTTCCCTGTTAGTTGTTGTTTTAGTTGTGATGGTAAAAATGTAAGAACTGTGTTTGAAAGCATCTGTTAATGAATGTATGGGAACTCTTTAGTTTATTGGTGTATTATTTGTAGATAGATTTTTCAAAAATAGAATCCAAACTGAATGAACAGAAGAGGTAAATTGATAATAGTAGTTGTAGATTATAAACAAGACATTGTCAATGTAACACACTATCAGTTGACCACATAAGGATAAACAAAATGAAACAACTACTAATTATGAAACAAGAAGACCTTCAAGTTTAAACTCTGTTAAAGTATTTACTACCAGAAAATCAAAATAAACCATACAGTCTGGCTAAGAGCTATTCTTGTAGGGAAATAACAAAAAACCCCAAAAAATCGACCAATGCCCAAATCCCATATATATTCTGAAATCAGCAGCTAGAACATCCAAAATCAAGAGTTTTTCTTTGTTGGTGCCTTGAACTGTGGTGTTGAAACAAACCTCATGAAATTTGCCAACCTTGAAGATGTGGCTGCACTTGATCCTTGCATGGGATCGACAGAAGTAGTTACTAGTTGTGGTGAGGTCTTCTGTTGGTTAGTAATTAGGTGGCCTTTTTGTTATTGGTGGTGGTGCCTGACTAAAGTGTGGCAATTAGTATGAGTTAGTGTGAAAAAGGGAGTTAAATCTAGGAAGTAAACAACAAATGTTTTGGGACATTTTATACCTCATCTTGTGTTTCACCATAGCTTGGTTGGGATAATTCAACCTCTTCAGCTTGCGGTGCAGACACTAGTGGTGGAATGTCAGCTGCTTGTGGTCCCGGAGTGGCAGTGTTACTTGCTTCAGCTGTAGGTGTACTCCCAATAGGAGTAGCTTTGGCCTTGGAAGCTACCGCAGCAGCTGCAAGAGCAGCAGCAAGCTCATCAGCTCTCTTCTATTTACATCCCCTCTTGGTGTGGCCCTTTACACCACAATATGTGCATGTGAATGGCTTGAGCTGTCTCTTTAGGGTAACAGTCTGCTTAGCTTTCTTGTTTACACTAGTACCCTCATCAGCTTCCTTTCTTCTTTTAGATGATAACAAATCAAGTTTTGATTATCACTTCACATCTGCTCAAAAATCAAGTTGTTCAACATTTTTTAAATTTTTCATATGTTGAATACATTATGGCTGTAAGCTTGGTTTAAGAATATTACAGGTAAAGCTTTCTTTAATAAAATGGAACATATTAAGGGGGAGCTATGTAACAGATAGAAAAGGGGAGGATTCCAAACCTTCAAAGGGAGTACTCTTGATCCTTACTTTTTTTTTCAATTTTTAATAATATTTTTCATCAAGGGAGAGATTGATGAGTTCGAAAAACTCCAAATTAATTTGATGATGATCAAACATTATTAAAATAATTCATTGCAAAATTATTAATTTGAATTTTGAATCACATATGTTGATTAATAATTTTGTTGCTTGCAGATTTTTGTCATTGGGCTAAAAGAAACATAAGCCCAATATGTTGATAACTTCCAGCCTTGTGAAATATTGCTACTCAATATGTGGCTGAGTTTTATGTCAATTGGGCCAGAAAATTATTATGCAAGCCCAAAAATAATTCTTGTTACAAGACCAACAAAGGCTTGGTTCGAAAATGAAAAATGGAAGAAAGCAATGCTGCATGCTATCAACGGTTATCCAATCCCTTCTTGGAATGGATTTCAAATTCATTTAATTATTTTTAAGTGCCTTGGTAACATGAGAGAGAAAGCTTACATTGATTTGATGGCATTAATTGATTTACACGTTACTAGGCATGGGGAGTGGGGAATTAACTCATTTTAATTTCCTTTCTTAATTCCATTGAAAGCTTTTCTGCATTCTCTTTCTTCTCTCTCTTCTCTCTTCGATTGTCACTTCAGCAGGAAAGAAGAAGATGCAAGCTATCAGTAAAAATCACAGAGAAGTTAGAAGAAAGAAAAGGGCTAAGGTGATGATGTCCTTAGCAGAAAGAAGATCTACTGTAGGGTGTGGTTGAGATCTTTGCCACTTATAGTAAGAAGTGGTGAAGAAGTCTCAGGATCACCATGCCTAAAAATGGTGGAAGATCCAACTTGGTCAGAGAAGAAGATCCCTTGGGGAATGGCTCGTTTATACTTTTTGTTCACCCATCACAGAAGGTAGCTAGAGAGGCTACGTGAAGGAAGAAGCAAAAGTGGAGTAGGAGGAGCTGTCAAGGATCAAGTACACATCAAGGGTCAGGAATCCTTCTTGGAGAGCAAGTCAAGATGGAAGGCCTGGATTGATGAAGCTTGGTATGAAGGGATGAGAGTGAGGTAATTGCATGTTGGATTTTGCATTTGGTTTCCTCTTCTCTCTCTCTGGCCAAACCGATTCTTGATATTGAAGAAGAAGAAGAAGTTGGCTCAGTTCAACCGTTTCAACCTTAGAGGCTTCCCCTTCTATAATAAGGGTGAACAACCAAGACTTGAGGCAAGGAGAAAACGAGTGTAAAGCACAGAGTTCTGATAGCTACCCAAGCTAACAGAAGTTCTTCTCCTTCAATATTTTTCATGTTGTATTTTTCTGTTTAGTTTTGTCTGTCTTGAGTCTCATGGTGAAAAAGGTAAACAATGTGAGGTTTGTAAGAAAAAGCCAGTGAGCAGAAAAAGGCAGAGAATACAAAATTAAAAGAAAAATTCATAGGTGTTTTAGAGGTCCTTTGTACACCTTTGTTGTGTATCATGATTCTGTGGGAATCCCTTGCAAGTTGGGTTAGCACTTAGCAGTTGAAAGCTTGGCGGGTGACCAAGTCAAGTTCAGGATTGGGGATAGATTCTGGACTTGTCCCGAATAGGAAGGGTAGTTCCTAGGGAGAATTGGTGTCTGTAATCAAGATTATTATAGTGAAATTCCATCATTATTGTGATGAAGACTGGATGTAGGCTGCATTGCACTTGGCAGCGGAACCAGGATACTTCTTGGTGTGATTCTCTCTTTCTCTTCTACTCCATTTCAGTTTCTGTTGCTAAGGAGACAAAATTGAAAAATATCACCTAACTGGGTACGAGACAAAAAGAAAATGTCTTGTATCTGGTTATGAGACAAAACGCAGAAAAATCTCCTGAAGCTAATTTAAAAGGCAACAAGTATTACTCAGCAAAAAGGGGCTAAGATTCAACCCCCCCTTCTCTTAGCCACTGATTACCATCAATTGGCATCAGAGCTTGGTCTCAAAGAGATCAAGCTTTGCAGCTTGGAGAAAAGATCCTGATGGCAGAAAACAGTGGCTCAAACCTGGTGGCCGATACTTTGACAGAAGGACAATCAAGCAATAGACCTTCTCTCTTCAATGGAAAGAACTACACGTATTGGAAGGAAAGAATGAAGATTTTTGTCCAATCAGTGGATTACAGACTCTGAAAAATAATTCTAGAAGGTCTTCAATTCCCAACAACTACAGGAGCTGATGGTGTGGTCTCTCTTAAGGGTGAAGCCAGTTAGACTGAAGAAGACAGAAAAAAGGTAGAACTCAACGCAAAAGCGATCAACTTGCTAAACTGTGCTATCAGCTTCGAGGAATACCGACGGGTTTCAAGATGCACAGCAGCAAAAGAAATCTGGGACAAGCTACAAATCACTCATGAAGGCACAACCCTAGTAAAGAAGACCAGGATTGACATGCTGAACAGAGAGTATGAAATATTCTCAATGAAGGAAGGAGAATCGATTGATGAACTGTTCAAAAGATTCAACATCATCATTAATGGCTTGGATACTATGGGAATCACGTATCCTGAATCTGTGCTTGTGAGGAGAATTCTAAGAAGTCTCACAAAAGAGTAGAAAACTAAGGCTATAGTGATATCTGAGAGTAGTGGTCTTGATTCTATGACTTATGATGATTTGAGAAGAAATTTACTTGCCTTTGAAATTATATATTTGAAAAAAGGCACTAAAAGAAAAGGAATAGCTCTCAAATCAGTTACTGACCCCCTGGATGATGAATCAAGTGATTATTCATCTGAAAATGAATTTGTTTTGTTTGCAAAAAAAATTCAGGAAAATGGTGAAGTTAAAGGAAAGGAGCAAAGGAAGCGGCTCAAGGAAACCAAGGAAAGATTCCAGTAAAGTGATATGCTACAACTGCAAAGAAGTTGGGCATTTCAAATCTGATTGCCCCAAACTGAAAAAGGAGGACCAGCCAAAGAAGGAAAAAAGGAAAGGACTGATGCCCTCATGGGAAGACTTAGAGAACGATTATGATGAAAATGAAGAATCAGAAACCAAGTCTCAAACTTGCCTTATGGCTGATCATGTTGAGCAGGTAGTATTTCATAACCCTGACACTGAAGATCTTCATCTCATGATTGATCATCTTTCTAAAAAAATTATATTCTTCTTGCTTGAAAACCAAAATCTTGAGTCTCAAATTGAAATTCTTAAAGCTGAAAATGGTTTTCTAAAAGAAAAACTGAGAGAAGCTGAAACTGCTGTTGATCTTGTTGAAGAAAACAAGCGGTTGAAAGCAGAAATAAAAGGGTGTGAAAAACAACATTCTGTGGTTGCATATCTTAACTGTTTTGAAGAAAAAGAGAAGCTGCTCAAAGAGGTAAAAAGACTTAAAGAGGACTTAGCCACATTTGCTCAAAGTTCAGAAAATTTAAATCAACTATTGGCTAGTCAAAAACCTCTTTATGATAAAGCTGGGTTGGAATTTCATAAAGCTACAAAATCTGTTGAAAAATCTTATTTTGCAAACATAGCATCATCTTCAAATGATGAAAGGTTTCAAAATCCAACAAGCTTTGTGAAAACAGTTGCTCATAGATTTTGTAGATTATGCAACCGGAATGGCCATTTCCCATTCAATGTTTCTTTGATGAAAAAATGATTGAAAATAAAGTTTGTAAAATTTTTTTTATTATAATGGATTGGGACAAAGAAGATGGTTTAACGTGAAAGGATCCAAAAAGATTTGGATACCTAAGCAAGGTCACTTGAGCTCATTTTGTAGGTTTGCCTAGCATCCAAGCGAAAGGACAATACGTGGTATATGGATAGTGGATGTTCTAGGCACATGACTGGAAAGGCAACCTTCTTCAGTAAGCTTGATAAATATGATGGAGGGTTTGTCACTTTCGATGATAATGGAAAAGAAAAAATAGTGGCCATTGGAAAAGTTGGTAAAAGTTTCTCTTCTTTTATAAATGATGTACTTCTTGTTGATGGTTTGAAACACAATTTACTAAGCATTAGCCAATTATGTGATCTTGGGTATGAAGTCATTTTTAGAAAATTGGATTGCTTAGTTATTTGTGAAAAATCTGGTGAAACTCTGTTTGAAGCCAAAAGATGTAACAATGTGTATGGATTGACTCTTGAGGATTTAAAATATCAAAAAGTAACATGTTTTACCTCACTTGAATCTGAAAAATGGCTATGGCATAAGAAATTAGGTCATGCTAGCATGTACCAAATTTCTAAACTTGTTAAAAAGAACTTGGTGAGAGGAATTCCCAACATTAAATTTGATAAGGATATTACTTGTGATGCTTGTCAACTAGGCAAACAAGTAAAATCCTCTTTTAAATCTAAAGATGGAATTTCCACCAAGAGGCCATTAGAGATGTTGCATATTGATCTTTTTGGTCCAACAAGAACTCAAAGTTTAGGAGGTAAATATTATGGATTGGTGGTGGTGGATGACTACTCTAGATTCGGTTGGGTACTTTTCTTAGCTTATAAGAATGATGCTTTCCATGCTTTTTCAACTCTTTGCAAAAGAATTCAAAATGAAAAAGATTTGAAAATTTCTCACTTGAGAAGTGATCATGGAAAAGAATTTGAAAACTAAGATTTTGAAAAATTCTGTGATGATTTTGGAATTGCTCATAATTTTTCATGTTCTAGAACACCTCAACAAAATGGGGTGGTTGAAAGAAGGAATAGAAGCCTTCAAGAAATGACTAGGGCTATGCTATGTGAAAATGAGGTTCCAAAATTTCTATGGCTGAAGCTGTAAATACAGCTTGTTATATTTTGAATAGGACTATCATTAGAAAAGGGTTAAAGAAAACTCCTTATGAGCTATGGAAAGGAACCCCTCCTAATCTTAAGTACTTCCACATTTTTGGATGCAAATGTTTTGTGCTTAATAATAAAGAAAATCTTGGAAAGTTTGATCCAAAATCCTATGAGGGAATGTTTGTTGGATACTCCACCACTAGCAAAGCTTATAGAATTTACCTCAAAGAACATAGAACCATAGAGGAATCCATACACATTTCTTTTTGTGATAATAATTCAATTCTTAGTGTTGTGGTAGAAGATGATGCAGGTTGTGAGGATATTGTGAACCAGGAGGTTAGTGAAAAAAATCCCAAGACTGTCCCAAGTGAAGATTCTGTCCGCCCAGAAATGTCTCATCAGGATGGAGGAGACATTTCTATTTTGTCTCCTGAGCCAGTAAGAGAATTCGGAACAGATCAGAATGCTGAAGCTCATCAAGGCAGATCCTTACCTCCAAGGCCAAGAGAATGGAAATTTATGAAGGGTTACTCCCATTATTTTATCATTGGTGATCCTTCACAAGGCGTGACCACTAGATCCTCAAGCAAGAAGCAAGTTGATCAAAGCAATGTTGCTTTCTTGTCCCAATTAGAGCCTCTCAATGTAAATCAAGCCCTTGAAGACCCCTCATGGGTTAAAGCCATGGAAGAGGAGCATGCTCAATTTGAAAAGAACGAGGTTTGGACACTTGTATCCAATCCTAATGGTAAGAAGGTAACCGGTACTAAGTGGATCTTTAAAAATAAATTGGGTGAGGATGGTAGTGTTGTTCGTAACAAGGCTAGATTAGTGGCCCAAGGTTACGATCAAGAGGAAGGTATAGATTTTGATGAGTCTTTTGCTCCGGTAGCAAGAATTGAAGCAATTAGGTTGCTTCTTGCCTATGCTGCCCACAAGGGGTTTAAAATGTTCCAAATGGATGTCAAATGTGCTTTTCTTAATAGATTTATAGATAGAGAAGTATTTGTGGTACAACCCCCCAGTTTGAAAATAAAGATTTTCCAAATCATGTTTTCAAACTTTCAAAAGCTCTTTATGGGCTTAGGCAAGCTCCAAGAGCTTGGTATGAAAGGCTTAGTGCCTTCTTGTTGGAAAATAGGTTTCAAAGGAGTATCACCGATACTACTTTATTTATCAAAGAATCTAAGGATGATATTCTTCTTGTTGAAGTTTATGTGGATGATATAGTGTTTGGATCGGCCAATGAATCCTTGTGTGAAGAGTTTGGAAAACTCATGACTAGTGAGTTTGAAATGAGTTTAATGGGAGAACTAACATTCTTTCTTAGTCTCCAAATTAAACAAACTCCTAGTGGCATTTTCATTCACCAAGGAAAATATGCTAAAGAATTAATCAAGAAATTTGGCCTAGAAAATTCCAAACCTATGGGAACACCAATGCATCCAAATACTAAACTTAAAAAGGATGAAAATGGCAAAGATGTGGATGAAACACGGTATAGAGGAATGATTGGCTCACTCGTGTATCTTACATCCTCTAGGCCGGATATTGTTCAAAGTGTGGGTGTATGTTCAAGGTTTCAATCTCATCCAAAAGAATCTCATCTTTCAGCCATCAAAAGAATCATTAGATACATTAAGGGAACATGTGATTATGGCTTATGGTATCCAAGATTTAATGATTTCTGTGCAGTAGGGTTTTGTGATGCAGATTATGTGGGAGATCGGGTGGATAGAAGGAGCACCTCCGGAATGTGTTGCTTCCTTGGAAGCTCACTAAACATGTGGTCAAGCAAGAAACAAGCCACAATTGCTCTATCCACAGCCGAAGCTTAATATATATCTGCCTCTGCGTGTTGTTCACAATTAATTTGGTTGAAAACTCAGTTGGAAGATTACAAATTGAAAATCAATAGTATACCCCTATTTTGTGATAATATGAGTGCAATAAACATTTCTAAAAATCCTATTCTGCACTCTAGAACCAAGCACATTGAAGTTAGATATCATTTTATTAGAGAACATGTGCAAAAGGAAACTATTGATATTCAATTTGTAAAATCCAAAGAACAAATTGCTGATATTTTTACTAAACCCTTGTGTGAAGATAGATTCTGCTCATTGAGGAACAGTTTGGGAATGTTAGAATTGAATTCTGTTAATAAATTTTGATTTTTCTGATACTGTTTGGTTTTGTCTCGTAGGTAGTGAAGAGACAAATCTGGCTGTGCATTGAACAAAGCCAAGAGACAGGGGGAGACTGAACTCGGCATTAGTAAACATGGGCCCAGCCAATCTCTTTCGTCACAATCCTTGTCTCTAGCCCATTTGAGTTCTTCATCCTTTTAATTTAATTCTTTTTGGAAGTTGTCACATCATATCTTGTTAGGAGGAGATCTTGTCACATCATAATCTTTTCCCTTATTCCCTCCCTTGATTCTAGGAAAAGATATTTCAGTTACTTTTCCTTGATGATAACTGCCCCATTGAATGACCATTACTCCCAATAACTCCTCCCCACTTAGCATTTATTACGGCCTTTCTCTCTCTCTCCACTCCAACCCATTCGGCCATCTCTTCACATTCTCACCTTCCACTTCTTTTTCTCTTATTATGAAAAAGAAGGTAGCGCCTAGGAGAAGCAACCGAACCCCACATACCAAAATTCCTCCATTTTCTTCTATTCCTCACACTCACACTCATATGCATATTCACTCTACATATCTTCACCTTCTTCTCAGTCAACCGAAGCCATGAGGAGAAAATTCATTGCCCAGAAAATCTCATCTTGAAAGAAGATTGGAAAGGAAAAGGAGCCTGTGATAGAAGAAAAAGAGGAGTCACAGTCCTCTCCACCTCCGTCACCTCCAAGGAAATCAACTCCACATACTTCTGGCCGCAGCTCTCAGCGCACAAAAGGATATGTTCTTCGAAACACAAGAGAGCCTCCAAACTTGGATTCTCTTGATTTAAAAAACAAGTACAACAAGAATCATTCACATTTTGATCCGGCTAGGTTCAACGTACTCATGTGCTGCTTATGAGTTTCATTCCAAAGTTCTAGTCAACCGCAAACTGTGTTCATCTTATGTGGTTTCTCTGGAAAATCTGTTTGAAAAGGTGTTGATTTGTCTACTCTGTTTGATAAAATAAAATGGACTCCTCTGCTCAAGATCCGCAAGCCAGTTTACCCAAACCTAGTTCGCGAATTCTATGCGAACATGATGTACCACGATGGAGCAATCCACTCGTATGTCAACAAGGTGCACCTATCTCTGAATAGAGAGACCATCAGTGATGCACTTGGATATGAAGATGATGGTCCAAGAGCATACATGACAGGAAAATGGGATTCTCAGGTTGGGGTCACTCTTCAGACTGTTCTCTCTCGGGTTTGCGAGAATTTCTCTACTCTTGATGGTACCATTCTGACTCACAAGGTTCTGGGCCCTGTAAGAACTCTTCTTCACCGCATCATTAATCATATCTTGGTGCCTCGGAGTGGATCATATCAGAGGGTAACTGTTTGTGATACCCTAGTTTTATTTTCTATTATCACTTCATCTCCTATTTCTTTTGCTTACTTAATAGTTCGTCACATGTGGGAGTGTGTGCGTAGTGATAAAAAGGCAAATTTATCTTATGGAATTTTTCTGACCTGTATTTTTGAGTACTTTAATGTTGATGTTCTCAATGAGCCTATAAAGAACAGGGTTTCAACCTTGAAAGGAGGAGGAATCTCTGAAGCCATGAAAGCATAAGGGGAAAAAGCGCTTTTGCATCAGATGATGAAACTGAATATAATCCCTCCAAATTGTCAAAACTGTTCGACTTAATCAAATATGTGCTGCAAGAATTCTCTCAAATGACCTATATGATGATTAAATCTTCAAAGGAGGCCATAAAGCAAGCTTATGAGAATTGAAAGGCCTGGACAAAGTGTCATGAGAGAATCACTTTGCTGATCAACAGCTTTGAAAAAGACATGGCTAAGGATGAAGACAATGAATCCCTTGGATCAGACATTAATCTCTCTGATGTTTGATATACTGTTGGCTGATAGTACTTTTTGAACTCTGTTTTCTTTATTGCTTTTTTGTTTTGGTATTGTGTAATCAACTGCACTTGGATACTCTGGACCATTGTGTTTTGGTAAAAAAAACAAATATTCTACCTTTTCATGTTGTTCTCATTTGTTTTGCAGGACCCCCATTGATGACAAAAGGGGGGAGAAAAGTTAAGAAAAATTGAAAAAAGGGCTGACTCTATGAAACAGGGGCTGAAATCTGAATGATTAATGATTATCCCTGTGCTTGTGCTCCAAATTCTTTTCATGTGATTATGCTTCAATTGTTTACTTATCTCTATGAGTTATGATCTGATTTCTGGTTTATGTGGTTTATGCTCTGAGTTACATTTTATCATGGTATGAATTTGCTTGTACTCTGGTATTTTTCTGAGTTGTTATTCTGTCATTTTTTAGTATGAATTGATTGGATTTTTGCTTGATTGAATAGCTTGGCAGGAAATCCTAATAATAGAAATTGTTTGTACATGTTAATTTGAAGAATGTTGAGTCTTGGCTATATGTTGAAATGTACTCTGTAGGTACTCAAGCATACTTTAATTTGGTTGTTTTATGAGCAGAAAATTATTTAGATGATAACAAATCAAGTTTTGATTATCACTTCACATCTGCTCAAAAATCAAGCTGTTTAACATTTTTAAATTTTCCATATGTTGAATACATTATGGCTATAAGCTTGGTTTAAGAATGTTACAGGTAAAGCTTCCTTTAATAAAATGGAACATATTAAGGGGGATCTATGTAACAGATGGAAAAGGGGAGGATTCCAAACCTTCAAAGGAAGTATTCTTGATCCTTACTTTTTTTTCAATTTTAATAATGTTTATCATCAAGGAGGAGATTGACGAGTTAGGAAAACTCCAAATTAATTTGATGATGATCAAACATTATTAAAATAATTCATTGCAAAATTATTAATTTGAATTTTGAATCACATATGTTGATTAATAATTTTGTTGCTTGCAGATTTTTGTCATTGGGCTAAAAGAAACATAAGCCCAATATGTTGATAACTTTCAGCCTTGTGAAATATTGCTACTCAATATGTGGCTGAGTTTTATGTCAATTGGGCCAGAAAATTATTGTGCAAGTCCAAAAATAATTCTTGTTACAAGACCAACAAAGGCTTGGTCCGAAAATGAAAAATGGAAGAAAGCAATGCTGCATGCTATCAACAGTTATCCACTCCCCTCTTGGAATGGATTTCAAATTCATTTAATTGTGTTTAAGTGCCTTGGTAACATGAGAGAGAAAGCTTACATTGATTTGATGGCATTAATTGATTTACACGTTACTAGACATGGGGAGTGGGGAATTAACTCATTTTAATTTCCTTTCTTAATTCCATTGAAAGCTTTTCTGTATTCTCTCTCTTCTCTCTCTTCTCTCTTCGGTTGTCACTTCAGTAGGAAAGAAGGAGATGCAAGCTATCAGTAAAAATCACAGAGAAGCTAGAAGAAAGAAAAGGGCTAAGGTGATGATGTCCTTAGCAGAAAGATCTACTGTAGGGTGTGGCTGAGATCTTTGTCACTTATGGTAAGAAGTGGTGAAGAAGTCTCAGGATCACCATGCCTAAAAATGGTGGAAGATCCAACTCGGTCAGAGAAGAAGATCCCTTGGGGAATGGCTCGTTTCTACTTTTTGTTCACCTATCACAGAAGGTAGCTAGAGAGGCTACGTGAAGGAGGAAGCAAACGTGGAGCAGGAGGAGATGTCAAGAATCAAGCACTCATCAAGGGTCAGGAATCCTTCTTGGAGAGCAAGTCAAGATGGAAGGCCCGGATTGATGAAGCTTGATGTGAAGGGATGAGAGTGAGGTAATTGCATGTTGGATTTTGCATTCGGTTTCCTCTTCTCTCTCTCTCTGGCCGAACGGTTTTGTATGTTGAAGAAGAAGAAGAAGTTGGCTCGGTTCAACCGTTTCAACCTTGGAGGCTTCCCCTTCTATAATAAAGGTTAATAGCCAAGGCTTGAGGCAAGGAGAAAAGGAGTGTAAAGCACAGAATTCTCATAGCTACCCAAGCTAACAGAAGTTCTTCTCCTTCAATATTTTTTATGTTGTATTTTTCTGTTTAGTTTTGTCTGTCTTGAGTCTCATGGTGAAAAAGGCAAACAGTGTGATGTTTGTAAGAAAAATCCAGTGAGCGAAAAAATACATAGGATACAAAATTAAAAGAAAAAGCCATAGGTGTCTTAGAGGTCCTTTGTACACCTATGTTGTGTATCATGATTTTGTGGGAATCCCCTTGCAAGTTGGGTTAGCACTTAGCAGTTGAAAGCTTCGTGGGTGACCAAGTTAAGTTCAAGATTGGGGCTAGATTCTGGACTTGTCCCGAATAGGAAGGGTAGTTCCTAGGGAGAATTGGTGTCTGTAATCAAGATGATTATAGTGAAATTCCATCATTGTTGTGATAGGGACTGGATGTAGGCTGCATTGCACTTGGCAGCTGAACCAGGATACTTCTTGGTGTGATTCTCTCTTTCTCTTCTACTCCATTTCAGTTTTTGTTGCTAAGGAGACAAAATTGAAAAATATCACCTGACTGGGTACGAGACAAAAAGAAAAGTCTCGTGTCTGGTTATGAGACAAAACGCAGAAAAATCTCCTGAAACTAATTTAAAAGGCAGCAAGTATTACTCAACAAAAAGGGGCTAAGATTCAACCCCCTTCTCTTAGCCACTGATTACCATCATAAATATAATGTAAATGTAACAAAAATTACCTGTTAACAAGGCATACTGTGCCTTTTCATCCTCGTAGACAACATTTCTTGCATCAGCCAAGGCTCGGGCGATTGAATTCCTATGCAGTATGAGATCACATTTTGACCTAAAGTATGTTATAGCCTCACATTGCTCAAAATGTGGGTACTTTCTTACCTTTTTGACCAACTTACTTGCCAGCCAAGCTTTGTTTACAGCCCTATTAGAATTTTCTCTCGGACATGTATGATCGTCATAAAAAGTCTTGATTTGCCAGCAAGAGTGCTCATGATCCCTTGAGGCGTAAACAACCCATGAGCACTCTTCCACCTGGCACACTGCCCTACACCTCACATTGTCATTCTTTACAAACTTAATCCTCCTACCCTCCTGAATGGTAAACTCTCGCACAGCATCCCTGAACTCTTGTTTAGTATTAAACTTCATGCCCACTTGAAGTTGCAACTGACAAAATCTCTGGCCCTCTTGGAAGATTGGAAATTCATCCGATTCTCCATCAGATTCCAATTCATCTTCAGAATTAGGAGGAGTCTTCATCTCCTCTGAGTACCACGAGTTGGCACCATCAGATTCTACACCCGGGTCAAGAGCATCATACATCAATCCGCCTCCTGGACTTCCTAGAAAACCAAGGTCCACCTCTACATCAGATAAGTCTGCAACAAGTGCATCATCATCTTGCATAATAGTGTCTTTATACATCTTTTCCTTTTCTTTGACCATGGCTGAGGCCTTCTGAACCTTCTTGACCTCTTTCCTAATTGGTTGTGTAACCAATTCATCATCACTACTAGAGCTGGCCTCCTGCACATGGACATAAGAGTCATCCTCTGAACTCCCCTCATCACTGCTTGATCCGTTTGCAGTTAAATCCACATGAAAAGTTTGCTTCCTTTTGTTAGCACTCCAATATCCCTTTGCCTGAGATCTTGTGATTCTTTTAGGTGGGTTAAATTTGGGCTTGGATTTTGAAGTAAACTTGAGATTGGGCTTTGGTTGAGTTTTCTTGGGCTGCTGGTTCTGCTTGGGTTTCTGATTCTGATTGACAGTTGGGGTTGTATTGGGCTTTTTAGTGGGTTTTGGGTTAGGTATATGATCCTGTTTGGGGTTCTCATGATCAGCGATGGACTTGGTGTCATCATGGATTGGTCTTGTGGTGGGGGTGTTAGCAGGATTTGGGATTGCAATTGGACTGTTTGGAATGAGGATTGGAGTAGGAGGAACTGGGTCAGGAGTTGATTTGTCATCTGGCATTTCATTTAAGGTATCCTCAGGGATGTTCTTCTTGTTTAAGTCACCACCAGGCTCCTCTTCTAGAACATAATCCAGACACAGAACAGCTTCTTTCCCCTCCATCAGTTCAGGTGTCGAAACTCCATGTTCGAAATAAACATCGACTACTCCATCATTCCTTTGTGCATGGAAGCACATCTCCCTTAATTCATCATCAGTGGTCAGAGCTCTCAATCCAACCTCCAAGCTCCTCTCCGGAACCAGCCACCAGCACTCAACTACCTTGTCATATCTAAACTCCTTGAAATAGTTCCTGACGAAGAAGACATCAAGTGTATCCTCATCTAAATCTCCTAAGCAAGCTCTATTGTCAAGTGAGTAAACTAACTTTCCATCAACATTCTTCTTAAACGTTCCACCATGATGGAACATGATATCCAGCAACTTTTCTATCTGTATCGAAAAAAAATTACAACATTTATCTAAAATATGGAATCAGCAAACAACAACAGATCATATTCCAAAGTTGCTAACTAACAACTACTTCAGTGACTATGCCATTATAAAAATGCCCATATTTTCAGTTTGAAAACAGAGCATTCCGATAACCCCTACCCACACCACCCAGTACAAAAACCCTAGCTACTAACATAGCATCCATGGTTTTTCATCAATCTATACCAATTTCACAAGTAAAATCCATAATGATGGATACCTTACCACTATAGAAAACAGAACAAGACTATCTAATATACTACATGCCTACCTCTGTCACAGAAAATTTCACGCAGAATCTTTGCTCCTTCCTTCACCGATCTTCAGCCAACGATGACCAAGTTCCTCTGAACTCCAAATTGTTTCACTCCGAAAAGCCATGCCAGGGCTCTCGAATGACAGGATTTGGCACTTTCAGTTCGCAGAAGATGAAGAAGACGAAGTGATCTTTGAATATTGGGGGAGGGGGTTTGAACGTTTTGTTAATGCTTCCTACTTGAAACGATGTCGTCTAGTTATGGGTTTAGCGCCAAAACCCAATATAACGACGTTTCCCATCCTCCAGCATGGCAATCATTCGCCATGTCACTCCCGCCGGCAAGAAATATGAATGGAAAATATGAGAGGGACTACGTTGATGTATTTTTTCCAATTTAGAGAACGTAATTAGTACAATTGAAAAGTCAAGAACTAAATCGATGCATTTTGTGAATCTCAAATACTACTTTGGGATTTAACTCTCAAACACCACCCGTTCAAGATTTTTTGATAAGATAGTAAATAAATTTTTCACACAATATATATAATAGCGCATCTTCTTATACTCCGAATGTACTTTACAACTATATATATAGTTGATTAAATTATTACTTGTTTGAACACATGAAATAATAATAACAAAAAACAAAAGTACATATATATGGCACCGACCTGTGCCACTTTGATATGGGTTATAATTCAGTAGTACTAAAAATTAAAAAATATATATATATTTGTAGCACGTTTGCAAGCTTACTTGTAAAGGCATTTTAGTTAATGCTCTTAAAATTAAATAAGCTAGGATCAATCAGATCATGATACTACATATACTTATACAGTTAGTTATTTTATGAAACTAATAATTCACCTATGTCTAGTTATTACTAATAATTTTTAATTCAAATTTAAAATTTTTTATTTTTGGACTATTAAATTAAGTTGGAACAAGAGTATTTTTGTGATGATTAAAATTAAAGATTCAAATTATATCTTTTTGTAAATAATAGTGTTTTTTTTTTAAAACAAAAAACTCAATACAATAAGATAGAATAGTTAAAAAGTACAAAATTATTAAATAACAAAATAAAAAATTAAACTGTAATCATTTTCGAGATTACTAAGAATCAAAATCAGAAAACTAATCAATTACCAATATAATTAACTAATAAAATTTTTTAATAATTACCATACCACCTATAAACAAAATTTTTATATTAACAAATTAAACTACAAATAAAATAAAATTCTAACGTATACTAGCTATATATGTCAATCAGAACTGAATTATTGAAGTGGAAGCAGCGTGTATCTGCTTCTTTAATGATCTGCTTATGATTAATTAATTTAATTACATACTTATGTCAATAAATTAATCTATAGTAGTATTTATTAACATTATATTTTATCTGATGGTCCCTATGGTCTATTTTGGTGGTGCTTGAGGAGGAGGGTGTCGTTCAAAGTTTAGTTGTTATCACATGCCCTGACAAAAGTTCACCCAATCCCTCGTTCAATTGTTGCTCCTTTTATTTACTTTGTTATTATTGCCTTCACAAAGCTAAAGCGAAAGTAAGGAAGTTTCATCTTTCAGCAACGAAAAAGTGGAAAATGGCCATGCCCAAAATTGAAACGGAAAGAGTCAAAAGTTCTTAATGTTGGAACGATTAATCTTGGTTAAAGTTATAAACTAGCTAGACGTTTATAAATCATAAATTTGTATTTATCAATGACAATAATAAAGTGCACACTTCAAAATTAAAGCATCCCACTCCCACTAGTCAACTTGAATATTATTTACCAAGTAATGCCAAATTTGATCCTTCAAATTCTTAGAATTCGTTAAAATAGTTCATGACTTTTAAAAAGAGTGAATTATTAATTTGGTCTTTGTCTATTTTTTAGAATAATAATATAATTTTTTAAGATAAAAACGATCTATTTCGATTTCTGTCTTTTATTTTTGTGACACAATGTAATCTTTGTGGGTATTTCTCTGTTAACTCTAAACGAAAAATGTTGGCATATCAGTTTAGAAATATATATAAACTTATTTGTATCTAAATTTAAATTGGTTAGGAATTTATTTGTCCTAATTCTTTAAATAATATAATTTTTTTATTCATTATATTAATATTTTTTCAATAAATTATTGAATATATAATATAATATGTACAAATTAATTAATAAATTATTCAAATTTAAAAATATTATTTATTATAAAATTAAATAAATAATTCTCAAGTATAATTTTTAAGTATATAAATAATAAATATTAAAATACGGTTAATATATTAATAATAATAATTTTATGATATACTATTAGTATTATGATCTAGATAATTTTTAGAATAAAATAGAAACTAATAAACACATTGTTTGATTTATAGTAAAAATTTTTTGAGTAATAATAAATTTACTTTTTTATCTTTTTAAACTAAATTAATAATTTTATTTGATATCCTTACACTAAAATACACTATGAGTAAATTACTAATAATGTAAATTAATTAAAATTTTATGTATATTAAAATTTAATTAAATTTACATATATTTTACTCAAAATAATCAATTAAATTTTATATATATTTTGAGTAAAATATATATAACTTAATTGAATTTTAATATACGTAAAATTATAATTAATCTACATCTTTTTTATATTGATAAATTTTTATCGATCTGTAACCTTATCACAATATATATTATTAATAGATTAATAATATTATTGATGCTTTGAGTTTGTTGAGTTTATAAATAGTCTTCATAATATATATATATATATATATATATATATATATATATTATGTTTTATTTTATTTAGTATTATTAGTCTACTGATAGTGTATTTCAGTGCAAAGATATCAAATAGAATTATTAATTTAGTTTAAAGAGATAAAAAAATTAAATTTGTTATTACTCAAAAAAAATTTACTATATATCAAATAATGTATTCATTAGTTTCCACTTTTTTGTGAAAATTATCTAAATCATAATACTAATAATATATCATAAGGTTGTTATTAATGTATTAACTTACTAATAATATATCATAAGATTGTTATTAATATATTAATTGTATTTTAATATTTATTATTTATATATTTAAAAATTATATCTGAAAAGTATTTATTTATTTTTATAATAAATAATATTTTAAATATGAATTATTTATTAATTAATTTGTACTTATTATACCATATATTTAATAATTTATTAAAAAAATATTAATATAATGAATAAAAAAATAATTTGAAAAATATATTATTTAAAGAATAAAGATAAATAAATTTTAAACCAATTTGAATTTAGAGACAATAAAGTTCCTGTTCATTTCTGAACTTGACACACGTCAGTATTTTCCATTTAAAATTAACAAAAAACACTACAACAATATAGATTATTTTTTAGGGTTATAATGTGTAAAAGAAAATTAAAATTTGTCAAAAAAACAAATTTTGATACTATTTTAACTATGAAAATATGTTAATAAAAATTTTGTCAAAAATAGTATTTTTAACATATAAGTGATTGTGAAAAAAATTTAAATCTTATTTTGATAAATATTGGCTGTAAAAAATAATTTGTTAGAAAATTTTGAGAACATATTTTCTGTGATACTTATTAATTGTCAAAAATACTATTTATTTTGATATTTATTGACTATAAAATATTTTCAACAAAAAATGTTAACAAAGAATGAAATGAGATCTTGAAACTAAAGAATAAATTGAGATTTTGAAGATAAAAAATGAGTAGTATAATCCTAAACTGAGAACAGTGTGATGTCAAAATTAACAGAGCCCAAAGAAAAAGAAAAATAGTGGAGTAAATTGAAAACAAATGAGTATCAAAATTGAGGAGTAATTTTCTACGGTCAAATTATTCATCAAGAAAACATAGTGACATTTGTGATATTTGTCAAAAATATATATTAATTTTGACATTTAATTATGATGTTAAAAAATAAAATGTTAAAGTAACTCTATTTTCTTGTAGTGAAAAAAATACTCACAGAAATCACATTATATCACAAAAATAAAAAATTTAAAACGAATCGCTTTTATTTTGAGAAATCACGTTATCATTTTAAAAATAGATAAAAACCAAATTAATAGTTCACTCTTTTAAAAATAATTAAGTTGGTATCTTAATTTACAAAGTGTAAATATTGGTTCATTCATAATTCAACGGCCATTAACACAATGTTAATATAAAACATTACATTATAATGTGTCATCTCTAACAATAAGATAATGTGCCTAAAACTTATATATATATATATATATATATATATATAACCAAATAAGTGTTTTAAATTAGCTAATTAGATTTATTGTAGTATTAATACCAATATAAAATTAATTAATTAAAATGAGTCTACTTAATTAATTTATAACACTTATATATTTGATCATATTAAAATCTTAATAACATAACTTTATTATTGAAGATATCACTTTAGTATTATAACAAGGCATTTATTCAAATGAAGATGTTAAAATATCTTTTTATAAAGAATTTTGTATAAAAAAGTGTGCTTTGTTTGTTTGATCATATTTTTTAAAAAAATAATATTTTTTATAATATATCAAATTAAATTTTACCATTCATCATTTAATGATAAAAAAGATGCATATTCATATAAAGACAATTATAAAATCTTTATGATAGTGTTAGTCGAAATAATTATTTTCGAAAGATTAAGCTGATTCGAAATGCTGGTGAAGGATCAGGAAAAAAAGTAGAGGCCAAAAAGAGACACGTGCAAGTGTTAAGTGGAAATTGTTTGACGCGGGCTCAATTTCAATACTTTGACAAATCGGACAATTACTCGAATGAAGAATCGAATAGTCTTTCGAATGGAGAATCAAGCAGTTACACGAGTAGGGAAGTCGAAGGCTTTCTCTGAGTTAGGAATTTACTAGTAACGCTCATGAGTAAAAGAGCGGGAACAGTTACCTAAGAATTTCCATACAAGCTATGGTCGGTTATGAAAGTGAGTTATAAATAGTAATAAATTTTAGGAAATAGGAGTTGGAACTTTTCTTCAAAAATACACTCAAGTACACTCACATCCCATATAATTCTTGAGTCTGCATTCGAGTTCAATTTCTGTAAGGTTCTTTCCATGTCTTTAATTTTCCATTTTCAATTTCTGCAAACTTTACTTTTCCTGTCCGATTTATCTTCAAAGCATATTTTAATTTCATTGTCAAATTTACGTTCAAAGTTTTTTTTTACTTATTTGCTCAATTTACGCTTCAGTATCTTTAAGTTTTATGCCAAAAGCCCTTTGATCCAATCGAAGGCATTTTAATCGCTTTCTTTAAAATTCAATACAAACTATTTCGATCAGTCAGTTTACTTTTCAAATCCTTTATTTTTCACTTCTTTTAGCCTTTTGCACTTTTTAAACTTATTTCCTATCTTAATACTCGTCTATTCGAGAACCTTTGATACACTTAATTCACGATTTATAAATTTAAAAATTAATTTAATTATTTTTAAAAATCAAAAGTTATTTTAATAAAATTTTAAATATCAAGTTGAGTGTTACCTTTTCATTTATGTAAGTTATTGAAAATCATACTTACTTTAATATGGTATGTTTAAAGATTTCCCAATTTAAAGTTTTAGTAGTCACATTTTTGTATTAATTATTCATTGTACAGTAAAGAATAAATACATGAAATTTATATTGTTCTACATAAATAATTTTACTTGATATATAAATCCCTAAACAGCAAACAAAAGCGGAATAATATAAATTTTATAATTTTAATACTCACATCATTAAAGTTTAACAGGTTTAGAATAAAACCATGATGCATTAGAAGTTTTGATGAAATTAATTACCGAAATAAAATTATTAGTGTTGATACGGATACAATAATTCAAATTATTTTATAAGTTATTATTTATTACTTTATACATATAATATTTATAATTATATATTTATTATATTTAATATTATATAATTATTTTAATAAAACATAAAAATACAAAATAAGTTAAACAATACTTAAAATATATATACAAAATAAAATAATTTTAAATTAATTTAAATGAATTTTTTATTGTCTCTTTTTTTTTTTTTTAAATGATCAATTATTATAGTATATATAAAAGTAAAAACGTTTGATAACTAAAAAAATTAATAAAAAATCGTCTAAATTTATTTTCTTTAATATTTATACATTAAATAAAATAAATTCTGACCTTTTTTTTTTATCTTTCTAATATTATTGATATAAAATAATTCATGCATAAGTGTGCACGAGTAAGCATGCGAAAGACAAAGTATACGTCCAACAGTAAAGAGTAATAATGATAACCTAAAAAAACTTTAAATCATGATATAATTAATTCTAGCAAAAAGTGACTAAATAATCCCACCGTTTCATAATAATTCAGAAAATATTTGTCTAATTTATAATATTTGGTGGTATTAAATTAATGTTTTTTAACCTTTAATTACCTATAATAATAATAATAATAATAATAATAATAATAATAATAATAATAATAATAATAATATAATTTTAAAAAAGAAAATAAGTGTAATATTAACTGAAGTTTTCTTTTAAAAATAATTTGTTTGTTTACATAATTTTCTAGAATTTAATTTTAATATATTTTAGTATAAATAATTTATATGTATATCTAATTATATAAATAATATTATGTTAGCCAAAATAATTACTCTTTATATTGACTATGTCTATTTGAATATTTATTTAAAAAAATTAATATAATTAAACTGATTATATAAAATATTTATATATACTGTTAGTGTATTAAAATTAAATTTGTTATTAATTTTTTTTGTTGGTTTATATATTTTTTTGTTTTAGTTTAGATAATTATTTATAATGGCAAGAGTAAATTCATTATTCAGAGTATAGTCATGTTTTTAATGGTGGTGAAACTTGTGATTGATAAAAGAAAAAATACAAGTGTAGTTAATTTTATGTAAAATTGATAGTTGAGAATGATTAAATAATTTAATTTATTTAATTAAATTTTTATCTAATAATTTTTAATTATTAACTTTATATGAAGTTGATTGCACCTAAATTTCTAGCTAATGATAAAATATAGAAAAATAATATCAGTAAATCTAATTTAGTGTTTCAGTTTTGGATACCTTATTTTTACTTATCAATTAAATTATAGTCTATGATTATATAGATACCTATATTTAAAGGTCCGAATTCCAAATATTAATTTATAGACTCTAGTATTGACTGTATTGTACGCATGCCTTTATTTTAGGCAGCCAGATAACTAATAATGACCACTACTTGCACGAATGCATCATAGAAGCAGAAAAGTATCGTTCACAAATTTCAGTTTTATTTTCTTTTCAGTTTTTTTTTTTCTTTTAAGTGTGTTTTTGTCTTCCAATTTTTTTTTAAATATATATAATATTAAATTTATATCAATTTTATTTATAATATTTTAAATATAAAGTTTAATTTTAATATACTAATAGTATAAAATATTTTACACAATTGTATAATTACATCCGTTTTTTTAGATAACTATTTACGAGATTAATATAAAAAATAATTATTTTTACTGATGTGACATATATATAAATATTATTTTATACATCAAAATTAAATTTTTAAATATATTTTAATTCTACTCATACACGTTAATTGCGTCTATTATAACAATTTGATTTTAAAATATAAACTAAATATAAGGTACAAAAATAATTCAAAACCAAATATTATTAATACATGAGTTAATTAAAGCTTAATTCAAACATTAAAAATAAAAATTAATAATATATAAAAGGTGCTTTTTAAACTTGCCACAATCATTAAAAGATAAAGACATTCATTATTTTTTGGACAATGTTAGACTATCAACAAAATTTATTTATTTTTTTTCAATATTTAGTCATACTCTAAATTTTGAGTATTAAATTCTATATCATAAATTTTAAGAGCAACTATGATATTAATTTTTATTTTAATTTTTTTATCTCACAAAATAACACATCAATATTTGTGAAACTATATATTATAATAATAATTTTGATATTAAATATAAAATTTTATTACTCTAATCTTTAGTCTCACTTCAACGTAAATTTTAGAAAAAATGACAAATAGCTCCTGACCTTTTGTCCCGCAGATTTTTTTGTCCTTAACCATTGAAAAATACTTTTAAGTCTCTAACCTTCACAAAATTTGGACGGATCAGTCCCTCCTTCCAAATGCCTCCGTCAGGGACTGATCCATCCAAATGCCTCCGTTAAGGACTGATTCGTCTAAGTTTTGTGAAGGTCAAAGACTTAAAAATATTTTTCAATGGTGAAAAACGAAAATGTCTGCATGACAAAAGGTCAGGGACCTATTTATCTTTTTTTTCTAAATTTTATATTATTTTTAATTATTCTATTAAAATAATTATACAAATAACAAAATTATATTAATCTTTTATTGAAGTAATATTATTTTTTTAAAGTAAGTGGTTTCATTTCATCTATTCATTCTAATGCAAATTTTAATTCTAAATAAATTTATTTTTTATTAGTATCAAAAGCATATTTCAAAAATATTTTATTAGAATTGTTCTAAATCTCAATTTTAATAATATAAAAATAAAATATTAATAAAAATGTTAATTAATATTAATAAAAAATATTAATCTCTAATATTTTTAGTCGCAAAAAAAATCCCTAATATTTTCCTTAATACTTAATCTTATTTTACGGTCAAACTTTAGTTGAATATATGAAGTTGTCTATTTGTGATTGAATTAGTGTGGAACGCAAAACACAACTGGTTTATGTTAGACGAGGCAAAGAAAGAAGCTTTGACAACTGCCTTGCCTTCGTCGTTTTCCTTCCTTCTTCTGCACCTTTCGTCTTTTCCTTCTGTCTTTCACTCTCTCCGAGACCTCTCGCTATTATAACAATATATATAATATTCAATTAAATAAATAAACAAACAAATTAGTAAAAGAAAAAAAAAACCTTTGGCTGCAGAAGCTGTCATTTTTATTTGTTTTGTGTTTCAGGTTCTTTCAATTTTCCCGCTCTGTATATAGAAAACCTTCGTTACTTCCCTTCCTATCCTTTCTTCTTCTCCTTCTTTCAATTTTTTGAACATGTTTTCTTCTTAAGCTATATAAACTGAAGCAGTGGTTTCAGATATTCCATTGTTACATATATTGTCTTTCTCGTTTTCCGGGAAAGTGGAGAAGTAAAATATGAATACCAGAGCACGCACCAGTCTTCACTCCATGAAAGCACCTTTAAATGCTTCCAAAGTAATTTCTTCTTCGTCTTCTAGATTCTTTATTTTCTATTTTTTTTCAAATGTTTCTGAATAGTTGAAAAGCAAAAGCTTGATATTCCAAAGCCTTAACTTAATCGCAAGAATGGAATTTTGATTTTGCTTAACTCAGAAAAAGTTGTGCACTTTTCACCCAAATCTGAAAAATTCGGTTCTTTAACTCCCCTCAAGAAACGAATAGTTCTGCTCTTTATTTTCTTTCTCCTTTTTATTTTTTATTTTCTAATTTTCTCGCTTATAGATTTGTTTATTTGTGAAATGTGTGAAAGCAGAACAAGATGGAAAATACTATTAGAGGGAGCAGCAGAACAATGGCTTCTCAGAAAGCCGCGAAAAATGTTCGTCGATCTAATCGAGAAAGGAAAATGGCTCTGATACAAGATGTATTTCAATCTTCCTCATCATATCATATACTATAATATAATCTTTGTTTTAATTTTTGTTCATTCTTTCATCTCAGTTCCATGAAAGAATGAATTGCTTTTCTCAATTTTCAGTTAGACAAGTTGAAGAGGAAGCTCCAGCATGAAGAGAATGTTCATAGAGCCCTAGAAAGAGCATTTACAAGACCATTGGGTGCATTACCTCGTCTTCCTCCTTATCTTCCTCCATATGTTAGTATCTCTATATCTTCATTGATCCAACTATTTCAGTTATTGAAATCGTTGTGTCCAAATCATACACGAGTTCATTTGTATTATCATCCTCCAGCTTAGTCCGTTTACCACTGCACAAATTGAATTTCTAAAGGGACAGATATCATGAATTTTTTTATATAAAAGAGTTACATTTTGTTAGATATCTCGTTGCAGTTTAAACGAGTCATCTAACAGTCTCAATTCACTCTATAAATTGGTTAGTTCACTTTGCTCCCATTCAAACACACACACACACCCCAATTCTTCTTCTTCTTCTCACAAATGACGTATAGCTAATATGTGTTTGTAAGTGTGTATTCGAATGCAAACATTAGGCATGATCATATATGATGCATGTGAAAGTAATAGGACTGTTTATATGTGAAACTTAAAGACAATAGAGATTCAGTCATACATTGATTGAAGTGTTTCATACAATGAGATAATGCATCTGAATCATAGTGGAGTTTTATTATATTATGGTTATTCTATTTCCTCAGTTCCACAATGTTGTCACTTTGGAAATTTGATCATCTTAATGCATCTAGATATAAATTTGAGTTATGGACGGATCAAATTCTCAAAGTAACAGATGTTATGGAACAAAGGAAGTATCTTACATGATAGATGGTAAAGTAATTAGGACTCTTTTGTATGTGTTAATTTAGACATTAGAGCTTCTGGCTGAAGTAGCAGTGTTGGAGGAGGAGGTGGTTCGGCTCGAAGAACAGGTTGTGAATTTCAGACAAGGTTTATATCAAGAAGCTGTTTACATTTCCTCCAAGAGAAATGCAGAAAATATGAACGACTCTATTGAGCAAAACACAGCAAGAATCTCAAAACATCAAAGATCCAAGTCATTTTCGCAGAGCGAGTTTCATTCGATGACAATGGGAAGGCCTCAGCCTTCTCTTGCCAGAAGTGCTTCCAGCAGGAAGCTGTTTTCCTCTGACGTTGCGACCGATCACACAGGGAAGCTAGTCAATGGGAGGCAGTTTCACAGAAAACAAGAGTCATTTTCATCTATTCCAGAAGAGGGAAAAGGAAAAGAGAATAGATTGTTTAGTAACTTGGTTAAGGATAAGCAATCACCGGAAAAGAAAACTGCCAAAGTCAATATCCCTATGAAGAAATCTCCACTGAAACAAGAATCAGCTGAAAAGTGCATGGATCACTTCAAGTTACAGGTAAACTCCTTTGCTTTCTTTCCTTCTTCTTATATTTTTTTTATCCGTAACTCCATTCATTCCATCGCAAGTGTGATAGATAGTTTAGAACAGATGAGATAATAAACGTAATTGTCCAATATAATTATCAGTCTTTTAAAAAATGTGTTTATTCAGAAAGTTAAGCAGCATTCGTTAACTTTTTCATTTTTCCCTACTGATAAGGAAGAAATGGGGAAAGAGTATGTTGTGAGAGAGTTAACATAATCTAAGAATAGTTAATTAGCATAATTTCGTACAATCAATTTAAGCCATCTAAATTGGAGATGTTTTTAATCATTTTGTAATCCATATGCGTAATTAAAATTGGACAATGAGTGAGTATTCTTTATAAATGACTTCTCTAGGAATCATTTGTCTATAAGTTGTTTTGAACCTAAACAAGCTGATTTTCAAATGAATATTGTATATGATTTTCATGTTGCTTAGACAACTGCTTCTTTGGCTTGCCAGCTGGATTGGAGATTAGCAGATCAAGAAATGGCACAGAGTTCATCAACTTCGTCTTCAGATGATAAGGTGGTAGAAGTTGATAGCACCCCTAACAGAATTTCAGAGGATACTGTTAAGTGCTTGTGTAGCATATTTTTAATCGGAACATCCAATGACTTTTTGATGGAGCCGAGAACGCCACCATACTCTGACAGGGAAAGCAGCAAGGAAAAAGATCAGTTGTGTGATCCTTATGGTATCTGTTCGGAATCCAAAACAACAGATGTTGGTCCATACAAAAATTTTGTGAGGTTAAAGGCTCTGTTGATCTCAGCAGAACAACAAGTACCCATAGATTAAAGTAAGTAAAGTTGATGTTGCAAGTTACTATCTATCTATCTATCTATCTATCTATCTATCATTTCCTGATTATCCTGAATATGTATGCATAATTAAAACTAGACAGTTATTGCGACCGGAGTATCTATCTAATATTCTAATCTTTCCCTACATGATCAGGTCCCTGCTTGGGAGGCTTGCCTCTCTGAATTTGAAGGGTCTTTCTCATCAGGAAAAACTTGCATTCTGGATAAACATTTATAATTCCTGCATGCTCAATGTAAGTAGCCTTTCTTTTTTAAGTCCCTAATTTACTATCCCCATTATTGTGGTAAAGACTGTAGAGATGTCACCTTTGTTTGCTTGTCACAAATCCTCAGTACCGAAAATGCCTTTTGTTTTCAATATTGTAGGCATATTTAGAGCATGGAATACCTGAGAGTCCTGAAATGGTTGTAGCACTAATGCAGAAGGTACAGTGATCTGGCTCAATCTTTTCTACACATATTTATTCTTGTGGAAGGAAAGCTATATTCTCATTCTTGACTACAAGTATAGAAACAAAATAGTTTCTCAGGATTTAATTTAAAAGTTACAAATTCGTTTCTCACCGAATAAATTCATATCGCTGGTTCTTTATCAGAAAAATTCATCTCATCATAAAAATCTTAGACATACTAATCTGTCACCATTTTGAATGGAGAGAGACAAATTCACTTATTTTAAATCCTGATAAATGGCAGAATAAACTCCATCTTATTTGCATTTCATTTGATTGGAACGAACTACTGGTTTGATCAACCATGCTAAGAGTCAACCACTATTTTGATCTTAAAAAGATTAGTCCATAGACAAAATAGTCGTTGTAAGTTTGATATCTATATGGTGATACCCAAGATTGGCTCTTTTACATGAAGCAGTTAGATGATTTGATATGTTTATAATATAATAGTTCTTAACTATCAACTTTACATAAAGAAGTGCATATGAGTTTTCACTATTTTGAGGACAAAAACGATGATTTACTTAGGAGTTAGGACTAAAATGAAATGTTATAATTTTTCTTGTGGTTCCGGTTAAAATGAAAGAATATTCATAACACATGGAAATGCTTATGCCAGGCAACAATAACAGTGGGAGGCCAGTTGCTCAATGCAATTACAATAGAACACTTCATATTGAGATTGCCATATCACCTGAAGTTTGTAAGTGCAATAATCTAATATCTTCTCTTCTGCTTTTTGATGTGATATATAAAGGACAATGCTATAGAAATTAAATCCGTAACTTTCTCACCTTGGCTTGTTACAGACATGCCCCAAAGCGGGAAAAAACGATGAGGTAAAAGCACGAAGCATATTCGGCCTGGAATGGTGTGAGCCATTAGTGACATTTGCACTATCCTGTGGAAGCTGGTCTTCACCTGCGGTATGCTCTCTTATCATTTATCATTATTCTTTCTTAAATCAAGTTAGGATGAAAGTTTAAAGTTGAAAATTATCCGAATGACTGTGAGAACAAGCTATTTGGATTTTGGACAACCAAATTCAAGTAGGGGCATGCAAGATCCGTCCTCATTCAAAATATATTTTGTTAGATTTGGATTTTCTTATTATTTTTATCCATGTTTTTTAATGTCAAATTTGGGTTATGTGTCGGGTCAACCCAACCCTAACCAAAGTCATATTATATAACTAAAATATATATTTTATAATAAAATTAATGATAAAATATTATATATTATTATACTTTAATTGATATTTTTTATATTATATAATATTATGTTATCTTTAAATGATTTATATATAATATTTATTAAATTTAATCTCTAAAGATTATATTTTATTAATTTGCTGTATAAAATTTATAAAATTATATATACTTCACATTAATTCGGTATATTTCGAATTGTTTAGAGTCGGATTTGACTTTTAAAAATAGTGAAGTATTCGGGTCGGATTTGAATCCAACAAAATGCACCCTCTATTTTCAAGAGCAATTCTGATTTCTGACATGGTCTCACCTTTTCTCGCTCACTAAACTAAATATATATTATTCTATATATCAATAATAGAAAAAAAAAAAAACTGTTTAAAACATATGTTAATGTGTGTTAAACCGCTAGTGATAATACAAATTTATTCCTTCAGGTGAGGGTTTACACAGCATCAAAAGTTGATGAAGAGTTAGAAGCAGCAAAGAGAGAGTATTTACAGGCGGCAGTTGGCATCACAAAGGGGAACAAGTTGATAATTCCAAAGTTGCTTGACTGGTATTCCCTTGACTTTGCAAAAGACTTGGATTCCCTATTGGATTGGGTCTGCCTCCAACTGCCTCATGAAACAAGGAAACAAGCAGTTGAATGCCTCCAAAGAAAGGGTACAGAGTCTCTCTCACACCTAGTACAAATCATGCCCTATGATTTCAGTTTCAGGTTAATTTTGCATCAGTAACTAAGATTCTGCTCGGTAGTTGGAACATGAGACACAAATAGAGATACAATAATGTTATGTGCAAATAAAAAAGTAACCATAGTATTTTTGTGTATAAGTATATATTATTTAACTTATTTTTAATATGTATTTTTTATTTTAATATATATTTTATATGAATAGCTAATTTTTTTATATACACGATAGTCGTTAAAAATGTGTTTGAAGTTAAAAACAGGTACAACACTGCCAATTTTGTCGTTCTAAGTGGAGGCGGAAAGAAAGGAGACAAATTTTCTGTCACTCTGTATGCGTTGTGTCCTATCATCCTTATTAGTCTGCACAGTTTTTTTAGACTACTTGTGGTGGGAGTTTTTTGGTAAATTCGATAGTTCACAGGGAAAGTACATAATGCAAAGGCTTGTAATGATTTCATTTGGGAGACTGGGACTTTTAGCCTTTAGGGGTTCTGTTCTTGGTTTTAGGAAGCTATACGTTGAGATGCAGGTTTCTTAAGACGTTCATTTGGCCATAAAATCCTTCTGGAAACTAATAATAATATCAAATATTGCCCCTAACCACGTTGCATAAAAAAATGCAGCTGCAACTATCTCTTTAAAAGGAAATGGTCAACTTTATGTAGCTTGCTAAATTATAAGTTTTGATGGATAATAAAACAATCAATTTCGAATTTTATTCAACCCTAATTTAGGTGCTCAAGTGCTTACAGATAAATTGAAATGTTTATTGCATTAACGCTAAATGGAGCTTTTTGAAAAAATAATGTCTAAACCACACTACATATCATTTGAAAATTACTCAAAACATAGTAGTATTGTATGAGAAATTACCATTGTTTATGAAACAATTAAATTATTATTTATGATACTTATTTATTTTTTTATACTGTTTAGTTTTTATTTTAATCTTTTTTCGTAATTTATTTTGAAATTTAATTGTTACCATCAAAACTTAGTTTAACAAAATTCCTATCAAGAAGCGAATTATCATAGATTAAATATCTTTATTGTGCTAGAAAAAAAAAGTAAATGTAAGATATTTTTTAATTTACTGATTTTTGTTTTCTCCCAGTCCTTTCCACAAAAAAGGAATTTAATTAATAGATAGCTAACAATGACACAAAGAGAACAAAATTTTCACTACTGAACCTATACATTTCGTCAAAGATGGTATCATTTTTTGAGAAATGCTTTTAATTTTTGAGAAGTTAATTCAATATGTTTAGAAAAGTAGAAAGATATGACTTTTCTCCATTTCAAAAGTTATTTCTATTTCTGTTAGAAATATTAGCTTTTTACTTTTTACTATTATTTTCACACAATGTTTTATCTGCTAGAAGTATTAGCCTTCTACCACTATTTTCATGCAATGTTTCATTTGTTAGAAGTACTGATTCTCCACCGTTATTTTCACATAATATTCCATCTAAACCACCGGCTATATATGTCCTTTCTAGATTTTTTTTTATTATTCTACCATTCTATTTTTATTATTAAATTTGTATTTAACATTTGTTTGGTATGGAATCCCAGTTTTAATTCTATTTTGTCGCATGTGGTTTTATTTTTATATAGCTTGCTATTTTTTTATAATTGTTACTGCAAGTTCTTGACTCCAATAAAGGAGGAAGGAGTTTTAGGGGAGAACCGAATGTTGAAAGAGTTAGAAAAATGAAACTAATAAGAGAGCAAATAAAGAATTAATTGTCTAATCGATTATAATCCTAATAATTAGATTATGTAAAATTAACATTTAATATTGAAAGGTATTTGTTATTATCGTTATTTTAATATCCATTCTCTTGTGTAAAAAAAAAAAGTTATTTTTTTGAGTCATTTATCTAAACACTATAATTTTAAAGTAAGTATTTCTATAACTAAAATCTAAACACAAAATAATTTATTTATAAGCTGCTATTAATAAAAAAATTTATATTTTAAATTTTTATAAAAAAAAAATTATTTAAATTATTTATCTAAATCGGACCAATATCTTAACAAGTAGCAACTTTGTTTTTTCCTAATAACTTATTGGGTTATTTATTCGGTTGCAATGCTTGATGCAGAATACAGAAGTATCAGGTAATGAATTAAATTATAAATTAAATGACTAAGTATAAAATAGAGAAGATCAAATTAGGGTCCTATTTATTTTAGATTTTGATGAATAAAAAGAGAAAACAGTCTTTCCAAGAATGAAGAAGAAAATATCATAATATAGAATACAAATTATTGTTTTTACAGTGATAAGAGAGGCTTTTTTTATTTAAATAAAATAAAAAAAACAATAAATTTTCTAAATGAAATTTTAAAATGTGAATGTCTTAAATTTATTAATATATAAATCGTGTTAGGGTATTATGTGTTAGATAATATGTTAATCACCACATTCTAGTACGATTTATACATGAAACTCCTTCAACGATAACACATAAATCGTGGCAGGACAATGTGCTTTGCAAATTGAACATAACTCATGCCAGGATAGCATGAGTTATGTGTTTTTAGCCTAACTCACCCTAGGATAGCACGATTTATGTGAAAATCCCTATACCACAACACCCTAACACGATTTATGTGCAAAATTCTACCTCACAACACCCTAGCACGATTTACGTGCTACTACCTATTCTCAATACCTTAGCACGAGTTATGAATACAAAGAACTCCTGAATTCCTTCCCACAAGTTATGTTACAAAGAGTTACTCCATTGACGGTGAGGAAGCTCTTGGAGAGGAGGAGAGTTAGGAAAGAAGGCGGTCAACGACAGAGGAGGAAGAAGAAGCCCCTAGGTCAACGGCGGTGCCACGACCAACAGGGTTGTGGAGGACGGTGACGACATCTTCCAACAGTGGCGGTTGAAGTGTCTGTAGGTGGCATAGGGGGGAAGTGCACGGTGGGGCCATAATAGTTTTTGTTAAGCATGGCGAGGAACGAAGGAGACATGTACCGATTAAACGGAATTGTACACATTGTGAGATTTATCAACAAAGAGGTCAGTTGTCAAACTTGTTTACAATCTATATAGTTGATGACAGTAACATATGGAGTTATCTTAATATAATCTATATAGTTTGTAATTTAGATATTTGCTAGTATTTTAGGGTTAAAATGCTTAGGAATATTGTGGTTAGGGTTACAATGCTTATGAATATAGTGATTGTTGTGGGGTTTAGGGGTGGATTTCACTATTAATATATGGTTTTGTTATTATGATGCATTGTTGAGTTGGGACTGTATATTGTTGTTTTATCAGCCAACCCAATGTGTAAAGAGCATTCGTCGACAACAGAAGATGATATTATATGATCGCATAATGCCGTACCTAGATAGTGTCGGATTACTACATGTTGCAAGGCTGAATGATTATTGGTTTAAGCTTGATGAGCCACTGATTAGTGCATTTATGGAGCGATAGCGTCTCGAAACTCACACGTTTTATATGCCAGTTAGGGAGTGCACGGTCACTTTACAGGATGTCGCATATCAATTCGACCTCCCTATTGATGGATTTTCAGTTAGTGGATGTCTCAGTGACTTTGAGCAGTCGATGGAGGGGAGAAAGTCTGCATGGAAGTGGTTTGAAGAGTTGTTTGGTGAGCTTCCACCTGACGATTGTGTTGATGACTTCATCGTGTTGTATGCCTGGTTCTAGAACAAGTTCAGAGTTATGCTAGTTGATACACCAGAGGCCACGGTACAGGTTTATGGACGTGGTTACATCATGATGTTGTCCATGATGCTTTTTGGCGACAAGTCTGGAGCCATAGTTCACTTACGGTGGCTCCCCTATGTTGCTGACCTCGACGGACTTGGCAAGTGTAGCTGGGGTTCGGCCACATTGTCGTGGTTTTATAGGTGTTTCTGCCGAGTTGCTAATCGGAATGTTAAGAACCTAGTTAGGCCACTAGCGTTGCTGCTATCTTGGATATTTTGGAGGTTCCCCACATTCAGGCTTAGAGGGTTCGACAACATTCTATGGCCGCTTGCGGCGAGGTGAGTATGTTTCATGAATGTGGTTTATAGTGCACAAGTTTGATTTATTTGTTTCCTAAATTTAATGCTTATCATTATGTATCTCCCAGGTGGGGTAGGTACTTGCCATCATCAGACGAGAAGGGTTCTCGGGTCATCGCTACCAGACATAGACTAGACAGATTGTGAGTAGATGATGTAAGTCAAACCTTCCGTGAATTGCTTTCAATTATACTGGTTCGTTGTTATGTTTATGTCATAATACCTGAATGTGGCTTTTAGACATGTTGTAGTTTATTTGTATGCCGTATAGCGATTTTGAGGTTATCCAAGTAGTCCATCCTAACATCCTTAGGCCAGAGCATACGATATTATGGAAGTCGACTACTGCGTAGATTTACTTTTCATCAATTGAGTGGCATCAGGTTGACAATGTAACACCCTTACTATCAGAATGTCACGCTTTTGGGTGCGCCACTTTGCTAACGGGGGTATTACGACGACTTTCATATATTAAATAATAAGGTATGATCCTTTAGGCGTAAATCTATCGATGGTTTTACTAAAAACTTAAAACTTTTTCAACAAGAACAAACAACACATATTCACATACTTAATATTAATAATACATTATAGTATTACATACAAAAACAATTACAAAACCTACCTATCTGAATAAAAATCTAACTAACAAGGCGATGGAAAAATAAATTCTAACAACTCGACTTGTAAACATAATCTTCTATGCTCCTATAGCTCTGCATTAAACCTTCGCACCTGTAGCTGAAAGAGGTGAAAATAAGGGGTAATAATTGGGGAGTTCTTAGTAGGGTCAGGGTGTATAGTTATGTTCATTTTATTACCATAGCCAACAACAACGAGCAATAGAATACATTTAGAATTAACAAATAAAGAACACAGAAATCAAACAATCATGTAGCACACCCACAATCACAGGAATTACACTCACGAACAAATATGCGCAAACAAGTATGATGCATGTTTGTCCTATGGCTAATGAGCTCATTTGTCAGTTATATAGCAAAACCCGACATGTCCGATAGCTAATCCTGACACTGTCTCTCTATTGTGCATTAAGGGAATACGTGCCCTGTCACCATTAGAGGGATTATGTGTCCTGTCGCCATTAGAGAGAATAGGGCCCTGTCACCCTTACAACCAGAGAGAAAATGCAGGCATACTCATCATCAATCATCCTAATTTATCATATTCATTCAATTTCATAATTGAAACTCATTTTTTATTATTCTTCTTCTTCATCTCTTTTCCAGAGCAAATGGACAATGCCACTGCATCTTACCCGGTAATTCAAATATTAAATCTCCTCTTTGTGACATTGTCCAAAAACCTTCAAAACCATTTCACTTAAAACCAATTCTTCTTTCCAAACTCAATTCTTCTTTCAAAAGATAAAAGAATAATCATTTATTAGTTAAATTCCTTGACAAGGCTTCTAGACTTTTAGGGGAGCGACAATCAATCTCATTTCAAAACCAAATCATTTAAACTCAAACATAATTCATTCTTTTCTTAAATAAATCAGAATCAAATAAAATAATTCTTCAATCCAAATTAACCAAAATAAAACTTCTCAAAATTCTTCTAAAAATTTTGGTAGCACCTCCCCTAAAATTCGGACCTTGCCACCCTTCTTGGGTCCCATCCAAATAATTTCCAACAGCAAAATCATTTACAAAATCGAACCAATCCTAATATTAAATCTCTTTCAAAATCAAACTAACTCAAAATCCAACTGCTTCCAAAATCAAATTATTTTCTTTAATAATTCAAAATAAGCTAATATAATTCTTAAAGTTTTTGAAAATTCATTTTAACCCCTAAATTTTTTAGAAATTATACTTTAATCACTAAACTTCTAAAAATTCTATTTTAACTCACAAACTTTCTTTTATTTAAGTTCTAGTTTCAAAACTCTTTCTTAATTATATTTTGGCCACAAAATAGTCAAAACATAAGGGTTTTGTGTTTTTTAAAGAACCAAATCAAACTCATCAAAAGTTCATCAAAATTACTTGATTTTTAACTAGTTTATCAATAGTTTCGGTAACTGATTTTTCACAGCTTTTAATTTAATCTTGCGGCCATCAAACCTCATCAAATTTATCTCGAAATACCACATCACAACAGCCGCAAAATAATGAAAACACCCATTTGGCTGTTCAAACATAGCCGAACCAAAATCTCAAGCAAACAACAATAATTTAACAAAAATTTAACATAAACTTAATCAAATTCAAACAATAATCAATCAAACCAACATTCACGTATCAAATTCACAATTAATTATTATAAAATTACCAAACCTACCTCCGTACGAAATCACAACAACAAAAATTCTAGAAAAACCTTTTGATCGAGCTGCTGAAGAAGAAAACCTCAGAATCGACTACTCCACCTCCAGGGCTCCCTCAGCCGAACTTTGCATGTAGGGACAGCAGCTCCACAATCAATAGCTCCCGAATAAAAATGACGTCAATGTTAAGAGGAGGAAGATACGAACACTTTGATTGGATTATATTTTTTATTGGAGTTACAAAACTCAAGAAATCGAACGCCGAAGGTCAAGGTTCCATGGTTTCCTTTCTCTTCTCTCTCACGACCTTTCTTTCTTTTTTCTTTCCTAATGAATCCACTGAAGATGACGATGATTAATGAGAATTTAGCATGCTTAAAGTTTGGATGATATGTGGGGGTACGTGTCACTCATTTAAGCTGCTGAGTCAGCGATTCAAGTTATAAATATCCTAAATAGATAATTATGAAAACTGGATATATTAAAACACAAGTAATATATATATATATATATATGAGTTACTAATATAAATGACATCAGTAACATAATGATAAAAGATATACGATGAAGCATTAGCAAAACTAAGTTCATCGAAGAGTACCGATATTTACTCATATCGGTGAATTTTGAGCTCGATAATAATATTATTAACTAAAATCCATTTTTAAATTAAAAATTTCATCTACTCAAATTAAAATATATATAATTTTCATTACTTATAAAATTACTAGAATTATAGTTTTAATTATGTAAAATATTTCATCATAAAAAAAAATATATATAGAATATGAATTTAATTAAATTCAAATAGTTATAAAATTAATTTAATTATTTATAATAAAATAATATCTAAAAATAAGGAACTCCAATTTATAAAATAAATGATAACTTATTCATATTTAGATTTTAAAAAATATAGGTCGTTACAGACAGAGTTCTATCTCAGCTTGGTGGAATGAAACACATCCCTGAGCTAGCCATCAACATTGACTTCCTATTGTCAAAGGATGGACGAAGATCCACCTGATGGTTTCCTGAGGTATTTGCCACATGGCATGAATATTGGGACTGGAGGCATTAGAGTGTGCTCACATACCAGTTGGTACCAGATCCTGTCGATGCAATTCTTCCTCCTGTCGGTGCAATCTCATCCACAACAAACTCAGAGTTTTCTCTGTTATATAGCTTAATCCGTATGTTTCTAGAGGCCTGTAGATTCTTCTCAATTGCCCTCACAAGTGTTTGGAAAAATTCTTACCTTGCCTTGAGCTGCGACTCTGCTTCCTTCCCTTTCCTAACAAAGAGCTAAGCCAAACGCCCATATGTTGACTTGACAAGTGAACCCACAGGTAGGTTACGTGTACACTTTAGGACGTCATTGATACACTCAGAAATATTAGCTGTCATATGGCCGTATCGGCGGCCGCCATCCCGATATTGGATCCACAACTCTAAACCGATCCGGTTACACCAATCAACTATCCCCGGGTCTTCTCTTTCAAGATATCTATGTAATATTGATGCTCCTGTTTAGACTTTGCGTATGCTGCATTGACAAGAATCTTTTGTGCATCCTTAGATTTGAAGTTAAACGCAAAATTAGTAGCTATGTGTCATGCAATTTGCACGATATGCGGTCGGTGGGAGCCACCCACTATCTGCGGCAACCAACGCAGCTTTGATTGTGTTGTGGCAATCAGAGATAACTAGAATGCCGGGCTGCAAAGTCACGTGCTTATGAAGGTGACTCAAGAAAAACTTCCACAAATCTGTGTTCTCACCCTCTACTAACTCGACCTCATGAAAGCTTGGAATCAAGCAGGGACACTGTTCATACCCTGACCCATAAATAAAGCCAAACCCAAAAAAGGATAAAAGGCCCATCCAAATAGGATGACCTCTCCATCTTACCTGACCTCTTAAAGAGGTCGGACGTGACAAGAAAGGTTCAGTTTTACTTAAATAAGTAACAACCTCCCCTAAATCTCTCCTACTATCTCTATCTCCACCAAAAGATAAGATCCCAATAAACTCCCAAGTTCCAAGATAAAGGGAATGGTTATCCACCAATAAAGGTATAACTACTTAAAAATGTGGTTATCTATTCTACTATAAATAAACTGATACCCCTCAGGTATATTCCCGTTCTACTATACTAAAAATCTGCCTAAAGCCATTGCAAGCTTAAGCATCGGAGTCTCTTGCAGGTACCACCCCCACCTCCTCATGAGGAACTTGGATGGCGGCACCACGGTACTAGAACAAGTTGGACGTTGCTTAAAAAGGAATTTGGACCTCACATTCAGGTCCAAATCATCGGTTTAGATAACACTCGGAACAAAAACTAATTTAATAAAAAGGGTAACAACTATTTAAAAAAATATTTAGGGCATAGCATTCCATTCCCAGGAAAAATTGGCCACTTGTGATTCATCTAATATATATATATATATATATATATATATATATATATATATATATATATATATATATATATATATATATATATAGGGAAATTATAGCGTACAGAGGTTATTGTATATAGAGTTGAAGAGATTTCGTTTTATTAAAGATTGTGGTGACAAGTGGCATGATGATCTTTGTAGGGGAGCAGCTCGGCAGAGGTGTCAGAGTCATTGTCTAGGTTGGACGTTGTTGGAGCCGCGCTAAGCAGTAAGAGTGAGGAAAGCTCATAATGGGCTTTGGCGGTGGACCCCGTAACCGTTATTCTATATGCATTGGAGCAAACATTTTGGACCAAGCGTGTATGTGCTATGGGCTGTTAGTGGGTTTAAGGAATTAGAGTGTTAAGGTGGTTAGAATAGGAGGAACAAAACATAGTTTTAAGGAACAGATGAGCCTGCCGACAAATAAAAATATTTGAGTTAAATAAAAATTAAAAGTATTTAGAAATAAGTATACAAATTTTGTGATTAATTTGACTTTTGGAACGAAATACCAAAAAAAAAAACTTTGAGAACGTAAAAAAAGTTATGAATTGAATTAAGTAAGATATTTAAAAATTGATGTATAATAAAATCAAGATAGATATATACAAACGTTCAGTACAAATGAATGGGTTATAAACAGAATTTCTTTTTTTTTTTTTATCTTGTCTGCAGTATTTAGACATATATATTCAAATTATCTTCTTATATTTTTGTGCAAAACCCTTAAAGGAAAAGCATATATAAGTCGCAATTTGCTTTAGTACTCTAGGACAGGAGACTGTCATGTGTTTCTACATTAGGGTGTTATTATATAAGTTTCAAGCTTGTCGTGTGCCCATTAATTGGATTATAATGTTATATTCTAATTTGCATCACTTGAAATTTTGCTATTATGGTATTATACTATAAGGATGACATTAGTTTTTGTAATCTGATGCGAATCTTCTTACTTTTTTGTTTGTCGTTTGAATACCTTCCGTAAAAAATGGTTACTTATAGTGAAACACTGCTTAAAGAGAGATAGAAAATTGTGATACGGATTGTTCTAGTTTGCTTTTGTAATCCTGTTTCGATATTACATCATTTGAATAGGTTAATAGTTGCATTTCAAGGTGGTTAGTTTAAAAAGGCGTTGTCTTTCTCCTTTTCTCTAGCTCTCTCTTCCTCTCTCCATGTCTCTCTCCCTCTGTTTATGAAATGTCGATATCGGTAGCGCTCGCTGTCTCTCCTTCACTCATCTCTTGTTGCCTTTGTCTGTCTCTGTATCTGTCTCTCCGTTATTGTTTGTCTGTCTCCGTCTGTCACCCTGTATGTATGACTCACTCTCCATCCCTTCTTACCCTGTATGTATGTCACTACCGGTGGTGACGGCACCCTTTAGCTGACGAGAAAAGTTCGACGATGGCGAAGGCGGTGGCTGCTGTTGGTGGTGGCTGAGAGAGAGGGGGTAGTGGGTTAGGGTTTTTGTGTGAAGGAGGGGAACAAAGAAGGCATGCTTTCAGGTGACACCGTTTCAATCTGTTATATGTTGGATTTTATTTTTTAATTAAAATTTTGAAAACCGGTAAAAAACCATCTGGTTCACCGGTTTATTGCCGGTTCGACGAGTTTTTGCGTCGGTTTTGCTAGGCGGTTTCCATGTCAACCGGATTGGCTAGGGAACTGGTTTCCAATTAGGAAATTAGGGCTGCACACTGTGAATTGGCCAGGGTTCCCTTCGGTTCAGCTAGTCAACCCCGGCCCTGTTCAGTGGTATCTGAACGGGTTCCTATTTCGCCTTGTCCTTTGGATATGCGCGGTACGGTTTGGCTCGGCTTTGATCCAAATGCTACTCTCATCCGAATAATTAATTCGCTTGCGGTGCGGGTTGAATTGGGTGCTTCTTTAAAAAAATTTACTCCAACGCGATCCTATTTCAACCACTTTCTATTGGATTTGATTTGCGGTTTTGTAGACTAAAGAACTAAATACATATAACAAGTCTCAACATTAAATTTTAAACAACTCAAAATAACGTCACAAGTCTCCACAGTATCTTAAAAACCAACACTAACACAACGATAGAAGTAACATTATGTGTTCCAAGGAATAACTAAATAAATCTCATTCTTAACATAAAATAATTGTGTTATAATAAGAACACATAAATATTTAAAAATTATATACCGAATTTAATACATTATATGTAAATATAGTAATAAAATAACAATATCATAACAAAATTGTGTGGTTCGAATTGGTTGTTTCGGTTTTCAGACATAGACCATGCAGCACTCAAAAAAATAAATCTCAATCAAATCCAAATTAATGCTGTTATAATCGGTTTTATTTTCGAGTTCAATTAGCTAAGCGATTTACTTTGGATCCGATTCCATTTAAACCCCCTAATTATACCTACATAAACCGAACTGCAAAAACCAATGGTTCCTTTTGGGCTGCCCCAGTTTCCCTAACCATGCTGGAAAGTGGAAACAATACATCCCTTTCCTCACACTAACACATCCTTTTTTGGGGGAAAATTGGCCAAAAATATTTTTTCTGCTAAAGCCCACAGCCACAATGACCTACCTACCATTCTAGCCCTGTTTCAATAGCTCTCACGCACTAATGAATTGTATTGGCTAGGCTCACCTCATCTAAGCCTTTTAACATGTATACACACAGAGGGAAGACTCACGACTTACATTGTGTAGGATACAAAACTAGGTTTGATTACAAAAAACTAAATCTCTAGGATATATTAGTTTATAGTAATGACCGAATTAAGACTTTGGCAGATTGAATAAATAAAGAAATAAGATTAAGAAGATTATAAATTGAAATTATTTTATTTAATGAGTTCATTATAATATGATAATTGCGATAATTATTTTAGTATTTTAATGAGAGCCAGGTTGGAGGGTGCGGTGATGGCTCATCTTCCAAGACAAAGTTGCATGCTTAATTTGTATTTTCCTACTTAATTAGCCGGCAGTTTGCTATTAAGAAAGAAGTTTAATTTCATTCTTACACCAAAGGAAAAATCGGCTAGTATCCATTAAACTCAGCTGCATGCATGGTACAGAATAGTTGCACGTAACACTTCATATATATTGAAGCCAAGGTATACATATAGTATTGTTGTGCCCTAAAAAATATACACCACCGTTGTGTAGAATCATACATGTCTTTTTTATTGCACAAAAAATATAGCTTACCTCTAAAAATTGATGCACACAGAAATCTTTTTTTCCACGGGAAGCTACTTCAAAACCAGATTCAGTAAAAAGTTGATGAAACTAATAATTTTGTTTCTACATAGAATAGTTATGTACAAGCGTGGAAACAACAAAGGTTCACTAAGAAATTCGATGACACAGACGAATTAAAAATCGGAAATACAAGCCAATCTTAAACCATCAATTATAAGTGTCAAGTCTTTAAATACATATTATGCGATACTCGACTTTTGTAACAATATTACTTAAAAGCATTACTGTAATTAATAACAGAGGATATTGAGGTAGAAAACGCAAACCCAAAAGTGGATGTTTACTTGTGGTGATTTAATCCAGAGAAAACCACCAGTGGCTTCTTGTACTTGTTAGAACGATACGTAGAATCGAACGCCAACACATCACCAAATAGCTGATAATCCGACATCATCTCGCCATCTGCCCAAAATAGGCTGCCCAAGCGATTATCCGGGGTCTGTGTGTAGTGTGTCGTTGTCACCATGTCTGCATTTACCTTACCCTCCAAAGTAACCGATAGTGGCTGCTGCATCCCCATCACATATTCGCGCAACCCTTTGCCCGTGCACATAATTATACAAATCCTATTTTGTAAATCAAAGCATGCCATACCTACCAGATTGCCCAGCCATGTAAGCCATTATTTTAGAGGTTGCGATCCCAAACTGCTTGAAACTATCCACCTGTGCCTTGTGCCTTGTTAACGTCGCTCATCTTCCGGTGACTAGGAAAGAGATGTGTAAACATCACTGGGGCAAGCTCATGGTTGTGTTCGTCAACGATGGTTCTTAACTTCTACATGCTCTGTTGCATATCGTAGTAAATCTTCAATTTGGCCTTACAATCCGTTCGATTCTCCAGCCTCTCCTCCCTTACTCGCCCAGGACGGTCACAGTGTTTATGATGACTTGTACCTTGTCGATGGCAGAAAAAGTCTCTCCTTACCAAAACTCCATTAACACGACCTACATCTCCCTTCCGAACTCTGAAACCCCTGAATCTAGCAAAATCCTTGTAGACAACATAGGCATCCTCCTCTGTATCAAACTCTCTACCCAATAAGTCTTCTGCGACGACTTTCTGGCTCGGACTGCCGCCTTCTACATCATTTGCACCACCAGACCCCTTACCATCAACAACATCCCCTACACATTTCTCCCCCGCTTCGGGACCCCCTCGGGCCTCAAAGCCCTCCTCATCATCATATTCGCCATCACTCCCACAATAATGTCCCCAACTATCATCGGCATGGTTGTCAAACTCGCGAGTTAACTCGTAAACTCGTACGAGTTTACAAGTTTAAGTAGTGGAATCGAGTTGACTTGGACACAAACTCGTTTCTGGGTAGACTCGGCTAGACTCGGACAAAATCGCTCAAACTCGCGAGTTTGCTAGCGAGTCAGGGAGTTTGAATTCGGTGCCCATTTTCGCCAAAACGGCGTCGTTTTGGGCCCGGAAAAAAAAACCTACAACTAACTACTAACTAATCCAGACCCAGTAAGGGACCCGGTAAGAGTGTAACCCTAATTCGAAACCCTCACATTCTCACACTCCACCAGCACCAAGCCCTCACTTCTCACTCTCTTCTTCTTCTCCAATGTCGCTAAATCACCACCATCTACCGACACCATTCTCTGCACCGCCACGTAGAGGCCGGACGGATCCCTCATCCCTCGCCTGTCGCCTCGCCTCATCCATCATCCCTCATCGAACGTAGAGGCCACGCAGAGTTGCAGAGCCCACCACCACGCAGTGAAGGTTCCTCGTCGACACCAGCCCACCACCACGCAGAGTCGCAGAGCCCAACCTTCACTCGTCGACACCAGCCACCACCACGCAGAGGCGCAGAGCCCACTACCACGCAGTGAAGGTTCACCGCCCCTGTTCTGCGTTCGTCGGCTGTCTTACTCCTCCCTATTCTGCTTCACTGCGTTTGCCTCCCCTCCCCTGTTCGTCGCCATTGTTCTTCACCGCCGATCTGCTTCAATTCTGCCCGGTTCTCCAAGGTAATTTTTTTAAACATTCAAATATTAACAATCTTGGTAGCAATTCTGCAATTTTGGTTCTGAACTTCTGATGTTAACTTTTTAAAATTTTTTTAGTTTAGTTTAAATCATACACAGAATTGGTTAATGAGATTTGATATGTTGAAAAAAAAATTAAACTGATGCTGCTTCATGCTTCATGCTTCATGGTTAAAATGCGTGGTACTGTGGTTTACTGGTTGTCTCTTGTCTGGTTTAAACTTTAAACTGTTACTTAATACTTAGTTAGTGGTTTTTTGTTAGTGTTTCTGAATATCTGACTGAAACTCTGAAGTCTGAAATGTTAGTGTTACTGTGTTAGTTATGAATTTAGTTAGTGGATAATCTGAATCTGAATTTGTTAGTGGATAATCTGAATCTGAATTTAGTTAGTGGATAATCTGAATTTGAATTTGTTAGTGGATAATCTGAATCTGAATTTGTTATCTGGGTTGTTGATTTGTAGGGATAAAAATACAAAATATCTGAGAATGTTGGTTCAGGGACAGGGTCTTCGCTTCCTAGTATTCCTAGACCTACACTTGCTGTTTCTAGGAGGAAAAATGCAACTGGAAATAGAAGTAATATTGGATGAAAACATGGGATTGATGTTCAAGGCAATGGTAAAAAAGTGAAGTGTAATTATTGCTCAAAGACTATAAGCGGAGGGATTTATAGATTCAAGCATCATCTTGCCGGTACTAAAGAGGATTCAGAGCCTTGTGCTTCAGTACCTGAAGAAGTTAAGGCTGTTAATTTCTTATGTTGTAACTTGTAATTGTAGTATTATGTTAATTTATGATATGTTTTGATGTTGAAATTGTTAAGTTTGAATGTCTATATCTGAGTAAATATATATATTATACATGATATATATATTTTTTTATAAAAAATGTATAACAGGTAAACTCGTACAAGTCTACGAGTCAAGTCTAGGTCAGCTCCACGAGTTTACCTAGACTCGCGAGTTTGAAAACCTTGATCATCGGAACAACCCCCATCCGAGTCTTCACCGTCAATGTTGAACATACGTTTGAAATCCATCGGATACGGCTGGCCAATGTTCTAGCCTGAAAACATACAAACCAGAGAAATGTAGCTCATAATCGCGCCAGCTATACATTCAAAAAATCAGCCACAAATATCCCAAAGGAGGCTATATTATACTCCACAAATAAGGCATAGCCCCTGCATTGAAACTCTTCTAACATACAACTCAGCAACTCATTATACTTAAATAAAACATTAATTACTGCCGAAGTTATAACTAACTAACTAACCCACTATATCACTAGTTAATTCAACGACACATTCACAAGACGTAAAAAAAATATTGACTTAACAGAACCAGCAATAAAGATTCGACCATCTGGTCTTCTACTTAATTGACTTAATTTAATTCATGTGTTTCTTCGTCTAATAAAAAACAAGGTTGAACAATGTATTCCTTTACTAAACAATGCTTACCAATTTTAACTTTTCTTAACTAACTTCAAAACAAAAACTAACCTATACACCATCTGAATTATCGAAGTTCAAACCGACATATGACAAGAATCTTGTTGGGCAATCCAAGAAAGTGCCTTCTCAACAACTATGTTTTTATTATCATGCATACCATCCTGCTAGTACCCATAGCACCCTCAATTTCCAAAACCAACAATCATCATGCATATGACCACATTTAATTCTCTATACTTGATCATGTTGTAATTACAGTACTTATTCCTTGATTTCTTTGACTCCTTAATCATATTTTTTCCAAACAAAAAATTACTCTTGTAATTGGATTCTCTAATTAATTACTACAACATCAAAAGATTACTTATCTTAACTAATCCTACATAGAATATTTTTTCACACATAAGCAATCACAAAACAAAGAACAAGAGGAAAATTACGTTCCAGAAAAAAATATACATGTTATGTATTCCTACTCTACCAATTCTTGAAGGAGATAACCGACTGTATTTTTTTAAAATGATGCAAAGATGTGTGCCCATAACTAAAGGAGAATAATCAAACATGAATCACTCGACGGGGCCGGGAAACTCGGTACTCACCAGGATGAGGGATCAAACCATCCCCAGTCCAAGCCTGCGACAAGGAAACTGCCGATTGGCACAGTAGGGCAGCACCTTTACCCAGTCGGACAACTACGACCACAGCCAGATCTCGCGCACCACCCACCACGGCAGTGAGAACACCAGCAACGATGGTCCTGCAGTCTGAACCTAGGGTTTGCTTCGATGTTAGGAGAATAGTGTAGAGAAGACCCAACTCCTAGCTTTCCTGCATTCTTATTTCTTGGCGGCACACAACAAGGCCCATGTCGTGAACCTCGAACTAACGGAACCCGACACATTTAAAATCGCGTTCGATTCCACGTCACCAAGTCGGCTCAATCGCCCCTCTCGTGAGCATCCACAACTTCCTGAGAGCCAGCTACATCCTGCAACATGGGGGCAACACGTGTCAACACTAGAAATAACAACAACATACATCTGTATATCTATACGGATTAACATCTGTATACTACCGCGACCCATATATATATATATATATGGCAAAGCTTGCTATTGTTACGGGGAGGCAGTGCCCCCCTAAAAAATATTTTTTATAAAAAAATACTAATAAGGGAGTGGCCTCCTCTTTTTTTTTTGGACTTGAGTGGCCTCTTTTTTTTGGTCAAGTAGATTGGACAACTCCCAATTCTAGATATCACAACACACCTACACTACACGTTCACCTACACAATATTTAAGAGTTCATATTCAACACTTGGTGTACTCACCAAGGTTTGAACCCGGATGCAGCATATTAAAAGGCGCATGGTTTAACCAATTGAGCTAAGCCTCAGCTGCGAGTGGCCTCTTTTAAGAATGTATGGCCTCCCACTCAAGCTGTAGGCCTTCACCAAAGAGTAACTTAAAATATATCACTTGGGTCATGGACTATAGTTAAAAAAAAGCTTAATCCATAAGAATCACTTCTCTTTCTCAGCAAGTCAGCATAACATCTAAAACGCTTCTCTTCCTTAGCATGATAGCATTTGAAACGGTTCTCTAGTTCTCTTTCTCATTATTTGAATATTGCAAGATAGCAAGTAGTCTTTAATCTTCTATTATCATCTCTCATTCTTCTTTTTTTTGTAAATTATTTTTTTATTAATTTTTTTCAACAATTTATGTATTTATTTATCTAGTTTATAATCTTATGATAATATTTTAGGTTTTAAAAAAAATTAAAGATAATAATTATATAATTATAATATTAACCTAGCATATATTGTTTTTAATTTTTTCTCATTATTAATTATTTGTGACATTAATATTATTGATTTGCAAAGAATAAAATAAGTTGCAGCTACTTTCAGTACATATTCAATAATAATAAAAGACTTTAAATTAAGAAAAAAATGTCGACCTCAATTGTTTATGTAGGTTGCAAATTTTAATTCATTTCAACTCTAGTTATATTATTATTAATTTTTTCATTGCATAAGTTATTATTGTGATTTGAATCATTTACATGAAATATAATACATTTTTTAATAATTTTGCAGAAAACATCTAAAAAATAATTGAATAGTATTTGAAGATTTTAAATACAACAACCTATATTTATAATATTTGAGGTTAGTTTTGATATATTTATGTTTAATTATTATTTTTATAAATAATATATTTAATTATCTTATAAAAAATAAGTTTTGAATCTGAGTTATCATTTTCAATTAAATATATATATTTAATTATTTTTTATTAAAATAAATTTAAAAAAATTAATTCCTCTAGTAAATATTATCTAACTTGAGAGAGAGAGAGAGAGAGAGAGAGAGAGAGAGAGAGAGAGAGAGAGAGAGAGAGAGAGAGAGAGAGAGAGAGAGAGAGAGAGAGAGAGAGAGAGAGAGAGAGAGAGTCTTATCGCCATACATGAATTCATATTGGATTAGTTGTTTATAATATAAATAAATTTTACAACCTAAATGTCATTACACAATTTATTATTAATAATAATAGAATAAAAAATATAACTAACAAAACTAATTACTAACGATATATGCCAAAATTTTTCTACTCTAGATAAATTGAATACAAGTACAGAGCACCAATTGTATTATACTTTTCTTTCCATTTTTTATGACACATTAAAGATGAGGAATGCTCTTATAAAGTTGCATAAAATGTCTTTTTTAAAGATGTTTACGTGTCTTTGTATTATTGGACGTTTTAATGAACCGATTTTTTTTAAATTTTTTAACTAATCAAAATAAAACCGATTTTTTATAATAATAATCAGTATTCTAAAGACCGGCCGGTCTAACCAGTTCAACCGAGAACCGGCGTGAAAAATAGTCCGGTCCACTTTCCAAAACCTACTCCTTCCCCCTAACACCCACCCCACCCCCCAATTCATGAATCACCATCACTTTCCCCATGACCTCTGAACCCAAGGTCAAACTCACCCAACCAAAACCCTAAGTTCTCCCTGCAACGGTTCTGCCGCGGCGCCGCCGCCGTCCGTGATGTCGATGCCTCTGCTTCCTCTCTTGTAGCTCGGTGTCCTCCTTCCCCATGTCCCTGTCCTCCCTAGCTTCTCTCAAACTTGGAGCAGCTCACCGCTGTGTCGCCATTTGCTGTCGTCTCGCCGGTCGCCGTCCATATCTCTGTCAAAAGTTAGCGGCACTGCCTTCACTTCTTCGGTTCTTCTCTTCCTTTTATGCCCTGCTGCTGATTTTTTAATGTGAAACTGTGAATGGATTAATGAAAAATCAAATAATTGATTTTGTGATGTTGCTCTTTTTTTAATTCCTGAAATTTTTGTTGAAATTTTCTTGCTGCTGCTAAAAATAGAAATCAAATCATTATTGAAATTTTTGTTTAGCTTTATTGATTTCAGGTTTAGTGTGATTAGGGATTACTTGTTATTGTTTTGTAACGATTGTTGCTGAATGCTAAAAATGAAAATCAAATCAAGTGTTGTTTGTTGCTGAAGGATAATTTTTGTTGTTGAATGCTGAATGTTGTTGGTAGTATTAATACTGCGCTGTTATTAATTTTCTGGTTGTGCTACTGCTGCTGATGTGGGTTTTGGGTTCTGGTTCTGGTGTGCTATTGTGTGTTTTGTGGCTCTGCTGTGTTGATCATCTTTTCAATTGTCAATGTTCACTCTTCACTTGCATTGTGTTGATCATATTTCTTAATTGTCAATTTTCTTTATCAGAACTGAGAAGGAAAATGACAATCTGAACCAGAAAAAGAATATCCGCAGCATCGCGTGTGCTCACAATCGCAGGAACAAGAAAACTAACTCTTTTTCTGCTCTCTAGTACCTCTTCATCTTTCCTTCTATTTTTACACTCGTTCATTGTATAGTAAGTCAACCCTTTGGATTACTGGCATAATTGAATTGGAGATTTAAGAGAGATAGTTGATTTCTTAATATTGAAAATTCACCTTTAGTTTTGATCTAATTGTTTTGTTTAGTAGGAACTAATAGAATCTCTTCATGGCTTTATCATTGTTGTTTTCTAAGTTATACTAGTTTCTTGTAAGAGAATTAATGCTAGCTAGTCTGGCCTTTCGTTTTGCACAAATAGCAATATGTAAATATGGCCATTTTATCAAAACTATAGTCACAATTAGGAAGTTTAATTTATTAGTATATGATGCAGATACGCCTACGATACAAATATTTGAGCAGAAACAAAGTATTTGTACATTATAGCATATGTTGCAAAATAGGATAATAACAATTAAGAGTATTGAGTATTGATATACTTATCTCTCTTTGAAATGTTACTTTCTGTATTTACTGTTTTAATTTAGCTTTGCATTCTCTCAGGACTTCTTAGAACAACGTTTTAATAAGGAGGATATATATTTTACATAGGTTTATTTGATTATTTTAAAAAGACAAATTTCAGTTAAATACATTTTTTCAGCATCATTTTTAAGCATCACCCTTCATTCACTAGCTTAGCTTGCATATTCTTTGCATTTGATAGGACCAAGTATTTTTGCTACTTCATTTGCTGATTATTCTTTATTTCATCTAATGGATCGAAGCAACGAATTATCACAACAAGTAATAGTCAGTCACGTTCAAAGGTTTTAATTAATTGCCCTTTGATTAATTCATCTCATTAGGGTGCAATGGATGTTGACTCAGAACCACTTAGTTCACAAGACAGCGTCGAAGATTGCATGATGACTGGTGTGGAAGAAAATGTTAATTGCACTTGCGATTGCGGTGGTAGCAGTAGTAAGTGTGTGTCTGTGACGGCCGATGATATTATAAACTAGACCTTTGAAACATTGGATGCAGCTTATAACTTGTATGTACATTATGCAAGGTGTCTCGGGTTTGGAGTTTGCAAGGGTGATACAGCACGTGGAAAAGATGGAACATAGCGCAGAAGGAGGTTTTTTTGCAGCAAGGAAGGAAAGAGAGCCGAGAAATACATATCGAGTTCGAGTAGGAAGAGGGAGCATCGAGCGCTAACTCGCATTGGTTGTGAAGCCATGCTTGCGGTGTATTTTGACACCAAAACTTTGACTTGGAGGGTTAAAAAATTAGTCGAGAAGCACAACCACGATCTTGTCCCACAATGCTTGGTACACCTAATTGCAAACCACCGAGGGTTGACTGAGCCACAAAAAGCTCTGGCGAATACCATGCATGATCATAGTCTTCCAACCTCTAAAATAATGGGACTAATGGTAGGCCAAGCCGGTGGTTATGCTAATGTCGGGTTCACAAAGAAGGACCTAGATAATCACTTTCAAAGAACTCGTCGTGCAAAGCTCATTGGTGGGGATTCCAATGCGACGATTAGCTATCTACTTGGGAAAGCTGATGTCGACCCGATGTCCATGGCAAGGTACAGTGCTACTGATGAAGGACGGATGGCAAATTTATTTTGGGCAGACGGAATTCGTAGGTCCGATTATCAGTGCTTTGGAGATGTGCTTGCATTCGATACAACCTACCAGAAGAATAAGTACAGAAGGCCGTTGGTAATCTTCTCAGGTTGTAACCATCACCGCCAAACATGTATATTTGGCTTTGCCTTGGTAGAGCATGAACAGACGGCAACATATACGTGGTTGTTGCAAAACTTTCTAGAAGTCATGCTGAACAAGTCTCCCAGTGTTGTGGTCACAGACGGTGATGAAGCAATGAAGGCAGCAATTTGAGAAATCTTCCCAGATGCAACTCACCGATTATGTGGTTGGCACATTCAGAAGAATGTAACGGCAAACATAAAAAACAAAAATTTTTCCAACGACTTCAGAAGATGTTTGTATGCTCCATGGCATTCAGATGAATTTGAAGAATATTGGGAGAATATGATAAAAAAAAAGTGTGGGTTGGAGGAAAATGAATCCATTCTAAATGAATTTGAGAAGAGGAAAAGTTGGGCAAGCGCTTACTTGAGGGATAAATTCTGCGCTGGATTTAGAACAACATCAAGGTGTGAGGCGATAAACAACTTCATCAAGAGGTTTATTTGCATTCGCCAAAGTCTTCTAGAGTTGGTCCAAAATCTTGAACATACTCTTAGGGACTATAGAAACAATGAATTAGTTTCTCAATTTAAGACACTGTTTGGGGAGCCCGTTCTAACTACTGGGCTAGAAGCATTGGAGCTTTCTGCTGCCAATTTTTACACAAGGGAGATTCTTGGAGAAGTAAAAAAGGAGATTCAAGGAATGGCACATTAGATGTAATAAATGAGGAAACATATCAATCACTGTTGTGTTAAAAGTTAAGGAGTGTGACAAGAGGCAACATATATATAACGTACTTTATGATCACAATACTGAGCATATGAAGTGTGAATGTAGTCGGTGGAGTAGTGAAGGCAGTCCTGTAGCCACATGTTTTGTGCAATGAAAAGGGTAGGTTTACAGAAGTTGCCAGATAGTCTTCTTTTGAAAATATGGTCGAAGGATGCCAAGAAGTATATGGATAAAAGTTCTACTGGAGGCACTACGCAAGACAGAGAAAGAGAATTTTTAATGCGCTATGGCGCATTGTCAATGGTAGCTACGTGGATGGTATTCTTAGGAGCTCAAGATGGTCTTTCTTTCCATGACACTATGAATGAAGTCTGTCGTTGGACCCAACCACAAGAACAAAAATCTGGCTTGAAAAGACAAACAAGAGATTCTCCCATGCCAAACTTTGTTGGTGACCCTTCAGTGGTCAAGACAAAAGGAGCACCCAAGGGGAAAAAGGAGAGGGGTAAACGGAGGTGCATTAAATGCAACAGTGCTGGTCATGTAAAGAATAAATGTCCTGTGAGGAATGACGGTGATGATTTGGGTGATAAGACTGGTAGTGGCACGCAAGCTAGCTTTGGTACCGAAGAGGTCAGTAAGATACAATATTGCATTAGTTGTTACTTGAATTAAAATAAACTCGTAACCTCTATGTTGTAGTTATACTTGATAGAATTTTTGACTCCATGTATTATTTTTTCATAAGAGCTTCCCAAGGACCCTATGGCTTCTCAAGAGACATTAGCAGTGCCAAATACAGAAGTAAATGCATCTGTGCAGCAAGAGTTTGGGCTAGGTGATTCAGGATTGATTAATGGCCATGAGACTCCCATCCCACCGTATGGAAGTCACCAGTGGCTATTACAGGTATAAATAATAAGAGATGAATAATTGCATTGTTGAAAATTAGTGTTTTGGTAAGTTTTAAACTATTTGAAATCACATTATGATTCGCTGAAGTACTTTTTATTTCTCTCAAATTTGTTTGTGCTGTGGAGAACAGGTTGTACAACAAGGACATTATTCGAAGTTCAATGGGATGCAGTAGCATGTACTTGTATATACTCATGAGAGTATGGTTTAAGATGTTAGTTAAATTCTTGGATTTCATATAATAGTGCTTTGAGGTTGATATAATTATTTATTATTAAATTTTTAGATATTTATCATAACTTGTCATCGTTACACTCGGCTGAAATGTGCAGAAGGATTCAATAGTTTTGATTTATATAGTTATAATTATTGTTGATTCTTATTCATGCTAAAATTCAAAAGGGTCTATTGTTGGTTCTTATTCATGTTAAAATGCATACTAAAATTCTGTTTGATTTACGAAATGCATGAAAAAATTATTATAACTGTAATATACCTTCCATGGTTGATGTCTCGACAAGTATCAATCTGTGTGCTAAAGAAAAAAGACGATTTGGAACCTGTGTTCTCTTCCTGAGAAAAAAAGAGTATTGCAACTACCTCTTCCAGAGGGATCTCTGCAACAGTCCCATGATAACTCCAGAGGTGAAGCCATGCGATCCTTTGATCAGCAACATTTTGGTCGTTACCATGCTAAGAAATCAGTGATACAACTGGATGAAGAAATATAGAAAGTATTTCTTGAATATTTATAGTATATTTGAAAAATGAAATTGGCTTATTGAAATTATTTAGATAAAAGAATAATTTTTTGAACAAGAATAGAGAATGGAGGACAAGAGATCCTCATGTAAAAGGAAACCAATGAAAGAAGACATTAAAGAGCAAAAACTTTCCAATTTCTCATCCTGTTTGAGGGTGAAATTCTCTCTAAAATGTCATGTGCTTTGAATAAAAATAGTGTGACTTAACTAGCAGGTAAAAATTGTAGCCAAAGATAGTAGAACTATTCCTCTTTTAATGTTTTTGTTTTGAGGCATTCTGGTTCAAAAGTCAGTAAGTAGCAAGAATTTTGTGATTGTTGACTCAGCAAGAATGAAAAGCATCTATTATGCTGGATTTATGTCTACAGAGCTTCAAACTTAAAACATCAATGCTTTTGCAATTTCTTTTGTTATCTTATGAAAAATTTTTGCCAATCTAGTAGGTTTCTTTTTACCACAGTGACTGTTTTGAAAAAATGAAAGAGATTCCCTTGATTAGTTGATAAATGGTTATTTGCTCTCTTTATCTAGTTTCATCTTGGATTTTAATTTGATAATTTCAAGCACATATTTACTCTGAACAATTAATACTTATGAAGGACAATTCTGCAGGTATATAGGAATGTCATTTTAAAAAATGAATACCAATCTTCAAAGCTATATGAGGCACTGTACACCAATTGCGAGGACATGATGGATCGGCTTTAGGTTCTCAGACTACCTTAGCTTCCATGGCAAAGTTTATTGCGGGATTGCAGAAATGCAATCATAGTTTTGAGCACGAGTGTGTCGGACCGTCGAAAACAAACTACGAGCAGCGCATGATGAAGGTATGTTATCATAATTGCATTTTTCTGTCAACTTGTATTCTACCATATAATGGGGGCATAATCTTTATAATTTCTTTATCAATTTTTGCAGATGTTGGGAAAATCTAAGTCTCAATTTATAAAGGATTATAACCAAAGGCTTTTTAATTGGTTGGTGTCATTCTCCCTCGTCATGGTCGTGATTGGCCACTTTATTATAAAGTTCATTTTGATTGAAATGGGAGCATGGTTACTTTTTATATTTCTTGAGACTTACACAAGGATGTTTTGGTTAGCAGAGTCACTGTACTATAATCCAGTTTGGCATTTTATAGTTGCAACATTGGAAACTCTTGTTTATAGCCCAGTTCTTGATCTTGACAGGTAATTCAACTGTTTTGCATATTGATGCATCTGATACAAGTTGAAAGCTTTTAATGTTGCTGGTTTTAAATTTCTTGCTTTTGCTTCATGTGATACATATAATAAGAACCAATAGACTTAAGGATCATTTCTATTATAGAATCTATTATACACCATTGTTGCCATCCATGCTGCCATGGGGGTATGATCAGGTGGCACATGACGTGGACCTTCAGAAGCTTCCGGTGAGATTCGCTCTCGATAGAGCTGGCCTAGTTAGTGCTGATGGCCCAACTCATTATGGCGCATTTGACACAACGTTCATGGCTTGTTTGCCAAACATGGTGGTTATGGCTCCTTCTAATGAAACCGAACTCATGCACATGGTAGCCACTGCTGCAGCCATAGATGACAGGCCTAGTTGCTTTAGGTTCCTGAGAGGGAATGCCGTTGGTTCCATTCTTCCAAATAACAACAAAGGCACGCCATTGGAGGTTGGTAAAGTTAGGGTGTTGAAGAGGGAAGCAAGGTGGCTCTAGTTGGATATGGAACAATGGTAAAAAGCTGTGTGGCGGTAGCAAAGGTTCTTGAAGCACATGGCATCTCAACAACCATGGCTGGTGCTCGATTTTGCAAGCCTCTTGATGGACCATTGATGATGCAACTTGCAAGAGAGCATGAAATCTTAATAACAGTTGAAGAGGGTTCTATTGGAGGGTTTGGTTCTCATGTTTCTCATTTCCTTGGCCTCAATGGACTCCTTGATGGCAACCGTAAGGTCTACCTTTACTTAATTATTATATTGTGTGTAGCACCACACCATGTATATTCAGCACGACACCTTTACTTAATTATATATATATATATATATATATATATATATATATATATATATATATATATATATATATATATATTCAGTACTAACCTACATGTTTGTGTTGGTGCAGTGACGAGCCATGACTCTGCCTGATAGATACATTGAGCATGGATCTCAGAAGGATCAAATTCAAGCAGCGGGGTTAAATTCAAACCATATTGCAGCTATTGCTTTGTCATTAACCAATGTTCAATGGGACAATCTTTTGCTTCTCAGCATGCAAATATGAACCTTATTATTAATAGGATTTCAAATGTAAATAAATATATAACACTAATAAATTAAAACTTTGCCAAAGATTTGTTATTAGACCGCGTTTATTTGATGATTATTAAAACACCCCTGTCCTAGGATTTCAAATGTAAATAAATATATAACACTAATAAATTAAAACTCTGCCAAAGATTTGTTATTAGACCGTGTTTATTTGATGATTTTTTAAACACCTCTGGCCTGCTGATGGGAACAGCAATTTGTACGTCATAGGAAACAGGGGTGATTGGCTGCTATATAGCTAGCTTTTATGACTTTTATATTGAGCAGAGCATACAATTAAATACAAACCGTTCATAAAATTCAACAATCGTTCACAAAGGGTAAAGTTTGAACATGAAACAGCACGTACATCAACTAATTGAAATAAATCATTATAAATAAAAAGATCCACATATATTTAAATAGTCCAAAAGAAATAAGTGCAAGATATAAATATAGCTTGTATTTTAAAGAAAATTAAAATGGTTTAATTCAATCCATAACTTCTAATAAAAAAGGTTATAAAATCCTAAGTCTGCATGACAGACTACTGCATCTTTTTATTCCAGTCAATGACAGCAAGCTCCACTATGATATCCCGCTTCGAGTTATTAGAGTCATTCACCAAATTCACAGCCAGGCGCATCCTTGTGTAATCATTGACAACCTAACAGACAGTAACAATGATATCACATAATGGAATAAACATAGCTTTATTAACAATGATATTTTTCTTACCCATGTCTTATTACCGAGGCTCCAATAGCGATTGAGGTGCATCCATTGAGCGACCCAAATACCACAGTCATTCCTTTGTCACAATTCAATGCACACATTAACAAAGCAATATAAAAAAAGAACAAACAGCCACTAAATTGAATATATACTTTGAAAAATGGTATATTTAAACTTACGATTTGGCAGATTGTTGCGGGACAGCTGGCTCATTGAATTTATACTTAGAAGATTTAATGTTTCTAAAGGAAGGTGTTTCACTGAAGTTCTTGTCGGATAAAAAATTCTCAAGGTAATTTAACACATTGTTAATGACACTCTTACGCTCTGTCATCAATGTGCCCTTTTTGAAAGAGTCCAGATATCTCACGATCTCGTAAAGTAAATCAACCACTATGAGAAACCAATGGCCATTGAGGTAAACTGGCACAAAAATCTACAACAACAGTCGAAAAAATAACCTTAACTAAAAATAGCCATGAAATATTATTATACGAATTAATTGATAGTTTAATAAAATTAACGAACCTGGTGTAAACTGGCAAGATCTCCCATGAAGTTATCCTTGATGTATTTCATTATGCCGACACAGTTATGTTTCGGGCTTAAAACAATTTGTTAGGATGAATATTGAACCAAGTGAGAAATCTTATTATGTTTCTAGTCTATCTGGGAAGATATATTAATTTTGAAGACTAAATTTCGAACTGTAAATAAACTTACAAAAAATGTCATTGGCAGAAACCATTGGTTGCCATATTTGCTTCCTTTTGGCCCAAAATGCCCTTTGGTGAGCATCGAACAAACTAAGGTAAGGACCTATGGAGTACAGACAATCATGGTTATTCTGCACCAATCCAAATTTGATAATTTTACAAGGATAATAAATAAATAATGCAAAACTAATTCTTACATCACAAATTATTAGCTTGCTGGGCATTATAGTCAGAAGAGTCTTGCGTGTGCCACTACAATGATCGTTTGGAACAAGCACTTCCCTGAAATCATAAAATCAGAATATTATGCTATAGTGGTAGAAAGGGTTATAAGACAAATTAGCAATAAAATGAGAAATAAGTTAATTTTACTTACTCTGGATCCAAATTGTTTTCAAAGATGTAAGCAGCAATGACCAATTCTTTATCAAAAAATTTCATCTCTTTAGTTGGCCGAAATAAAAGGTCCAAACACTATAAAAATAATAGCAACAAAAAATAAGTTCAGTACTCATTCATTTTGATCAACACAAAGTGTGAAAAAAAATGCAATTATAAAAATAATATAAATATTTTATAAGTTGGATTTTAGCGTTTTCAGATCTAACGAAAACATGGCTAGTGTTTTAAATTGCAATAAAAATATTTATAAGTTACTAACTAAAGCCACACTTACATCGATAATATAAATACTAAAGTTGCATTTGCATAAATATGATTTTTTTTACCAACTTAATTTCCGAGGATGGAAAAGCACAATGTTATAATATTAATTATTTACTCAAAGTATACACACAAAATCAGCCAGATATTTTTTTTTCATATTAAAAATAAAATTTTTTTTATCTACTAACGTTATCCGAAAAGTTAAGTACTCACACGTGGCATGTCATCCCCATCCATATTTGGATTGTAGTTGTTGTAGTAAAGCCATGGACACCCTGGAGGAAGCTTCTCCGCAAATTGCAATTCTTTCTGCAACTCCAAAAAATATGATAATTATTTTAGGCACTATTACTTATTTGTCAATAATGTCCTCTCAACTGATAAGCTTTTTCACGACATCAACAAATCAAATTCTCATATCACTAAGTGAAATTTAGCTCCCTAGTATTAATCAGGATTCTAATCAACCTTCCAATGTCACTAACAGGCACAATATGATGACCAGAAAAAGAAACCGGTACTCACGAGCCTAAAGTCCTCAACAGTGAAGCTCAGACCTCATATCTAGTGAAAAAGAGAGGAGAAGTTGAGGAAGAGATTGTATTTTATGACTTAACATTAATATTATAATATGTGAGAATACTAAAAAGTTTTTCACCCTTAAATGCGAACAGTGTAACACCCTATTACACAGAGTTTTACGCTTATGTCGTAGAACAGAGGTAATGAGGCGTTACGGACCTCTAGACAGTAAAATAAATACATAATAGAGAATAAGATAATATACTAGGAGCCTTGAAACAAAATGGGTAAACAAAATCGCAAAATAAAAAGCGCAACGCTCAAGGGAAAGGATTACTTGCATGCTAAGAAACCTAATAGGAACATGATAAAACATTAAACAAAAGGATAAAGGAAAGCCAAGGAACAGCATAACTAGCCCCTGACTCAGCCTGCGAAGCTAAGGCTGGCCGGGGAATACATATATACATATAAACATACATAAGTGTCCCCAAAAATACACCAAAATATAAAAGTAAACTCCTAACTCTCCCTCAACCTCTAAGAGGAGCAGCATTCATAAGTTACTTGGAGAGTAAGCTAAACATATATATATACATCTGTACAACCAGAACCCAAAATACACCCAAGAACTACTTCACTTTCCAGGATCCAGACGCCTAGCGAGGAACCTCTCGACCTGCATCTGAAAAACAACAATACAATATGGAATGAGAACCGGAGGTTCTCAGCATGGTAAAAGTGCCACGTGTATAATAAATAAGGTCCTGAGAATGCCATAGGCAATCCTAGAACTCCATTATTCAATTATCCAACTTAAGCACTAACCAGAAGCCATAAACAGAGGTAGGTGTTCTAGTTCTACCTAACTTACTCAAGTTCAAACTTAACCTAACACCAATCCATTTCCTTCGTTTCCTCCATCTTTTCATCATTCAGAATGCAACAGAAACAGGCAACCAAACAAGTTCACGCACAAGTAGTGAGTAGATAGTACAAATAGCAAGTATAACAGATAGCAGATGATATATATCAATTAGGCAAACCCAGGAAATGCATAGCAGTCAAACAAACAAATGCATATAATGCATGCCTGTCCTATGGCTGATGGGGCCCATCTGTCGATTATCCAGCCAATCCGACAAGTCTGAAAACCTTAGACTGTCCTCCGTCGCGCATCTCCAAGAGTCTATGCATAGAGTTCACATTCATTCATCATATAATCACTCAATGGGGGCTATCCATACCTGGGAAATTATACGTGCCCGGTCACCCTTATGACGTAGGGTCAACAGAGTATCGAGATTCAACCTGGAACACGTGGTGGCGAGCCACAGTTTTTACCCAGGAAAACTCGTATCTCAGATATCATTATCCATAAGCCATTTCATAGTCATAATTATTATTTAATCATTCATCAAGCCATGGCATTATTAACTTCATTCATTAACCAGGTGTGCGTGCGCACAGAGGCGTATGTATGCACAAGTAGATTTTTGCTTCTGTTGGGTGCGTGCGCACGGCTTTGTGCGTGGGCACACGTCAGAAAACCTAGTTCTGCTGCAAGTTACAAAAATTCAGTTTTTCGTACCAATTCTCTGGCATCCATAACTTTCTCTACAAAACTCAGTTTTCTGCAAACTTTATATCGATCTCAAGCTTGTTAAATCCTCTTTAATATAAAACAAACCTTATATTTATTCAAAATTTGTAGAGCAAGATATGGACTGCCGAAATTTGTCGAAATTCACATTTTACCAAAAAGTACCCCCAACCTTATTTTTGCCAAAAACCATATTTTCTCCTCCAAGAACTCATTTCCAGTCAACCTAATATACCACAAGCATCAATATAACAACCCTTAACCAAAGCACAACCATTTTTACAACCTAGCTCAATAATATCATATTCCTTCCACTTTACCAATTTAGCCACCAACCACATAGTACTACACATTCTAATTCTTACCTTTATCATACAATCCTTCAATCCTCATTACAACACTAATTTATCAAGTCAATACCAACAAGTCTAAATTATACCATTTACTATCTCAACCACACCATTACCTTGCCATAATCATCACTATTATACAAGCATATACACATACATATATTTAATTCCCATTATTAATTACTCAACACCATATCATATCAATTTATTCATCAACATCACAAACACTAACCATTTAACATAACAAAGCTTTTCAACCTATCTTATAATACTCTAGCCTAAGCTTTCACACAACCGTAATTATTAAACGTGCAAAACTTAAACCATACCTTGGCCGATCACTTAATTCACCCAAGACAACCTCACAACGCAAAATTACAGCCCCTCCAAGCTCAATCAAACAGCCCCAAAGCAAGCCTTGGTCACCAACAAACCTCCAAGTGATCCCAATTCAATTCCAATGCATAAACACCCACTTAACCTACACCTACTACATATATATATGTTCCAATTCAGTTTTCTATCACAATAACAAGATTGAGCTAGGGTTAGGGTATTTTTACCATACCCATATGCTCAATAGCTTGAGCCCACAAGTTCTGGAAGCTAACTTGAACCTAGAATACAAAAATTGGGCAAGATTCACCATAGGTTTTCAAGTTTACCAAAGAAAGAGGGATAGAGATTCTGAATTTAATAGGAGGTTTACTAGTGAAATTGTTCAGATAGAAAGGTAAATTTCGACGCGCTGAGCGCGTGGCCGCGAACGGTGCGGCGATCGGAGCCCGGATGAGGAAGTTATGGTAGTTGGAAGGAATGGTGAGGGTTAGGTTTCTTCTCCTCTCCCCCTTGCTGTGTTTTTCGTTGTTATAGTGAAATGGAGAAGAAGAAGCTGCTGCTTCATTTATGTTATGGCCGGTTGAACCCACGGGTCCGATTTGAGCCCCGGTTCAACCGGTTCGGCTCTTTCGGTCCGATTTTGGGCCAAATTATCAAAATTGGTATCAAAATTCTCGTTTCGACGAGCTCTATCCTATTTTGATATTAGTTTTATATTTTTAGCTTTCTTAATTAAAAATTTAATTTATTAACTAATAATTTACTGATTTTTGCGGTTTACAAACAGCGGCAAATCCAATGGTTGAATGATGTTGTACTTTGTGAACTATAACATCTTTCTATTGTGTACTATTTTGATCAAATGCTATCTAAGCGGTATTTAATAGTTGTTATTTAAAAATAAAGATATAAAACCTTAACTACGAAGACCGGTAATCCACGCTTTTTTCCCTTGCACCTCCAAGTACTCTTCTTCATGACTGGTTCGTCACCCAAACACATTAAGAAATTGGCATCAAGTATTTCTTTCAAAGGGTCCGACAGAGGAGTAACAACTGGAGGAGTATTCGAAAGCTTTATGCGTTTCAAAGTGTCCGACGGTGGTGTAACAACTAGAGCAGTATTCAAAAGCTTTACACCGTCATTCCCACTTTTTGGTGAGGAACCAACCGTTTTCACAATCTCTAGGAGAACTGCTATTATCCCTTGCACAACAGCTTCGCGAATCATCGTCGACAATGCCTCGGCAACACCCTTTCCAAGCTAGAAGATGCCATAAAATAAGACGCGTTACTTGTATAATAAGGTAACAACACAACAAATATAAACATCACAAAAGATAATTAAAGACATGTTAAATAGAGTATGCCAAGAAAGTAATGCATATTCGGGTATTGTAGCCCAAAAATAGATTACCTTCCCATCCAAGGCGGAGAAGTCTATGTTTGATTCTCCCTTAGAAGTTACAGAGACATCCAGTGTATACTGCTCAAGCCAAATAAATTTTAGTATTTTTATTAGACTAAAAAAACTACTAAACAGAGTTTACAAAAGACTAATAATCTGATCATTTAACAAAAACAAGCGTGATTACTTTACTCATATTCTCTAAAATTAATAAAGTATTTTTTAATTCAAAATTTAAATCCAAAATATTTTTAATTTATTACTTTTAGAAAAGTATAAAAAGATCTCAATTCTATTACAATATATTAATTATGTTATCATATAATTTTATAGTCAAATTCAATTGTACAAAGTTAATAACTAAAAGATAATTCACATTATGTAACAACAATATCAAAACTAAATCCTTATAATAAAAAGTGACAAATTTAAGTTATAAACATGTATAAATAACTATAATAATAATAATAATAATAATAATAATAATAATAATAATAATAATAATAATAATAATAATAATAATAATAATAATAATATTTTTATGTTTATCATAAAGTGAGTTATAGCTTATATATTTGTTCCAAGTTCTTACTTTAATATTTTTATAAATATTATAATAATTAATCCTTCCTAATAATTTTTATATTACAATTTTTTAATAATTAAATATTTTTAATAATTCTTTTGAGTATTTTTTTAAATTAAATCTTATAAAAAATTTTATTACAATGATAAAAATGGACACAAATTCTAACTTCAGTCATGCATCAGAGAAGTAAAAATCTATCTGCCTCTACTATTTGAATAGTTATACTTTGAATACGTATTGATATTATTAATATATACTGTAGAGTCTAATAAGTAAAAAACATAATTTTAGAAACCAAGATTGAAGCTATTATTATGTTTTAAAAGATATTAATACTATAACTATTAATAAACTCTCATATTTTTAAATTTTATTCTTATTTTTCATATATATTAAATTTTTTGTCAAAAAATAAATATGTGGAATGGTAATTTTTACATTTTTTTTATTTTAAACTTTTTTTCTTTAATTTTCTATCTTACCGAGGAGACAAATATATCTTTACAGTATCGGTAAAATGGTCTTCTCTAGATTGGTATTTATCATAGATCAACGAAGATCTACTCGCATCCTACAACCATACCGATCTTTTTATAATGTGGATCTTATCTGATCCGGTGACAGCGCGAGTCGAATAATAGCCGCGATTGTCTTCGTGAGCGCTTATGTTAGAGAATTTGAATTTCATATTTGATTTAATTTCAAAGAGAGAAAAGTGGCATAGTCTAGAACTCTTTTGTTTTTATCTTTTCTTATTTTGACTTTATATTATGTCATAAAAAATATCTTCATTTTCCTTTAGTGCCATATTAAGTTCACATTAATTAATAAGTTCAAATTATAGTTCAAAATCCGTCCCAAAGATCATAACCTTAAATTATTAAACTGTTAACGATCCAAGTTCAAATTGGGTAATGCTCTGTCTTGACTCATGTACAAATCTATAAACAAATTAAATTCATGCTGAAACTATATTATTTTATTTTATAAGACCAATCCAACAATAATGCATAAAAATTATGCTTGATTTGTTTGTGTTGAGGGTTGTTCTTATGAAATTGTTGTTGAATTGGTCTTAAATTTTTTGAAAAATTAGCTGTCTGGGGTATATTTGATGCAAATGAAAAATTTCTGTGACAAAATTGAAACAAAATAAAACTTAGGAGTATTTTTTAAACTTTTATCAAACTTCAGGGACAAAAATATATTTTACCCTTATTTAAATAACTGAATTCTAATATTAGAATTTGATTAGTTTAATCTCCAAAGAAATGTTCTAATTTAATACTAATTATACTACACATAACATAACATATAAACGTCTTTAAAAAAATATTTTTAGTATTTTTATTAAAGTGGTCTCTAATTACATATTGAGTTAATATTTTGTTAAAAATGCTCTTATTGAGAGTCAAACTCAAGACTTCTTGCTTACTAAAGAAATGTTCTAACCAACTGAGCTACAAGAGCTGCTTGAAAAAATTATGTTGACTACGATACTTGACCGCAGTAAATTAGACATAAAATTCCAACTTCAATTTTGTTGGCCGATTCTCTCATGGTCCAGGCTATCAGCAACATAAATATGCAAAAATGAACCCATCACAGCACAATTAAATAAAGTTTTAAAGTTTCTAACTAACTTAAGTTGATTTAGTTGTTATTTCACTAATCCGTTTAAACAAGTATTAGAAATTCGAATTTTGTTTGCAATAATCCATTAGCTAGCGACAAATTTTAATTTTGACAAATTAATCTTTGATTTATCAAGTTAAAAAATACTGTAAGCAACCAAAAAATTTAAGAAGATTCTTTTCTTCTCATTGCGATGCTAAATTTATGTAAAAAATGACACTTTAAAAGTAATATATATTTTATTTTTTATATTTTTTTCAGACCCTTCAATAAAAGTTCAATATAAATGTAGAGCATACAAAACCATGAAATCTGTTACAAGGAAAGAATAATAGTTACATAAATCTTTCTCATTTTCTTAATCTTTCAAGGGACAAAGATATGCTTTTTGTATTAATCTTCAATTTGTTCTCTCTTCCTTCTAAAACTTGATACATGTCTACTCTATTGATCCACCGACACTGGATATGGACGATAACTTGCAAATCAATAGAAAACTTCATACCATGCCACTAGCTAGTCAGTAGTTCCTCAATGATTTGCAATTCAGCTCTCAAAAATTTTCCAAACCTTCACCTTCATCTCTCCCTGGGTTTAAGATTCCAAAATTATTATCACTCTCCAATATGAGCATGCTCGATCAATTCAACTAGCCATGCACTCTTAACATGTAAGGATGTTTAGGAGGCATAGGCACTCTTCAGTTTAAATTATACATTAGTTGATCATTACCCAAAGATATAAAATCTCCAATATGATCTCTGCGGTAAAAAATGATGTCTGGTGTATTTCATCAACAACAGTTAATATGACAGTGTTAGTTTAAAAAAAATATCAAATGAAAATGAAAAATTGAAACTTAAGTAATATATGCAGTTAAAAAAAAATTGATGGTAATATAACTCTCAACCTTAATTTTAGATCTACTAGAAAGGCAAGTAGACAAACATAAAGGATTTTGTTTTGGACAATAACAATAACAACAACAATAATAATAGTAGAAATCAAATTTTTGCTTTTGAACCTTTCCCAATCATTGCCTCCCATCAGAACATAGTTAAAAAATAAAATTAATAAAAGAAGAACAAAGAACAAATTAAATAACACTTCAAGACTTAGTCACAGTATTATTACTCTCATTTTAAGTGCATCCAGGTTCCAAGATTCAATAATGCAGCGGATTATTTCGTTATATACTATTTAGTCATAGACAGTAAATTAATGAAGTATCTTTTCTAAAATTTAAATAGTAGAATATAAACTACGTAAATAATTTTATATTGGAACAAAAAGATACTTAAGACTTAACCTAAAGTGAATATTCATCTTGGTAATGTTTTAAACTTAATTAAGAATAAATAAAAGTTAACTGATGATGGGTCAAGATCAGGAAAATATATACATTTAGGCTTCTTTAAAGGGATTCTAATACCGGTATATAATAAGTAAAATGTAGGATCAACAAAATAAGTAAATAACTCAGAATTGAGGTTGGAAGTGATTACTGAATCCAAAAGCATTTGTGTAATAATGGGAAGTATAAGAAAGAATGATGCATGTCGTTCCAATCACATCTCTAACTAATTAATTAATCATTTCTCATTCACAGAATCTATTGGCTAAGACTTCAATTGAATACAAGTCATATAACTTTGGGCAGAAACATAATTCCATATGATCCTATGCAACATTCTAAGTAACATCTTTTCTCTTAGTAGCTCTGACAATCACTAACATAACTAAGGAGTTTGTTGAATTTGAAACACTCATAATGGGTTGTGGTGTTAAATAAGCAACTTAATTTTATTTACACAAAAAATAATTATAGTATTTTACTAATCAAACTATGTATATGCCACCTTAATTAATTTTTCTTGTTGACCAAACTGATACAAAATATTCTTGACTTAGTGGCAACTCTCTTTTCTGTATGCTTACATCTCTAAATTGGCTATGACCAATATGAATAACAAAATGCATGACATATCAACTTAGTCTCTTAGTTAGCATGAATGTGCAAACAAAAACTGTACTCTAAATTGTTTTAACAAATTTAATTATTATGCACAATGCACAAAAGAGAAAGGAAACTTTAGGTGGATCAGAACTTCAACTAAAGAGAAAGGAATACAATACTTACCATTCCTTCAAATGCTTTCCGTACAGCAGAGTTGAGATCAACTTCCAATAAAATTGTATATTTATTCTCCTCAAATTCAACTTCTGTCTACCTCTTGACACTGACAGTACCTGCACAAAAGCTCTCCATCTTTTGGCAATCGATTAGTGAGAATTTGTCCAATAATAAAAATTTTAAGGCAATGTTTCCATTGCAAAAGCTTCCAAGCTTTGGTAGATCAGGCAAATCACAGAGCCAAATCCTAAACTACGATCCAGAAGATTGCAAATTATTTCACCGTTAGGCTTGAATTTGGGTTTAGGCAGGGATAAGGGGTTAGGGTTAGAATTTTTTTATAGGGACTTAATTGTATTTTTAAATTATTAGGAATTTAAATGTCTGTAAAATAAAAAATCAAAGATATATTTATCTTTTTATAAAAAAATTTAAATATAATTCGGTTTATATTGTGTAAATCGATCGGAACAAACCGAATCTAATAATTATAATACGGACAATTGGATTTATTATTTTTGCTATAATAAACCGATTTTGTTCTGATTTATTAAAAAATAACTTATTAACCGATTTAATAAAGATGTCCAATTATATTATGACACGTGTACACGTCTTTAAAAAAAAACATTTTTTATATCTTTATTAAAATGGTCTCCTAAAAATAAATATCTGTATTTCTCATAATTAAAGTTCCATCCAATTTTTAATCCACACATCTTAATGAAAATACTCCTAATCCATCACATGGTATAAATCACCCGACAAATAATAAACTTCACTCATATTCTTGTATTCTAAAATAAGACTGAAGTAGTAATTTTTGGTGACCAATATCAATTTGCAAAAGACCTACAATCAACCCAACATAAAGTTCATGCCATACAGAACCAATCTAAAATGTCTGCAATAATCCCGCACTCTTACTCACTTTTTAACAGGCTAACTCACTGTGTTGTCGATTTTTAACAAATCGATGGTGGTTCGATATCTAGTGGTCTGGGAGCGAAACCTACTCTTCTGTGCGAGTACCAATTTTTTAAAAGTGCATTAAAGTATCTTCTATTAGATAAATATTATTAATTAAAAGAAAGTTTATAAATTGGTAAAGTAGAAAACGTCAAAGTTAAGGTTTTCAAAGATTAAATGTGTAGAAAGCAAATGACTTGTATTGAAATTTAAAAGAAAACAATGAAATGCCTTTGACTGAATCGAAGGACTTTGACATAGAAATTTGAAATGCAAAAAGGATAAATTGGGCAATAAAAATAGAGAATACTTAATAAATAAATTCACTTGAAATGTTAAATTTACAAAAAAGAAATTTACAGAAAAGTAGATTGAAAGAAAGATGAAGATGGAAGGAACCCTACAGAAAATATAACTCAATTGCAGACTCAGAAATTCTCTGGGATGTGACTGTGCTTGAATGTTTTTTTCTGAGTAAAAGTTCCAACCCTTATTCCCTATCATTTTCTAGTATTTATAGGCTAATCTTACATAACTGACAATTAATTTACAAATAATTATAATTAAATACGAAAATATAAATTTAAACTGTAATCACTCTTGGTAACCGTTTTCGTCGCGTGATCGTAGATATTTCCCATAATTTTCTCGTGTGAATGAAGCCACTAACTCTTCCGCTTCAATGACTATTTCGAACAGTTCATCGAAAACCTGCTCGATTTCTCGAATCAAATTTTCTATTTGATTAGGCCTATTCAGCTGACTCATTCCTATTCGACCAACACTCACCAAACAAACATGCGAGACAGAACCGACAAGCCCTGCAACGCCTCTAACATACACCATTTCCCATTGCTTCGGCTCGACCAACCACTGCCGTACGGGTCTAATTTTTATTGCCTCAAGTGGAATCTCTATAACTCCGTATGTATTTAGCTCTGCATCGTATAATCTATTATATATTATTAATTTTATAATTATAATATATCATATGTTATTTTATTATTGTAATTAAAATAAAATATTTTTTTTAAAAATTAAGAAATTTTTTTCTTTTCCTCTCTTCCTTTGATCCTTTTTCTATCTCTCTTATTTTTTTATGCATTCTATCTTTATTTTTTATATATCATTACCAATAACTAATTATAAATTTCACAATAAAAATATATATGATATTTTTTAATTACAATTAAAATTAAAATTAACATTGAGATATAGTTATATCATATTATTAATTTAACAAACAAAATATAATATATCACATAGCATTCTCTCATTAAAATTAAAATAAAATATTTTTTCTAAAATTAATAAATTCTATTCTTCCATTCTGTTATCTACATTTCTTTTCGTCTCTATTTCTCTCTACTCTTTCTACTCTATATATAACTTATAATTTATATTTTATATTACTAATTTGACAAACTAAAATATATCACTAGATATTCTTTCATTACAATTAAAATACAATCTTTTTCTCTAAACTTTATTAGAATTAAAATAAAATCTTTTCCTCTAAAACTAACAAACTTTACGATTTTTAATTTAGATATGGAAGAAAAATGGTGTAGGACGCGGTTATGAACTGCATGAGGGCTTTACATGGATGTGGTGTCAAGATAAAAAAAATCGGACAATCCGATTTAAGGAGCACAAATCGAACCGTCCAATTTGCGTCCATCCAACCACATGTCACACATGCATTACGCCCCAACACAGTGCCCCTTGTACCAACATACCCCTTTCCTTTTTCTGAACCCACTCTCTCCCTCCAAAGTCCCTTTCTTGAACCCACCTCGCCACCATTTTCTCTCTTCTTCACCATTTTAATTTTTTTCTTCTTCAATTAAACAAAAATTATAATGCCAAAGAAACAAAAATGTAAAGATGTTGATTGTTCTAAATTTCATATATTTCTACCATTCTGATTATGTAAGTTTGTTTTTTAATTTTTTTTATATCTCTACCATTCTGATTATGTAAGTTTGTTTTTAATTTTTTTTATATTACAGAATTATATTATTGTTAGAAATTTAGAAATATATGTTTAAATGATATATATGTTACAGAATTATTATTATTGTTAGAAATTTAAAAATATATGTAACAGAATTATTATTATCGTTAGAAATTTAAGAATATATGTTTAAATAATAATTAGAAATATATATGTTTAAATTTAGTTAGTGAATATTTTAATTAATAATAATGTTTGAATTAGATTAATATAATATATTAGTAAAAAGTATATGTTTAGAATTTTTTGTAATAATTTTGGGAATTATAATTAATTATTATTAGAGTTACATTAATTGTTGTATAATTTTTTGTAATAATTTTGAATATTATGATTAATAATTAGGTTTTGTAAAATATAATATATTTTTGCTCCGGTAATAATTATTTATTTATTGTTAGATATTTAATTGACATAAATATATTATTATAGTTGAAGTTGTAATAAAGTGAAACATTATTAGTTAAATAAGAATTGAATTTATTCGTTAGTTATTATTAATAGTAAGTTAGTATTTATTATTAGTGAAATAGGAATTATTATTCGATAAATTATTTATCAATAAAAAAAATAAAAATTTAAGAAACAATTCAATAAAAATTTAGGAAACAGTTGACTAAAATATTTAATATGAATGGTAATGCAGGTCCTAGTATAGGTTAACTTTTTTGTCAATTGATTATATTATATTCATATTTAAATTTTCTGTTGTTTGATTATATTATATACATATTAGGAATTTCTAACAATAGTCATATCATAAATATTTAATAAATAAATATTTAATAAGTGAAATTAAAAATAAAATCTATTTATAACTTATAAATGAATCATATAAAAAAATTAATACTAATTAATAACTAAATAAAAACATAAATACATAAATAAATACTAATTAATATTTAACTAAATTAATAACTAATTAAAAAGATTATTACCTTAAATTTAACTAATTAAATAAACACATAAACAAATGTTAATTAAATATATTTTTACATGTCACGTAATAAATTGGTTCATCGATTAATATAAATTATTAAAAAATTATAATCTTTCGTATAAATATAGTCAATCAAGTACCTGCATATGTATTCATATATTTCAGAAACTCCAGAGCATGCATGGCTTTCAAATTCAAAGCTCGCATGAAAGATGGCTCCTCAAATAGATGTTCGTTTGCCAGTGCATTTGTCATGTTTGTCACATTTGCCTTTATAGTTAGTGTCGTCACCTTGATCTTCATCTCTTTCTGGACCAACAACTTCCTAATTGCTTTCAAACCCTTTCTTACTGTCATTATTGTAATCTTTCTGTTCAATATTTTGGTCGGTTTCAGATTGTTCGAACTCAATATACAATTCAATGAACGACATCTGAGCGCGAATTTCAATGTACATTGAAAACATCTCTTGCATGCTCGCATCATCGGTTATATATTTGGTTTGAAATTGAACGAATCTACCAAATACCAGTATAGGATACCTATATAAAATGCACATGATATTTTTCTTAGTATTTCAGAATCTGTCTTCTCACAAATCACACATTTTAGTCCTTTGAATGAGATTGTGAATAGAATAACAATTTCTAACGGATTTTCACAAATAAATTTCACTCCTTCAAATGTTTATAACAAAATTTGACCAAAATAATATACTTTTAATAAGACTCTATCATCCATTTTTCTCACTCACATAAATATGAACTTCACTCTCAATTTTTTTAAACTCATACGAAATGATAGAAATAGATCTCTGGGAGCAAAAATTGAGGGAAGAAGAAGAAGGAGAGGAGATCTACAAACTCATATACAACTTATATATATATAACGAATCGGGCCAACCGATTTGTATTGACGTATTAAAATAACATATATAATAATCGATCAAATCGGACAATCCAATTAGATTAACCAAAATTTAAATTTTTTCTCCCATACAAATTGGACCGTCCGATTAGTTAACCTAATTTTTTTCCGATTTGTATTGACGTATTAAAATAACATATATAATAATCAAATCGGACGGTCCAATTAGATTCACCAAAATTTAAATTTTTCCTCCCACACAAATTAGACCGTCCGATTAGTTAACCTAATTTTTTTAACAAAAAAATCGGATGGTCCGATTTTTTTACCCCATGGTTCAAAAAAAGCTGCCCCACATTCATGTCTAGCACCCCCAGTATCCATAACGAGGCACAACACACATAGAACTTTCATATAAAAAAATGAGCTCAAATTCTATCTTTCCTTCTTCTTCTTCTTTATTTTTCTCTCTCATTTTCAATTTTTCTCTATCTTTAATTTCTATTTTACAAAAAATAAAATTAATAAAATAATATAACTAAAAAAAATCCTGAAATATCATTCACACAAATTATTATTATTATTATTATTATTATTATTATTATTATTATTATTATTATTATTATTATTATTATTATTATTTACATATTTTCTTAGTTTTTATATTTAATTTTAAATTTTTATCACTTATCTTTCTAATATATATTTTCACTTATCTTCTTTCAAATATTTACTACATATAATTTGGAGAGAATACTAATGTTATAGTTAATAATTAGAATCAAGATTCAATTATTTTAAAAAAATAATTTTAAATTAATTTTATAACTATCAATATAAAATTTTTAATACTAATATCTAACTATATATATATATACATAGAGAGAGAGAAAGAGTATATTATTTTTAAATAATAAGCATAAAAATTAATTATTTTTATTTGTGCAACAAAGTTAATATCTAATCAAAATATAAAAATATACACATTAAATTCTTTTAAATTATAGATAATAAATTTTAAAATTAATTATTAGTAAAAATTAAACTCTTTCATATGAAAATAATAACTAAAAAAATTATTATTTAATTTTTTTTATCTACGAAAATTTTAATCTTTTTAATTGAGGGGGACTTTTATCTTCTATAATTTTTTTGTAAAAATAATTTGATTTATAAATGTTTTTTAGTATAATCTATAATGTTTGGATAAAATTGATATAATTTCAAAAAATTTAAAATACTGGTAGACACTAAAGTAGATAAATATGAAATATCACTACGCAGTTTCTAAATTCTCGTCTTTCGGTCTGTCTTTTTCCTTTTGTACGTACTAAGTTAAAGTCTCGTAGCTGCAAAGGAATTTATGTTACTTAGCCTATATAGCAATTTAGCTATGAGATTGGCTCTTTTATTCTATTTTATGATATTTTTATTTATTTATTTTAGATTCTACTCAATATTGCTTTCTTTGGGTTAAGAACACAACAAAATGCTTAGTACGTGTCTGTTTCCTCTTCATCTTTCCATTAGATTCTGAATGCTCGCTCTTGTTGACCCATATCCATATGGAATGAACACCGTGTCAATTAGTGGCATGATGATTGAGAATATGAAGAATAATCCGCACCTGAAAAAGGAACTGAACCAATAATTGGAAAGCTAAGGTACCACGCCATCGATTATTGAACACCTGGGCATGCAATTCACAATTCCATTGCTAGAAATGGCCAATGGGAAGGGTACCAGGGGCATGCATCAAGAGGTTATACCGCATTTGGGGCAATTCCCATTCCTAGCAATCATGTTTCTTTGGATGATTTCCGATTCCAGTATTCACGTGTCGGCAGTAACCCACCTATATTTTTTGTTTTGTTTTCTACGGTATTTTATTGGATAGAGGAAGAACTAATCCGTCAGACTGTAAAAAATTATATCTGACTCAAAAGCCTAACTCGAGATTTGATTTGAGTAAAAACTGACATAGTTAAATATAAAATAGTAGGTCAAATTCGAAATCAATTAAACTTATCTAGTCTAATTAGTCAACTAGGATAGGGTTATAGCTCGCGTCACTAGACTCGTAGTTGAACCAAATTACAAGGCTTAGCAGGTTTAGTCATTTACTGTTGTATGAAAATAGTGACTATGTACCGAAATTATTATTCCACAAAATTATTTTTTAAAATAGGACATATAAAAGAAGTTGATAACGTATGAGTATAGCTATAACAATGTGCCCAAAGCTTACATCGAAAAAAATTCAACAGTTGATGGGGATAAAGAAAACTTTGTATTGTGATTAATATTTTAGAGTAAAGGATAAAGAAGAATAGAGACCAATTAAAGTGCAAAAGACTATCACTTTAGAGAATTAACTAAAGGACAACTACAACGAGTCACAACTACTTGATAATGTGATTAAAAGGCTTAAAAAATGTCCACAATGATGAAGCCTACAATTCTGTAGGTTGTGTTTGTTTTTAAAGACATGACAAGACATGACACTAAAATAGAGACAATAAAATAGAGACACTATAAATTATTTTTTGTGTATTGTGTTTGGATACGATATATAAGATACTAATGTAATTATGTTTGGATAGACATAGACAAAACTAAGATATTATGCGAAATGACTAAAATAGCCATATGATTTTAAATTTTTTGCATCAAGTACAAATTAATTTAATAAAAAATAAGAGTACGTATGAGTATAAAAAATTACAAGAAGAATTTGTTTATGAACCAATAAGATAAAAATAGTATTAAAATAACAAAATTAAGAATAAATAAAGTATCATAAAGTAGAAGAGTAAATTAAGTCTCCATTAATACAGTATGTCATAGAGAAAAGAATGAACGATAAAAATGAATAAATTAATTATCCAGTTAAGTAAGAAATTCTACCAAAAAAAGAGAATATCTAAAAACAGAACACAAAGAAAGAAGAACTACTATGTAGAGAAGAAACTAAACTTAAGAAAAATAAGAAGGAATAATAGTAGAATAATAAATTTAGGTACGATCTCCTTAACGGTATTTGATCTCCTGAGTTGTCTTAAACATTCTGTTTTAACTTGTGCTGGATTTTCTTCATTCTAAACACACACGGTCAATTCTAAAGAACCCTTGTCTAAAGAACCTCAAATATCTCAAAAATCACTTCTCACATCTACACAATTAAACAAGTCTTTGGGTGTACTTTGACGAGAAAAACCTTCTTTCTATAGTAGAGTTAGAGCAAGTACATGCAGCAGGCTAATATTGTATGATGATAATAGTAGCTATGATAGCTATACTAAGTTAACTAAGGTTTTTAAACTTATCTTGACTTAAGCATGGAAGTATCTTGGGAAGGGGTATACATAGAAAGGCAAAATGCTAATGAGAATGGTTGAACAATGTCAATACCAAAAGCAGCATAATTAACAACGACAGTGTCAGTGGTATCAAGATCAAAATCAGTGGTATCAAGATCAAAATCTCCCGCCTCTCAAATATTAAAAATGGTATGAAAATGAAAATGGCAAAAGAGCAAAATCTCCCGCCTCTCACATACTTACCATTTTTTTTTCTTCCTCGATTGCAGTCGGTAGGAGTTGAGCCCGAAACCTTTTGGATGGGGAGGGGGCGAAATGCCGTGTGAGCTAAGGCTCATTGCCGACAATGAACTTCAAGTCCAGTGGCTTGAGATACATTTGGCCTAATGATATCCACAACACAGGAATTTAACCTAGGCCCAACATGAAGGAACCCAACTCTTTTAGACCTCAGCTCAACTTGGCATACAAACATAGCAACAAGGCATATAATGTCACCCCATGACTAATAGTAAACTCCTAATAATGAAATTACGAGACAACTTAAACTTTAAGTAGACTAATCACCCTAATTTTTGTAAATTTAAATCAATTCTCACTTATTATATTACTGACTTAAGCCTTAGAATCTCTATAAGTACTAATACCCTCCTATCGCTTGGCTAAAATCACATTCATATGAAGTACTAGATATTCATCAGGTCGTAACACCTTGGAATCAAATCGTAGCGTTTAATAATAGTCAACCGAGTAATAAGCAACACTGTGATTTGACATAACACATAACTCTAACTAATTAAGCACTATTCAACACCGACCTCTAGTATCTTTCATGTGAACAAATATTCATCCTCTAGGTTATCAATTTTACCTTCTTTTTTTTTCCCTCCCCTCACATAAAGGACCACTTATATTGCAATCTTCTGTACGTAAACACTAAATAATAAGTCACATGTTAAATTCCAATCTCTTAATAATATGAATCTCTAGTTCTTTTCTTTCACTTTCATGAAAGCATCTTTACAATTTTTTTTTCAACTCGTGTTATTTGTCGTTCACCTAATCGAGGAACTCTATTTTTTGAAGGGAGAATATATTCTAAACATAGAAAAAGTCGAGAAGTGTTGTCATCTATATAAAAGATAACATACATATTATGTTTCTTATCCTTAAAATTCCAGTGACTTCATTGTAAATTCTAGCCAATCTTCTCGAAAATTTTCTTATATTCTTTCATTCTCTTTTCAGAGTAATGTGGATCCGTAGCCACCTCAAAAGTGAAGGTTCAATCTAAAGTCTAGACCTACACTATAATACAAATACAGAAACGCCAAAGTGCTGTAAATCCAAGATATACATTGGATTTATTTGTCTATTTGATGCGTCACACCAAATACTGCGCTATAGTTTGGCGTGAATGGCAAGGTAATCCTGCATAACTGGTTGTCCCACTTATTACATATTATATAGAAAATAGTTTAGAGGCAACTATAATATAAATTAACTAAGTCAATTTTTTTTTTAATTTTAAAATTTAAAAATTAGGGTAATGAGATTTTTTTTTATAATAGACCTACTTTTTTAACTATTTATGAATTAATTATTAGAGTTCGCTGCACTCCTAATTAGTTTCTAGCAGAACTTTATTATATATATTATGGAGAAATAAAAAGAGACTTTAGTTAATGAATGGATTAAAAAAGAACAAAAAATGTAGCAGTGTAATTTACATATATAACATAATTTCATTTGAAATCTTAAAATAATAAATTTATTGGTCGTTCATATTTATAAGTTATATTTTTTCCTTTTATTCTTAACCAATGTGGGATTTTGTACGCTCATATTTAGAATCAATAAAATCGGAGCAAAATTTTGTTTTTATTTTTTTTCCAAAAAATTAGTAAATTCACAATAATTTTTTAAAAAAAACATCACTTGATATAAAATTAACAAATTTTAAAAGTAAAAATATTTTATTTTTCTAATAATGCTTACAAAAAAATTATATTAATATCTGATCTTTATTTTTTTTAAAATAAATATTTAATATATAGTTATTTGGTCTTTTTTTTTAATTTTTTGGGAATTTATTTTTTGTTTGTATCTTTTAAATTTATTTTTGTCAGCAATATAAATTTTTTGTTACCATTTTAATAATTTATTATTAAACTATATTAAGCCATAAAAAAATACTAAATTATATTATGCAATGCCATATTGGCATATTATACACAAGGTTCTTTAATTATCTCTCTCTCTCTCTCTCATGTTAGTGTCATTTTTATTTATTTATTTATTTTGATTTGTTACATTAGTGGAAAATATATGAAGTTTGAATTTAGAAAAGGTCACACTGCACAAAAATATATAAAAGTTAAGTATTTCATCGATCATAATTTTTGAATACCAAAAAATATTATAGTTAATTTATAAAAAGAACATCTTAACTGATATCAGCTATCAATTAAAAAAATTAGTTAATTTACCTAAATAAATGAAATAAGAAAATTATAAAAATCAAATATGTTCCTGGGAGTAACTGTTCCAAAGTATAGCTCGTTTCCTTAGAGTTTGGACTTGCTTTCCTTGGGCAAAGAGGAAAATATTTTGGTCTCTTTTAGAAATGACGACAGTGGGCACCTGCAAAAGAACTCCAACGTTCAAGTAAGAAAGAGTGTGAGTTTTTTAGAGAAAGTATGGAATTAATCGCGTACCAGTGACTTAGTGGGTCACTCGTATATATTGAGCTACTTTTAGGAAGTTATTCGTATTTTTTACTAGTTTTACGGAGTCCTTTTGCTGATTCTCTGATAACTGGGATTTTAGTGGTTTAGTTGGAGATATTTTCGGGGGAGTTATTTCATTTGGTGGTTTCTGGTTCCGAGTTTGTTGTCTTGGACCGATTTTGAGGTAACAGATCATAGTCCCAAACTAGACATGTTTTGAGGAACTGAATTATAACATATTGAGCTTTCGATGTATAGCTAGGAATCGAAAATAGTGAAAGCCTCCAAGGTCGACTTGTTTATTGCGAATTTTGAAAAATAGGAAAAGCTTGATGTTTTGGCGGTAAATGTAAATACAAAAAGTTTGTGGAGGAGAGAGAAAGTTTTTGAAAAGACATCTACAGTTAATGCGTCTGGAAGAATGAAATGGTTATCAATATCATCCGCTGATTTATAAAGTAAACTTTTGATCAATGGCTGTGGTTTGTTGAGGAATTTTTATGGTTCTCTAAAGGTGTGTGTGGTGGGTTAGTGGGTGAGGTTTTTGGACTTTTGATTATCCATTCAGGTTTTGCATTTTTTGGTTATTTGCTGAAGATGAGCAAAAAAGTTAGTGATATTGATTCAGTTACTTTGCTATTTTCTTTTCTTTTTGGAGTGTTTTTGGGGATGGAGAAGGGAAAAAGTGTGTCGAAGAAGAGTGCTAGGGGTCGAAAAGGTGATGAGGCTGACAAGGAGAGTGATAAGATAGTGGAGAAGGTTTTTGTGTAGGATCCACGTGATCCTTTTGGTTGGGTTGCAAATTCATTAAAGAAATGGGTGTTTGTTTTCTACGATGAGCGTAGTGTGTCTCAGTTGGGTTCTTCGTCTTCGTGGGTTAGGGAGGGTTCAGGTGTAAGTATTAGGTTTTTGGCTTGTAATGCTCATGATCGTGTTTATGACCGTGGAGATAGTTTTTAGTTCTTTTTTATGTATAGTTGTGTGTTTGTATAGTTGGGCATTAGGTTTCCCTTTTCAGAGTTTGAATGTGGAGTTTTGATGTAGTTGAAGTGCATGCCCTCGTAGCTACACCCAAACTCTTGGGAGTTTGTTAGGGCATTTGAAGTGCTGATGGATTGTGTTCAGGTAGAGCCATCGTGAGAGGTGTTTTTTGCCTTGTTCTAGTGTAAAGGTGTTAAGAGGGGGTGTTGGTTGAACTTGGCTAGTGCTTCTGGCCGTGCCATTTTTAGCTTGTGTAGGTCTTCTTATAAGGCCTTTAAGTCAATGTTTTTGAAAATTGGTGTTGCTGAAAATGATTTTCCCTGGTATGTTGATGAATGCCTTTTAGATAAGTTTCCTTTGTTCTGGGTTCCGAGGCCTAGACAGATTCTAAAGATGGAACGGATGGAGTATAAGAATGAGATTATTGTTGAATTTTTAGTGAATCATGTTTCTTCGTCTGATTTGTTGTCTGTTGTGGAACTTCTTGAATTGGAGTCAGATAAAGATGCATTGTCAGGATACATAGGTATTAGTTTGATGATGATTTTTTGTTCTATTTTGTTATTGTAGCATTTGATATATGGTTGTTTTGTTGTAGTTGAGAAGGCTCCGAAGGTGACGTCAAGTAGTCTGCGAGCTTTTTTCTGGACTAAAAACGTTGAGAGGCAAGGTTCCAGTAGCCACGCTATGGCAGAGAAAGGTGCGGAGGTTGATCAGCCTTCGCCAATGAAGAAGATTAGTTATAAGCGAAAGAGGGGTGATGGTAAAAAGGAAAAGGTTGTGAACGTGACCGAGGATAAGCTCGGTGGGAAAGATATCGACTTGGAGCAGGTGAAAAAATTTACTGAAAACCAGAGAGCACTTCATGGGTATAGGGGTGATGAGGACTTGACTTCATTATAGAGTGAGCATTTCCTGCTGTCCATAGTAGCTGATGAGTACGGTCAGAGTCCTGCTGACATTAAGCTTGTTCATGATGTTGAGGATGTTGGAGTTTTTCAGTATCTGCAGGTATGTTATATTTGATGTATTTGTTATTATTTTTGATAGTTTTGGTTTTAGTTTGTCTGTTTGATTTTGTTTTGTTGTATGATTAGGTAATGGGAGCTCAATTAATGTGCATTGGCTGAACTCAGGAACTTAAATATGCAAGAAATGCCTTTGATAAGGCGACTGTGGATCAGTTGATGCAAGAAAACCTGGAGAAAGGAAATAAGCTTCACGATGCTCTAGACCTAGTGAACTCTTTGGAAGAAAAATTGGCTTTGGCTGAGAGTACTGGAAAAAAATTTGGAGAAGAGAAGGTTGCACTCGAGGCCAAGTTAGTGGTGCTTGGTATTGAAAAGATGCAGCTCGAGACCGAAAAAGAAGACCACAACCTTAAGATGTTTACTGCTGGTTTTGATAGGGCTACTGAGCAGACAAAGCTTTTAGCTCCTGAGGTAGATTTTTCGCGTATGGATCCGTGCAAGGTTGTTGCTGGTGGAGAACTGGTGGATGATGAAGAAGATGGGGAAGAGGGGGAGGGTGAGAACCCAGATGCGCCCTAAACTTTTTAATAGAGTAGTGGTTCTATTTACTTTTTGTTTATGAATCTAAAACTGTTGGCTTTTAGTTTTTAGCCAAAAGATATTTGGTACATTTGTTTGTGACTTCTGATTGCATAGTTAGTGCATTTTTAGTGAGTAGTTGTTATGTAATTCTCTTATTGAAAATCTGTTTGTATGGTTTGATAGTGTTCTCGCTAGATAGTATATTGTGTTATTGTATTTAGTTGAATGATGCAGAAGAGAAATACTTCTGAAATGATAGGAAATTGTAAATATTTATTGAATTGTTAGAATAAGAACCTTTAGTAACTGTAAAGGTGTGGGCGGCATGCCTTGTTAAAACCTCTCCTACAAAATCCAACTTAGAGATAAAATCTGCTAGTAGAAAAAAGAGTACATCACCATATCTGACTTATAGACTAACTGTAATATAGTTTTAGAGAAGAAATGTTCCAGTTGTTTAGTAGTGCTGCACCTTCTAGAGTTTGGAGTTTATATGCTCCTCGGCCGATGACTTTGTCTATTCGAAATGGTCATTCCCAGTTGGCGCTTAGCTTTCCATGTCCTGGTAGCTTCCGCGCTTCTTCTGTTTTTCTGAGCACGAGATCTCCTATTGTAAATGTCCTCGACTTGATTTTCTTGTTATATTTTTTTAGCTATAGCACGTTTTGCTGCAATTTGTTGAATTGTTGATTTGTCACAGTTTTCTTTAATGAAGTCCAGCTTGGTTTTTCTTTTTTCAATGTTGTTATCTTCAGCTGTGTCTTTGGTCCAAATAGATTAAAGGGAAATCTCAATTGGCAACATGGCGTCGCACCCATATACTAGCCTGAAAGGGGTTTCTCTTTTGGATGATTGTGCTGTTGTGTTATAGCTCCATAGTATCTCTGAAATGAGCTCGGCTCATTTTCCTTTGGAATCTTCAAGATTTTTCAAAGTCCCTGTAATATAATCTTATTGGCAGTTTTAGCTAAACCCTTAGTTCGTACGTTTTCCACTGATAAGAATTGTTGAGCAATTTTGAAGTTTTGTAAAAAGGTTGTGAATTTATGATCTATAAACTGTCTACCATTATCAGTTATAATGGATTGAGGAATACCAAATCTGCATAGTATGTGTTTCCATACAAAAGATATCATTTTTTCAGAATTAATTTTTGCTAACGGTATTGCCTCTATCCATTTTGTAAAATAATCGATAGCAACAAGTAAAAATTTAACCTGTCCTGGAGCTGGTGGAAAAGGTCCAAGGATGTTTAGCCCCCACTTGTTGAAGGGCCAGCTTATCTTCGATGAGTGCAGCTATTCAGTTAGGTTGTGAATGATTGGTGTGTGACGCTGGCAATGGTCACAGTGTTGTACCTTATGCATACAGTCTCTTTGTAGTGCGAGCCAGTAGTAGCCTGCTCTTAGTATTTTGGCAGCTAAACTTCGTCCTCCTATGTGTGTTCCACAGACCCCTTCATGTACTTCTTCCATTGCTAGCTTGGCATCTTTTGTGTTGAGGCATTTTAGAAGAGGTCTTGTGAAACCTCACTTGTATAGCTCGGCGCCGAGTAGGGTATAGAAGCTTGATCTTCTTTTGAACTTCCTTGTGTTTTGGATATTGCCGGGTATTCGGCCTGTTTGTAAATACTCTATGAAAGGTTTTTGCCAGTCTTCCTTCTGTGAAATACTCAAAACTTTTGTTAGCATAACACTAGGTTCGTCGAGTGTTATAGGTTGGGTGTTTTTGTTTGGCTTCTTGTTGTTGCTAATTTTGAGAGGATATCTGCTCTGTTATTTTGCTCCCGAGCTATATGGGAGATTTCAATTTTTTGAAAACCATTAATAAGGGTATGAGCAATAGCATTATATTTTTCGAAAAGTGGGTCTCTTACCTGAAAGTTACCTGTTACCTATTGTACCATGAGTAGGGAGTCGCACTTGACGCTTAGTTGTGTTATGCCGAAAGTGTGGGCCAGTCTGAGACCTACTATTAGTGCTTTGTATTCTGCCTGGTTGTTGCTTACGTGGAAAGTGAATTGTAGGGATTGTTCTAAAGTTGTCCCCTGGTTGTCTTGAAGCAATATTCCTGCTCCTGAACCCTGCGTGTTTGAAGCTCCGTCGACATAAAGTGTCCAATTGTTTTTGGTTGGGTTAGGCTCGTCCACTGTAAGTTCTGCTATGAAATCTGCCAGTGCTTGGGACTTTAGAGCTCCTCGTGATTGATATTGGATGTCGTATTTTGATAGTTCTATAGACCATTTGATTAATCTTCCAGCGAGTTCAGGTTTTGTAATAATTTGCCTAAGAAGTTGTTCCATGCGAACTATGATGGTGTGATTTGAAAATAGTGTCGTAAGCGTCTGACCGTTGTTACTAGGGCCAAAGCTAATTTTTCCAGCTTTGGGTGTCTAACTTTGGCATGTTGTAGGGATTTACTGACAAAGTATACTAGGTGTTGTTGCTTACCTGTTTCTGTTACTAATACAGAACTGATGGCATGATTAGTAACAAATAAATAAAGATAGAGGGGTTTACCAAGTTCAGGTGTTTGAAGAATAAGAGGTTCTAATAGTATGTATTTTAGTTCAGTGAATGCTTTCTCACAATCGTCAGACCATGCAAATTCTTCTTGCTTTTTTAATGTCTTGAAGAAATGATGTGATCGATGTGTTATGCGAGGCAAGAACCGTGATAGCGCTGCCAACCGGCCAGTAAGTTGTTGGACCTCCTTGACTGACTTCGGGCTTCTCATGTTTAATATAGCTTGGCACTTCTCGGGGTTGGCCTCTATACCTCGGCATGTGAGCATGAAGTCGAGAAACTTCCCTCTTTGTACTCCAAAAGCACACTTCTCAGGATTGAACTTCATGTTATACAGTCGGAGTTGTTGGAAGATTTCTTTCAGGTCATTAATGTGGTTTGTAGCAGATTGTGTTTTTGCTACCATATCGTCGAAGTATACTTCTATGTTTCGGCTGATCTGTTTGAAAAATTTTTGTCCATTAGTATTTGATACGTTACACCTGCATTTTTGAGTCCGAATGGCATGACCTTATAACAAAAATTCCCATTGTTAGTAATAAAAACAGTTTTATCCTGGTCAGCCGAATACATTAGTATTTGGTTGTAATCGGAATAAGCATCCATAAAACTTAGACATTGGAAACCAGAAGAACTATCAACCAATTTATCGATACATGGGAGGGGGTATGCATCTTTCAAACATTCCTTATTAAGGTTTGTATAATCCACACACAACCGCCACTTACCGTTATGCTTCTTAACCATTATCACATTGGCTAGCCAAGTTGTGTATCTGAGTTCTTTGATGAACCCATCATTGAGGAATTTTTGGGTTTCTTCCAAGGAAGTTGCCCTTTTTTTCTGTGCCAAGATTTTGTTTTTTCTGAGCTATAGGTCGAATTATTGGGTCAATGGTTAATTTGTGATAGATGACGTTTAGATCTATGCCAGGCATGTCCGCTGGTGTCCAAGCAAAGAGCTCGACCTTTTGTCTCAATAATTCGACGAGTTGTTCTTTTTCCTCATCTTTTAGTGCATTCCCTATATATGTATACTTGTTCTCTTCGGTTGTTAGCTGGACCTTCGTCAGATTATTTATTGGCATTGGTCATTCTTGATTGTTGGTCCGAGGGTCTAGGTCTGCCAATGGTGGTAGATGTTCTGAGTTATATACGGCTTGGACGTATTGTTGTTCGGGTTGTCTTGAGTATTTGGTCTTTAGGCTTGCATTGTAGCATTACCTGGATTCTCTTTGGTCGCCATGGATTGTGACTACTTTGTTATCCTACAAGAGAAACTTAACACACAAGTGCATAGTGGAGATAATAGCATTGAAAGCATTTAAAGAAGGTCTTCCTAGAATTATATTATAGGGACTTTTTTTGTCGACAACTAAATATTGTATATATCCATAGTTTTGCAGTCAGGGTAATTACCAAGTGTAGTTTATAACCAAATGTAACCTCGGATTGGGACTCGCTCACCTGAGAAACCTACTAGTTCTCCTGATGATGGTTGGAAGGCTTTATCACTTAGCTTCATTTTCTGAAATCTTGAGTAGAATAGGACGTCCGCGCTGCTCCCTGGATCCATGAGAACTTTCTTTACCAATGGCTCTCCAACTTGTGCGGATATTACAACTGGGTCGTCGAGGTTTTCATCGTTTGCTTTGTAATCTACAGGGAAGAATGAAATTTCTGGCTTTTCTGAGTTGATGATGTGGGACGAGTTTGACCCCGTCACTGACATCATAGCCCTATATGATCTCTTTCTATCCGAGTTGGTGCATTCTCCTCCTGCAAAACTACCAGAAATATAATTTATTATGCGACGAGGTGGGTTAATATCTTCATATACCTTTTTTCCCTTATCACGGGAATTGTCATTCATTTTGGAGTGTTGGCCGAAGTCTTCTGTATTCCGTTTTTATTCCCGAGTATCGATGTATTTGTCTAGTAAGCCTTGGCGAGCCAGCTTTTCAAGGAGGTCTTTTGCTATTACACAGTCATCTGTTGTATACCCATATTTCTGATAGGAGGTATAATATTTGGATTTGTCCACATATCGTTGATCTTAGTATGTGCCCACTTTGTTCGGAGGTTTGATGAGTTTAGAATGAAAGATGTCTCTGATGATGTCTTCCCTTTTGTGTTAAGGGGAGTGTAACTGTCAAACTTTGGTGTGAGTCTGAACGATCTTTGGTCCGTTCTGCTGTTTGCATGCTTGTTTCGTTTTTTGTCCTCTCTATTCGGAGTGGGCCTTTCTGCCTTTCAAAGTTGCCGAAGGTCTTCAATCTCAATATGGATTGTTGCTTTTTCTCAAAATTTGGCCGGGATTTTTCGTTTTGTTATGACTATGGTCTCTTGGAACTTTCCGGAAGGGAGCCCGCTTTTCAAGGCGTAGAGGTGGACTTCTAGATTTAAATTAGGTATTTCTGTTGTTGCTTCAGTAAATCTTGTCATGTAGTCTTTAAGGCTCTCATGCGGTCCCTGTTTTATGGTTCTTAAGTAGTCGGAGTTGTGCACATATATTTGCAAGATTGTTGACGAAAAGGTCAACCAAATCATCAAAACTGGCTATGGCGTTTTCGGGGAGGTTGGGGAACTAGATCAAGGCAGCTCCATCTAAGAAGGTGGGGAAAGTCCGGCATAAGATTGGATCGGATTCTTTGTTCATGAACATCATCGTATAGAACTTGGTGACGTGGATGTTAGAGTCTCCTATTCCCTCATAAGGTTTCAGAGTCATTGGCAGAGTGAAATTCTTGGGCATTTGAAAGCTCATGATCTCCTTTAAAAAGGGGTTGGTTCTTTTTGTTATTGCTTTCGAGGGAGTTGGTATGACATGCTTGGCCTCTGATGTATGCTCGTCGTGGTCGTCTTTATTTTCAGTATTCTTCTGTTCTCCCTCTTTCCTTTGACTATGTTGCCTCTGATGTAGTAACTCAGCCATCTTTTGATTCTCCACCCAGAGGGATTCATTGATGGCCATTAGCTCGGCTGGAGTGCGATTTGAAGGAGCGTGACTGTGTTCGTCTACCATAGATTGCAACCTGCAAGGAAAAAGGGGAAGTTACAGCAAGTAACAATATAATGCGGGGTTAGATGAATTCCGGCTCCACGGTGAGTACCAAATATTCCTGTATGAGTAACTGTTCCCAAGGTATATGTCATTCCCTTGATGCTTGGACTTGCTTTCCTTGGGCAAAGCGGATAATACTTCGGTCTCTTTCAGGAACGGCGATGGTGGGCACCTGCAAAGGGACTCCAACGCTCAAGTAAGAAAGAGTGTGAGTTCTTTAGAGAAAGTATGGAATTAATCGCGTACCTATGATTTAGTGGGTCACTCGTATATATTGAGCTATTTTTAGGAAGTTATTCGTATCTTTTACTAGTTTTACGGAGTCTTTTTGCTGATTTTCTGATAGCTGGGCTTTTAGTGGTTTAGTTAGAGATATTTTCGGAGCAGTTATTTCATTTGGTGGTTTTCGGTTTTAAGTTTGTTGTCTTGTACCGATTTTGATGTAACGGATCAAAATCTATAATCATTATTTAGTTAGTACGTAGTAATCTTTGTTATGGTTGAAAATGAATCAAACTAACTCATGAGTCAACTCAATCTCTATTTATAAATAGGTTAATAAGTTAAACTTATGAATTTATGAGTCCAACTTGCGCTTGAATTTAAACTTATATATTAAATTAATCGAGATTAAATAGTAATAATTATATATAATTTTATACACACTGTTTATTATGTATGTTATGTATTTTATACTTTAAGTAATAGTAATATATAACTTTTTATGCCCCCAACAAATTATAATTCAAATGACATAAATTTAAATCCGTTATAAATTTTTTGTGAATGAAGCTTAAACTTACTAAATAGACTCAAGTGTTAGTTAGTCAAATTTAATTTTTACGAATGGAGCTAGGTTGAACTTGACTTAATTTGATTCAGATTAACTCTCTTTAAACTTTAGTTTCTTGTACATCTTTTAAATCTTCTATATTCTCTATTTTTAGATTATTTAATAATAGATATTTCTAATACACATCATTTTTTTCCTACTGATAAACAGCATTATTTGAGGTGCAGATATAACTATACCATAAATTTTATAATCTAAACAATGCAAGCGTAGCAATTTATACCACATCCACTTGAATATGATGATATTCAGCTGTTAATTAAACTCCCACCACATGAAATCTTCAAGATATATATAATGAGTACAATAGATTGGAATATATATCATCATCCGCTAGCAAAGGCCATAATACCCGATTCATTATTAGAACACCTAAAAGCATTGTCTTCACTTAACAAACACTTGATTAATATTGTTTTGGGAAATAAATAAATAAACAAACTGATGAATTGATGTATTGTAAATTGAACATCATGTCTGAAAGTGAACACTACAGCACATCTGCAATGCTCCTTTGATCAAGCTGGAAAGACGAGTGGTGGGCACACACTTATATATACGCGTATGTATATGCATGTATGTGTGGGCATGCATCTATCCAATCAATGTTCTAGTGCGAATTATTTGGCATACACGGATTCCAAAATCTAAGAAATTATTGTTGTATATATGTATGTGCAAACTCTTAATTATACTAGCAATATATTTGAGAGATGGTTGATAAGAGTTTAAGAAATCAATTGTTTATAAGTCAATTTTAAATAAATATTTTAAATATTTTATTTATTAGTATAGATAATTTAAACACAATTTATATTTTGCTGTCCTATTACTTATCTCAAACAAGATAAGACACTAATTTTAAGCAAATAAAACAAATGCACTTGTGATACGTGAGAATTAATGTATTCAATATATTTCATTTTTAATGTAAATAAAATATATTTATAATTAATTTATTTATACTATAAATAAGATGAGTATTTGTAAGTATAGAAATATAATTTTTACAAATATGAAAATATAATTTATTACGATTTTAGATTAAATTAGATCAATTTTGAATTTAAAATAAACTAAAATAATTGCTATAAGGTCTCTCATGAATGCTCATTGAGAATAACCCCTCAAGAAGTAGATCAAGTGCAATGAAGCACGAAAATCATTAAACCACGAGAGAATATGGATCTTAACTAGCTTAGTGATAAGGCTGATATGGCTCTGGATCAACATAATGAAGCCGTCTCTATACCAAAATCATCCTATAAGGATTCTCTATTAAAATCAGTTGGCCTAGAAATCGATGAAATTTCTGATTATGATGAAGACAGTGATGAAGCCACTCCAAATTCGGAGGATAAATGGTACAAGGAGGCCAAGCTAATGTGGAGCAAGAAAAACCCTTTAACCCTTGTCCAGTTATTAACGTAACTAAAAAGAAATTCGAAGAATGGAGCAAACCATGGCGAGCAGCTCTTATCGTGAAAGTCTTAGGAAAACGAATTCATCTCGGAGTCATGGAACAGCGTCTGAACCGTGATTGAGTTAAAAAAGGTAAAATTAATGTTATTGATATGGACCGTAACTATTTTCTTGTTCACTTTTTAAATGAGGAGGACGATTCACATGCTCTTACTGGAGGACCCTGGATGGTGTCAGGACATTACTTAATCGTCGAGAGATGGAGAAAGAATATGGAGACCATTATTTCTCTCATCTGAACAAATAGTTAGGAAGATTGTGGCTTGGATTCGCATCCCGAACCTTCCAATTGAACTCTATAACCATCGCTTCCTTTGGAGGGTTGGGTCGGCTATAGGAACCATGCTCAAGATCGACAAGACAACCTCAATTCACTCTCGGAGCCGATTTGCCAGAATTTGTGTGGAGATTGATCTTGCAAAGAAACTTCTTCCGAGAACTTCTATCATGGGGAGCATTTCGAATTTTGAACAACCCTCCAGCGGAAGGACACGATCACCAGTCGAAAGCTAGCGTCGGAATTTTGGCCAAGGTCACGGAGAATGGTAACCATGAAAATCAAGGCAATCAAGCTCCCAATATGGATAGTTTGGATCCCTAATCAAATATGGAGACAGATCAAGACTCTCAACGAAAGTTGATGACTATTCAAGAGGCCCTAATTTCGGGCTTTGGATGATGGTGAGGAAGTAGCTAAGGAAGTGATAGGAGAAAAGCATTGTAACGTCTAAAGAATCCTAGTTTAGGAAAGATTCAAACATTAACAAGGAAGGTTTTCGTATTAATCTTGAGAAAAATATGGAAAGTAGATCAAGATATAATATCCTATTTGAGGAAACACTAGATACTACATCTAACATAAATATGCATGAGGAGCCCCACCACAACGTATGCATGAATATTAACCCTATGAGGAGTGAGCCTATTAAGAAACCTGGGCCATCAAATCAAAGTGTGAAAAAAACTATTAAACCTGGAGTTGGAAAAAATTTCCAAAATAAAAAGGCCTACTAATGCAAAATTTGGGCCCATTATCAAAGAAAAGATCATGAAGCCAACTAAGAAGGCAGAAGAAAAAGCACTTCCTCCAAAGACGATTTCATTAATTCGAAACTAGGAAATAAGACCCATCAAAAAGATCCAAACTCTTCTGGTAGGAGTGGGAAATGCTTGAAAATATGAGGAAGATACAGCAGCAGGAACGCGATGCTTTTGAAGCAATGATAATGGCTGGTTATGTTCTTGAAAACCATATTATCAATAATAGCTTTCTTAATCAGAAATCCCCTATTACCAGCAACCCTATGCCTCTGACAAGTGATATCGTGCCAATTCCCAGCAAACCACCTGATGAAAAAAAGGAAAATTTGGTGGCTGGCAAGGATCTAAAGCAAAAAGGGGTTCTAGCCCCAACTAAGGTACATACTTTGGGGAAGGGAACTAATGCCCATGCTTAATCTTGGGTCTGGTGACCTAACATATCTCATCGTCGTGTCTAATAAATCTGATAATTTGGAACTGCGTGGGTCTTGGAGGTCAAATATTTATTTCTTTGATTAAGGATACGAAAATAGAATAACATGTTAGCTTTTTCATCTTACTGGAAACCTACATCAGTAGAGACAGAGGTAGGGCTATTTGAAAAAATTTGGATTTTGACGCTAGTTTTATCGAGGAGGCAAGAGGCTACTCAGGCAGTATATGGTGCCTTTAGGATCCTGGAATTTGGAAGGTGGGCATTATTTTTCATAATCATCAGCTTGTTTATATGATGATTACTAATGGTATTTTAATTCCCTGGCTATTAACAGCTTGCTATGGAAGTCCCCAGAGGGCTAATGGAAAAATTCTCTGGAAAAGTCTCAGAGCCATTAGTTTAAATACTTTTTCTGCCTTGGTGTTCCTTGGGTGACTTCAATGCTCTGCTCCACAAGTATGAATGCAGGGGAGGTACCGAAAATAATGATAGAGGTGCGTGCGAGGATTTTCAAACTTGCATTTTCGATTACGGATTAATGGACCTCGGCTACTCTGGTTGGCCCTTTACCTGGAGAAGAGGTAATTTGATGGAACGACTTGATAGGGGTTTGGGTAATTTGGACTGGAATATTACCTTCCCAGAAGCTAGGATAATGCACTTTCCCATGTTCAAGTCTGACCATTCTCCCCTGTGCCTTCAGTTCTCGTCTTCGATGCCGACTAACAGAAAAAAGAGACCATTCAGATTCACTGCCGCGTGGCTCACTCATCCTGGTTTTGGAAACCTTGTCAATAATAATTAGATTATGCAGGGGTCTTGGAATATGGGTATGGTTATTTTTCAAAATGCTTTGAAGGACTGGAATTATAGGGTGTTTGGTAATATCTTAAAAAAAAACAAAACAAAATCATAAGAAGATTGCAAGGGATTACAACTAACATAAAATCCTATTGGAAATAATATCTTCTTGGAGAAACTCCAAAAAGATCTCTAAGGGGAGTATGAGGAGATACTTATTCAAGAAGAGATGTTATGGTTACAGAATTCTCTGTACAAATGGATTAATTTGGGTGACAGAAATACTAAGTACTTCTACGGTATCACTATGGCTAGAAGATGGAGAAACAAGGTGACTTCTCTTTAAGATAGTGATGAGAATCGGATCTCGGATGATGATGCTCTTGAAAATATGGTGACAACTTTCTATTTTGAGTTATACAAGGATGACCTTCCTGACTGCCCGTATATTCTCCATGGTAACTTTCCTACTCTTTTTCATGATGAGCTGATCAATATTGAGAATAATGTATCTATCTTGGAAATTAAAAATTCTGTTTTTAGTATTGGTGGTCTGAAAGCACCAGGTAGAGATGGTATACATGCCATTTTTTTTATCATAATCAATGGGATAAATTCGGTTCTGACCTATGTAATCTGGTGAAAGCTATTTTTCTTGAACCTTGGAGAATCAGCGAGGTCAGTAAAATGTTTATTACTTTAATTTCAAAGGTGGAGCTAGTCTCAAGCCTAAAACGCATGAGAACTATAAGCTTATGCAACATTTCATTCAAAGTGGTCACCAAGATCCTTGCTAACCGATTGAGAATGGTTATGGAAAAGCTTGTTAAACCCACCCAATGTAGCTTTGTTCCTAGAAGACAAAGTTCTGACAACATTACCATCACTCAAGAAGTTATTCATTCCATGAGGACAAAGAAAGGAAACAAAGGTTGGATGGCTATAAAAATCGACTTGGAAAAAGGTTACGACAGACTCAAATGGAGTTTTATAAAAGACATTCTGGTTGACATCAGACTCCCTGCTCACTTTATTAATTTGATCTGTACGTGAATTTTTACAGCCAGGATGCGGGTCTTATAGAATGGTGAAACCTTGGATGAATTTCTTCCTTCCAGAGGTATCCGACAAGGAGACCCCCTATCGCCTTATATTTTTGTTCTTTGTATGGAACGTCTCACCCAGTTTATCAGCGCAGCCGTGGAAAACCACTTTTGGAAGCCCATATAGCTTAATCAGGATGGCCCCGATCTATCCCACCTTTACTTCGCAGATGACCTCATTCTCTTTGCCGAAACTAGCATGGACCAAGCAAAGATTATCAACAAGATCCTTGAAGAATTTTGCAAAAGTTTCGAGCAGAAAGTAAATAATGATAAGACTTGAAGTTTTCTTTCCAATAATGTGGGCAACAATGTCAGATAGGAGATTAGTGAAGCACTCCATTTCACAAGAACGGATGATCTTGGAAAATATCTCGGAATCCCCCTTCTTCACACAAGAACCAACCGCAACACATACAATGAGATTATTGGCAAACTCAACTCTAAGCTAAATGGATGGAAAGCTTCCACTCTATCTTTTGCAGGTAGAACAACTCTAGTGAAATCTATCATTTTCTCTATTCCTACTTATACTATGCAAACTTCTTTTCTTTCTGTATTTACTTGTAACCTTATTGACTGTAAATGCAGGAGCTTTCTTTGGGAAGAAATGGATCAATCATGAAAAGTTCATCTCCTTAACTGAAAGATTATTAGTTAACCTAAAACTAATGGTAGGCTTGGTATCCAACATGCCAAGGAGCTTAACCATGCCTTCATGATAAAAATTGGTTGGAGCCTTATAGAAAAAAGAGATGCTCTTTGGGTCAAAGTCCTCCGATCAAAATATAATTGTGGAAGTGACATTCTCCCAAGAGTGGAAAGAAAGAATAAGCAATCAAATCTCTGAAAAGGAGTGTGTGCTTCTTGGTCTGATGTTCAAACGAATTCTATCTGGAACATTGGTGATGGGAACAATATAAACTTTTAGAACCACCAATAGGTGCCAAGTCTCGGTCCTCTTAACAATTATGTTGCACAAGTAAGTCAGTCTTATCATTCAAATGATGCATTAATAGATTTTCTTTTGGTTTCAGGTGAGTGGGATGTCGATGAACTTCAAAGATGGCTTCTGGATCCAGTGGTGAACAGAATCCTAACCATTTTTCCACCATCCTCGAGGAATGGTCAAGACCAGATTTCTTGGGTAGCTTCATCAGATGGCACTTTCAATCTGAAATCAGCCTATTCTTCGCTCTAAAATAACATAGGAGTTGCATATCATCTTTTCAAGCTTGCTTGGAAGTGGAATTGCCTTGAAAGAATTCGATCCTTTATTTGGCTGGTTGCTCATGAAGCTATTCTGACGAATGTGGAATGGAAAAGAAGACACTTAACTGTTGATGCAAGATGTCATCAATGTAACTTTGTTACTGAAGATGCTCTGCATGTTCTCCGTAATTGTTCTTTTGCAACCACCATTTAGAATCTCTTACAAGCCAACCAGAAGGTTCAAGACTTATTTAACCTGAATATCCAGGAGTGGCTTTTGCAAAATCTCTCACCAAATGATTGGAACACTATGTTTGGAGTGACTATATCCTCCTTATGGTACCAACGTAACAAACTGTTCTTTGAAGGAGTTGGTACCTCTCCCCTGGCAGTTGTGGAGTCAATCAAAATGCGGGTTATAGAGATTACAAAACTATTGGACTTGAGGATTATTCCAAAGAATACGTACCAATCTTCCTATGATACCCTAATTTGCAGGTTACCCCCTCCGAACCATTGGATAAAGTAAACGTTGATGGCTCTTTTTTTGTGCAAAAAATAAATGCAGCTTGTGGTGGCGTTTTCTGAGACAACTTGGGAAGATTCATCAATGGCTTTTCTTGTAATCTAGACAGCTGCTCCATCATGCATGCGGAGCTCTGAACAATAATTAGAGGCTTGCAAATTACATCAGCAAAGAAGTATAACCATTTCATTATGGAATCTGACTCAACCATAGCTATTAAATTCATCTTTGAAGGATGCCCTCCTCTTTACCCTTGTAACCCCCTTGTGGAAGATATCAAACTTCTTGCTAATCGCATTCCGTAGATCCTTTGGCATCACACCTTGAGGGAAGCTAATTCGATCGCTGATCAACTTGCAAAGAATGGACAGGATATACCCTTGGGTCTTCATTTATTTGATATTCTTTCCCCCAACATATCTCTTATCTTGTCTTGTCTTTTGATAGTTATGGTTCCTTTAGAATTAGGAATGTTTCCTAATTTTCTTTTTGTTTAGTTTGCTTTTTCTCTATTTGGGGTCACGAACCCCCTATCTTTCACTAAAAAAAAAAAAGAAAGTCTATGGGATGTGAAATTGCTGAGTATTTTTTTTAAGACAAATTATAATCCTTATTCCTTCCAAATTCTGTCTATTTATAACCCCTTTGAACCAATCAAATTTTATTCACGTGCTTCACATATAAGAAAACCAAATATAACTGTTCCTGCCACATAAATGATGTAAAAAACATCCTCAACTTCTTCAATTACTAGTCTGTGTATTGCTTTGATCATGGAATCTTGTCTTTGACATATATTTTAATCAACCCACGTTGCTTATCAATGCCCTTTCTTCGATCAACTCAAAAATTTGTTTTGATAGAGTTCAAACAAATGTTTTTGATATGTTCATTGCCAAGTTAAATTATTTCGACCCAACAAAATGTAAAAATAAAAAATAAAAAAACTAAAGTTACGTTTTTACTTTTTACTTTTTGTATAATTATTTCTAAATAATTTTTTAAATCTTTTTAAATCAAGAATAATATATGACTAAACATATATTATTAGTTATTAGTTATATATTGCGTAACAAAACAATAAATTAGTTATATATGTTTAAAATTTGAAAAATAAATCAATTGCAAATTAATGACAAAATTAATGGCAAATTTTTAGGAAATTGATTGCAAATCAACATAACAAAAAGAAACTAATAGCAAGTTTTTAGGACAAATTAAATTTACAAAGACACTTCAATTGCCAAAAAGGTCAAAATTGTCCACTAAAAATTTTTCGTTTTGGCATTCATATAGAGTTTGCTAATAAGCTCATATTATTATTTTTAAATTATATTAAAAATTATAAAATTTATTAATTAACTTACACAATTTTATATAATTGAATATTTTTGTGAATATTTTTCTCATTGAAATTAATGTATGAAAATGTTTTTTATGATCTTAAATTGTTAACTTAATTTCGTCATTTTTCTGACTTGATATCGTGATATATATTTTTTTGAATGTTTTAGGTTTAAGTAGCATTAGTGGTTTAAGAAAATGAAAAAATCATGGACAAGAAGAATAATATAAGAATTAAGAAGAATTTTGAAGCTAGCCCCAAATGCAGTGCTGTGTATGCATCAACACAAGTGTACGCAACACATCAATTTGCGTATGCATCAATGCAAGCGTAAGCACCAAACCAAAGTGCACGCGACATCTCACGTACGCGAAAGTGGTCTCACGTGCCACATTTGCTAGAGCATGTGAAGTTGAGTTTTCGGCTCCAAAGGCTCCAATCCAACTACAGAATGAGGAAAGAGGAAGAAGAATACAAGGAAACATACACAATTAGGGTTTTAAATAATCTATTTTTTCTTTTAGTTTTAGTTTAGTTTAGTTTCTTTTGTGATCAATTTCTATTCTAGTAGTACTACTATTTACTCTTGGTTTGCATCCTCCTCCATTTTTTTTTGGGTTTATGAAGAAGTAGATTCTTGATACTTAGATTATGATTTAACTTGTTGAATGAATGTTTATGTTGAATTCATGCTTGTTTAAGATGTTATTTTAGTTTTTAATTTGGTAATTTGAGTTTTGATTATATTTCATGCATATGATGTGTTTGTTAAAATACATTTAGTTGAAATGGAATAGATTTATCTTGGCTTAGGATTATATTTTGAGGTGTCCTTCAGGTATTACTTGATTTTAATTAGTTATAAATTAAAAGGTTGAAATTGTCTTAGTCCTCATGACTTTAACCCACCTACCAATCTTTCTTAGTTAATTAGTTAGACTTTTGTAGATTTAGCACAAGAAAAACGTTAAGTATTGTCAGAATAACGAATTACCGCCGATTTTTTCAATCCGACAATATAACTCTCGCCGATAATAAATTATCGTCAGTTTTTTAATCTGCCAGTTACCGTCGGATTCTGCAACAGATTCTATGCCTAAACCTTATTTAATTATTGACGAAAAATTTTCGCCCGTAATTTTGGAGCTTCACAAAGTTCTTTTCCGCCTAATTACCATAGGATTTTTCTCCCAATAAATTTGACGGTAAATTTAATTTATGCATAATTAGTGTCAAATTATCTTTTATTTAAAATTATTTTTTGCACAATAAGTAGTCAAATTTTAATAATAGGAACTAAATATAATAAATTAAACATCAAGTGTACAAATAAAATAAAAATTCAAATAAATAAAATACAATGAAACAGTCTAAAACAAAACTCTAATCACTAAATATCTTGATAGTCGTCATCGTCGTCATCCCCAGCCGGTCTTGCTGAGGCAGCAGACTAGGCGGTAATGTTGGTGCCCCTCTAGTAGCGTCGTTGCCATTGGTGTGCGTCTGATCTTGGTACACTGCCATCTGTTGTTCTATCCGCTAAAGCCAATCCAACTCTCGCCTCCACTCCAGCTTGAGGGAATCTGTGTCTGACATGCGTGTGAAGATCTCCTGATACCTTTCCTCAGACTGTTGCAGCTGTTAAGCCTAATGGTGAAGGCTTCGGATGAGCTCTAGCACCTGCTCCCTCAAATGACGCTGTCATCTGGATCGACGGGTCGGCTGGTGGTAGAGGCAGATGAGGGTCTCAATGTGGAGGTGTGGAAGTTGTCGGCGAAGAACGATCCCAACCCGTAGATGCGATTCTTGTATATCTCAGATGCGGTCTTGCACCAAACTGTGTCATGATTGACTTCTGATGCAGCGGAATTGTTGCCATAGTTTTTAGTATGTTGAGATTGCTGGATTGCAGCCTCCAATCTCTGCGTGTAGGACTCTTGTGTAACACATCTTATGATTAGGACTTTAGCTAATTGAAAACTTTATATCACATGATATTTACTTATATAATGATCCACAAACTGTTGATTAGAAATTCTCTCCTTGTTCTCCTTCAAGGTGTGAGTATACTTGAAGGTCTCTGCCAGCATCGCATCAAGATCCAACGACTTAGATTACTCTTATTGAAACAATATGTTAAATCAAGTAATAATGACATTATATTTCAAAGATAAAATGAACTTAATAACAAAATGAAACAAATTACATGCCAGCTTGGTCTTTGTCTTCGTGAAAGTTATTGGACCGGTATACTTCGACGACTTGGCCAATGTCCTGTTAGCTCTGTTCATGAGACAGCGATGCCAGAACCTCTCATCAATCTCCCAATGGACGTACAGTACCTTCTTTATGTTTGGGTGGAGCCAAATAGTGATGTGGTCACGTCTCTCATGTACGTCCTCCATTATCTGCTGAAGTCGCCTAACTATCCGATGATTGAAGATCTTTCTAATCATGGTATCGTAAGTCTTGTCCTATATAAATTTCTCCTGCACAAAGAACATTTAGCACTAGTTAGTCGAAATTAAATACATTATTAAACAAAATAGAAGATATACATAAACTAAAAGTTTGAATATGTTGAGTTTTTACCGCCCACTTCTAAAACCATCACTCTCTGGTCTCAGCAGAGATCTTCTTGTAGCTTGGCCATGGGTGGTCGTACGTTAGCTTGATGACATTAGTAAACTCCTATGTACATGCATTGTTATTTGGTACAAACCTATCAATAAAAAAAACTTAAGATTAGTAGTTTACTAAAAAATTATTTAAAGTAACCTCTAAACTTCAATGATACTTAGATTTTTTAGAAATTTTGGCAAAGTTTCATCTTTAACTAGAAAGCACAAAAAAACTATATCAGTTAACAATTCACTTAAACAATTCACAAACAAACCAATATGGAATTATATGACTTAAACAACAACATCCATCAACTATCAAGAATTCTCAAACACTTTCATCAGCTCAAACCTACTAATCTAAATCAAACAAAAAAATTGAGTATAACTAAATTAAACTAACAAAATAAAATGAAAAACTTAAAATTAGCAACCACATATGTTGAATAAGAATGTCAAAATAGTTTGCATATAAAAAACTTAAAATAGTACTCATGTCGTCAAACCATCAGGCCAGATCATCGTTTTTATGATGGGAGGTGGTAGAGGGGCATTTGGTCATTTTACCTTATAATATTTTTCAAAGGCAATGATTTTATGGATATGCTCACCTTTGATTTTCTTCGATGTAGCAGTAGTTTGTGCAGAAGGAAGAACCAAGTTAAAAATGCTTGATCAGTAGAGGGACAGTGAGATTGGTAATAATTCGACCACCATTTGTGAAATGTAGGTGTTGAAAGAAAACAAAATTTGATGTCATATCTCTGGTACTGGGAAGTTACTCTTTGATGGTTTAAATCCAAAATTTGGTTGAATTCTTTAAAATCCGACATCTCATAGTGAATCATTTGTGCTGCAGCTTCAAGTGAAAGAGGAAAAGGTAATGCTTGTGCAAGGCCAAGTTGCCTCGACACATACCGTGGAGACTAAATGGCAAGTTTTTTTTAAGAGCCATAGTCGACTCATGAGATAGCCCCACAGGGAGGATTTGAGGAGTCAGGGTTTTTGACCACAGATCATCAATGATCTCTTGATTCTCAGGTTTGAGACTGGTAAGAGAATGAAGGTATCCTACATTACTTTTCTGACAAGACAAGGGGTTGAGATGGTAAGAAGAATCTTTGTTGACTTTGATATTGAGAAATAGCTTAACAAAGTGAAAAAGGTATCGATGGAGGACATGCCTTTTGGTTTCGACCAGGAAAGAAAAGACAGTCGAACACCCTCAAGTGGAGTTTTTGGAATTTCAGAAGAAGCAGTGAGTTGAGGTTTGAACACAGACTTTAACCATAAGTTTACAATCCAGAGTGGGCCAAATGGATTGATCGATGACTTCACCTCGTCGAATTTCACTAACCACCAAGGAAAGTGTTTCATATAGTTGACCCAAAATGAGAGAAGGAAGATTGACATATTTTTTTATAATGAAGCAGGATAGCTAGTGGGAGATGATTGCTTTTTTAGATCTAAATTGACCTTGGACAGAAGATGAAAGCATTAAGCCACAAAAGAAGAAATCATGTTGTTTTGGATGAAACCCAACACAAAAGTCGAGTCAAAATTGATGTCGAAAACATCATTAGGACATGGAATTGTCCAGCAAACATCTTTCCCATCAGAAGATAGGTCATTCAAAGCTGAAATTTCCATTACCCATATGGAAAATAAAAATTATTTGTGAATGGACACTATAAGTACAAGCTAGCCCCAAGTAAAGGGACAATATAAGACAAGTCATGGGTGGCTAGTCGAATGGCAGACATTATACCTAAGGATCTCCACACAGACTTGTAAGTTGGGGAGAGTATCGATAGTCATGTCGAAAATAAGAAACCAAACTCCTTAGGGAGTGCAGTCCTAAAAACTCAACTAGCAAAATATATGGCTTTATCATTTTTACAAAAAAAATCAAAGTAAGGTGTTCAGAGGAGATAGAAAGAAAGAAGAAATTGGCTCAACTTGTTCTTGGGTAGAAATTGGTTCTAAGAATAAATACAAAACATTGGAGACTTTAAATAGAAGCAGTACCTGGCTCTGCCATAATGCGGTGGTCTCTACATCAGGGTTGGGAGCCCTTAGGGTTCCATCATCATTATTTGTGACACATTGGTCACTAAAGGAGGAGGGTACACAACATGAACATTGTCGTTATCTTCTTCTCGTAAAGAAGAACCAAGAGTAACGGAAGCTCCACCTGAAGTAGAAGTAGCAGCTACAACGACAGAAACAAAGGTAGGTAAAGAAGACGACATAGTGGCTCCTACAGTGAAAGTGGTGACAGGAATGGTGGTAGTAGTGGTAGCAGCAATGGTGGTGGAAGACGATGATGTAGTAGTTACAGCTGGGTACTGCTAGAATAAAGGCCGGATTGAAAATCCATAGAGGCAAGTTGAGTTAGATCATCAAACAAGAAGAAGGGTGTTTTTTGTAGAAGATGAGGGATTCTCTGAAAGTGAAAGTAATGAATGACAAAGTAAGACCTAGAGAATACAAAAGGGTTTTTAAGGAATGAGGCCCATTAAATCCCATTGAAAACGTTACACATTTTCAGAAATGCGCGAACCATTTCATTTACTCGTAATTGTTTTTTCAAAAATTTAAATTTAAAAAGCACGTGAATAGTACAGAATTAGATAATACCTATCATTTCATACTTTGAAATGATAAGTTTTAAATGGCAATTTGTTAATACGAATTTTGACCTATGTAAAAATTTGATTATGATGTATAAGAGGTCGAAATACAATTAATGGCTCAGATACTTGACTAGAGAGAGATCCTCTTTCGACTACAAGAGGAATGAAGGATAATTGAGGTCGATTTGAGGAAAATCGAGAAGTAAGGTCGAAACCAGATACACCACGAGGTTAAATGTAGACACGATTCAAGAATGTGCGATTTTGAGGCCAAGGCAAGACAGAACGTGGGGAAGCCACTATGAAGATTCTTCATAGTCAAGGCAGGGTCGTGGCCTGAGAGAAAGAAGGCACTAGTTCACGGTCAAGATCTTTCAAGAGCAAACGTATCTTTATGATCTATAAATAGGAGAAACTCAGAAGAGTTGAGGGAACTTCAATAAAAAAAATACTACATCATCACATGAAACTCTACGAAAATTCCTAATCTTAGTGATGCAACGAAAGACCATGGAGTGCAAGTGCATGTAAATGTTAGGAGCCTATTTTATTTTATTATTCTTCATTTTTCTTTCTTTTAATCTCTTTGTTTTAGAAATTTCATTGTTATTCTGTTTTTGTTAATTTCTACTTTACTTTTACATTTTTTGATTAAATAAAATTTTTCTTTTATTTATTTCACATATTTTTATATTATTTGTTACAACTTGCCACTAATAGTTTGACGCAGTTTGCTTTAACATAAATATTAAGTAATTTTCGGGTTGAGCTCACTCTTTTCAGAAGAGTCGTATTTGCTTCCCAAACTGAGATCTTAATACAAACTCGATTCGATATCCTGTTGAGATTACAAAAAATCGAGTAAAACAGGAATAAATCCTACTCTTTTAATATTGAAGATTTTAATTTTTTACATAGATATCGTTGTAAGTTAACGTGAATCAACAAAATGCTCTACAAAGATTTAGACATTGAAAAAATCTATTATAAAAAATAAAAAAATATTCTTAAAATGATTTAGAAATATAACCAAAATTGTTAAACGTAAAATAAATATGTTTCTATTAACAAAAACTAAGACTAAGATGACAAACATTATCTTATTACATTTACATTTGTCACATAAACATTGTTATTTGTCAGTTTCTGTTAATATAGTAATTTATGTCATATTTTTAAAAATTTTTGAAGAGTAATATTTTTATTGTTTTTAGAATATTTGCTTGCACCTAAATCTTTGAAAGACATTTTTTATGATTTATTTTAAAAACAATTTTATTAGGGAAACAATGAGAAATCTAACCAATGTAAATAATGGACTGCAAGTTTGGTCCAATACCAGGAAAAAAAAATAAAAAACACTCCTCAAATTATCTAAATAACAAAAATCCACAGAATTATTTTAAATAATTAACCATCCTAAACCCTAATTTATCAAAACATTTCACCCAAACACTTCTTTTCCCCAAACCGTCTGCCACCCCATCCTCATCAATTGTCCCACCTCACATGCATTAGAAGTTCGCTCACCGACCATCATCGCCGCCCTGTAGCCCCCTACCCACAAGCTTCTCTCTCCCTTGCCGGTAACCAACGTCGCGGAGGGGCCTGTCATCCCTATCGCGCGTCTCTCTCTCACTCGCCGGTAGCCATTATCGCGGAGGCAAGTCATCCCTGTTGTGTGTCTATCTCTTCCTCGCCGGCAGCCAACATCGCTGAGGGGTTCGTCCTCTCCGTCACGCGTCCGTCGTGCCCCGCTCGTCTCTCTCTCGCACGGAAGACAACTTCGGGGTCGTTTTCAACCACCACCGTCTCTCTCTTTCCATACCGTCATAATCCTCGACGCTGATTTTGTCAGCCCTGTCGCTCTACGCCACCCATCCCATCCTTTGTCGAGCTCTCACTCGTCGAACACATACCTCGCGGCATCTGAGAAATTTGAGATAGATCCAAATCCAACAAAAAATCATCTAGATAGTTATTAAAATAACCATCTGGCTACCTAATGAAATGAACATCTAGCATTTGTTAATTATATATATTTAAATTAACCATCCTAGCAAGAATTACAATAACTATCCGCCAAGAACAGTGGCTTTATGCTCCGTTAGAAAGGCTGTAATCGGCAACAACGACGAGTTTTTGCCATGGACCGGAAATTGATGACGGCGAGTTTTGGGCATGTATCAAAGATTGAGAGGTTATGGTGAGAGTAGGAATAATTATACGTAGTGTGAATGTGTTTAATTGTTAATACTGATTTTTCAAATGTTAAAATTTGAAATTAAATAATTAATTAATAATCTAATTTTTAATTTTAATTTTATCTTTTTTTTTAATTTATTGTTCACAATTATTATTGTTTTTCTATTATTTCTCTTTTAAAAATATTATTTATATATGAAAAATTAACTATTATGTATTTATATATAAATATATGAATTAATTAATTTAATTTTTTGTATTTTTATATTTAACATATATGTTTTATAATAATTAATTTAGTGACTTATTTTTTGTATAAGTACATAATGTAATTGAATAAATAACTTAATTAAGTTCTTTTGAAAAAAATTAAAACATAAATATTTATATTAAAAGTAACTTATAAATAAATTATTTTGTGTTTGGATTTTTAGTCACAAAAGTATTTATTTTAAAAAGAAAGTGATAAAAAACTTTTTATTATAGAAAAAGTCCTGTTTTTAACTTCTCCATAAGTACTTTAAATGACTTTTTCGAAAGTCATAAGTTAGTTTTGAAAATTGTATCAAACATTAATATTGTAATTTTTCATAAATTAAAAAAAATTACTTATGAACCTATCCAAACTGGTTACTGTTATTAAAAAATGCTAAGAGCCTTCAGAATTTATTGATTTTAGCTATTACTTAGTCATTAATTTAATTTTTTTAGACTTAATTTGATAAAGTTTTTTGAAGAGGTATACAAACACTTTATTTTGCGTTTGATAAATCAAAAAATTCTTGTGCTTGTGCTTCAGTTTTTAAAAGTGAGGATGTTTTTGAAAACATCTAAAGGAAAACTTTTCAAAGTTGGATTGTACTTATTAAAATTATAAAGTCTGATATGACATCATACATTAATTAATATTCAAATTTAATTGTTACATTAATGTCTATTATAATTTTTTTAAGGGTTTATCTATCATGTATCCTCAAACAAGTTTTGATTGAAAATATAAAAGATTTAAGTTTTCAATGCATTTATTTTGAATTCGTCAAATAAAAATATTTAAAATTTTTTATTAATGGTAAACTTATCATAGTTAAACCCTATTTTTAAATGAATAAATCTCTACATACAAGTTAATTAACCAAACAAGTCCAACAAGTCATTTATACTCATGCGCGCACGTTCTTCTTCGCATCACTGCTACACACGTTCTTCTTCTTCTTCTCCTTCTTTTTCATTATTTTTCTCTTTCGCTATCGTCGTCACCAACACCAACTCCTCCCCATCCTCTTCCTCCTCCTTTTCTCATTGGAATTTCTTCTCCTCCTTCCTTTTCCTCCTTCTCCTCCATCATCTTCATCATCATGATCATTATCGTTATAGTCATCGTCGTCTTCTTCTTATACGTATCATTGTTATCATTATCATCGTTATTATTATCGTTATCATAGAATTTTTTCCATATCGATGACGTTGCCTAATCCAAAATTGATTTGGAAGTATTTTTATTGATAATTCAGTCATTTTTTTGTGCTATTTTCAAACTCAGTTTGTGTGTCGTAATCATTAAAAAAATATTTCTGTATTTTTGTAGCAAATTTTCGGCGTAAAAATTGAGAAATTTATGTGTTATTGTTAAACAATTTCAGTGTATTTTTATTATGATAAGTTCTACATAATTCAAAACTCTTCCTCTTCGAATCCTCCTCCTCCTCATCTTTTGCTACTGATACTTCTTCTTTTTCATCATCATCATCATCTTCTTTCTTTTTTCTTGTTCATCTTTTCTTTCTTGTTGTATCTTCTCAAATTTCTTCTTGTTTTACTCTCTTAACAAGAACAAAAACATAAAAATCAAATAAAGAAGAAGAAATACATCATAATGCTACAAAATTACTTGGAAGAGGATGAATGTACATTCATTCAACTAAAAGAAAGAAAGAAATAAAAAAAATAAAAGAAAAAATGCATTAAAAAAATATTTTTGTGTATTTTTAGCAAAATTTTGGAGTAGGAGTTCTGAATTTGAATTATTATTGTGATAAATTTGTTCCATTCTTGTTTAAGTGTATTTTGAAAAACTTTCGGTGCATTTTAAAAATCTTTCGGTGTATTTTAAAAAAATTTTAGTAGTTTTGTATTCAGATAAATTCTACATAATTCAAAAGTCTTCCTCTTCCTTCTCTTTATCTTCTGCTGCTATTTTTTCTTTTTTTCATCATCATTAACATCATCTGTTTTTTTTTTCTTATTCATCTTTTCCTTCTTATTTTCTCTTCTCAAGTTTCTTCTTGTTTTACTCACTTAACAAGAATAAAAATAAAAAAAAATAAAAAAGAAGAAACACGTAATGTTGCAAAATTACTTGAAAAATGAAAAATTTACATTCATTCAATTAAAAAATAAAGAAAGAATAAAGAATGCATTAAAAGAAATATTTTTGTGCATTTGTAGCAAACTTTCGGTGTAGGAGTTTTGAATTTGAACTATTATTGTGATGAATCTGTTCCATTCTCGTTTTGATGTATTTTGAAAAACTTTCGGTGTATTTTGAAAATTTTTTGGTGTATTTATATTCTGATAAGTTATGCATAATTCCAAACTTTTCCACTTTCTCCTCATCTTTTGTTGCTTCTTCTTTATCTTCTTATTTTATTTTCTCATAATTCTTCTTAGGAGGAAAAAATCAAACAAAGAAAAAAATACACAATGTTACAAAATCAATAGAAAGAGAAGGAAGAAAAAATGCAGCAACAACAGCAGCAATAAAAAGAACGACAATGAGGATGAAATACGCGAAGAAAAATGACGTAATTTTACGTATACGTTATGTAAGTGGGTTTTATTGGGTTAAGACTTAGGATTAATTTCTTTGGACTTATTTACCAAAAAAATTTATATATATAACGAGACTATTTTTAAATTTTAAAAATTATTTTACCAAACATATTTATTATTAGTTGTACTTATTAAAAATTATTTTTAATTTAATTTATTAAATATAAATATTATAACTTTAAAAAATTAATTTTTATAAATTATTTTTAAAAAATAAAAATTTTATCAAATTAAGTCTTAGTCTAATTTTTTTTAATTAAAAAATTTAATAATATATTTTATTTTATATTTTTAAATATTAATAATTAAAAAAATTAAATATATTAATACATTAATATTTTAATAAATTTTAATCATTAATTTTAATTATATATATTTTTTATAATTAAGATTAACGATTAAAAATTATTAAAATATCGGTATCTTGATATACTTAAAAAAATTTTAATAGTTAACTAATAACAAAAACAATAAAATCTAAAGCGCTTGGTTATTTTTGTTACTCCAATACTAAGTAATATATGCAGCGGTCAGCTGACAGAAATAATATTTCCTAATAGGGAAATCATTTATATTTGTGTTGAGGATGGAGAGGTGAGGAAGAAAGTGCCTGTTGTGAGGGAGGCAATGATTCAGACTGGGCGGAGGACACATCTCCCTCTCTCCACCAATCCAATAATTTCTTTAATCTACCTTCTCACTTTCTCACTCCTCTTATATTAGTACTATTAAGTCTCCCTCTCCTTTCACTCAATAATCCAGCCACCACCACCACCACTACTATTCATTCCTTGTTTCTCAGTCAAAAATTTCAAAATTCTAATATTAATTAATCAATCCACCACAGAATACTTAATTCCTCACCTTCATTTGTCAAATATGCGAAGCATGGCAAGCAGCTCTGCTTCGTCACGAGGCATTGCTGCCATCGTCGGGGTGGGCCCCAATCTGGGGCTATCAATCGCCCGCAAATTCGCTCACGAAGGCTACACGGTGGCCATCCTTGCTCGCGACTTAGGTAGCACTCATCATCAGCAACACACAAAATCATAATTATATCACATAATTGAATTAAGTGGTTGATGCAGGGAGGCTGTCGAGATTTGCGGAGGAGATAGCACGGGAAGAGAAGGCGCAGGTGTTCGCGATTCGAATCGACTGCTCTGACTCAAGAAGCGTAAGGGAGGCCTTCGAAGGAGTGCTGTCCCTCGGATTCGTCGAGGTCCTCGTCTACAATGCTTACTATCATCCACTCCAAAACACCTCCGCCAATACCAATCATTGGAATCCAACCTCCTTCCACGACCTCCGCCTAGACTCCTTCCAGAAATCCCTTGCTGTTTCTTCCGTTGGCGCCTTTCACTGCGCTCAACAGGTAACAATCACATGTTTTAAAAAGTGCGGAGAGAACGCTATATTTTCTATTTTATGTTTAACTACCAATCACAGCAGAATACAAGAAGGAATTTGTCGTTTACTTTTCGATGGAATTAATAAAGTGAAGGAATAATTATTAAGGTGCTGCCGGGCATGGTGGAAAGAGGAAAGGGCACGATTCTCTTCACTGGCTGCTCCGCTTCTCTAAACGGCATTGCTGGATACTCTGAATTATGTAAATACAATATAATACACTCTCTTCTTATTTATTTTAATTATCTGTTACTCTTATTTAAATACTTCCATGAAAATACAGGCTGTGGGAAATTCGCATTGAGAGCACTATCGCAATGCCTGGCGAGGGAATTTCAACCTCAGGGAGTGCACGTAGCCCATGTTATCATAGATGGTCTTGTTGGCCCACCCAGGTTCGTTTCGTTTCTTTATTTAATTATATATTTCTCTTCACAAGATCCTCTCCCTTTTTTTCCACTCTCATCATCATCCTATATCATATATATCCTCATTCGGATCTTCCACCTAGCTTCTTGCCAATTATTATCTTGTTCCAATTCCTCACCCCTTCGATTCCTAGTTATTATTCTACCCATTAACCTACCTGAATTTTTTTTTCTTTTTTCTTTATTTTTTCTCTTAAAAAAGGGTAAGAATATTGCTTAATAAATTTACATATAAGAAACATAATTTTAAGTTCATATTATTTTAAGATTTTAACACATTGCTAGTCTATAAAGTGTGAAAGCTAAGAAAATGCTAAATCAGTATAGATAATTACTCAATGATTTGTCACTTGTCTATTATTATTGTATTGTACATTATCAATGCATAGCAATTCATTGAATTTAGATATTCTAAATTTTGAATTTTTATTTTAGATAGTAAAATATAATTTTTTATTATTTATTTCATAAATAAAATAAAAAAAAATATGAAAAAAACTATTAAAAAATAAGAGATCACACTTTATCTTTTAAAGTGAAATTCATAATTTAGAGAATTCAAATCCCAATTAATTGGTATCGTTAATAAAACCTATAGAAAATAGGAAAACAAACAACAAAGAAAAATATTATTTTTAAACCAAAATTAAAGTCTTATTTTCATATATATATATATATATATATATATATATATATATATATATATATATATATAATTTATAACTACTAATTACATATTAAAGTCTACTTACTTTTTTTTTTTTGTTTCATCTCTTCTCTATCTTTATATTAAATGTATGTCTCAATACAAAAATACTATTTAAATAATAAAATCAGTTACTTTGTATTTATATATAAATATATATAATTTAATTTATTTTTAATATATATTTTATATTTTAATATATATTATACGCTGATAATTGATTTTAGTATTGAACTATATACATAAAATGATTGGTCTCAATAATACTATACATACACCAAAATAACATCAAGCTAAGTTCATCTTTCACTTAAATAGTATGAATTGATCACACCAATTCCACTAAAATTCACTAAAAAAAATTATTAGAGAAATAAGTAACTTATTAGCAACAGAAAAAATTAGAGAAATATTAGACTTATTAAAATTTATTGTTTTTTATTATTATTTTTAGTCATTTATTTAATATATTTAATTTTGTAATTCAACAACATATTTTAGTTTATACTTTTAAATATTAATAGTAAATTAATAATAAAAAAATAATAAATTCCGATGATTTTTTAGTATTTTTTCCTGAAATTGAATATAAATGAAAATAATTTTGAGAAAACCAAAAAAAATGGCAACTAAATAAGTGTAGTTTAGTGGTAGGGCAAATGGCAATTATAGTATGTGTGTGTGGAATGTTGTAGAGGGCAAACGACGTCGTCTCAAGAAAGAATAGTAGCATCATCATATGGGGAGTTAAGTAGCAGTAACAGTGGAGTAGTAGTAGGAAGTGGAATTGTTGATGGAACAATAATGGACCCAGACACGCTGGCTCAAACCTACTGGCACTTGCACATTCAGGACCGAAACGCTTGGACCCAAGAAATGGACCTACGATCTTCTTGCGCTAGATTCTTCTAGCTACCTCCTCCATACATCAATCAACAATTATTATGTAATTTGTCTTTCTTAATCACCTTCATTTTCTTCTGTCGTCAATCATTGCTTCATCATCATATAGTATATCTATCAAAGAGTTAATTTGTGACGTGTCTTACTTTTAGCTTCTCTCAATTTTTATTCATGAATTGGAACTACTTATATACTCAGCATGCTGTGTGTACAAATTAAAGATTGTGTGGAGTCAAATGTCAAAACTGCTCGAAAGAAATTATCTTTTGTTTTAATTGTGAAAAATGAAAAGGAAATGATATCCATTTGTGTATTTATTTTGATATATAATACTACTACTACTACTACTATTTTTACTATATCATGATAGTTCTGTCTATAATTTTGTAATTTATCTCTTGAATATTTCTTTTGATTTCAGATGTATTTTAGTTCGATTTTGTTAGGTAGATAATGAATTTTGTAAATAATATGAACAATAAATTTTTAAATTGGCCTAATAAAATAAAAATATACTACATCCTTACGAAAATCACGAAAGATGAGTGCTAGGAGGCCTATAAAATTTGTGATTTGTAGTCATCAATTAGTTATTATTGATATTTTTAATGGTTCAAAATTTTATCGAATAGTATGGAATTACTCACTTTTTTTTGCTGGTTAAGTATTAGACAGATTTTAATAAAAGTGATGGTCCTCCACACTTTTTCATCACAAAAATCACAAGCAAAAAAAGATTACTATATACATAATTGCATTGTTTCACTAAACTCATTGTCTCCTTGTACTTTCCTTTTTAGTTAATTCATTGCATTCATTGAGAAAAAATTACCAAAGAAAAAAAAAAGCTGCCTTCTCTACTCACATGTTCATTTTCCAAATCTAATTTACTTTTACAATTTTTTTTGTCTATATTTCTCCATTTTTCGTATACTCTACTTTATACTATTCAATGAATTATTGACATGAAACTTTAAGTAAAATGATAAATAAATTATGCCAAAATAAGATAATAAATCGTATAAAATTATATGTTGAAATCTATGTTAACATCAAATTAAGCATCTCACGTTTGGAAGTATAGTGGTAAGGTACATTATTATTTCATGGCATAACATTGAATAAGAAGAAATAATGGGTTGTGATTAATTAAGGAGTAAATTGTCGGTTATGGGTCAAGTGGGGGTCTAAGAGGTTTAGGGGCCCATCCATGGAAAAAGCTAAGGGTAGCGAAGGAGTGGGATGGGGACAACCCTTGCATGGATGAAACCAAGAATTCGTGTTCTAATTTTGGACACAAAAACTATGTGTAGTTGCTTCGATATCCAAAAAACACTTTCTAAGTATTGTTATTTTCATCTTACACTTTAACCCTAAACCAAAAATCATTCATCACTTATTCAATTTTCCCACCATCGAGATTTATTAAAAGGACAATTTTTATGTTGCTATTATAAAGTAGTAATAATAATATATGAGAATGGATTAATTTACACACTCGGTGTAAGTTTTTCCGGTTTATTATTAAGTTCCGCAAACTTATTATTATATATATAGATCAATAAGAAAGCTTTATAAAATTTAGGATTAATTTCATATGTTGCTATAACACTTTATTTTTATGTATAATATAATGTTAAAAATAAAAAAAATATATGACAAACTTATTGATGTCTAACTTATATGAAATTTGGTAAGCTTGATTATTATTATTATTATTATTATTATTATTATTATTATTATTATTATTATTATTATTATTATTATTATTATTATTATTATTATTATTATTATTCAAGTCATTCAACAGTTAGATTGACAAAATTTATTGTACATAGAAATTTATTAATAGTATAAGTCAACAACTCTCATACCAGGTAGATTCCTCCTCATTTTATATACATTATTTTTGTTTTATTGAAAGTTTTTACATTTCATCATGGTCGTTATTCACATTGAATTAAAATTTGTAGATAGTAATAAGAAGTTAATCATCATTCACGGTTTGTTTTAAGGAAATTTCACATATATATATAATAACCAAGTCATATATGACTATTAACCGCAAAAACCCCAAAAATATTTGGCTAATAATAACAATATTTCTAAAAAATCAAAATGACAAAAATGCTTCCAAATGCTTTAAAAACATAACAAATATAAAGTATATTATTTTCTCAGCAAACAATTTTTCTATTCAAAAACTAATTATTTTCATCAAATTTTTAAATTTTTTAGAATATTTTTATTATTTTAAAAATATTTTTTGTCAGCGCCTAATTTTTCAATAATTTTTTTATAGTTTATCTTTACCCCATAAAGTTTTTGCATTTTGAGTAATTAATCACACAATTATAATGACGTGGTAGTTTAGCTAAATATCTAAATTAAAACATTTTATTATGATGAATTGATTGAATTCCTCTCTCTCTCTCTCTCTCTCTCTCTCTCTCTCTCTCTCTCTCTCTCTCTCTCTCTCTCTCTCTCTCTCTCTCTCTCTCTCTCTCTCTCTCTCTCTCTCTCTCTCTCTCTCATTAATATATATATATATATATATATATATATATATATATATATAAATTTTATTCTACTTTTTTTAAAATAAAAAATAAATTACCTCTTGTGATTATACAATTATTATTAATAAATTATTCTTTTATCCAAGTTCCAAGATTTATATTATCTTTTCTTTTTAATTGATGCTATGTTTTTTTTTAAACCGATAATAGTGTCATCTTTATCATCTTCACTAAATACATCTCTTCTTCTTCAATTTTAAAACCCTAATTCTTGTTAAATTTAATCACCATTTTCAATCAATTAGATTAGGATTTTGAACTTGTTCTTACACTTTTCATCTCCAATTTCAACGAGCACATCTATCAATTTTTCAGCTTTCTCCATCCTATAATTTTTTTAATATTTTTCTTAAAATACAGCCAGATCAACAATGATACTCCTCTTCACATAACCAACTCCCATAGTCTTGTATAACTATATAACAAAAACAAACCAAAATATTAGTTAATCATAAAAATAATGAGTTAATAATTATCATCTTAAGATTTTTGTTATCTGAATAATAATTAAAAAATAATTTAAGAACAATTTAAAAAAAATTAAAATATTTTTATTATCTTAATATATATATATTAATATAATATTCAAAATTACTTACAAAATTACATTCAAATTAGTTAAACTTACCTATAATAATAATAATAATAATAATAATAATAATAATTTACTAGCTACCTCATGATAATAGCTTCCTATAAAAAAAAAAAAAAAAACTAGTTAGTATGAACCTGTATAACAGATTTTCAATTTGTTCTGAAATAAAACTTTTGTAACTTCTTATGATAAGAAGTATTATATATGATACACAACAGTTATACGAGAAAATTTAATATTTTCAAAACTAATAAAACTTCGTTTTACTAATGTTGCGTGACTTTTATTATAATTTGTAAGAAAAAATATTCTGTTTACATTTTGTGTCAATCAAAGTTGAAGAAAGAGAAAAAAATATCTGCATACCAGATTAAATGAGAATCAATATTATTCTTTTGGAGGTTTGGAAGTTGGACCTATATAATGCATTAATCATGAATATCCTTGTACTTGAGTATATACCAAGAGTATAGAGAAGAAACAACTTGAACTGTATGATAACTACTACTACGGCCATGTTCAAAATTTTTGGGTAATTCTATTATTGCTGAAAACTTAGAAAATAATGATATATTAGTGGAATAGTTGGAGAGAATAATAATATATAATTATTAGATAGTCATTCAATATGTCAATAAGTGTCCAATAAGGAAATAATAATAAAGGATTTTCATAAAAATTAGCTATTGTGATTAGTTCAAATAAACATCAAATAAAAAGACATTCATAATATAATTAATAAAATAATAAAAAATCATAAAATAATCAAAAATCATAATAAAGAACAGGTTGAGGCACATGGCTGTAAAATATGTGATTGACTGAGTTTATAAAGATACTATGATGCCAAGTAATAAGTAGTATAGTATTATTTGCCATATCTAAAAGAAAAGGGAAAAAATGGCGTCTTATATAAAATTTTGGGTAAAACACATACATAAACTAAACGCATAATAATATTACATGAAAATTTTAAACTAAATAACTTTCGTGAATATTTTTTTATAATTTTATATAAATTAAATTCATTAAATTTAAATTAGTTATTAATGTACTAAATCGAATTAATATAATTCGAATTATATAGTACACTAAATTTAAATATAAATCGAATTTATTGAATTTAAATTAGTTATTATAGGACTAAATCGAATTAATATGATTCGAATTATATGGTACACTACTAAATCGAATGAAGTAAATTCAATTTACAATTCCCTAATAAATCAAATGTAACAAATTCGAGCTTTATATATAAATCGAATAGTGGTCAATTGAGTTCACTAAGTTTGATTTAGTATGTAGTGACCTATATATATAAATCGAGATGAATTAATTCGATTTATTCTAATACTAATGTATATAAATACAAGTTAAACGGAAAATTTTTATTATAGTGGGACTCACAATGGCTAGTGATGATATTTTTTTAGTTATGATGCACTATAGAGGGTCGATTAAGGAAAAACGCGATCTGAAATAAAATTTACTGATAAAGATCCGCTAAGTGTTTTCCTCAAACTTTCTACGAATTTCACCGAGTTTCAGAATACTATAATCCAAAAACTGGGGCTGCATAGCGTGAAACGAGTGGAGAATTTATTCTATAGAATTTCGATTTTTGTGTTACGGGATGGTATGAAGTACGATTCCTTCGTCATAGACAATGACGAAGATTTGCAAGTTCTGTTTTATTATCGTCGTCAGTTTTTCGAGGTGAAGACCCCTGAGTTATTAGCCAAATTTGTAGATATGGTCTGTAATTCAGGAAGTTCGAACCGGAATGTTCAATCTTCAGCAATGCCAGTCTGCGCTAGTTCAATGCCTCTTAGTGCCTCATCATCTGTGTCTGTAATTGCACCTGAGGCAGTTTTAGTTACATCTTTGTCCTTCACATACGTGGCCGATCTAAACCACAATCGTGACAGAGAAATTGGTGATAATCAACCCTTCGGTGAGCTTGCGATTGCAATGGCCAGTACTATTGTTATGGTTCCAGTTTTTGGAGACGGTGGAGCACGGGATGGTGTAAGGATGTACTGCAGATGATGATGATGATATGGATTTCGCCACAATTGCTGATGATAGTGATGATGATATAGCGAGGAGTATAATAATTTAAAAAACAAAAATCACCTAAAATCTATGATGCACGAACACTGACACAGACACGGCACATGACACGACACGGGACACGTCGACAAGCAAATTTTAAAATCTTACATGACACGGGGACACACATACATATAAAATATAAAGTATTTTTTAGATAAATCGTAATGATATTTTGATATTTTATTGATATTAAAATATAAATTAAATTTTTTTATTTTAATAAATAAATATCTAAATTTATTTTAAGAATATATGTTAAGAATAAGACTGGACACGCTAACATGTGATGGTATTTAGGTGTGCCCAGACGTGTCCGGAAAAAAAATTTTTATTTTTCATTAAGACACTGTTGGATACAACAAACACGCGTGTCGGACAAGTGTCAGTAAATGTCGTATCCAAAATGTATCTGACACACGGACACGGCAACTCAACAAAGTGTTCGTGCTTCATAGCCTAACATGGATAATTCTAATAAAAAATACTTTAATAAATATAACAAGATATTGTAAACCTGAACATAAATAAGCTAATATTTAAGAATTATATTAAATTAAACCAAATTAACCTAAATTAAATTAAATTCTAACAAAATATAGTTAATTTGATATTTATGACAGAAAGCTAAACCCTAAACTATAATTAGACTTGTAGTGCCTCATTAATTTAACATTTAATAATATAATTTTTTAAATAAATTAAATCATATTAAATTCTTGTTAATGTCCTACTACCTAGTTAACTCAACATTTGAAATTTAAATTAAATTAAATTAAACTCCAACAAAATTTCTAACCTCGTTAAACGTCTAACATTAAAAACTTACAAATTCTATTCAAACCTGTTATCATTACTCGTCAACATACTTAGTTATCCCTCATCCAACATGCATTTGTGGTTTCAATGTTCTAACAAACTACTACCCCTAAATTAATACTCTAACTACTATTTGAAGTTTAAAAATTTTAATAATTCTAATAATCAAATTCTAAGTGATTTAATATCACTAATAATTCTTTATTTCTTAAAGAAAAAATTAAATTTCATTCACTAACCTCTTCATGGATGCTACCAGCAATATAGATGACTCCGTCCAATCGATAGATTCGATTTGGATTATCTTCCATTTTCGCAGTTTGAATCTTGTAGTATAGATCTCTTTAATTTATTTGGATTTTGCGTTTTGGATGGGTTTAGTTTGGTGAAATATAATTCGAAACAAGTGAATTCGAATTCTATATATAAGGATATCTATGCTAAATCGAATTAATATGTATCGATTTACCACTATAGCATGTTCAACTCATAAATCGAATTTATTTCATTCGAATTATTTGGTGCGATAATATCATGAGTTAATTCGAAACTATTTGTATCAAATTACTATGAATGAGCTAATACTATGGACATTTCGATTTTTATTCCTTAGTAAATCGAAACTAATAATTTCGATGTACATTATTCTCTACTAATTCAAATCATATTAATTTAATTTAGTATTGTAATGACTAATTTAAATTTAATGAATTCGATTTATATAAAATTATAAAAGAAAATATTCACGTAACATTATTGAGTTTGAGACTTTTATATAATATTATTATGTATTTAGTTTATGCATATATTTTATCTTAAAATTTAGAAGTAAAAGTATAAGTATTATTGGGTAAAGAAAAAAAAATTACATTCTCTCATAGTTCGCTCTCACCATTGTTTCTCTCTTCCCCTAAATCTCCAAAGTCCAAACTCATTACTCCCTTATCTCATTTCTCAGAAATTTGACCCTAAAAATAAATCAATTAACATTTATGTTTCTTATCTATTTAAAGAAAGTATCTGTTGTTTAATGTGTATCTGCTTTTTTAAAATTGTGGTACTGCAATTTGATTTTGCTCCGCTTCCAATCCTATTTACTGCAAGTTGGATTACATTGTCAATCCTATTTAAACAGATTAGATCGAATTGAATACTTGTGAATAGAGTTAAAGTTTACTAGACCTAACTATATTGCTAGGTTTTAACTTTTAAGTAACAAAAAAATATACAAAACTTAACTTTTTAAGTATCTAATGCCTATGCATTTGTGTGGGACGCAAACCATATGTTGTATCATTGAAATAATTACTTATTGGGAGGGGTTTAAAAATTTCGATTTGTTACAAAGAAAGTCTAGAGAACAACAACGAAAAGCAATGTCACGGATAATAAAAAGTGTTTTCAGAATTATTTACTAAAGTTAAATATTTTTTATATATTTACGGTATAGAAGTAATTTACTCGTTTTGATTAATTGCTAAATTATATTTTATTTTTGTACCTTGAAGAAAAAATTACTTTTTAATCTTTGATTCACAATATAAATAATCTACTCCACAGCAACTAGAATAACCAATTAAAATTAATTCTCACAAAATTAACTACGTTAGGATATTTAAAAAAAAAATCACAAATATTAAAGACAGAAAATATACTACTTTACTCAAATTAATTATATTTAAATTATTTTGCATTTAAAATTTACAATATCAACGGGTGTTGACTTAGTTAATCAATAAACTCATGTATTTATGGGGATAAATTAATATAATTTTCCACTAATGCGAGAAATTAATTAGTTTATAATACATTATGTTTGAATATTCAGAAACAATATTATTTAGGTGAATGCTACCCAACCCCTCTAAAATAACATGTAAGTTACCCTTTATTATGTGTCACATTGTAATTGGTCCTTATCTTAACCATAGTTGGGACAAGAAGCGCCAACGTCATCGCCATCTACTGCCCTCCCACACAACCTCTCTTTCCAGTATAGCCAGTGCCTCTTTTTGCCATGGATCACTTCTTACCCACATAATTAATGGTTAATTTGGTAAATGGTTAATTTGGTTATTAAATTTTTTTATTAAAAAAATATATATTTTTTTAATTACGTGATGGAACATATATTTATATGTAAAATATAATATAATAAAATAAATCTATTCAAAGTATTTAAAAGTATAATTAAAATCATGAACATACAAATATAATAATAAAATTTATACTCCAAACAAATAAACATATTTTTTATCATATATATATTATTTAAAAAATAAATATATTATTAAAACTAATAACAGAAATTTAAAATGATAAAATTTAACCTTTTTACCGTATTTTTTATAGTATTTTTATTTTTTTAATTTTTAATTTATTAGTACTTTATTATTTAATTAATAATTAAATAAATTATTTTTATAAAAATTTATTTTTTGTATTATATTAGAAAAGAGACCAATATAACAGTTTAAAAAATAAATTGTATAAATATTTAAGGGATAAATATGAAATACATACTTAAGTAATGTTTAGTTTGGTTATTAAATTTTTTTATTAAAATAAATCTTTATTTAATTACACGATAGAACATATATTCATATGTAAAATATAATATAATAACTCTATTTAAAGTACTTAAAAGTATAATTAAAATCAGAAAAAAATATATTTTTTATCATACATAAATTATTTTTAAAAAAAATAAATTGTTAAAATTAATAACACAAGTTTAAAATGATAAAATCTAACTTTCTTACAAATATTTTTTTATAGTATTTTTATTCTTTTAATTTTTAATTTATTCGTACTTTATTATTTAATTAATGATTAAATAAATTATCTTCATGAGAAATTATTTTTTGTATTATCTTAAAGAAGAGACCAATATAACAGTTTAAAAAATAATGTAAAAATGATTTTTAAATAAAAAAAGGTAATATTAAAATTTTTAAAATAAAAGTAAATTATATAGATAGATATTTAAGAGATAAATATGAAATACATGCCTAAAATAAATAAAACAGACAAAAATAATTCTCTATTTTTCAAGGGTACTCCTATTTTGTCTGTTTTATTTATTTTAGGTATGTATTTCATATATATCTCTTAAATATTTATACAATTTATTTTTTAAACTGCTATATTGGTCTCTTCTCTAATATAATATAAAAAATAATTTTTCATAAAAATAATTTGTTTAATTATTAATTAAATAATAAAGTACTAATAAATTAAAAATTAAAAAAATAAAAATACTATAAAAAATACGGTAAGAAAGTTGAATTTTACCATTTTAAATTTCTGTTATTAATTTTAATAATATATTAATTTTTTAAATAATATATGTATGATAAAAAATATGTTTATTTGTTTGGAGTACAAATTTTATTATTATATTTGTATGTTCATGATTTTAATTATACTTTTAAATACTTTGAATAGATTTATTTTATTATATTATATTTTACATATAAATATATATTCCATCACATAATTAAATAAAGATATATTTTTTTAATAAAAAAATTTAATATCCAAAATTAACCATTAATTATGTGAATAAACAGTGATCCATGGCAAAAAGAGATTTTGGCTATACTGAGAAGGACGACGAAGTTATTGGCGACAGAATTAAGGGATGATGCACTAAAGAAAGAGAGGTTGTATGGGAGGGCAGCAGATGGCGATGACGTTGGCGCTTCTTGTCACGAACGCGACGGTGCTTGGAAGGAGTACTGGAATATGCTTCAATTAACGGGAGTGAAGCTTTGATAAATCTCAAATAATAAATTATAAAATAACCCAACTATGGTTAAGATAAGGACCAATTACAACGTAACACATAATGGAGGATAACTTACATGTTATTTTAGAGGGGGTAAATTATTTTTATTTTTTATTTAAAAAATTATAATATTCTATTGCATATTCCGCTCAAATAAAATACATTTTAATAAAGTTACTCGGTTAATATTAATTTTCAAAATAATTTTAATAAAATATTTTTATGTTTAGATATTGAAATACTCATTCATTGCACAGGTATAAATCTAAGTAATAAACAAAAGTTTGAAGCAGAATATTTTCCCATTTTATTTTTATTATTAAGTATAAAAAGGTTACATTAGCATCTAGCTAACAAACAAAAATAGATAACTTGAAAATACCCTATATTGATTCCCAATATAAAATCACATAAAAGTTAAATTCGTTTAGAAATTTCTTAGACTTTGTTCATGATTTGTCCCAATATAAAAAGTCATACGAAACCGGACAAAGTGATTGCTATACTTATTGGAGGTATATGATCGATTCTCCAAATTAAACTTGTTAAGTAATAATATTATATTTTTAAATAATTTTAATGATATGATTGCCTCAATTGACATAATTTGCTATCAACTGTTATTATGAAACACAGACACAGAGACAGCATTCTTTATGCTTTCTTCTTCTGATCTCTCTAATTATTAGTCCAAAAAGAACGGAACTTGAAAAGCAGAGAGTGGTTGAGGAGTGTGTATGAGGACAAAGGGTGAGATCACATCATAGTCGAAAAGCAACCAATTAATGTATTATTATTGAAGGAGCCGTCATATATACATGACGAGAGAAAAGGTTCCATCCATCACATGACCTGCTTTCTTTGGTCTAAGACTGGGTTTGGTAAAGCTTTTTTAAGAGGTGTTTGTGCTTTTCAAAAGCACAAGCACGTCATTTTGCGTTTGGTAAATTAAAAAGCCCAAGTGCTTGTGCTTACGGCTTTTAAAAGCTAGGGGTGCTTTTGAAAGCACCTAGGAGGGAGCTTTTCAAAGCTGGCTTATGCTTATCAAATTTTTTTCATTTTTCCGCATGTATGTATTTCCCGCAATTATATTGTCATTAAAATCTTCGTATATTTCTAACTTCTCATCCTAACCTTCACAAATTCTAACACAATCTTCATATATTTTTTATTTTTCAACCTAATCTTCACAAATTTCAATACAAATACATCTCTATCACATAATAGGTATGAACTTCTATTTATTTATGTTAATTTTTTTTGCGTTAATTTTGTATTTTTTCAGTAGATCTATTATGTTTGTTTTTCTCTGTTCTTTGAAACGGGAAGAGGTTGATCTGGTTTATGAAAATCAATCATAAAATTTTCTTTGTATGAACACTAGTCAAAATTATAATAACAACATGTATATACATATGTAAATATAGATATATAATTATAAGAGTAGTTTATTTGAGATAAGTGTCCTATTTTTTGTGATCTATAAAGATGAGCCAATATATATAGGTGGGTAATAAACGTACCCAGTACTAACATTGGATTATATACAAATTTTATTATTGACTAATGATAAATTTATTTATATTAGTACAGAGAATAAATCAAGTAAATATGTTAATTATTATGATACTTATATAATAAAATAAATACTAAATATGTTAATTTAGTATTTTTAGTAATGATGTTTAGGATAAAATAAATTTTTATGATATTTATATAAAATTTTAAAGTTAAAAAATAAAAGAATTTATTTATTATATTTATGTTTATTATGAATTTTTTATTTTAACATTATTTTATTTTAAAATATTATATAAATTTTTAAAAAATTTGAAAAAAGAAATTATTTTTTGTTATAAACATGTTTATTATAATTTTTTTAACTTTTAAAAGCTGTTTTACCAAACACAATTGTGGTGCTTGTACTTATTAAAAGTCATTTTTAATTTGATTTTACCAAACGCAAGTGCTGCAGCTTTTAAAAAGCTATCTTTTAAAAGACAGCTTTCATAAGCTACTTTTAAAATGCAAAAGCTTTACCAAACCCAGCCTAAGAGAACTGGACGAAAAATAGAGGGAAAAAAAAATATATAAAGCCTTTTTTATAAATTATATATTTACGCATAAAAAATTTGGATAAATCACTCGTTTAAACAGTAAAGACTCTTCTCTATCTATTTTTACACGAAAGATAAGGTAATTTTTGACTTAAAAAAAATATTATTTTTATTTTTATTTTTTAGGATAATATCATCATTCTATTAAAAAATTCATTAAATAATAACATTAAATATTTTTATAAGATTTTATTTGTATTTTGTAGGATTTTAAACTCTCATAAATTTTTTCTAATAACATAATTAATTATGACCACTAGTACTACCATTTTCTTTATTCTCATCAGTCATCACTACAATAACTATACTTTGGACTTCTTTGGATGAAAGTCTAAAAAAAAAAAATCTTTTTCAATTTTTTTTTTAAAAAAATTTATAAAAAAATAAAAAAATTTTATATTTGGATAATTTATGCAAAAAAAATTTTTTATTTATCAATTATGTTTGAGTATAATCATATAAAAGTATTTTTTTTGTTTATTTAACCATATAAAAGTACTTTGTTTTTGTTTATTTATTATGTGAAAATATCTTTTTTTTTAAAAGATATTTTAAACAAAAACATAAATTATAACTTCTCAAAAAAGATTTTTTTTTATTTTTCTAGTACTTTTACTTTCACTACTAAAAATTTACTAAACACGCTAAAAAATTAAAAAAATTTATTTTATTAAAAAAAGATCTTTTTTATCAACTTAATGACACCCAAACAAACATTTTATCATCATCGTATCTCTTCTACCGTCATAATTATCAATACTAATATTTTTTTTGGTGACTATTATTAATACTAATATTATCAACATTAATATTCTCTTCTTTTATTTTTTATTCGGTGCTATTTTTTTCTTTAAAATATTTTTGTCTTGCAATTATTTTTTTTACAACATTATTTTTATTAATGGTCTTTCTCTATTTAATCAGATAAAAAAATTTTTAAATTAAATTTATTAATAATTTATAGGCATTTAAAATTTCTACAAATTATAAATAAAATTTTATAAAATTAATTTTTGTTATTATTTAATAAATTTTTTAACAAAAAAACTATATTATTTTAAAATAACAAGGTTGAGGATCAAAATATTTTTTTTTCTTTTACAGAAATTGCTTATCTTTTGTAAAGATAAACAACATCAAATTGGATATTTATTTACTCTTCATTTAAATTGGTTTTGTTTTAATATTATCCGTTTCAATATTATACCGAGGATATCATCCTACTAAATCGATTTGAATAGAAACCGATTTATCCACTACTTCATTGCTGCAAAAGTAGTGGATTCAAGCATAAATATGGAGTGGGGGGTGATTGGAGTTTACCTAAGCACAAACGATCAAACCCGACTTCATCAATTTGAAGAACTTAGCTCAGTTATTCAACAATTTCAGGGAGTAGTAACAATAATGGGAGATTTTAATGCTATTTCATCCCATAATGAAAAATCAGGAGGCAATTTCAAACCCCAATCGGTGATTGATGCTTTTAATTTCTTTATAGATGCTCACTCTCTTGCTGACTTGGGTATGGTGGGTAGGCCTTTTACCTGGACTAACAGGCGCAGAGGAGAGGCTCTCATTCAGGAAAGATTAGACCGTGTGCTTGGGGGAGTTAGTTGGGTGGCTAACTATCCGCATGCTACTGTGTTAAGATTGTCAGAAACCGATTCAGATCATGCTCCTATCCTACTTGATACTAATCCAGCCAGAGAAAAATCGAAAAAGAGATTTAAATTCCAAGAGAGATGGTGCTCTAGTCCAGAAGTTCGACAGATAATCAATGAAGCTTGGAAGGAAAGAGTTGAAGGTTCAGCCATGTTTGTGTTGGCACAAAAAATTAAAAAATGCCACCATAAATTGGTTCAGTGGCAGCAAATAAGCAACACAAACTCCAAAAGAAGAATTGAACAAATCCAAGGTCAAATTGAAGCTCTTCGAATAGAGGGTAAATTTGGAGGACAAGAATTAATTGAATTAAAAAGGCAGCTAGAAATAGCATTTCATGATGAGGAAATGTATTGGAAAGCCAAGTCCAGGATCAAATGGTTACAAGCAGGTGATCAGAACACGCAATTTTTCCATCAAAAATTCAGAAATAGAACCAGGAGGAACAAGATCTGGAAACTAAAAGGAGATAATGGTGAAGTTGCAACCACTAATGCAGGAATAGTCGAGGTGGCAGAGAGTTATTTCATGGGCCTATTTACTTCTAACTGCCAAGCTAATCCTGAGCCGTTTTTTACAGACTTCGAGCCAAAGGTTACAGTTTCCATGAACCGTCGGCTTAGAAGACCGATCACTATAGAGGAGGTCAAGAGAGCTACATTCAGCATTCACCCTCAGAGTGCGTCTGGTGAAGACGGTATGACGGCTAAATTTTTTCAGAATTTCTGGGACATTGTTAATGGAGATGTCTTTAGAGCGATTCGAAGTTTTTTTGTAAATGGAAGAATTCTAAGAAGCCTTAATCACACCCAAATCTGTTTGATTCCAAAGGTTCCAGATGCCAATACTATGAATCAGGTGCGACCTATAAGTCTTTCTTCAGTTATCTATAAAATTATCTCTAAAGTCATGGTGCATAGACTTCAAGGAATGATGCCTAAACTAATAAGCCTTAACCAGAGTGCTTTTATTAAAGGTCGACTTATATCCAATAATATTCTTATTGCCCATGAATACATGCACTATCTGAAAACTAAGCGAAATGGTGTGGCAGCAGAAATGGCCGTCAAACTTGATATGAGTAAAGCCTATGATAAGGTAGAGTGGCATTTTCTATGGTTTATGCTAAACAAGTTGGGATTTGATGATACTTGGATTAACTGGGTTCGCGAACTAGTAACTACTGTTTCTTATTTTGTCGTTGTGGAAGGCCAACCTTTTGGCTTTTTCAAGCCAAATAGAGGTATCCGCCAAGGAGACCCTCTATCCCCCTATCTTTTTTTATTTTGTGCAGAAGGACTCTCCTTCTTGCTACACAAGGCAGAACAAAATAGTACTATTCAAGGAATTCAAGTCACTAGGCGATGTCCTAAAGTAAACCATTTATTATTTGCTGACGACTCTATTCTATTTTGTAAAGCTTCTATGGATAGTTGTGATAATATTCTTAATTTACTAGCATCCTAACAGAGCTTCAGCGGGCAGCAAGTTAATTTGGCCAAGTCGGCAATATTTTTTAGTAACAACACCCCGAACCCAATTCGAATTCAATTGGCAGAGGCATTGAACATTAACCACATCGGGGCTCAGGACAAGTATCTTGGTTTACCCTCTATTGTGTCTAAATCTAAAAAGGCAACATTCAGTTTCGTTAAAGAAAAAGTTCGAAACAAGGTTCAAGGGTGGAAGCGCAGCCTCCTCTCGGCAGGGGGAAGACAAGTCCTTCTAAAGGCGGTAGGCGAAGCCATTCCAATCTATACTCTATCCTGTTTTAGGCTTCCAGATAGCCTAATCTCAGATATTCACAGCATTCTCACACAGTTTTGGTGGGGACAAAAAGGGAGTCAAAGACGTATGGCTTGGATAAGCTGGAATACGATGATCAGACCGAAGAGGGAAGGAGGATTGGGTTTTAAAGACCTTAAAGCACAAAATCTAGCCTTACTGGGAAAGCAATTTTGGAGGATCCTAACACAACCTAATTCTCTTGTAGCCAAAATACTCAAAGAAAAGTACTACAAATATATAGAGGTTCTAAAGGCAGAGATAGGAAGCTCACCTTCATGGGGCTGGAGAAGCCTTTTAGAGGGACGATCTGTAGTTGAAAAAGGAATCACTTGGCGAATTGGCTCGGCCTCTCAGCTGCGTATCTATGAAGACCCTTGACTTCCTTCTCTGTATCTGTTCACTATCACGCGCAGCCCGCACCAGCCAAACCTAGGACGACCTCTTTTCTGGGTGAAAGACCTGTTCACAGAGAACCAACAGTGGAATCAGACATTGATCCATGAAAACTTTCCAACAGATATTGCTAACAAAATATTGACTCTGAAGATTGAACCTGGAGCTGATGAACTTCAGTGGGTATTGAACAAGGGTGGAAAATATGACACCGCATCAGGCTATTCGGTGGCATACCAATTCAATCACGATCCAATTGAGTTTTGTCCCCAATTGCTGAGACAAAGGGATGTATGGGTTACCTTGTGGAAGCTGGCTCTCCCCTACAAAATCAAGATTTTCCTTTGGAAGAGCATCCACCAACGTCTCCCCGTCTGCCACCTCCTTCACCATCGCTTCCCATCAACATCTGGAATCTGCCCGTGTTGTTCAGAAGAAGATGAAACAACGCTTCACTGCTTGGTAACATGCAAATCTGCTAAAGAAGTTTGGAATCAAAGCCCACTAGCTTACCTGCTAGCAACCCCCCTCCCCCTTCTGGTACCTTTACCCAATGGTGGATATCATCAATGGAAGTCCTCAAATCTAGCCCCAATCGACAGACCCACTCCCATTTTCTTGCTATTCTTCTCTGGTTCTTGTGGAAGGAACGAAATTCATGGATTTTTGAACATAAAAGGAGATCCCCCAGTGAAATCCTCTCTTCAGTTTGCAAGCACCATGATGAACTGCTGCGACCTCCAAGTTCCTTTCTTACCTATCCTTGATAATATTGGTATCTATTTCTTGTTTTAAAAAACGCTAGTCTTTACCTTCATTTACTGAAGGCTTGGTTGGGTTATGACCCTATCTCCTTTCTTTTTGTCCTAGTAGTAATGGACAGCTGTACTTTCTTTTCTATTAATGAAAGCTTATATCTTTGAAAAAAAAAAGAAACCGATTTATGAGAGTGATCTTCTCCTAATAGATAAAGTCGACACGTGTTTATATCAAAATCTCAAGGGAGTAAATACGGTTTTTCTTTCGTAAGGGTGAGTTCGACCAGAGATTTACTTAATCAGTATCTTTGTTGAGTCAATCGATTATCAAAACGTCAGTCGATGAACTTAAGGCAAACAATTTGAACGTAAAATCAACTCAATGATAAGAACGTAAACAATAATCGAAATCAATCGTAGAATTGAAAGTAATGAAAGTACAAGGAAATTAAAAGAACGGAAATGATAAAAGAAGTTGCAATAAAAGAAATCATTAAACAACGAGAATAGAAATAAGAAGAAAAAAGAAAATAGCGAAAATAAAAGAAACATGATTCCATTCAACATTTACATACACAAGCACTTCATTCTTTTTTGAGTTAGTGTGACTAAGAATTTTTTGCAGAGTTTTAGTGTGGCTTAGAGTAGGTTAAAATGTATACTTGTGTTGATTTTAACCTTCTTATTTATAAAGAAAGTCTTTGACATTTATTCTTCCTCTAATTTTTCTCCAAAATTCGCACTATGTCTTCCATTCTCAACAAGTAAAAATTATGGTGCTAAAAAAAAATAACTGTTGGTCAAACTATTTTTCCTATTGTTATATCGAAAAAGAATATTTTCGATAAAGATGTTACTGAATTTTTTGACAAGCCAATGTTCGACAAGTTTATATTTCGATCATTGCCAAGTGTCAAAATAACATTTCGATCAACCTCCAAATACATGTTACAATTAATTTTGGATTGGAGCCAATTACGTACTCTATTATGTACTCTCTATTAATCGATTGATATAAATACGGAAGTCGAAGTGGCAGACTCGACTGTGGTCAACTGTATCGAAGAAGAGTTTAGGTCAGCAATGCAATTTGTTAGTAAAAAAAATAACAAAGTTGTGAACTTTGAGGTGGAGTCATCGAGGATGGTCAATCGATGAAGGAGAGAATGTTGATCGACTAGGACTTATCGAGAGAGAGTGAAGCAATTGAAGGAAGTTAATAGGTGAAGATAGTTGGTGGCAGTTACCGACAGCACTCAAAGAGCGGGAACGGTTACCCATGGATTAATGTACGTGAAAGTTACATTTCAATTGGATTGGTTGAAGAGTCTTATAAATAGGAGAAGACTCGAAGGAACAAGGATTGAAATCTTTTCAGAGAAAACACTCACACTCACTCACATCCCCAGCGACTTTGTGAGTCAGTCAAGAGTCTTTTTCTTTGAAGGGTTCCTTCCATGTCTTTACTTTTCATTTAAATTTCCTGCAACTTTCTTTTCATGCAATTTATCTTCCTTGCAATGTCCTTTCCTTTCCTTTAAATTCAACAACTTTTACCCTTTTCAGTCTTTACCTTTTAATTTGTCATTTATTTTTTCCAAACACTTTTCCTTTCTGTAATTTGATTTCCCTTTAATTCAAGCCATTTAAGTTTTATTATTTATTTCGAATTTCTGCAAAGCTTGGTTCTTTCTTCTTCGTCGTTGTCAAAGGCATAGATTTTGATGCAAATAAAACTGGAACCCGCAAAAGAGGAGTAGGTTTTGCTCCCAGACCATTAGATATCAAACCACAATCAATTTGCTAAAAATCGACAAAACAAATTGGCACGCCCAGTGGGACACTTTTAAAATTTAATTGTGTCAAAATTTGTTGCTTTCAACTATTGCATTGTGCATGCAGTATTGATATTTGGTGCATGCGATTAAGAAGTGGTAGAATTGTTACTATGTCTGATGAAGTTTCAAATGGCTATGCAAAAACAAGTAATAATGCCCCAATAACTGCTACACAAATTTCTGCAAATTTGATTCCACATGCAGAGTATAATTCTGGGGAGAATATTGCAGTTATTGATGTAAGTGTTGGTGGTAGTGGGCGAAATTCACGCCCTAGGATCACCCCAGTGCAGAATCAACTACAAGTAACCGCAGGTTGGCTTTCATTTGGCCTTCCTCCTGGCTATACTTCTCCTATGGGCAGTTATATATTTCCAGTCAGATTTGGAAATGTGACAGGTATGGTTTCTAACCAACCTTCTTTCTCATATCCCGACATTAATTGAGATTACCAAGTGGGCTCCTCGTTGAATAATTCAGGATCGATGGCTGAGTTTCGAAAATATATTGACGAAAAGCCATCATGATTTAGTCAACCTGTTGACTCACCAGATGACTACTATTCTGAATCCTATCCTGGCTGACAATGAGTCAAAATATGATCGACTGGTTAAACAAATCGAGAGAATTGCTCGAATTGTCGATTATGATGAGGGACAGCCTATTTCCCATGATTTGGTAGTAGACCAGGAGAACATAGGATATAATGAGGAGAATGTATTTAACAATCCTGAAAGGAAAGAAAATATCCCTTATCTCATTCAACGAGATCAAAATACTGATGAAGTTTTGAATAGACTTCACACACAGCGTGGATATCATTACTAGGTGACAAGGATTGTCGAGGATGTCCTCAATGGAATGGGTATAAACTTGGGTCTCATGCATCGACCATATTTTGTTTCTGCTTTTCCTTCTGCAGTGCAAATGACAAAAGTGTCAATGGGTGTAAAAAATTTCAAAATAATTACAAAATTTGCAGGAGAGGCTGGAGAGTCAAATGTCGAGCATATAGCTCGCTATATGGTCGAATTAGAAAATTTGGTAAATAATGAAAACCTGAGAATGAAGTTTTTTCCTGCTTCATTAACAAAAAATGCTTTCACTTGGTTTTCAAATCTGAGACTCAGTTCGATTTTAACGTGGGCATAATTGAAAAATGCTTTTCATGCTCAATTTTATAGAGCAGAATTGAATGTCTCGTTGACAGATTTACTTGCAATAGAACGAGATGATGGAGAATCGATAGATGACTATATAATTCGATTAAAAAATGCTTGCAATCGATGTTATGTGTCGGTCCCTGAAAGCAAGATCGTCAAAATTGATCTGTTCATTAAAATTCGATGCAGTTATTTTGGTCGAAGCCATGATAGAAATACCATTTTTTCGAGATCGAATTGGTGGTAACCGAGGTGGTCAACAATTGGATCAAGTTAATACTGGTGTTCCTTTTACCTCCCAATGAGGGGTAAAATCTTCTCCTTTAAATCAAATTGTCTTTCTCGGGGCAAAGCAGTTGAAACTCCATTTCTAAAAATGGATTCAACTATGTTGATGAGGAATATTTTGAGGAAGAAAATGAAGAAATGGCTGGTACTATCGTCAAAAATATTGAATGATAGTAAGTATTTATATTTTCTTCCTTCTAGTCGAAAAAATAAATACTTAGGGGGCATTTGTTATATCGAAAAAGAATATTTTCGATAAGGATGTTATTGAATTTTTTGACAAGCCAATGTTTGACAAGTTTAGATTTCGATCATTGCCAAGTGCCAAAATAATATTTCGGTCAACCTCTAAATACATGTTACAATTAACTTTGGATTGGAGCCAATTACGTACTCTATTATGTACTCTCTATTAATCGATTGATACAAATACAGAAGTTGAAGTGGCAGACTCGACTGTGGTCAACTATATCGAAGAAGAGGTTAGCAATGCAATTTGTTAGTCGAAAAAATAACAAAGTTGTGAACTTCGAGGTGGAGTCATCGAGGATGGTCAATCGATGAAGGAGAGAATGTTGATCGACTAGAACTCATCGAGAGAGTGAAGCAATCGAAGAAAGTTAATAGGTAAAGATAGTTGGTGGAAGTTACAGACAGCACTCAAAGAGCAGAAACGGTTAACCATGGATTAATGTATGTGGAAGTTACATTTCAATTGGATTGGTTGAAGAGTCTTATAAATAGGAGAAGACTCGAAGGAACAAGGGTTGGAATCTTTTCAGAGAAAACACTCACAATCACTCACATCCCCAGCCACTTTGTGAGTCAGTCAAGAGTCTTTTTCTTTGAAGAGTTCCTTTCATGTCTTTATTTTTCATTTAAATTCCCTGCAACTTTCTTTTCATGCAATTTATCTTCGTTGCAATGTCCTTTCTTTTCCTTTAAATTCATCAACTTTTACCCTTTCCAATATTTACCTTTTAATTTGCCATTTATTTTTTTTTCAAACATTTTTTCTTTCTCTAATTTGATTTCCCTTTTATTCAAGCCATTTAAATTTTATTGTTCATTTTCAATTTCTGTAAAGCTTAGTTCTTTCTTCTTTATCATTGTCAAAGGCATAAATTTGATGCAAATAAAATTGGGACCCGCAAAAGAAGAGTAGATTTCACTCCAAAATTATTAGATATCAAACCACCATCGATTTGCTAAAAATTGATAAAACACCTACGTTGCCCATCTTTGATTCTTTTTGTAGTCGACTTAGTTCACACTCAAAACTCATCTCAGTCGAAGAATTTTGGATGCCATCAATAACATAATATGATTATGAATAATTTATAATAATTTAATAATGAACAGATCTTCTTTATATATAAAGAAGTAGCACCAACGTGCCAATTATGCTGTTAATGTTTTTAAATAAAATGTTATTTTTCTTAATCTAAGTATTAAGTATTGAATACATATCATATAAATGAGATCGATCTAATAATCGATTTTCAATTAATTAACCAGTCGATATGGTTCGAATCTTAGAACCATGAGATGTATTTGTTAGTATAAATCAACCCATAAAGATTTGATTTATAGAGGGTGGAAATGTAATTAAAATGATTGTCACTTAGTTTAGATCATCACATAAATTTTATAAAAATTTTTAGTCTCAGTAATGCAATAGAAGAGCATAGAGTGTAAATGCATATGAGTGATGCAGTCCATTTTATTTTATCTTTTATTTTTTTTTGTTTTAATTTTTTTATTTTGAATCTTTTTTTGTTATTTTACTTTCTTTTAATTTTTATTTCGTTTTGACAAATTTATTTATTCATTTTCACTTATTTAAAGTTTTATTTTACTTCATTTCTGTTTTATTTTGCTACAATTATCCACTGATAGTTTGACACAGTACGTTTTGACATAAACACTAAATAATTCCAAGGTCGAACTCATTCTTTTTCAGAAGTCGTATCTACTTTTCGAATTGAGATCTTGATACAAGCTCGATTCGACACCTTGTCGAAATAACAAGAAAAAATTGAGTGAAATACCCTTACTCCTCTTATACTTTCTTTATTTTGTTTTCTTAAGAGCAGTTTTTTCGTCTAACTCCCAGTCCTCATCCACGGGCTTAGAGTCAGGGGCAATACCCGCCAGGTCTGTTGGTTAAGCAGCTGGAGCATAAAAAAAGTATAAAAGGAGTAAAGACTTAAAGGTTTTTAAGTATTAAGAAAAACATGGTAACAGGAGGATATTTAGCAATCCTCATTTGACCATAAATTTTATCCATGGCGTCTGGATAATAGATGGCACCAATTGTGTTTATGTCCAGGGTAAGAGGTCTGTTCTTCAGAGTTGATAATCCACTCCTAAGGCTCCTTTAGGAGGGTCAAATAGTTTGATTAGCAAGGCCAAAAGGAGTATTGAAAAAAGAAGGAAATTTAAACGTTTTCATGAAATATTTTTTTTGGACACAAAAAGGTCTCGAGTTAAAGCTTTAAAATAACGGTCGAGATATTTATGAAACTGTGCATCTTTTTTCTTTTTCTATACTTTTGAGGCCTCGATAAAAACATAGCTTACGTTCTTGAAATGCCATTTTATCTTATAATATTTTTCAAAGACAATGATTTCATGGATATGCTCACCTTTGATTTTCTTCGATGCAACATCAGTCTGTGTAGAAGAAATAATCAAGTTAGAGAGAGCTTTCTCAGTTGAAGGATAATGAGAATCATAATAGTTCAACCACCATTTATGAAAGTCAGGGGTTGAGAGAAAGCAAAATGTTATGTCATATCCAAAATTAATTTTTGGTGATTCAAATCCAAAATTTGGTCAAATTATTTCAAGTCCGACACTTCATAGTGAACTATTTGGGTCCCAGCTTCTAGTGCGGAAGGTAATGCCTGTACAAGACCAAATTGCCTCGACACATATTGAGAGGAATAAGTGACGATTTTTTTTAAGAGCCATGTTCGATTCACGAGAAAGCCTTACGGAAAGGATTTGTGGAGTCAAGATTTTCGAACACAGTTCATCGAGAGTCTCTTGATTTTTAGGTTTGAGACTTGTTAGAGAATGAAGGTATCCCATGTTACTTTTTCAATAGGCCAAAGAATTGGGATGATAGGAAGAATCATCGTTATTTTTTATGGTAAGAAAAGGTTTAATGAAATGACAAAAAGTATCAATAGATAACATGCCTTTTGGTTTTGACCAAGAGAAAGAAGACAATCGAATACCTTCCAATGGAGTTTTGGAAAATTCAGAAGGAGCAATAAATTGAGGTTTGAACACAGACTTCAGCCATAAGTTAACAATCCAAAGTGGACCAAATGGGTTGATCGACGGTTCCCCGCGTCGAATTTCACTAACTACTAAAAAAAGTATTTCATACAGTTGACCCAAGATAAAAGAGGAGAAATTAAAGTATTTCTTGTGATGAAGCATGATAGCTAATGAAAGGTAATTACTTTTTTGGAATTGAATTGATTTGGGACAAAAAACAATAGTATTAAGCCATAAGAACAGAAAAGTGACATGCTCACTGTTGGTAATAGGATTCTCCTCGAAACCCATGTTGTAAGAACCAAAAAAATTATTTAACCATTTAATTAAACTAAAATAAAAATAAATTAATTGTCCGCATTAGGTTGGAAATGACAAAAATATTAAATTAGAAAATTTAAAGGAGAAAATAAAATTTAGCGTAAAAATCTAACTTATCGCGAAAGGGAGCGTGCCGGTTAAATTGATTCAGCACTGTGAGCGAGGAGAATTAATTAATGAGTGAATAAATTTAGAAAATGATTTTTTTTAATTTAGAAAGATAAAAATAATTTAGAATTAAAAATCAGACACTTATTTTAAAGGATTTGGCTCGAACTAGATTGGACCAAAATGAACCAAAACCCAATCGGGCCCAAATTGAGTCCAAGCCCATAATACATAAATCTTATTATGAGACATTTCAGCCTCATTCTTCATTCAAAGAGGGAGAGAGACATACTGGGAAGGGAGAAGAGAAGAAGAACCCTTACCACTATTCATCTTCTTCTTTTGATTATATCTTGTGATTCGGAGCTCCGATTGGCATGCTGTTTGCGGCTACGCGTTCATCTCTTCGAGCTCTTCAGTTTTATTTAAAAGTGGTGAGTAACTCCAAACCCTTGCTCCAATTTTCTGCTCTACGAAAAATTCGAAATTGGCTTTTGGGTATTGAAATTTTCATGATTTTAATGGTTTAGATGTAATATAGCTTGGGTGATTAGTGGATTTTATTCCAAGTTTTAGTGGATAAGGTAAGACAACTCTAAACCCTTGTAGTTTGTTAAAATTGTGAACCCTAGTGTTTGATTATGTTAAATTGCATGAACTAGATTGAATTCATGTTGTTTGGAGCTTGAATTTGGTGATTGGAATGCTTGGATTTGAGCTTTGGTGGCTAAGACTTGCTGAATTTTGGTTTGGTGGCTTGTTTGGAAGCTTGGAAGAAATCGGCCAATATATGATTTCGATTTGCTATGGGGTAATATGTAATGTTGTGTGAAACTTAGGCTAGTAGCCTTAAGATAAGTGTAAATTGTGTGCATGGTTGATTGTTGTTGAGGATTGTGAATGTGTCATGGTTAAGTATGGATATGAATTATATGAATGAACTATGTTATGATGCTATGAAATGATGATGATTATGGATCTTTGATGATGATTAACGATATTTGTGCGTGTGGTATTTTGGCATTTAATATGGAAAAATGTTGTTGGATTCGAGAATTGTAGATTGAATAGATTAATAGATTGATAAATTGAATTATTTAGGTGTTGTGATTATTGAGGACATTTTGATATGTGTAGAAGTGTTAGTATTGAGATTGGTATGGTATATATTGAAATTGGTTTGGGAGTTTTGAAAACTAGAGGCTTTTCAGTAAATTTTGGTAAAAATCTATTTTTAACCAACTTCAACAGGGCATAACTTGATTTTCAGACCTTCAAATTTTTTGAAACTTATCTTAAATAAAAGTTGGGTCCGTGTAGTTTATGACGTTCGAAGAACGGACGGAAAACACTTTTTAATGAAAAAGTTATGCGCATTTGAAATTTCGTGTAAAAACTGAGTTTTCTGCACTTATCAGCATTTTGGAAAATTCGCATTCATGCGTATGTGGGGGATGTTATGCGTACGCGAGACCATGGTGTTGCCCAATACTCTCGCGTACGCGGAGGGCATGCGTACGCAAAAATGGCAATTTTTGAAATCTCATGTACGCGGCAGGTGACACGCGACGCGGGCTAACTACCCTATTCAACATGTTCGCGTACACGGAGGTGGCTCGGATACACGACAATGCAAATTTCAACATTCATGTGTACGCGGAACGCATGCGTATGCATGACCATCCTGTTTTGCAAAAATTGAATTTTTGAGTTTTTAACCATTCCTTTAGCTTTCAAAACTTTCGCAACACTTATTTAGGATCTCCCAAGCTAGTGTTTAGGTTTTGGGACGAGTGATAGTGTACTAAGTAAATTTAAAAGGACACTTTTTTTTATTTTTAGAGACTGTGACTAAGGTTTGTAACGTGCTGCGGATGGAATATCTAGAGCGAATTGGCAAAGTGTTGTATTAATGATGAATTGAGAAAATAAATGTGAATAAGAAATTATTAAGGGTTGAGGTTGAGGAATTTAGTGAATATGAACAGTGATCACTGGAATTAAATAATATATATTGATATATTATGATTGGTAAGTCGCTATGCGCCTGGTAAGGATGGAGGTTGGATCCCACTTTTCGAGGTTGCGGCATCGGTATAGGGGCTGTGGCAGTCTCCTGCCTATGTTCAAATGTAAGTTCTGAGGGAATCTCCCGCTCGCATTCCTTTCATGCCACAAGAGTGAATTCAGGCACTATATCCCAAAAAATTGGGCCGGACACTATATTCCAGGGGCATATAAGAGTGGGTTGGGCACTATATCCTATGGACACATAAGAGTGGGCCGGATAGTATATCCCAGGGGCACATAAAAGTGGGTCAGACACTATATTCCAGTAGCGTGGCAGAAAAGCGACATCCCATGTGGATGTGTCGAGTTGGCAGTTGAACCAACAAGTGATACCACGGCCAATAGGACAGGCATTCATCATATGAATTTTGTATGTGTTTGTTTGCTTTGATTAATTTCATTACGTATAAATAAATAACATGCCTAATCACTAATTGAATTACTTGCTGTATATGAACTCTTCTTGTGTTTTACTTGTCTGCATTAATTGTGCTTCCTTCTGAGATTGAGGAGGTTCAGTAGGTGGTGGCGATGGGATCGCATGAAAAATAAGTTGGTGAAGGCTGTGGGACATCGGTAAATGTTAGGGTAGAAATCCCTTAAGTTAGATAACCCATTTGTGTATGAATAAGATATATTATAAGTTTGAAATGTTATGTTTTGGGAAGTTCTGGGATTGCCTTTGAATTTTTGGAATCTTATGTCTTATCTTTTGGACACTGTTACTATACTGAGAACCCTGGTTCTTATACCATATATTGTTGTTTTTCAAATGCAGGTCGCAATATACTTCGGTGAGTTTTGCAGATGTGGTGACAGAGTAGAAGATGGCTCTATGTTTTGCTTTTGTTTTACTTCTTGTAGTTATCTCTTTCTTTTGTATATAGCCTTAGAGGCTTTTATTTTGTAAATTTTGAGAGATAGGATGTTTAGCTATTTTAACTTAAAAATTTTGTTGTATCTTTTGTTAAAAACTAGTCGGCCTAAACTCCATGGATTGCGACTAGTTCCCTTTTGGATAATATATATTGATGAGTTTGGAAAACTCTTATTTTTGATGATGAACAAACATTATTAAAATATTTAAATACAAAATTATTAATTTGATCTTAATTCATATTTGCTTAATTAATAATTTTGTTGTGCAGATTTTATGATGGGCCGAGAATTAATGAAATGCAGCAAGCCCAAAATTAAAATTTGCAACCAGCTGTGATTAATGTTTCTTGCATTTTGGCTGAATGGTTACAATAGAAGTTGGGCAAAAATAAAGTTTGTTACTTCAAAGCCCAAAGAATGCTTTCCTACTTGATCATTGCTTGATCCCAATTCTATCAGGAAAGCAAATGTTAACCAATTGGGCCAGAATAAATTCCAATGTTACAAAGCCCAATATTATTTTAGTGAATGTTTCCAAGCTTGGTCCGAAACCAAGTTTAAAGAAAAGCAAGTGTTACTACTTGCTTCCAACGGACTCCATCTCTCCTTTTTGGATGGATTTCAAAATTAATCTAATGCTTTGGAAACATAAGAAAGAGAGAGAAGATTGATTTGATGGCTATTATGATTATACACGCATCTCAGCAAAGGGGAGTAGGAAACATGAGTGCACTTTTATTCTTTCTCTTTGCTACATTAAATATTTGATCATAAACCATTGAATATCTTATTCTCTCTCATCTCTTTCTTGCTTCTTCTTTGGTCTTTGTCCAGTAAACCATGGACGCCGCGCTCACTAACCAACAGAAAGAAGAAGCTGCATGCATCAAGACCATCAAGTTGATGATGGCAAGAAAACATACTAAAATAAAAATGAGCTGTGGCTAAGATACTTACCAAATATGGTCAGATTTGGTGAGGTTATCTTGAGCTTTGCATGCTCAAAAAGGAAGAAGAAGATCTCGGCCAGCAAGGGAGATTCTTGAAGCATGGCTTGTCTTTGATTCTGCTCAACCACCACAGGGAGTAGCTAGAGTGGCGAAGTGATGGTTGAAGGCAGAGATTGAAGCAGATGAAGTCATCATCATCATGAAGCATCAAGGGCCAGAATTCCATCTTGGAGAGCAAGCCAAGGATGGAGAGCTCGGATTGATGTAGGGTGATGATCAAGAAAGGTTTAGAGGTAATTGCATGTTGGTTATTACATGGTTATCTCTTATCTCTCTTAGTGGCCGAACCGGATTTGTTGAAGGAGGAAGAAGTTGGTTCGGTTTTGGCTTCAAGTGTGGAGGCTTTCCTCTTCTTTAAAAAGGGGGAACAACCACTGTTTGAGGCAAGGAGAAAATTTGAGAGTGCAAGGCACAGAGTTCTCAGAGCTACCTGAGCTAACAGTTTTCTCTTCTCCTTCAATGTATTCTGTCTTGTAATTTTCTGTTTAATTTTGTCATGTCTTGAGTCTCATGGTAAAAGGCAAACAGTGAGGTTTGTAATGAAAAAGCCATAGAGCGGAAAAAGGCAGAGAGTGCAAAATTAAAAGAAAAAGCCATAGATGTCTTAGAGTTCCTTTGTTCATCTATGTTGTGTTTCATGATTCTGTGGGAATCCCCTTGTAAGTTGGGTTAGCACTTTACAAGTTGTAATCAGATTGATTATAGTGAAATTCCATCATGTTTGTGATGGAGACTGAATGTAGGCTGCACTGCACTTAGCAGCTGAACCAGGATATATCTGGGTGTAATCTTCAACTCTTCTCTCCTACATTTCTATTTCTACTGCACAGGAGCAAAAACTAATATTATCTCGTGCCAAGTGACGAGACAAACAGAAACGTCTCGTAGCTAGGGACGAGACAAAACAAAGTTGCTCGTGTCCAGTGACGAGCAAAAACAGAAAAGTCTCCTTTGAGTTCAGCAAGTGTTAGCAACATAAAAAGGGGGCTAAGATTCAACCCCCCCTTCTCTTAGCCACTGAAACCATCAATTGGTATCAGAGCTTGGTCTCAAAGTGATCAAGCTTTGCAGCTTGGAGTAAAGATCCTCATGGCAGAAAACAGTGGCGCAAATGCGGTGTCTTATAATCTAACTGAAGGACAATCAAGCAACAGACCCCCTCTTTTCAATGGGAAAAATTATACCTATTGGAAGGAGAGGATGAAGATATTCGTACAAGCAGTGGATTACAGACTTTGGAAAATTATTCTCGAAGGGCCTCAATTTCCAACTACCACAAGTGCAGAAGGAGTTGTTTCTCTCAAACCAGAAGCAAGATGGACCGAGGAAGATAGGAAGAAGATGGAGTTAAATGCCAAGGCAATAAATCTGATCAATTGTGCTATCAGCTTCGAGGAGTACCGACGGGTATCAAGATGCACAACGGCAAAGGAAATCTGGGACAAATTGCAAATCACCCATGAAGGAACCACCATTGTCAAGAAGACTCGGACAGATATGCTAAATAGAGAATATGAAATGTTTGCAATGAAGGAAGGAGAGTCCATTGATGAACTGTTCGAACGGTTCAATGCTATCATTGTTGGCTTAGATGCTTTGGGAATTACTCATTCTGATTCTGTGCTAGTGAGAAGAGTGTTGAGATGTCTCACAAAAGAGTGGGAAACTAAAGCCTTAATTATTTCTGAGAGCAGTAGTCTAGACTCCATGACTCTTGATGATTTGAGAGGAAATCTTCTTGCTTTTGAAAATACCTATTTAAAAAAGGATACAAAAAAGAAAGGAATTGCATTTTCTTCTGTGACTAAACCTCTGGATGATGAATCCAGTGATAACTCTTCTGAAAATGAGTTTGTTTTATTTGCAAAAAAATTCAGGAAAATGGCTAAGCTCAGAGGCAAAGGCAGCAGCACAAGGAGAATAAAGAAAGACCTTAGCAAGGTAACTTGCTATAATTGCAAGGAAATGGGGCATTTCAAATCTGATTGTCCCAAGCTGAAAAAGGAGGAAAAGCCAAAAAGAGGAAAGAAGAAAGGACTGATGGCCACATGGGAAGACTTGGAGAATGACTCTGATGATGATGATGAAGAAACCGAGACCAAGTCACAAACATGTCTCATGGCAGACCACATAGATCAGGTAGTCTTTCATAACCCTAACACTGAAGATCTCCATCTTATGATAGACCACCTTTCTGAAAAAATAAGATGTTTTCTGCTGGAAAATCAAGAACTTGAATAGCAAATTACCATTCTTAAGGCCGAAAACAGTTTTCTAAAAGAAAAAGTGAGAGAGGCCGAAACTGCTTGTGATCTTGTTGAAGAAAATAAGCAGTTAAGAGCCCAAGTTAGGAGCTGTGAAAGTAACCATTGTGTTCTTGCATATGTGGACTGTTTTAAACAAAATGAAGAGTTGCTTAAAAAGGTTAAAAGACTTGAGGAAGACTTGGCCAAATTTACACAAAGTTCTGAAAGTTTAAATCACATCTTGGCTAGTCAAAAACCTCTTTATGATAAGGCTGGGTTGGGGTTTCATAAATCTGAAAATTCACATTTTGAAAATATTGCTTCATCTTCTAATGACACAAGATTTCAAGATCCCACCTACTTTAACAAAAAGGCAACTCCAAGATTTTGTAGACTATGCAATCAGAATGGACACTTTCCCATTCAATGCTTTTTCGGTGAAAGAATGGTTGGTGACAAGGTTTATAAAATTGTTTTTGATTACAATGGCTTAGGACATAGAAGATGGTTTAACGTAAAAGGATCCAAAAAGATTTGGATACCTAAGGTTACTTAAGCATTGTTTTGTAGGTGTGCCTAGCATCCAAAAGGAAGGAAAATGTGTGGTATATGGACAGCGGATGCTCTAGGCATATGACCGGAAAGGCAACCTTCTTCATAAAGCTTGATGACTATGATGGAGGACTTGTCACTTTCGGTGATGATGCAAAAGGAAAAATTGTGGCTGTTGGAAAAGTTGGTAAAAACTTTTCTTCTTGTATAAATGATGTTCTCCTTGTACATGGCTTGAAACATAATTTGCTTAGTGTTAGTCAACTTTGTGATTTGGGTTTTGAAGTTATCTTTAAAAAATCTGTTTGTTTAGTTGTGTGTGAAAAAACTGAGAATGTTCTTCTTGAAGCTAAAAGATGCAACAATGTGTATGGATTAACTCTTGAGGATTTAAAGGAACAAAATGTAACATGCTTCACATATTTTGAATCTTAAAAATGGCTTTGGCATAGAAAGTTGGGACATGCTAGCATGTATCAAATTTCTAAGCTAGTCAAAAGAAATTTGGTTAGAGGAATCCCAAACATCAAGTTTGATAAGGATCTTACTTGTGACGCTTGTCAATTAGGCAAACAAGTAAAATCCTCTTTTAAATCAAAGGATGGAATCTCAACCAAAAGGCCATTGGAAATGTTACATATTGATCTTTTTGGTCCTACTAGAACTCAAAGTTTAGGAGGTAAACATTATGGTCTTGTGGTGGTAGATGATTACTCTAGATTTGGTTGGGTAATTTTTCTTGCTCATAAGAATGATGCTTTTCATGCTTTTTCCACCCTTTGTAAGAAAATTCAAAATGAAAAGGATTTGAAAATTGCCCATTTAAGAAGTGATCATGGAAGAGAATTTAAAAATCAAGATTTTGAAAAATTCTGTGATGACTTAGGGATTTCTCATAATTTTTCATGTCCTAGAACCCCCCAACAAAATGGGGTGGTGGAAAGAAGGAATAGAAGCCTTCAAGAAATGACTAGGGCTATGTTATGTGAGAATGAAATTCCTAAATTCTTATGGGCTGAGGCTGTGAACACAGCATGTTATATTTTGAATAGAACAATCATTAGAAAAGGGTTAAAGAAAACACCTTATGAGCTATGGAAAGGAACTCCTCCAAATCTTAAGTACTTTCATATTTTTGGATGCAAATGTTTTGTGCTTAATAATAAGAAAAACCTTGGAAAATTTGACCCAAAATCATATGAAGGAATGTTTGTTGGATATTCCACCACAAGCAAGGCCTATAGAGTTTATCTCAAGGAGCATAGGACAATAGAGGAATCTATACATGTTACTTTTTGTGATTCTAACTTAATTCCCAGTATTGTGAAGGATATTGATTCAGATTGTGAAGAGGCTGCAACAAGTAAAGAAAATCCCAAATCTGTGCAAAATGAAGAATCTGTCAGCCCGGTTTTATCTCGTCAGATTGTAGGAGAAACTTCCATTTTATCTCCTGAGCAGACACGAGAAACTGAAACAGTGAGACCACCAGAAGTTCATCAAAGTTCAACACCTGGCCGAAAACCTAGAGAATGGAAGTCTATGAGGGGTTATCCTCATGACTTCATCATTGGTGATCCCTCTCATGGTGTAACAACAAGATCCTCCACCAAAAGGCAAACCGAACCTAGCAACTTAGCTCTCTTGTCACAAATGGAGCCCAACAATGTCAAACAAGCTCTTGAAGATCCATCATGGGTCAAGGCCATGCAAGAGGAGCTAGCTCAATTTGACAAGAATGAGGTTTGGACATTAGTACCTTATTCGGATGGTATGAAGGTAACGGGTACTAAGTGGGTCTTTAAAAATAAACTTGGTGAGGATGGACAAGTTGTTCGTAACAAGGCTAGATTAGTGGCCCAAGGTTACGATCAAGAAGAGGGTATAGATTTTGATGAGTCTTTTGCTCCGGTAGCTAGAATGGAAGCAATTCGGTTGCTTCTTGCCTATGCCGCCCATAAAGGTTTCAAAATGTTTCAAATGGATGTTAAGTGTGCTTTCCTTAATGGCTTTATTGATAGAGAAGTGTATGTGGCACAACCCCCCGGTTTTGAACATAAAGAGTTTCCAAATCATGTTCTTAAATTATCTAAGGCTCTTTATGGGCTTAGACAAGCTCCAAGAGCTTGGTATGAAAGGCTTAGTACCTTCTTGTTGGAAAATGAATTTCAAAGGGGTACCACCGACACTACTTTATTCATTAAAGCATCTAATGATGATATACTTCTTGTTCAAGTTTATGTTGATGACATTGTATTTGGTTCGGCCAACATTTTCTTGTGTGAAGAGTTTGGAAAACTCATGACTAGTGAGTTTGAAATGAGTTTAATGGGAGAGCTTACTTTCTTTCTTGGCCTCCAAATTAAACAAACTCCTAGTGGTACTTTTATTTACCAAGGAAAATATGCAAAAGAACTTATTAAAAAGTTTGGCCTAGAAAATTCCAAAGCAATGGGCACTCCAATGCATCCTAATACAAAACTTGAAAAAGATGACGATGGCCAAGATGTGGATGAAACAAGGTATAGAGGAATGATAGGTTCACTCATGTACCTTACCTCCTCTAGACCGGATATTGTTCAAAGTGTGGGTGTATGTTCAAGATTTCAATCTCACCCAAAAGAATCCCATCTTACGGCTGTTAAACGCATCATTAGATACATTAAGGGAACTTGTGATTATGGCTTGTGGTATCCTAAATCTGATGAATTTTGTGCAGTAGGGTTTTGTGATGCAGATTATGCGGGAGATAGAGTGGATAGAAGAAGCACGTCCGGCATGTGTTGCTTCCTTGGAAGCTCACTCAACATGTGGTCAAGCAAGAAACAAGCCACAGTGGCTTTATCCACCGCTGAAGCAGAATATATTTCCGCATCTGCATGTTGCACTCAATTAATTTGGTTAAAAACACAATTGGAAGATTACAAATTAAAAATCAATAGTATACCCCTATTTTGTGATAATATGAGTGCAATAAATATTTCAAAAAATCCTGTTTTGCACTCAAGAACCAAGCACATTGAGATAAAGTATCATTTTATTAGGGAACATGTGCAAAAGGGTACTATTGATATTCAATTTGTAAAATCAGAAGACCAAATTGCTGATATTTTTACAAAACCCCTCTGTGAAGACAGATTCTGTACCTTGAGAAAAAGTTTGGGAATGTTTGATTTAAGTTTTATTGAAAATTTGTGAATATTTGATTCTGATCAGTTTTTGCTCGTAGGTTTGGACGAGAAACAATAAATGGCAGAATGGAAGAGCTGTGGTCAAGGGGGAGGCAACGCAGAATTCGAATTTTATGGGCCCCACCAAAAATTCTTTGACCCCACCATGACAGTTTTGTTAGTTTTATTTCTTTTGAAAAGATTAAATCAACAAAATCCCTTGGTTGTCTCATCAAATCTTGTTGGAAGAAGCATGTTGTCAAATCAAATCTTTCCCTCCAACTAATCCCTTGATTTAGGGAAACCTCTTTTCAATTTTTGAAACCCCCCATGGATAATAACCGCTCTCTTAATGGGTAATAACCTCTCTCATTCTCTCTCCAATTAAGCATTTAATGCTACTCCAACCTCCCATCACTCACCTCACTATTCGGCCACCCTTTCATCTCCAACTTCCATCTCCATTGATCTCTTTCATTATGAAAAAGAAAACAGCCCCAAGAAAGAGTGAGAGAATTCGCCAATCTCAAAAACCTTCTACACCCCAATCACACACCCACATTCACATCCATTCCACCTCCTCCTCTTCTCTTTCACCCCCACCAAGAGATCCGAGACTATGAGGCGCAAAGTTATTGCTCAAAAATCTTCTGGAAGAAGGAAGAGCGAGAAGGCGAAGGAGCCCAGCATTGAAGAGGAAGTAGAGGAGTCTCATACCTCACCTTCTCCATCATCGCCGAAAAGAACCTCTCCACATGCATCCGGAAAGAGTTCCAAGAAGACGAAGGGTTTCGAGTTTCATGAAACCAGAGAACCCGCGAACCTTGGGTCAATGGAGTTCAAGAACAAGTTTCACAAACAACACTCACATTTCGATCCTTCCAGGTTCTCTACGTGTGCTGCTTTCGAATTCCACAATGACGTCCTAGAGAAACAGCATTTGTGTCTCTCTTATCTAGTGAACCTAAAATCTCTGGCATCCAAAGGACTCGATTTACAGCCCATGTTTGAAGGTCTTAAATGGTCACCTCTGCTTCATATTCATAAAATGGTGTACCCAGGGCTGGTTAGGCAGTTCTATGCAAATCTAAGGTTTATTGATGGCAGCCTTCACTCTTATGTGAAACGGGTTCAAATTATATTGGATTCTGAAACAATCTCTTCTGCCCTTGGATACATTGATGAAGGGCCAAAGGTTTATATGAGTGATAAATGGGACTCACATGTAGGAGTTACATACAAGCAAGTGATTCATCAAATCTGTGAAAATCTGTCTGGCCTAGATGGAACTGTTCCGACTCATAAGGCTTTGGGTCCAACTAACTCTCTGCTGCACCGCATCATAACTCACATTCTCACTCCTCAAAGTGGTTCTCACAACAGGGTAACTGTATCTAATTGTCTCATAATATTTGCTTTAGTTACTTCAACTCCTATTTCATTTAGCTATATTATGATTCGTCACATGTGGGAGTCTGTGAAAAGTACAAAAAAGGCCAATCTACCTTATGGAATGTTCCTTACATGCATTTTTGAGTACTTTAAGGTAGATTTAACCAATGAGGATGTAGAGAACCGTGTTTCCATGATTAGAGCAGGCGGAGCTGCAAAAAGAGGAAAGAAATCTGATGATGACTTTGAAGGCCGCCCAGAATTCTCAAAGACGACTAGTTCCATCAGAGAGATTCTCACAGAATTCACCAATATGTCCGATCTCATGGTTCAATTTCACAAGTCTGCCCGCAAGCTTGCTTATGAGAATGAATTGGCATGGAAGAAATGTCAAGAAAGGGTCAGTCTAATGTTGGAAAGCCTTGAAAAAGAAGCTGGCAGTGATGGCGCTGAGGAGGAGCCTTACTTTAATCTCTTTGATGATTAACTCTCTGGTTACTGTTTGATATTGGCACAATTTGGCTCAATTAGCTCTTTTGTTTTTTGTTAAGGTTGCAATTGACAATAGCTACCTAGGTGATACTTTGATGACACTGTTTGGTTATGTTTTGAACTGTTATATTGCATGTTCTGTTTTCTGTAACAATATTTTGTGCAGGTGCCCCCATGATGACAAAAGGGGGAGGAAATTTAGGTTCCAAAATTGAAATTGGAACGAAACAGGGGCTGGATGAAAACAGGGGAACAGGGGATGAAATTTTCAAAATTGAAAATTCATGATCACCCTTGTTCAAAGAATGCATGTTGTCATTGCATTCACCATGGTTGTTGCTTAGTTTATCATGATGCATTCACTAATGTTGCTGCTTAGTTTATCAGGATTAATTAATGATCATTTGGCATTTGGTTTATAATGATGGTTGAATTATTTTAATGCCTGATTACTGATTCATCATTGATAAATTTTTTGGATTAAAAAAAAAAAAAACTTATTTTTGGCAGTTCCTTTAAACCATGTAATAAAACTGCTCTGTTTGTTTGTTCAAATACTTTTTCATCATGTTGTTTTGCTCTGATATTTTTAACAGGAAAGGATTTGAAAAACATTTTGATATGAAATTGTTTGAGCAGTAAATCAGTTTGTGATATCAAAAGAGATTTGATTATCAATTAAAACTGCTCATAAATCAAGCATTTAGCATCATAAAATATGCTAAATAACATCGTCATTAGAAGCTTGATTCAAATGTTACAGGTTCATGCTTCCCTTGAAAAATAAGCATACATCAAAGGGGAGCTATGTGACATTTAGAAAGGGGGAGAAATTCAAATTCAAAGGGAGTATCCTTTACTCAATCTCTAAATTTCTTTCCATTTCAATTTTAATAATGTTTGTCATCAAGGGGGAGATTGATGAGTTTGGAAAACTCTTATTTTTGATGATGAACAAACATTATTAAAATATTTAAATACAAAATTATTAATTTGATCTTGATTCATATTTGCTTAATTAATAATTTTGTTGTGCAGATTTTATGATGGGCCGAGAATTAATGAAATGCAGCAAGCCCAAAATTAAAATTTGCAACCAGCTGTGATTAATGTTTCTTGCATTTTGGCTGAATGGTTACAATAGAAGTTGGGCAAAAATAAAGTTTGTTACTTCAAAGCCCAAAGAATGCTTTCCTACTTGATCATTGCTTGATCCCAATTCTATCAGGAAAGCAAATGTTAACCAATTGGGCCAGAATAAATTCCAATGTTACAAAGCCCAATATTATTTTAGTGAATGTTTCCAAGCTTGGTCCGAAACCAAGTTTAAAGAAAAGCAAGTGTTACTACTTGCTTCCAACGGACTCCATCTCTCCTTTTTGGATGGATTTCAAAATTAATCTAATGCTTTGGAAACATAAGAAAGAGAGAGAAGATTGATTTGATGGCTATTATGATTATACACGCATCTCAGCAAAGGGGAGTAGGAAACATGAGTGCACTTTTATTCTTTCTCTTTGCTACATTAAATATTTGATCATAAACCATTGAATATCTTATTCTCTCTCATCTCTTTCTTGCTTCTTCTTTGGTCTTTGTCCAGTAAACCATGGACGCCGCGCTCACTAACCAACAGAAAGAAGAAGCTGCATGCATCAAGACCATCAAGTTGATGATGGCAAGAAAACATACTAAAATAAAAATGAGCTGTGGCTAAGATACTTACCAAATATGGTCAGATTTGGTGAGGTTATCTTGAGCTTTGCATGCTCAAAAAGGAAGAAGAAGATCTCGGCCAGCAAGGGAGATTCTTGAAGCATGGCTTGTCTTTGATTCTGCTCAACCACCACAGGGAGTAGCTAGAGTGGCGAAGTGATGGTTGAAGGCAGAGATTGAAGCAGATGAAGTCATCATCATCATGAAGCATCAAGGGCCAGAATTCCATCTTGGAGAGCAAGCCAAGGATGGAGAGCTCGGATTGATGTAGGGTGATGATCAAGAAAGGTTTAGAGGTAATTGCATGTTGGTTATTACATGGTTATCTCTTATCTCTCTTAGTGGCCGAACCGGATTTGTTGAAGGAGGAAGAAGTTGGTTCGGTTTTGGCTTCAAGTGTGGAGGCTTTCCTCTTCTTTAAAAAGGGGGAACAACCACTGTTTGAGGCAAGGAGAAAATTTGAGAGTGCAAGGCACAGAGTTCTCAGAGCTACCTGAGCTAACAGTTTTCTCTTCTCCTTCAATGTATTCTGTCTTGTAATTTTCTGTTTAATTTTGTCATGTCTTGAGTCTCATGGTAAAAGGCAAACAGTGAGGTTTGTAATGAAAAAGCCATAGAGCGGAAAAAGGCAGAGAGTGCAAAATTAAAAGAAAAAGCCATAGATGTCTTAGAGTTCCTTTGTTCATCTATGTTGTGTTTCATGATTCTGTGGGAATCCCCTTGTAAGTTGGGTTAGCACTTTACAAGTTGTAATCAGATTGATTATAGTGAAATTCCATCATGTTTGTGATGGAGACTGGATGTAGGCTGCACTGCACTTAGCAGCTGAACCAGGATATATCTGGGTGTAATCTTCAACTCTTCTCTCCTACATTTCTATTTCTACTGCACAGGAGCAAAAACTAATATTATCTCGTGCCAAGTGACGAGACAAACAAAAAAGTCTCGTAGCTAGGGACGAGACAAAACAAAGTTGCTCGTGTCCAGTGACGAGCAAAAACAGAAAAGTCTCCTCTGAGTTCAGCAAGTGTTAGCAACATAAAAAGGGGGCTAAGATTCAAACCCCCCTTCTCTTAGCCACTGAAACCATCATATATATATATATAACTTGTTTACTCTATTTATTACTTTATATATCTTGAAGCTTTTTGCAAGGTTTTATATAAAATCTATTTCTTTTTCGTGCTTGCGTGCCTTAGTTATTGTGTGTGAACGCTTCGCGCTTTGTATCTCTATTTTATACGTCTTTGATCTTCTATTCCTTCATCGGGCTTCTAGTTTTATTATTTCTTGATTATATATTATTGTATAAGTTTTAGAACTATCGTGATATTTTATTGCCTTTACTTTACGGCTAGAGGATAAAGCTTAGTATGATAAGGTGTTACACATGTTATTCTGGATAAAACCCGACACAAAAGTCGAGTCGAAGTTGACATCAAATACGTCATCAGAGCATGAAGTTTTCCAGTAGACATCTTTTCCATCGAGAGATAAACTAGTCAAGGCTGAAATCTCCATTAAGGTCGGACCCATCATTCCATATGGGAGATGAAAGTTATTTGTGACTGGGCACCAAAAGTATAAACTATCCCCAAGAAGGGACAGTGTAAGACAAGTCATGAGTAGCTAGTCGAAGAGCAGATACTATTCCTAAAGATTTTGACACAGATTTGTAAATTTGAAAAAGTCTCGACAACTATGTTGAAAATGAGGAAGTTGACTCCTTAGGAAGTGCAGTCCTAAACACTCGATTGACAAAATAGTTGGCTTTAACATTTTTACAAAAAATCAAGGAAAAATGCTCATGGGGAGAAGGGAAGAAAGAGAAAATTGACTCAATTTGTTCTTGGGTAGAGATTGGCCCTAATTATGAATTTAAGACGTTGAAAACTCGAAAGGGAAGTAATACATGGCTACGTCATAAGGTGGTGGTCTCTACGTCAGGATTGGGAGCTCTTAAAGTCCCATCATCATTGTAAAATTGTGGCACGTTAGTAACTAAAGGTGGAGGACCTACGATTTGAACGTCGTCATCACCGTCTTGGAAGGAAGAAGTGGGAGCAGTAGAAGCTCCACCTAGAGCAATGGTAGCGTCCATAGCAGCCATAGCAGCATCGGTAGAAGCAGGTAGAGAAAAAGCCATGGTAGCTCCTACAATAGAGGTGGTGACAGAAATGGTGGTAGTAGTAGTTGCAACAATGGTGGCGAATGATGATGATGCAGCAGTAATGACTAGTATACTGCTAGAATGAAGACCGGAGTGAGAATCGATGAAGGAATGAGAAGATGGATTTGCAAATAAAAGAAATGTTTTGAAGAAGATGAAGGAAGAAAAAATATTTCTAGGAAGTGAAAGGTCTCTAAAAGGTGAAAAATACTGAATGATAATAAGACCTGGAGAATGCAAAAGGTTTTGAAGGAGTAAAGGCCCGTTAAAGCCCATTGAAAATGTAACACATTTCCAGAAACACGCGAACCGTTTCATTTCTTGTAACCATTTTTAAAATTTGAAAATTTGAAAAGGCACGTGAATGGCACGGGATTAGATAAAACTGATCATTTCATATTTTGAAAAGATAAGTTTTAAGAAAAAATTTGTTAGTATAAATTTTGACCCATAAAGATTCGATTTATAGGGAGTCGAAATGTAATTAAAATTATTGTCATTTGGTTGCAGAGATTCTCTTTTAAGTACGAAAACAAAAGACATTTGAGGTCAAAGGATTGCTGGTTTAAAGTAAGTCGAGCATCTATCAGGGTCGACACCATGTGGTCCAATACAGACACGATGCAAGAACGTGGGGTTTAAAGGACAAGGTAAGATAGAACGTGGGAGTACCATATGAAGATTCTTCAAAATGTAAGATCATGGCCGGAGAAAAAGGAAAAATCAAGGTAGTGGTCAAAACTCTTCAGGATCAGGTCCACCTTTGAGGTCTATAAATAGAAGAAATTTAGAAGAAAAAAGAAAGACTTCAATCAACAACACTAGATCATCACATAAATTCTATAAAAATTCTCAATCTCAGCGACACAACAGAAGAGCATGGAGTGCAAGTGCATGTGAATGTTGGAGCCATTTTATTTTATCTTTCATTTTTCTTTGTTTTAATTTCTTTATTTTGAATTTTTTTATTATTTTACTTTCTTTTAATTTCTATTTCATTTTGACATTTTTATTTATTTATTTTCACTTATTCAAAATTCTATTTTACTTCATTTCTGTTTTATTTGCTACAATTATTCACTGATAGTTTAACACAGTGCATTTTGACATGAACGCTAAGTAATTTTCAGATCGAGTTCACTTTTTTTTGGAGGAGTTATAACTACTTTTCGAATTAAGATCTTCATATAAGTTCGATTCGACACCCTATCGAAATAAAAAACAAAATTGAGTGAAACAGTATTATATTAATTTAAATGTACACAAAATTAAGACATTATGAAAATATAAATATAGCAAGTTTCTATATCTGTTCTCTCGTGTATTATTCATAGATAATTAGATATAAATGGGTGCAAGTAAAATTAAAATAGTTTAATTACTCTATTAGTTCCTATAATTTCGTGAAATTTTCAATTATGTTCTTATATTTTTTTTTCTTTTAATTTGGTCCTTGCACCAAATTGTTTTTTCAGTTGAATTCCTACACTTTTTTTTCTTTTATTTGAGTCCTTGCACTAATTTTTTTTTAGTTTAGTCCCTATATAATTAAGCCAATTACTACCAAGAGGAACCTAATTGAAAAAAGAATTTGGTACAAAGACCCAATTAAAAGGAAAAAAAGTATAGGAATCTAATTGAAAATTTCGCAAAACTATAAGAACCAACAGAATAATTAAACCAATTAAAATTGATATTATTGGGTCATAGCATAGCTAAAGTTGCAATTTGACAATTATACTATACTATTAGGTTGATGACGGAGATATGACGAAAGAGAAGCCAAGGGAAGGGGTTCCACCACATGAAAATGGTGGGGCTTGGCATGTTGAGTAATTTGAATGATTGGTTATACTTAGTTTAATCATAGTCCCATACAAGCATATGATGATTGGCTTGCCTTGTTTTATGACCATATCATATCATATCAAATCATAGAAGAGAAAGAGAAGAGAGGTCCCCGAAGTCGCATCCGAAAAGTTTAATTACAATAACGTGTCATGCCGCATTCACGACACTGCTCATTAATCCCGTTGTTGACTTGTAAGAGGATCTTAGCCTCTAAGCTCATGCCATCATGCATCATGAGAAACCCTGCCTGCGCTACCTACCAAAATAATGTTAAAACACTTAGAAGTATTCCTAATTTTTTTTCCCACACAGAAGATGTATTTCATTGAAACAGTAGACATGCGACACTTAACAGATAACAGAAATATTTAAATTTTAAGTTTTAAAAAATTGATAATTTTAATGTTAAACTAAAATTAAGAAGTCTAATATTTGATTTCAATAAATCCTAAGTGATTAAAACTGAGACTGATCTGAGTCTTTTTTTAATTTGTTGATCTACACATAAAGTGTAATAATACTACAGCAAAAATTATTTTTAATGATAAGTTTTTAGTAATAATAACATAATGGTAAGAGTAAAGTATCGTTTTTATCCCCAACTTTTGGAGTAAATTCTATTTGTGTCCCTAACGTTTAAATCGTCCTATTTGTATCCTTAACGTTTATAAAAGTGATTCAATGTTATCCTACTATCAATTATACTAACAAATCAGATTATATTTTTCAATTATTCTCACTTGAATGTATTTATTCTCAATTAGGTCTCACTTGGATGTGTTCGATTTTAATATTATACCCACTATTTGTGTTTAGATTCAATTATGTCCCTAGAAAAGTGAATTATGTAAATGTTGTAGGAATTATTTTCAACTTTTGATGAGCTATTTTTCGGAGTGGATCATCGATTCTATCACAGACATTTGTATTATAACTTCAAGAAGAGATTTTCAAAACTCAAACTAAAGCGCTCATGATGTGTAATTAACGGCAGGATAACATTGAATCACTTTTACAAACGTTAGAGATACAAATAGGACGATATAAACGTTAGGGACACAAATAGGATTTACCCCAAACGTTGGGGACAAAAAGAATACCTTACTCTAATGGTAATTATATATTGTTTGTGGCTATTAAAAAAAGTTTTTATCAATAATTATATAATTACCGCTAAAATTTTTTAATGATAAAGCATAAGACGGCTAATATCTAATTGCCGATAAATATATTAGCGGCTATTTTTATTACCGCTAAAAATAAAATAAATAGCTATTAAAAATAATTTTTCTAGTAGTGAACATGGTGAGATATCCTTTCTTCTTCTGCAACTAAATCTAAATCCTTTCCTAATCTGAAAATTTCATGTTCAAAAATCAACTTTTGATGGATCATTCTCTCATATCTGAGCAACTTGCACCAACATACTTATACTACCCATAAAAAAGAGGAAACAAAACATTACAAATAAAGAGAAAGCACACCACAAGGGGTTATTGAAGATAAAAAAAAAACTAACAAGAAAGCAAGATGGTGAAGCAGAAATGAAACAGGAGAAAAAAACGAAAGAGATAGCGCAAAACGAAAATGGAAAAAAGAAGATGATGGAAGAAGTAAAGGTGGGAAATAAAAGAAAGGTACTATGGGAGAGAACAAGAGAATCACAGGGGGAAATGGAGAGAAGAAAGACAGAGAGGAGGGCATAGAGGGGAAGAGGGTGGAGGAGAAAGATGGTAGGAAGGGAAGAGGGAGAGTCATTGCTGTCTTGCAAGATTGATGGTAGCAACAATCCTTCTACTACAAGAAATTACCGAAATAACGATGGATTCTGGTGGTCCTTAAAACTTTAGTTGCTAATTAGAAAAAAGCGGCCAACTTCGGTCGCTAACCATTATCAACCGATTTTTGAACAAGGTCACCAAGCCTTCACCAAAGAGTATCGGTCGTTAAATCGGTCGCTAAAATAATCAATTGCTAAATGGTGCCCAAATTTTCCATCGTTAAATTGGTCGCCAATGCCTGATTTGAAAATCTAAAATCGGTCGCTAATTCCTAAACTAAAAATCTAAATCGGTCACTAAATCGGTCGTTGTTCCTAATTTTATAATTATAAATTTTTACTAATTTTATGTTTACCACTATTAAAACTTAATTTTCATAAATAATTATATTTCTACAAAATATAAAAAGAACCAAGCATATATTAATTTATCAAATAAATACCAAAACATTCACAATGCCTACATAGAAATATAGAATTTAAAATACTAAAAATTTCTAAATACATCATATTTATGATCCACAATCTAGACTAAAATATGATAAAAATAATTCATGAATAACATAACTATGCTATATTCAATATCTACTTAGACCAAGCAACTGTATCTATCTCAGCTTGTACACTTTGGTATAACTCGAGCATCTTTCAAGGGCACCACGTCAAAAATTGGTATGCTTTTTACTTTCCTCCCTCATTCTCTCTAATGAATCAAGAGCTGCAAGAAGGAAATATTCAGAATAAAACTGATACAGTTCGGTTGCAAATTAATAACAAATTTAACACACAACATTTTCATACATAAAAAATCTTAGCTAGCATGAAAAATTTTCAGCAAAGGAAATAAATTCTTCTACCCCTTTTGTAAATTCACTAGTTAAATACAGAAGAGGAAGAATTAGTACTTTTCAGTTCCATAGATACCAATCTACATTCTCAATATATCATCTTTCTGAAACTAACTTAACCAAGCATAAGGCAACATTCAAATGCAAATGGATTCATAAGTAAACAAAGAATTATTATTAAACAATAAGAAAAAAATGCAATAGGGAGAATAAGTTTTTACTTGTTCAGTTCAAGTTACAATGTGACCCTTTTTCTTAGTTAATTTTTTTGCAAATATTGTATTTTACAATGGCCACTGCAAGACTCTGCCAATTGCACTCTTCATCTTCTTCTTCTTCTCTATGCCATGTATCTCTTGTATGTGGTAGAGTTTCATGCAGAGCACTTCGGTCTGGGTTCATCTTTTAGTTTCAACATCTTCACCGGACAAAACAATATTCCAGATTGAAAATTCTAGTGTCATAGCTTGCCTAAGAGCTAAAAGATTACTCTTTTTTCCGCTGCTCTTTTTTTTTATTTGATTTTATTTTCATATATTCAATTTTGATTTTTCTCAATAGGCCACTTTTCCAAGACTACTTTTTTTTTAAATAATATATTTGTGGGCTTTCAGATTTCATTCTTGCTTCTTGTTTGCTTCAGTTGGTGGTTGATGTTAATTCTCGCTTTTTTTTTTATAATATTGATAAGCATTATATTGAATGTGAGAGTTTTACAATTCAATGAATTTATACTTTTCATACTAATATATAGTGATTGGACTTAAATCAAACGTGTTCTAAGAAACACTAACTCTATGAATAAATGTATTCAATCACAGTTACCTTTGACTTTAATTTTTCTTTTTAATTTTCATACAGTGCAGAAGTGGCCTATGAAATTGTAAATGCCGCTCCTCAATTGGCACACCACTGTGAAGCCTAGGTGAAGCCCACTTCACTAGGTACTGCTCAAATAAGAAATACGTAAAATAATAAAAGGCAAAAGGAGAAAATAAAATTAAATGCAAGTCACTCTCTTGATGAACGATTACCTATTAGGTTAAAAAATATAACAATATATATTAACATAATAGTAAAACTAATATTCTAAAATACTATATTATTATAACAATGAAAAGTATATTAAATATTTAAAAACAATATAAAAATAAACTGAAAGACAATAGACAATAGTGGTTCAACTAATAAATAGATAATGGAAGGTTAAAATTTTTTTCCAAAAAGTGGTAAAGCTTGGTAATATTTTCAAGTGACTGAGTTTTATAGAGATGCTAGACAAAAAAAGCTAGGCTATTAATTCTAGTGAAATGACGAATAAACATTAACATGTTACATACTTTCTATGAAGAAAATTTGTTCATCTTGTCATGAATCAACAAGAAATTACACAAGGTGACCTATTGACATAGAAAAATTTGTCATATACGACAGGTGAGTTTTGAATAGCGACCAGAGTGTAGTTCATGTTCTCTAAACTATAATTACATAAATTTAAACTTGAAAAATGAAGGCAGATCCTATGATGTGCATTCCCCATTTCAGTATCACAAACTTAACGACCCCAGCATGCTTAGTACCATCTTGTTTCGGGAAAACAAATTTCCTAACAATTCTATCACCTAAAGCAGCTCCAGCCATGATGATGCTCAGTATTACAACAATAGAAACTTGTAAAACCACTATGAGAAATATTTTATGACAAAGAATGTAACATATCACTAATTAACTGTTATTACTGGAATCAGAATGCAGTGTTTTATTGATTAGTTAGAATTATAGTAAAGATATTTAAGAGACCTTTCAACTCTCATAACATTCCCAATTACTCAAATGACTATATACTCTTCCCTCTACCCTATCTCATCTGTTTATACTAATCAAGTGATGAGTAGCACTTACTAATGAAAACTAATTTGTATGCTAATGAATCTCTAAAATAGACAATTCATGCCAAGTCATATAGGATGAGGGAGGAATTCATAATATTTGTGATAACTAGCAAAGATGGTCCAACATTCAGCAGGCATTATGCAGCATGGAGGATCGACCTTTATTAACCCACATTGCTGCTGATCCATAATGTGAATGCAAGTGCCATTAGGCTAACCTTGTGGTTCAACTGAGGAAAGAAGGCGACAAAAGTAGAATGAGAAAGTTGGTTGAAGAGTATGGCTAAGATCAAGAAGGAGGAAAGAATTGGAGATTTGGGAAAAAGGAAGAGGATGTCAAAGAACGAAAGTAATGTTGTGGCTTCCATGTAGTATGTACAAGAAAAATACCATTGGTGACTCAATAATTTGACATAGTTTTACTAAATGTAGGAATCAAAATGGTGATATTTAAACAATAAGAGATTAGCAGCTAAAAAAATTAGAGAGGAACCAAAATTATACCATAGTTGATACTTCCAGAAGGGCACTAGACCCCTGATGAAGCAAAGAAGCATCTAAGATTCTGAAATTAAAGCTTTCCAAAAGGACAGAATTAAAAACCAGATCGAAGAGCCCTAATAAAAAGTTGCACTAGGACCATAAAATTATAAGAATACTTCAAGGTTTCTCCTAGCAGAACAACAAAAAAGAGAGAGTAGAGCAAAGAAGCAATGGCCCCAAGGAGCAAGAGAGTAGAATAATATTACAGCTATTACAGCTAGGATTTACCTCCAATTTTTCAATTTGTTACCAAGGAGTTTAAATTCAGATCACAATGCTTCAAGCTCATCTATTACAGCTATTAATCTCTGTTATTAAAAAATAACATGCAAGACACAAAATCACTAAATACCAAATACATAAATTACTAAATTAAAACAAAGCTAATGTGTGAGGAGAGAATAAAAAACAGACAAGAAGCTTCAAGATTCTGCTATGTGTAGAGAGAGATCTCAATCTTCTATTATTGCCACTAACTAAACTAACTTCTAGATAAATATGGATCTAACTAACAAAGAGATATATTACAAATTTAAGCTTCATAATAACTCGGTATATTCAAGGTTTTTTTGCAGAAGAAAAAAGAACCAGAAAACTATCGTAAGTCATTTTTGCAGGCTCGTATGTTCTTCTAGTGAGAAAATCTACTTAGCATATTTCTGTGGTTAGAGATGATTCCAAAATAGATATGGTGAAAAAATCCTAACAGAATGGATTGGAATTTGGATTAGGGAATAGAGTACCTGCTTGAACAAATTTGGATTAGGGAATAGAGTCGACAAGCCAAATCTTCTTGCAGGTTTCTTCCACTGGAGCTTTTGTCTGTCCAATAAGATAGTGTTCAAAAATATATACATATGTATATAAATTTCATAAAATAAAATGTCACGAAAAATGAAGAATATAACTCTATCAATTTTTTTTACCTGTTTTGATATCTCACGTGCTATCAACTCTGCAATACCAGTTCCAGCCTTCATCAACCAAAAGATTAAAGTAAGAAAGGAACATTGATATCATTTCATTTTATTTCATAGACATTGTATATTCAAGCATTCTCATAAAGTTATATATTTCTAAGGTAAAATGAATAGAGCCTCAAGAAAAGGTATAAAAGGTTTTTACACTGATAATAATACATACTAAATCTTTTTTTCCCTTCTGAAATAGTAACATGACTTTGTGAAATAGAAATAATGAAACAAATTTCTCCAAGACACTAACCTCTCTAGCACCCAAAAGTAAGAAGGTATGGTCAGCTAAGGATCCCCTAACTAATTTTAAGGAAGCAAGCAATCCTTCTAATACCATAGATGTTGTACCCTGAAAATAAACCAAAGAAGATTAGTCATTATGTAACCTTAAATTAGAATAAGCAACTGTATTAACATTTGCTACCTGAATATCATCATTGAAAACAAGATGAGATGAACTGTATTTTTCAAGCAAATCGAATGCATTATGATTCGCGAAGTCTTCAAACTGAAGAAGAACGAGGAAAATCAGGAAAACATTTGAAAAAAATATAGAGATTGGAGTGTTGAATCTGATATACCAACAGTCATTGAACTTTTCGATCGAAGATTCAAGAATTGGAATGCAAACCATACAATGCTTGATTTAATTCTAAAATCTAAAGCATTTTTCAGAGGCCAATGTCTTAATTAATAGATTTAAACCCTAAATTATGAATTCAGTGAGAAGAAACTTATCCAATCGTGAAAACACAGGGTTGATGTTTAGACATTAGAATAGCGAAATCGAAACCCTAAAACACTGACGACAAGACTTATCAAAAGCGTTTTTTGTCCATCTCTGCCTTTTCCTTCTTAGCTTGCTGCTTCTGTTTCTCCGACCTCTCTCTCTCCCGTTTTTGCACACATAAAAGATCAACAGAATTGGGCTTTGAAGAAGGAGAAAGAGAAAGGGAAAGGGAAAGGAAAAGAGAAGGGGAGAGATACCTTGATGTAGACGTTCTCTTTGGCCTGCTCCTCTTCACTGAGAACTCTACCTTTGTCACTGTAGAAGCGAGAGAAAGCAAGCGAGATGTTGAGTCCAGAAGACAACGGCGATGGCACCGAAACTGGAGAAGACGACGATGACAGCTGCGAGTCTAGAAGATGATGGCGATGGCATCGAGATTGGAGAATACGAGGACTGTTAAGGGGGAGAAGTGTAGCTCAGTAACTGTTTGAGAAGGTGAGAATGGTGACTAGTGAGGGTGAGTTAGGGTTAGTGAGGGTAGAGTAATTTAGTAAATATTTTAAATTAGCGACCGATTTACCGACTGATTAGTTATAATATTATTATACCGCGGTCGCTAAATTGGTCACTATCTTAATTATTAGCAACTGATTTAGTGACCATCAGCTTAGCGACCGAGTTAGCGACCAATCTTTTTCAGCTTATTTTTCTATTAGTTGCAAAATCGGTAGCTAAATTAAAAAATAGCGCCCGATTTTGTGACCAACACTCTCAAGCATTACTTCTTCATTTCAGTTGCTAATTCGGTCGCTAAATTAAAAAATAGTGACCGATTTTAGCAAGCAACTTTATGTTACTTGTATAAAAACCTTATCGGTCGTTAAATTGGTCACTATTAGTGACCAATTACTTTGGTCACTAAAATTTGTCGCTGATTGTAATTTAGCGACCGATTTAGTGACTACCGTTTTTCTGGTCCTTAAAATCTTATATCGGTTGTTAAATCCGTCGCTATTAGTAACTAATTTTTTCGGTCACTAAAATCGGTCACTATTCTAAAACTTTATTGTAGTGTATGTTCAAGCAACCAAAGAATTTACATCAGCCCCAGTGAAAGAATGCTTCGAAACTATGAAGGTGGAGAATTTTTCTCCAAATTATTTTACTTTGGATATATATACCCGTAACTTAAGTTAATAGATATTAACATGTTTATTAAATATGTGAAATAATAATAAATATATGTAATAGTAATAAATATATGATCTGTCCCGTATAAAATTCATTAACTGAATATTACCCGGAACAAGTTCAATTTTAAAAATGATATCTTCAAAGTATAATCCTTTCCTATCTATTTTTTCCACGTGACCCAGGAGACATATAACTCAGAAGAGACCCATTCAAACAAACCGATAAGAATTTAAAGTGTAACTAAATAAAAGCATCACCCACCAACGTGGCTAATAAATCAAAAATTGATTATACTTGAAGAATGATCAATAATGCTACTTCTCCATCTATAACCGAGTCATGAAAGTACGATAAGGCATAACCAGAGAACACATTGATACTACGAGTGATTAGGTTTTGTTAACACTGATACTACTTCACCCCATTCTTTTTGTTTCCATTCTCTTTTTAGCAGAAATCGGACCATGACCAACGTACAACTTCTTCCTCCATCGACAGCAGAGGAACTGTTACCCATGGTTGTTGCGTTATAGGCAAAAAAAAAAAAAATCAGAGGATGGTCGAGCAGTTGGTCCAGCACAATGGTAATGCCAATGTCAATAATAATGGTAAATTGAATAGACCCTGAGTTTTCAAATGCCCATGAACTTCACTCTTCCCACACCCCTGAAGCTTTATGATGGACTTGGGACCCGAACATGCATGTCACAAAATTTCATTCAATGATGTTATTGGATGGTCTTTCATACCCTATCTTATGTCATTCATTTTCGAGCTTTTTAGATGGTGCTGTTTTACTTTGGATTTTCTCTTTGTCTCCAAATTCTATTTCTACCTTTCAAGAGTTTGCCAACCTTTTCACGAACAACTGTCTAATTAAGATATATGTCCATGATTCTGATACTTGAGTGCGATCAAACAACTAAACAAGGTCAATATGAAAGCCTTCGAAACTACATGGCGAGGTTCAACAAAATAGAAATGGAGATCTCTGACCTCAATCCTAAAGTCCACTTTCATGTTCTTAAGAGTGGTCTTTGTCTTGAAAAGTTTCAAGAGGCCGTTGCTATTGCCAAGCCGAAGACATTGGCCAAATTCTGCAAAAAAGATGGTCAACAAAATGGAAATAAAAGAGCTCTGACAAGCTTGATGGGAGGGAGAAACAAAGCCCGAACAGATTGCAAAGGAATATTTTGTTCTTGAATGTCGTTGTCATGGAAGCCCTTACCACGTCTTGAGAGATAGATCATCTTGTCTCTAAGTCTTTTAGGCCTCATTTTCTTGAAGTAATTGTAAGGATAATAGTTGCTTAGTGGATTCTGGCTTGGAAGAATAATCAGATTTGGAGGCTCAAATCTTGAAGGTGGATTTCTCCAATCAAGATGATAAGAATCATTACAAGAAACTCGACAAAAATTGTTGTATTTACTAGCGGATTTACCAAAAAAAATTCACGGTAAATTTATTACCATCAGATTTACCAACAGATAACTTCAAGCGATAATAAACTCACTAGTAATGAGTTATCGACGAATCTTTTAGTCTACTGCAAATTACCAATAGCGGTTTTCATCTCATAATTTGCAAATTTCTGAGATCCGTCACCAATAAACGAGGTTTCAAAAGTTTATTATTATCGGATTTTTTCACAGTAAATTGGACGGTAATATGTTATTTATAAATTAATTAATTCATACCGGCAGATTTTCCAACGGTAATCATTATTTGTTTTTAATTTTTAAAATGGCTATACAGAATTGTAACCTAATACATCGTAATTAATATGTCAAAAATTAATATTCAAATCCGAATTGATGAAAATCAAATATTATTTTTCATTAAAATAGTCAACTACAATGTAAAATGACAAATATAGAGAAGAAAAAGCTAAATAGATAAACGACAATACTGTCAAACAAAGCAAAACAAAACCCTAATGACTATAGGTCCTAATAATCATCATCAGCATCGTCCCCCTGGTCTCACGGCAGCGATGGTCTAGGTGGTATTGTCAATGCCTGTATTAGTGTTGTATAGAGGATGAGGAGCCCCTCCAGCAGCAGTGTTGCCCCTAGGGCGCATCTATTCTTAGTAGATGGTCATCTGCTACTGCATCCACTGGATCTGCTCTAACTCCTACCTGAGCTCCTGCCTCAGGGACTCTGTCCCTGCATCTCTAGCATTCCTCTTTGCCATATGTGCAAGGAGCTCATTATGCTTCTCCTCAGCCAGATGCAGCTGTTGACCCTGATCCTAAAGGCTCTGGGTCAAGCTATGAACTTGCTCATGTAAATCAACGTCCTGGGAATCTACAGGGCTAGTGGTTGAGGTGGACGAAGCCCTTAAGGTGGAAGTACGAAGGTTGCTGACGAAGAATGATCCCAGCCTGTAACATTGTTCTTCTACAGCGTGGATGCGGTTTGGCGCCACATCGTATCAAGATTGACTACGGAAGCAGATGAATTATTGACGTCCTCCCTATTCTGCTGAGATTGCTGGATCGATGCCTCCAAATTCTACGTGGATAATTACTAACACATGACATGCAATTGTTAGGACGGCAACTATATATAGTCAACATTAATTGAAAATGATTATATGTTATGAAATAAATTAGAACGATTACTTACATAATAATCGTCAAATAGTTGATAGCAAATCTCTCCTTATTTTCCTTCATCTTATGAGTGTATTTGAAGACTTCGCCATTGTCACCTCATGATCCGACGACTTAGAATGCACATACTTAATGAATAGGTTAAATCAAGTGACAATTAATTTAAAAATCAAAGATAAAATAAACTTAATATATTAAAATAAGTTATATACCATTCTGGCCTTTTTCTTCATAAAAATTCCTGAACAAAAATAGATACCTCACCAAACATAATTTTCAACTCTTACGAACTAAACAAATTTAACGGTATATACATAATTCAACAAATGTTTTTAAATGATTTTAACAAAAAAAAAAAACCCTCAGAATTTTTTCTTAATTCAAATACCTCCACCAAGTTTAGAAATTTCAATTTTTACAAAGTAAATAACTGCAAGCATAAACAAAAACAAGCTTTCATTCAAGTAAATATCAAATTCTAGCCGTTTTAGTGTGTATTCCTTTATTATTTCGTAATTTTCAACAAATAAGAATTTCAAGAAGATACTACCTAGACAACCTTCTTCCACTTCCACCCTAAAAGTTTATCTTAAAAAAATTAAGTCCCAAATAAAATCTAAACAATTTAATATATTCAGAGATAAAGAACTAATCCAAACACTACACGTATAACCCACGAAATTAAATATAACGGCACGAACAATTCACGATTAAAAGTACACCAAATTCAAAGAAAATAACAAAATCCTAAAAAACAAATTAAGTTAGTAACTTTACTAAATTTCGTAAAGTAACATATGGAATATAAATAATCCTAATTACCTTAAATGTTATTAAAGCTCCATAAATAACATAATCTAAAGTAAATAAAAATTTTATTAAATGAAACAAAATCACAAGTGAAATCAATATATAAATATTCAAAGCATAGACATACCCAAAAATTACTATGTAATTAAAGTTAGATAAATTAAAATATTGAACTTAATTAAATTATTCTAATTACCTTAAATTTTATTAAAATTCTATAAATAATATAATAATATAATCTAAAGTAACTAAATTTTTATTAAATAAAACAAAATCATAACTCTAATCATTATGTAAAAATTGAACACATAAAATTTTGATTAATTAATATATCGAACCTAAATAATTTTAATTACCTTAAATTTTATTAAAAAACTCTATCAATAACATATTCTAAAGTAAATAAAATTTTATTAGATGAAAAAAATATAATTATTAAAAGAGGATAATACAATTTAAAAATAATTTTAATTTAGCCCTATTAAAAAATAAATTAATTAAATTTGTAAAAATACATATAAAAAAAATTTGGATGCTAGTGGGCGGTTTAGGCACGATAGTGGTGGTGGCGCAAGGGTGGCGGCAGTGACGAATCTGGTAGCTAAAGAGGAATAGGGTTAAAGTTTAGGGTTCAGGGACTAAAATGGGTCATTTAATGCAAAGTTAATGACTAATTTGGTGCATCTACAATAATGACATAACGGATGACACATAGACGAATAATATTGCAACACATGATACAAGCTGACACGTGGCTAAATAATATTGTCACATAAGACACAACCATCCACATCAACATGTCACGTGTCACTTATAGACCAATCATCATACAATTACACATGACTAAATCATGAAGTGACTTATGTCACTAACGGTCCACGTCATCAAGCCACGTCAGCACACCGTTAATGTAAAATGGGTCAGGGACTAACGTGGTGAACTTTTTCCAATCTTAGGAATGTAATTAGAGTAATTACAATCTCAAAGACAATTTTAGTGTATGCTGCCAATCTAAAGAACTACTTTGGGGCTTCTCAGGGTTTGGGTTTGTAACAAATAATTTAGAATAGAGGTAAATACCAAATTGGTATCCGAAAGATTTTGACACTGACAAAATTGTATCTGACATTTGTTCTTGACAAAATAATCCCTTAAAGATTTTAAAATTTGACAAGCGTACCCCCGAGCTCGTCAGAGCAAATCTCCGACAAGCACCTTGCTGACGTGGCCACCGTATTTTGCTGAGATGGTAAAAATCCTCCCCAACCCTAATCCCTCCCCTCCCCAACGCACTTCCCTCTCCCTTTCCAATGCACTCTCCCTCTTCCTCCTCCCGAATGCACTATCCCCCTCCTCAACGCACTCTTCCCTTTCTCATTCTCACACATACACTAAAATTATCAACAGCAAACTACCAAGAGTCCTACTCCAAATGAGAATGGATAAATGGCCGTGTGAAAGGTTCTCCTCTTAGTTTCTATTATGATGGCAATGAAAACTTAAAAATCTATTCATAAGCTTTACAACTAAAGGTAAAAATCTCTCATCTAGCCACATTTCCTATTTTATTATTAAGAAAGTACCACATTCAGAAGGATCCTTCTATATCCAGTACCAAACTCTAAACACAATTCACTGTCTTCCAAAGTGACTCAGAGATCGTTGCTTTAATGGATAAATGCTTACCCACAGCAATTTTAGAAAAAAAAAATGAGAAGCCACAAATTATATTCCTTTTTATTATTGTTGTTCTTCTTCTTTTGAAAAGGTTGAGAAGCACGGCACGCAGAGGCAGAGGCGGAGGCAGAGAAGGCAAGTCACGGTGGAGCCAAGACGGCTGCTTCAACACATACAGAAGAGGCACGGCAAGGCAGCGACTGGCAGCGATCAGCGAGCAAATACGAGCGACAAATGAAGGTGAGTAGCCAACTGTTGCAAGTGTAAGAACCGTAACTAATCAACCGGTTAATTAAGTGATTATATTGCCCATATTAGACTCCGCAAAGTTGGAGTGAGAATTTGAGGATTTAAAGGTGATTTTCGGACTCAGTAGGTCTTTTTGAGTCAGAAAAAGTATTTTCTGCGAAAAACCGTAAAAAACCGCAAACTGGCAGTTGAACCGATTCAAGTTTGCCCGGTGCTGCGCGAAAAAAAGTGGAAACAGTCAAGAACCTTAGAAAAATACTAGAAATGGAAAACCGGGCGTTAATTTTAAAGGTTTGGCCCGAAGTTGGGGCAACGGACTAAAAACGCTAACGGGTTAGACCGGGCCCCAGTTGGGCCCAAGCCCAACATATATAAGAGTTCATTTAATGAACCCATGCAGCCACAACACCATTAAACACACACACACTCAGCAGCAAAGAAAAGAAAGAAGAGGAAGAAGAAAATACTATTCACCCGCCTCTTCTCTTCGTGATATCTCGAGCTACGGTGCTCCGATTTGTGTGTCGTCAGTAGCTATGCGTTCTTTGCGAAGAGCTCTACAAAAATCATATAAGAAACTAGTAAGGAAAGCTCGAATCTCTCTCAGTTTCTCTCTTCAAAATTTTGGGTATTTAGGGCTTTTGATTTAGTGAGTTTTTGTGATTTTGGATGTTTAGGTTCACTCTAATCCTTGCTTAGCATTGTGTTTTGGCTACCAAAACGGTTGGACAAGGTGAGAGGCTTTGAACTCTTGTGAAATTTTGATTTATGTTAAGCGCTAGGTTGATTTATGGTGGCTTGTGCATATATAGTTTGATTATTATGAGTTTGGGAGCTTTTGGAGCTTGTTGGTGCTTGTTGGAGCTATATTGAAAGCTTGGTTTAGGTTTGAGAGTTTGCTTGTGCTCAATTTTGAGTTTTGGATGTATTAGGGATCAGCCAAGGTATGGTTTCAGTTTTTTCTATGTAGTATATAATATTTATGGACACTTAGGCTAGTGACCCATAGGATAAGTTTGAATTTAAATGGTTATTGAGTTGTTAAATGATGATATGTGATGATTTATGATGAATTGATGATTGTTGAGTTTGATTATGATTATTGATAGTGATATGATGAGGATGAATGATTTGTGAAGTTGAGAAGTGAGTTGTGTTGGTGTATGTGATATTTATGTTGATGAATTGGTAATGTAGTTAGAAAAATATTAATGAAGTTTGATATATGTGGTATATTGATGTTGAGATTGAGGATGAGTAAAGGTGAACGAAAATGTGGTAAGTTTGGTGTAATATGACATAAAGGGTTGATCTTGATGATAAATAGAGATTGGAAATGGTTTCGTATGGTTTTGGTGAACTTTGTTCGATCATAACTTTTGCCTCATTTTTCAAAATTGATCGGAACTTGTTTGAGATCAAAGCTTGTTGAAAACCCTTCAATTTGATATAAAGTTTGTAAAATTTGGGTTTTTGTAGAGGAAGTTATGATCATTCAAAGTTGGTGTTAAAAATCTGAAATCCTGCAAAGTTGCAGAATTTCAGGATTTTTGATATATGCGCACACACAGTCTTGTGCACATGCACAACCCTACGAAAATCTTAATCTGTGCGAACGCACATACCTGTGCACACGCACAGGCAGGAAAATGCGTTCTGCTTGCAGCGTTAGCACACACCTGTGCACATGCACACGTTGGGGAGGCCAGTCTGTTGGGGGCGCTGGCACAGGTTGTACGAGTGAACAAACTTTGTAAATTTTGACTCCTGTGCGTACGCACACCCCTGTGCATACGCACACGTTTTAAAACTCTCCAGAGCGTGCGCGCGCACACCCTTGTGCGTACGCACACTGACGTGGCGGAAATTGGCGAGTTAAGAAATTATTATAAGAGATACGTTGCAAGTATAGTTCTTAACCAACTAAAAATCCACTTATCAATTTAGAAGGGTTTTCACAAAATTAGAATTAAAATACTGGGAGTATGAATCCCAGGTCGTCTCCCAACGAGTTACAGAAAGATGTGCTATTTTATTAATCAGGTGTTTTCCAAAAGGGTTTGAATTTGATAGACAGGAAATTAAATCAGAGAATTTATGTAATTTAAATAAAAACCTTGACCGGGAGTAGATTAGTCGGAAATCCTATCCTTGTTGGAGTTCTCCCAAGATCAATTGATAATTGAAGGTTGTCTGCTCAGTTATCCTTTACCAGATAAAGGAAAGTCAAGCAAGTTGGAAGTCAGTTTCTATTCACAAGTTCTAATCCTCTCCCTTGGGAAGGACTAGTGTCAGTGATTAGAGGGCGACCCAACGCTAAACCCAATTATAATTTTACTCTTGAGCATTCCAACTCAAGGTTCTCCTTTCAACCAACTCCCAATCAAGTTATGGAACTACTCGCTCATTATGAATGTAAAATTCACGAAATAAGAAAGGGAAATAAAGAAAGACGTGATAAATAATAATCAAAAGGATCAATAAAAAAATAAAAATAGTTTTTGTATTAATAAATTCTAAAAATAATCCAATAGTAACTCTGAATAAATTAAGGATATGAAAGAGTAAGTAACAAGTAAGGAAACAAACTAGAATGATGAAGTCTTGACGGAGGTAATAACTCTTCTCAATATCCCAATCCAAAAAGCAATAAAATCAAAAATCCTAAGAACTATGAATGTGTAGAGAGAAAACCTAATGGAGGAGTAAATTCAGATCTAAAAACTAAAATTATACCAAATGAATGTTGTTCTTGGTCTCTGCATGTTCCCTGGCTCTAATCTGCTTTTCTGGGCCAAAAACTGGGTCAAAACAGGACCCAAAATCGCCCCCAGCGAATTCTGCAGATTCTGCAGATCGTGCACGTCACGCAATCGCGTCATCCAGCGTTTTGCCTTGCCACGCGTGCGCGTCGTCCACGCATTCGCGTCACTTGTGCAGTTTCCAATCCATGTGTTCGCGTCAGGCACGCGAACGCGTCACTGCAATTTCCTCTAATTCGCGCGGTCGCGTGAGCCATGCGTTCGCGTCGCTTCTCGCTGGTCATCTCCTCAATTTCTTGTGTTCCTTCCATTTTTGCAAGCCTCCTTTCCAATCTCCAAGTCATTCATGCTCTATAAAGCCTGAAACACTTAACACACAGATCACGGCATCGAATGGAATAAAGGAGAATTAAAATACATAATTAAAAGTCTCTAGGAAGCAAGTTTTCAACCATGGAGTAATTTTGGGAAGGAATTGTAAATACATGCTAATTTAATGAATAAGTGGGTAAAGATTTGATAAAACCACACAATTAAACACAATATAAATCATAAAATAATAGTTTATCAACCTCCCCATACTTAGACATTAGCATGTCCTCATGCTTAGTTGAAGGAGATAAAATAAATGAGCAGGAACACATAAAACTCATGTTATGCAATGCAACCTATACATATGGATGCAACTATATGATTCTTGTCCACTTGGTTAAAAGTAAATAAGCTCTTCAAGACAATCACAAATCAAATTCCATTAATGCAATTCTTATATAGTAACAACAGATAAAAATGCAAGAAGGTAGCTCATGAAAGCAAGGAACATAGAATTTAAGCATTGAACCCTCACTGATGATGTATGTACTCTCTAATCTCTCTAGTGTATAGGGTAATCACTCTATCCTTCTCTAATCATGCTTTCTAATTTTTTTTGTTCTTCACCTAACCAATCAACAACATTTAATGTACCAATGCAAACATCATGAGGTCTTTTCAAAGTTGTAATGGGGCCAAGGTAAGGGTAAGGGTACATATATGGCTAAGTAAGCTTATAAATTGAATCTTTAATTAACCCAAGCTTTCATCTAACACACATATATATATTCTATAGGGAAAATTAATATAAAGGACCATTAATAAAACTTAATTAATAAAAAGGATTATTAATTTTAAAATTATTAAAAAGGACTAATTTATATATTATTAAAAATAAAAACAAAAAAAATAAAAAATGAAAAGACAATAATATCCAATAATCTTTCTTCTCCTTCCCCTTGTTTTCTTTCCCCATCTTCTTCACCCGTTCTCAAACCCACTCCATATCCAACCTAAGGGAAACGTCGGTGGCGCGCGCTTGAGAAGATTCGCCAAAGGTAGAATCGTCGTATCAGAGGCGGAATCGATGCCGTCTTCGTCGTGCCAAAAGAGATTCGTCTTCATCACCATCCAGCAAAGTTGTCAGAGGCAAAATCGTCATCTTCGGGCAGAATCATCTTCTGAAGCTCGTCGCCGGCGGTGAAACTCATTCGTCCCTCGTCGACCATCGCTCCTTTGACTCCTCCAGTCGCTCGCAGCAGCAAGCCCCACCTGAAGCTCCCCAAAGCCACACGCTTATTTCAGGTTCAAGTCCCTGCCTTAAGCTTTTGAGCTATATTAGTATCCTTGAAATTAAAAATTGTATAGCTTTTAAGGTGAAAACTGCAATACATGATGAAGTTTGAACATTTTCAATTCATGAATAAGATTTTAGTGTGATCTGGAAATGCCTTAATTCAAACCTGATGATGCTATTAGTCACTGTTTTGTTTTACTGATTATGCGATTTTCAATTTTGTTTCTTTCAAGTTATAAGGGCATATGCATTAAACAAAATCTAAGTTACAGTTTTTTTAATGAATATAGTAGTGCATTATTGATGTTAAGAGCGTTATCTTTGGCCCCAGTAAGAACTCTAATAACACTTGTTGTCTATATTGAAAAATACATTAATGAATGAATGAATCTGAATTTGAAGGGTTTATGTTCAAGGTGTGTTTGGTATGAGGCTGAAAATAAAGATGGATCAGTTTTTGTTTCTAAACTTGTGTTCTAAAATTTTTCATGGACTTTAAACACAATGCTTTGGCGTTGCTTATGATTGTAGCATTTCTTTCTATTTGTCTAATTAGAAGAACCTAATTATATGTCATGACTCTTAATTATGTTTACACAAAAAAATGCAGGATTTCAAAGATAAAGAGCTTACTTCAACAATTTGGTCTAATAAAAAGGGTCATGTGGTAAGTATCACTACTAGCCTTTAGGTGGCTACAATTTAGTGACCTAAAATAATTTATATTGGTTATAATAATAAAAGTTTATGGTGATTGTTTTGCCAGAGAATTAACTAAAGTTCTTGATTTCACTTTGTACTTTGTTTCTACAGGCTCAGGCAAGACAGCAAGGAGAATACGAGACTCTCCACCGTGACTTAAATATTGGATTTGGTAAATGGGATTTTAGTCTTTTGGATCTTGAAAACCCATTTCCAAATAATGAAGCTTCTGTCCATCTTCTTTGGCATAGAGAGGAAGATTTGATGGTGCCTGTTATAGTGCAACGATACATCGCCGAAAATCTTCCCTGGATTCAGTATCATGAACTCAAAGGATCTGGTCACTTGTTCCTTTATCTTGATGGTATGAGTGATACTATCATTAAGTCACTTTTAGGTGCAAAGTAGGCTTCTATGTTATGGTTAGTGACTGTTCTGTTCTGACTTCTCCCTATCTGAAAATTCAAAGAGTTGATTAGAGTGAAATGTATTATCTACATTGAAATATCATTGAGTACACATGGCTGTAGGGAGAATCAGGTTACTTTCAAACATGAATTCTATCTCTTGCTTGAAAACAGATTGAAAGAGAAGCTGAAATGTTTCTCTACAGCCTCATTGAGTCTATGAACCTGAATTGATTTGAAATATGAATTTCTTTTTGATGAGTGTGATGATCATTGTCCATGATTATTAGTAACTAGAAACTATCAAGGCTATCAATGAAGCATAAGGAATAATGGTATGAAAACATTAGAGTGGTCTAATTTTACTGGAAGACTGGTATGGAAGCACAATTATTCATTGGATCTTTGACTTGTAATGAAAATATCAATTGAAAATTTTATAAAAAGTGTTTCTTTTTCTAAGATTGTTTTGTTTAAATATGAGCAGAGTTACACAATTTTCGTATAAAATTGCAGAGTTTGTGCAGAAAATTACAGAACATTAGTGCAAAATCATAGAAAAAATTAAATTGCAGATTTTTATTTACTAAGTGCAGCAACTTTAATGCAGAATTGCACAATAGAACTAAAGCCAAACCTGTTGCATAATTCAAGTGCATATCTGCAGAAACGCTATTAAAATCAATGTAAAACTACAAAATTCAAGTGTAAGATTACACAAATTTAATTAAAAATCAAAGTAAAACTATAAAGTTTAAGTGTAGATACAATTAAGAAACTCAGCAGAATCACCTAATATGCATAACTTAAGAAAAACCAATATTGCAATTCTAAATGTGACAATCTATAAAATTAGAACTACCTAAAAAAAATTCATATTTTTTCCGGATTAGGATTTCTACATTTAGAACGATTATGACCACTCTGATCACATCGGCTACATTTGTAAACATGCACATCTTGAAATTGTGACTCTCGACGCTTCTTGCATGGTCTTCCCGGAGGACGAGTTGTTGTAGGTGGTATAAGAAAAATATTATTCTCCCAGTCTGTTAGGGTCAGGTTGTTGACATCAGGCATGTCATGAGTTTCAATTGGGATCATACTGCTCGCATAAATCTTTTCTTGTGAACTTTTCAGATAGCACTCCTCTACATAGGTGTAGATGTTGCCATGTAATAATTTAATTGCAGCACAAGCATGTGGACATGGAATTCCAGTCATTTGCCATTCAAGACATGTACATTCTTTGCGTAGTAGATTCACACATACATCAACATTTGACCCTCTAACCATAACATTATGATCTCCATATCTCACTGCTTTAAGAAACTCACTTCTAGCTACATGCTCCATCAATATTTTATCAATCTTTGGCCCAACTTCATTCTTCCATTTAGTCATCTCTAACTTTGCAGTATATAACAGATTTGCAAGTTTGTCTCTATACTCTGTCATTAAAGCACAAATACTATGAGTCCTCTCTTTTCTTATCCATGAATTAAATAATTCAGCTACATTGGTAGTTATGAGGTCCCATCGTCGATGAGGGAATTGAGACTTTGCCCATTTGTTAATATCTCCTTTAGTCTCTAACCAATTTGCAAGTTCTGGTGAAAATGCACGAAGTTGTTCCACAGCTTCTGTAAACTCTGTGCCAAAACGGGTATAACAAACTGCGTCTAGTAGTTTTTTTGCATCTTTTTTTACTTCACCGCGTATTCCCCTCTGTAACTTTTTAGTTTCTGCACAAAAATTTTGTTTCACATGTCGATAACAATAAGCATGTCTATCCCTGTCATATACTTGCTCCACAACTGCAATAATTGATGGATGCCTATCAGATATTAACGTAACTGGAATTGACCCAGTTAGTTCTTTCAAATTAGATAGGAACCAAAGCCAATTCTCATTATTTTCAGCACTAACAATTGCATACGCAATCAGAAATAAATCATTATTTGCATCGCATGTAGAGGCAGCTAGAAGAGTTCCCTTGTATGGACCACTTAAGTGGCAACCATCAATAAATAATATAGGCCTTGCTTCACGAAGAAAACCTGTCACACAACACACATATGCAACAAAAAGCTTTTCAAATTGATAGCTAGGAGAGCATGTCCATTTTGCAACTGTTTGTGGATCAGTTTTCACTAAACGATTACATATCCAAGGAATTAGCATATATGAATCTTTAGGTACGCCATTAATTTCAGCTAATGCTTTCTCCTTTGCAGTCCAAGCTTGGTGATATGTTAGTGAAAATCCGTATTCCTTGAAAATATCATTTCGTATGTCATTAGGCAACTTGTCAGGAGTTAATCTCAACTTGTCGACAATAATTGAAGACACCAAATTAGATCTGAAAGAGTGAGTACTCTCCAATACATCTTGAGCTGAGTGCTTATGATTCTTGATAAAATGTCTCACTACGAGGAACGAAGTATTTTTTCCCATAGCATAAGCCGACAATTTCCACGGACAACCTTCAACCTTGCAGACACAAATTATTTTACCCGGACTGTTCTTTAAGAACTTGTATGTAAACTTATGAGTAATACCATATTCAAACAAGCTTTCCTCAGCTTACTTGCATTTTAAAAAATCTATCCTTCTTCCTTTATAAGATCATTCCACTTAGCAGAGCCATTGATAATCTGAGGTGTAGGGACAAGTTGGGTTGTACATAGAATTGGTGTCAATGGATTTTGACCATCAATATTAGTAACGACATCGACTCCTTGAGTTGAATTACTTGATAGTGTACTAATCATAAAAAAATTAAATTAATTTCATAACAATTCACTAATCACTAATATAAGAAAATTTATAAAAAGATAACCCAGTTGGAATACATACCTGTCATGAACGTTGTCGTCCTTGTCCTCATGAGGTGCAATATCATGGTTAGTCTTTTCTACCTCCATGATATATACATGAGCTGTATCATCATTGAATGTGATCAATTGGTTAACACTATCAGTATCAATGAGATCTATGAGTTGAGATTGGTTAAACTTGACTGTGTAGGTAATGCGTTTATTCTGCATATTTTCCTTGGTTCGAAGCCATATCTTATGCATTAAATTTGAATGCGTGCATCCTTCTTCAATTAGCTCTCCTATGATTTTTCCTCCATGATAAATAATTTTCTGGCTTGGTACAACTTCAATATTACCTCCAATGTGAAAATAACAAAAAATTTGTCGACGAACAGTAGATTCCATGTCTATGCAAAAATATAAAACAATAAATAACCAATAATGAGGGAAGAGACATTAAAATCTAAAAATGAATTTGAAAGAAATATATTACTCAATAGCAATGTTTCTGCAAGGATATACTAGAAAATCAACTTACCTGCCAGGAGTATACTCATAGGTACTCCCAGGTCTTAAGTTTTGTGATTGACAGCAACAAATGTCTCTATGAGTTATAGATGAAGAATAAGGATTTGAGTGTCATAGATAATTAGAAAAAAAATTATGTTAAAAAAAAGAAATAAATGAAAAAATAATGTAAGGATATATTTGTCTCTTCACAAAAAAAAATTTGGTCCTTTTTTTTAAATATTAAAAAATAAGTCTTTCTAAATAATTTTAAAATTAAAGGTCCTTTTTAATAATTAAATTTTCCTAATGGTCCTTTATAATAATTTTCCCTATTCTATATAACTTAAATTTCATACCTAACTACCCAAAATTTCCCTTTCACATTCCTTACTTATGTATCAACTTTTATTTTAATTTTATCATATATGCATTGATCCTTGAATTTTAACTTAGCATTGGGGTAATTTTGTCCCCTTATTTATTCATTGAATATTTTTGGATTTTTTTTAACATAAACACAGCTTATCAATGCACATAGAATTTTAATTTTTCTTTTATAGTTTCACATGAGTAGGTACCCAAATTCCTATTATATTATCATGACACATTCCCTTATTATATTTTGTTCCTACAATCTTCCCATACTCAATTAACACACAATTCTATCTCAAGCTAACCAAAAATTCAATTGGGATATATAATTGTTTTTCCGCTTAAGGCTAGTGATGTGGTAAAATAAAGAACAAATGGGATTTAAAGGCTCAAAGTGGCTAACAAAGGTAATTGAAAGGGTAGGCTTATTTGGGATAAGTGAGCTAAACAAATAATGGCCTCAATCATATGCAAGCATATAAATATATTAAACATTGGACATATAGGATGAAACAAAATATAGATTACAATCATAGAGAAGTAAACACACAAGAATAAAATAATTATGGTTAAATAATGTAACCATGTATTTAGGCTCAAAGTCTCACAGGTTGTGTGTTCTTTAGCTCAAAAACTATGTTCCAAATACAACTTCAAGAAAATTTAACATAAAAGTTTTGATTAAAATTAGTGAAATTTTGTTCTAAAAATAGAGTCTTAGAAGAAACTTATTATCTTTTCAATCAAGTAGAACATGCATGCAACTAACCTATTACTATACAATTTATCCTATTCTACAAAAGAAAAACTAACTAAATATCCTATTTTATTGGTGTTAGGGAAGAGAAATTACCTCCGGAAGTCAGGTACTGACCGACCTCCCCACACTTAAGGCTTTGCACCATCCTTGGTGCCATCTGTCAGGAACAAAGGTGGGTTGGTAGCAGTATCTCCACAGTCGGGACCGTCATGGCTCCCTGTGCTGGTAAATAAAGTGGAGTCCGGGGTGTTTGGGTCTTTGTATTTTCCCATAAGTAGCTCCTTGAGGTATGTGAATCGGCGCTTGTTACAGTGCTCTCTTAGCTTTGCTTTGTGTTCCTGCCGATCCAACCTCTCAAGTATCTGATGGAGCAGTTGGTTTGGTATGGGTGCTTGTGGTGTTGAAGGAGGAATGTCTTCAGCCGGTTCAGTAGGCTGGCTTGTAGTGGCTGCTAGAAGTCTGATATATTTTCCGTTAGGGACGTACTGATCATCCCGTGGGAGCATAGCTTTGGTGTCTCCAGCTCTGTAGGAGACTCCGGCTGCTGAGACGAGATCTAAAACCAAGGCGGGAAAAGGTAAGTTGCCCGCAATTTGTACATGTCCCATAGCATTCCGGATGTGTCTTGGTAGGTTCAGAGGCTGGTCTGTAAGAATGCACCATAGTAGAACAACCATGTCTGCAGTGAAGGAGGACTCGTGGGTACTCGGAAAGACGTAATGAGATATAATCTGTGCCCACACGCGAGCCTCCAAGGTAAGTGCAGAAGCCAATATTCCCTTAGATCGGGAACGATGGTATCCGTAGATCCATCTGTTGCCAGGTAGTGCGATAACTCTGAGAACAGCATCCCAGTCAAATTGGTACATCTGGTGCTTGAGTACGGCCTCTTGAAATGTGTCCTGTCCTTCTGGAGTAGGGGGAAGATCTAAAGCTCGCTGAATGGCCTCTTCTGTAATGGGGACTTGCTTCTGTCGGACATAGACAGACTGCAGGGTTGGCAGGTGAAAATTAGAGTAGAACTCGACTACCCAGGAAAGATTAACCTGCCGTGGCTGTCTCTGTAGGAAACTCCATTGTCTTCGTTCAATTTGCGGCTCAACAAATTCAGCAATACTGGTCGGGAGGATAAGAAGGTATTCATTGTTGTAACTCCTTTCTGCCAGGATGGGGAACATCTGCTCACAGTAGCGATTGGTAAATCGCGCAGTGTCCTTTGCTGGGAAGGCTTTCTCTTTTTTATCAACCTTTATAATCCTCTTAATTCTTTTTTTTTTTTGAGGGCTTAACTGCAGTTGAGGATGGCTCTGCCACTAATGCCCCTTTTGTTCCTCTTCTTGCTGGTGGTTTGGGAGTAGCTTTCTCCTTTCCTTTCTTGGTGGCCATCCTAAAAGAAAGAAAAGAGAAAGTAGGTTAAAATGTCAAGGGTTAGAGCAAGGAAGAGAATGGGAAAGGTGGTAATCAATGCACATTAAAAGATGAATGATGTTAACACATGGTCATGACTACATGTGAAAAATCATCAACGGAAATATAGCAAGTGCACATGATGACAATTAAATGCAAGGTGTTTATTGGCATGCAGACAAAGGCATGAGTAGCATAGATCAAGCATTCAATGTTCAAGTTAGATTACCAAGCTTTTCAAACTAATAACCTGTTTGTAATGACAATTATATTGAATTAATATGATATGAAAAAGGGTTTTGTGAAAACCAAGTATTTTAGAGTAGTAGGATAAAAGATATCGAAAAACAGTGCACAATGCCATACGGGCGTTTTCACAAACACATAGCATGCATGGTAAATAAGCTAATGAAAATAATAAATTGAACATGCAAGCAATCCTTAAAAATTAATATATAATTGCCAAATAATTTTGCAACAATCCACAAGCATATCATAACAAACAATGACCCAAATAAATTTCCAACACCAATTAAAAGAAAAAGAAAGAAAAAGAAAACATTGATAATGAAAGTAAAAAGAAAAAAAAGAACGGAAGAAGAAAACATAAAATAAAGAAGAAGAATAGAAAAGTAAGGAGGGAAGAAGAAAAGAAAAACCTTGAAAATGGTGGTGAGAGAAAGAGAAAGTAGAAAGTGAGAAAGAGGGAAGAAGGAAGAAAGGGGAAGAAAGAAATAAGAAGGGAAAATAAAAAGTAGGATTTGGGGAAGAGAAAGATAAGATATTTTGGCAGATTAGGATAAGCTGTGCGGCGCAAGCGACGCGGACGCGTGGGGTACGCGTTTGCGCGGATGGCGCTTATATGAATCGATGCGGTCGCATCGGTCACGCGGACGCGTGACTTGTTCGGTGCTACTGGCGCGAGGGTAGCCTCGCGCTCGCACAACTCTCTGTTCGAAACTCATTGTTGCCAAATTCCAGGGTGACGCGTTCGCGTGGTGGACGCGATCGCGTGGGTGGCCAATATTGGAATACGACGCGGACGCGTGGGGCACGCGTTCACGTGGTAAGGCTTGTGTGTCTAGCGCCAGTCCAGCCCTACTCCAGCACAACTTTCGGCCATGCACCCTTTCTTACGTCAATTTTCAGGTCATGCGTCCGCGTGGGTGACGCGGACGCGTGGGAGGCATTTTTCCCACATGACGCGAACGCGTCAGTGACGCAGTCGCGTAGATCAATCTGTGCCTAAGGCACGCCTCCAGCCACGCTCTCGTGTGACTTTCTATTCGATTTATTTTTCTTTCTTACTCACCTGCGACGCGGACGCGTCGGCAACGCTGTCGCGTCGCGTGTCCTTTTTTTTATGCAATGTGCAAATGAAGATGTAAACTATAGGCACTAGTACTGAGAAGAGTTATTGAGAAAGGAAATAAAGAAATAAAAGAAAGAAATTATCATACCACGGTGGGTTGTCTCCCACCCAGCACTTTGCTTTAACGTCCTTAAGTTGGACGCTCCACTAGCTTAGTCTTCTGCTGTGGGTGGATCCTCCAAGAGGAAGACTTCTAACTCCTTGTTTTTCGTTGCCTTCTCACCATGATATAGCTTTAAGCGATGTCCATTAACTTTGATGAATTCAGAGCTCGAAGGATGACTTAGGTGGAAAACTCCGTATGGCTCGGCCTTCTCTACTCTATATGGACCTTCCCATCTTGATCTCAACTTGCCTGGCATGAGCCTCAGTCTAGAGTTGTAAAGGAGGACAAAGTCCCCAGGTTGGAACTCTCTACTCTTGATGTGCTTATCATGCACAGCCTTCATCTTTTCCTTGTACAGCCTTGAGTTCTCATAAGCTTCTAGGCGCAGGCTCTCTAATTCTTGCAGTTGCAACTTCCTCTCAGTTCCGGCCTTCTCAAAATCCATATTACACTCCTTTACTGCCCAAAAGGCTTTGTGCTCTACCTCAACTGGGAGGTGACAGGCTTTTCCATAAACTAAGCGGAAGGGACTCATCCCAATGGGTGTCTTGTAAGCCGTTCTGTATGCCCAGAGTGCATCTTGTAGCCTGGTGCTCCAGTTTCTTCTATGAGGTTTGACTATCTTCTGCAATATACTCTTTATCTCTCTGTTAGACACCTCAGCTTGCCCATTAGTCTGAGGATGGTAGGCTGTTGCCACTTTATGAACTATCCCATGCTTCTTCAGTAATCCTGTTAGTCTCCTGTTACAGAAATGGGTGCCTTGATCGCTCACGATTGCTCGTGGTGATCCAAAGCGACAAATAATATGGGTTCTAACAAAGGAAACAACAGTGTTAGCATCATCAGTGCGGGTAGAAATTGCTTCCACCCATTTAGAAACGTAATCTACAGCTAACAATATATAAAAATAACCATTAGAATGTGGAAATGGACCCATGAAGTCAATGCCCCAAACATAAAAAATTTCACAGAAAAGCATAGTCTGTTGAGGCATCTCATCCCTCTTGGATATATTACCAAACCTTTGGCATAGGGAACAAGATTTACAAAATTCAGCAGCGTCTTTAAAAAGAGTAGGTCACCAGAATCCACAGTCTAAAATTTTTCTAGCTGTTCTTTGAGGGCCAAAATATCCTCCACTCTCAGATGAGTGGCAGGCCACTAAAATGGACTGGAATTCTGATTGAGGCACACACCGTCTAATTACCTGGTCAGTGCCACATCTCCATAAATATGGGTCATCTAATATATAATATTTGGACTCGCTTTTCAGCTTGTCTCTTTGATGCTTAGTAAAGTTTGGAGAAAAAGTGCGGCTAACTAGATAATTAGCTACAGGCGCATACCAAGGGACTACTTCAGATACTGCTTGCAAGTTGTCGAATGGGAAATTATCATTTATAGGAGTGGAGGTATCCTTAATGTGCTCAAGGCGACTCAAGTGGTCTGCCACTAGATTCTGGTTACCACTCCTGTCCTTAATTTCTAAATCAAATTCTTGTAGTAGCAGTATCCAACGTATAAGCCTTGGTTTGGACTCCTTTTTAGCTAATAAATACTTTAGATCTGCGTGGTCTGAGTACACTACTACTTTATCACCAAGTAAATAGGCTCAGAATTTATCCAGAGAAAAAATAATAGCCAGAAGCTCTTTCTCAGTAGTAGTGTAATTAGACTAAGCAGTGTCTAAAGTCTTAGATGCATAAGCAATTACAAAAGGATCCTTACCTTCATGCTGAGCCAGCGCTGCTCCTACTGCATGGTTGGAAGCATCGCACATGATTTTAAATGGCTGGCTCCAGTCTGGTCCTCTCACAATTAGAGCTTGAGTCAGGGCGGTCTTCAGCTTATCAAATGCTTGTTTGCAATCCTCACTGAACTCGAACTCAATATCTTTCTGCAGTAGTCTGGATAAGGGTAGTGCTACCTTACTAAAGTCCTTAATGAATCTCCGGTAAAAACCTGCATGGCCAAGGAACGAACGGACTTCCCTCACAGAGGAGGGGTAAGGTAAATTAGAAATAACATCCACCTTTGCTGGATCTACAGAAATGCCAGTATGAAACACAACATGTCCTAGTACAATCCCTTGTTTTACCATAAAGTGACATTTTTCAAAATTCAATACAAGGTTCATACTGACACATCTATCTAATACTCTAGATAAACTATCCAAGCAAAGGATAAATGAATCACCATAAACGCTAAAATCATCCATAAAAACCTCCATACAGTTCTCAATAAGGTCAGAGAAAAGACTCATCATGCACCTTTAGAAAGTAGCTGGTGCATTACACAAGTCAAAGGGCATTCTCTTATAAGCATAAGTGCCAAAAGGACATGTGAAAGTAGTCTTTTCCTGATCTTCAGGAGCTATATGGATTTGAAAATAGCCTGTATGACCATCTAGAAAACAATAATGGGATTTACCTGACAGGCGATCAAGCATCAGATCAATGAATGGCAAGGAGTAATGATCTTTGCGAGTGGCTTGGTTGAGACGCCTATAGTCAATGCAAAATCTCCATGAATTCTGCACTCTAGTTGTCAGAAGCTCTCCATGCTCATTTCTTACTGTTGTGATTCCAGATTTCTTGGGCACCACTTGTACTGGACTGACCCATTCGCTATCTGAGATGGGGTAAATGATATCTGCTTCAAGTAGCCTGGTCACTTCTTTCTTGACAACTTCTAAGATGGTGGGATTCAGTCTTCTCTGAGGTTGACGGACGGGCTTTTCTCCCTCTTCTAGGAATATTCTGTGCTCACAAACTTGAGGGCTGATGCCTACTATATCCGCCAGGCTCCATCCAATTGCTTTCTTGTGTTTTCTCAGCACACTGAGTAGCTGTTCTTCTTGTTGAGAAGTGAGTTCCCTCGCAATGATAACTGGAAACTTCTGCTTGTCCTCAAGGTAAGCATACTTGAGGTGTGGAGAGAGGGGCTTTAATTCCAATTTCTGCTTATGGCCAGGCTCTGGATCATCCGGAGCTGGTGATAATGGCAAAGTGCCCTCATTGTCCTCTGAAAGTGTCCCCACACTTGGACTTTGTCCTGTGTACTTCTCCTCTAATTCCTCCTGGTGAACTTCAGCCACAGTTTCATCTATGATGTCACACTGAGAGATAGAATGATCATCCGGAGGGTGCTCCATAGCTCCATTTAAACTGAATTTCACTATTCTGCCATCTATTTCAAAAGAATAAATTCCGAAAAATGCGTCCAGCTTGAACTTTGAAGTCTTCAGAAATGGTCTTCCAAGCAGGATTGATGATGGCCTTCCTGAGTCATTAGGGGGCATTTCCAGGATATAGAAGTCAATGGAAAATATGAGCCCCTTAATGCTCACTAATACATCTTCAGTAATTCCAACCACTGTAATAATTCTTTTATCTGCTAACACAAAACGAGCTGCCGGCCTTTTTAAGGGAGGGAGCCTCAAAGTATCATATATAGACAAAGGCATTATACTAACACATGCTCCTAAATCACACATGCAGTCAGAAAATATCACACCTCCAATAGTACAGTTAACCATACATGGACCTGGATCACTACACTTTTCAGGTATTCCTCCCATTAAAGCAGATATAGAACTACCTAAAGGAATAGTTTCTAATTCATTAATTTTGTCTTTATGTATACATAAATCTTTTAGAAACTTTGCGTATTTAGGTACCTGCTGAATAACATCAAAAAGGGGAACAGTTACCTCAACCTTTTTGAATATTTCTACCATTTTGGGATCAAGTTCCATCTGCTTCCTGGGCTTCCTTGCAATTTGTGGAAATGGAATAGGAAGGGTGTTTACTGCAGCGTCTGCATCCTTTGGTGCTTCTTTCTGTGGTTGAGCTTCTTCTTCTTCAACCATGTCTTGTATGTCCTCTTCCTCTTCAGCATCCTCTACTTCTACCACCTCTTCAGCTGAAGCATGTTCTGATGGGATTGGCTCCTCCTGATTCCTCTCTTACAGTGTGGTTCTGGACCTTAGGGTGATGGCATTGATGCCACCCTTTGGATTGGGTAAGGGTTGAGAAGGAATTCCACTGGAGCTTGCATGTTGAGTGTTTGAGGTATTGGATGATCCCAGCTGAGAGATGAGAGCTTGTATAGCGGATGTTAGACCGTTAAGTGAACTTTCCATGTTCCTTTGTCCTTGCGCAATGGATTGAAGCGCCTCGTCACTCGGAAAGGAATTAGATTGAGTGATCTGTGGAACTTGTTGTTGGTTGTGCTATGCTCCTTGGGATTGCCTCAGGTGAGGTGCTCTGTAAGGCTGGTTCTGATTTTGCTGCCTGTTGTTGTTATTATTCCACCTCTGATTTCCTTGATTGTGTCTGCCTCCTCTATTATTGTTGTCCCTCCAACTCTGGTTAGAATTATCCCTCCAACCTTGGTTGAAATTGTCCTGCCATCCATGGTTGTAGCTGCCACCTTGGTTGTATCCTTGGTTGGGGCGGTCATAGAAGTTATGAGTGGCTGCCACAGTGTTGTCTTCCTGCTGGAGCTGCGAACATTCATCAGTATAGTGGCTATAATCAACACAGATCCCGCACACTCTCTGTGGGACTAACTGTTGGCTTTGCTGCGTTTGTTGTTGATTCAACTGCATCTGCTTCAGTAAGTTGGTCATTTCACATATACTCTGAGTCAGAGCAGTAGTCTGCTTGCTAGAAGATACCTCTGCAACAGCTTTTGACCGGCTTTGTTTCTGCCTGTGATTCCGAGTAGATTCAGCTAAGTCGCTGATCAATTGCCATGCCTCATCAGTGGTCTTGTACTTTTTCATAGACCCATTGCTAGCACTTTCCAATGTGGTCTTATCTTGAGGCCTCATGCCCTGTGTGACGTAGCCGAGCAACACTAGCTTGTCAATCATATAGTGGGGGCATGCTTTCAAAAGATTGTTGAAGCGTTCCCAGTATTCGTAGAGAGTCTCGGACTCGTCCTGAACAATCATGGAAATGTCTATCCTCAGTTTATCAGTAACTTCAGCTGGAAAGAATTTTTCCAAAAATTCTCTTCTAAGTGTATCCCAGTCAGAAACAGTTGTTGCGGGTTGAGTGTAGTACCACTCTCTCACCTTTCCCTCAAGAGAGAACGGGAAGGCTTTTAACAGAAAAGAAGTTTCATCTGCACCATCACGCCTGACAGTAGAACAGGCTGCTTGGAAATTCCTAAGGTGCTTGATAGGCTCTTGAGCAGGTAAGCCATGAAACTTAGGCATCAAGTTGAGTAGTGCAGTCTTTATTTCAAAATCTGTAGCCACTGCTGGGTAATGCGCTTGAAACGGTTGCATTGTAAAATCAGGGGCTCCAGCCTCCTGGATCGTAACTCTCCTAGGTGGTGCCATGTCACCTGCACGTAAATCAACCGAATCAGTAGAAAGGGAGCTTGTTTCTTCCTTACGTGACGTTTCAGATTCGCCCTCGGGGAGGACTAGCCGACGCCGAGCTTGCCTTATACGTGAAATAGTTCTTTCAATTTCAGGATCAAATACTGGCAAGCTTGGATCAGGAAGTGAACGCGTCATTTAACAAAAGAAACATGCAGCTCATAGTAGCAAAAAAATATAAAATGCAAATAAATAAATTTCAATCAATAACTTAGCACTCTATTGCAACACCCCGGCAACGGCGCCAAAAATTGACGTGGCGGAAATTGGCGAGTTAAAAAATTATTATAAGAGATACGTTGCAAGTATAGTTCTTAACCAACCAAAAATCCACTTATCAATTTAGAAGGGTTGTCACAAAATTAGAATTAAAATACTGGCAGTATAAATCCCAGGTCGTCTCCCGACGAGTTGCAGAAAGATATGCTATTTTATTAATCAGGTGTTTTCCAAAAGGGTTTGAATTTGATAGACAGGAAATTAAATCAGAGAATTTATGTAATTTAAATAAAAACCTTGACCGGGAGTAGATTAGTCGGAAATCCTATCCTTGTTGGAGTTATTGAAGGTTGTCTACTCAGTTATCCTTTACCAGATAAAGGAAAGTCAAGCAAGTTGGAAATCAGTTTCTATTCACAAGTTCTAATCCTCTCCCTTGGGAAGGACTAGTGTCAGTGATTAGAGGGCGACCCAACGCTAAACCCAATTATAATTTTACTCTTGAGCATTCCAACTCAAGGTTCTCCTTTCAACCAACTCCCAATCAAGTTATGAAACTACTCGCTCATTATGAATGTAAAATTCACGAAATAAGAAAGTGAAATAAAGAAAGACATGATAAATAATAATCAAAAGGATCAATAAAAAAATAAAAATAGTTCTTGTATTAATAAATTCTAAAAATAATCCAATAGTAACTCTGAATAAATTAAGGATATGAAAGAGTAAGTAACAAGTAAGGAAACAAACTAGAATGATGAAGTCTTGACGGAGGTAATAACCCTTCTCAATATCCCAATCCAAAAAGCAATAAAATCAAAAATTCTAAGAACTATAAATGTGTAGAGAGAAAATCTAGAGGAGGAGTAAATTCAGATCTAAAAACTAAAATTATACCGAATGAATATTGTTCTTGGTCTCTGCATGTTCTCTAGCTCTAATATGCTTTTCTGGGCCGAAAACTGGGTCAAAACAAGGCCCAAAATCGCCCCCAGTGAATTCTGCAGATTCTGCAGATCGTGCACGTCACGCAATCGCGTCATCCAGCGTTTTGCCTTGCCACGCGTGCGCGTCGTCCACGCATTCGCGTCACTTGTGCAGTTTCCAATCCATGCGTTCGCGTCAGGCACGCGAGCACGTCACTGCAATTTCCTCTAATTCGCGCGGTCGCGTGAGCCATGCGTCCGCGTCGCTTTTCGTTGGTCATCTCCTCAATTTCTTGTGTTCCTTCCATTTTTGCAAGCCTCCTTTCCAATCTCCAAGTCATTCATGCCCTATAAAGCCTGAAACACTTAACACACAGATCACGGCATCGAATGAAATAAAGGAGAATTAAAATACATAATTAAAAGTCTCTAGGAAGCAAGTTTTCAACCATGGAGTAATTTTGGGAAGGAATTGTAAATACATGCTAATTTAATGAATAAGTGGGTAAATATTTGATAAAACCACACAATTAAACACAATATAAACCATAAAACCCTGTTTTACAAATTTAAACTTTGTTTTCAACTATTTCACCTTTCCAACAAGGTTGTAAGCTTCTATCACACCCTTTTAAGACTCTTGGGCCTAATTTTGGATATTTAAAACATGGGAAAGAATTTAAGGATTTTAGATGATATTATTTGGAAAATTAGAAAAATGGAGGCCTAGGTTTCTGGCGTTCTGAGGACGGTTCGATGGTATGTGATGAATGGTTGGTGTATGAGATGAGGATCGAAGAACTGTTGAGTTCGGAATAAAAATGTGAATTTACAGTGGTTGAGATGAGTCGAGGGCTCGAATGTGTGATGAGGAATCACTGATGTATTGAAAATATTTTCTGAAAAACCACTGAACTACTGTTTTATGATTATGAGATGCTATGCGCTCGGTAGGGACGGCGGTTCGATCCTGCCTGTCAAGGTAGCGGCGGCGGCGTAAGGACGGTGGTTGGATCCCACTTACGTTGAGATGCGAGGTCGGTGGCAAGAGTATTCCGCTCGCATCCCTTCGGATCATCAGAGTGTGCAGGCACAAAATTCTGGACAGTGATCCGAGCACTATATCTCGGGGGTTCCTAATAATGATTCCGAAGGACGACATCTCCATGGAGATGTGTTGGGTTGGCAGTTGAACCGACAATGTGATATCACAGCCAGTAGGACAGGCATTCATCATGTGCATCTTCTATCTGTTTGTTTGCTTTGCCGACTTATAATTGTATGCCTATTTGTATAACATGTCTAAATGCTATTTGAGTTACTTGCTTTATATGCCTCTACTTGTGTTTTACTTGCATTGTATATAACTGTGTTTGCTACTGGGATTGAGGAGGTTCGGAAGGCGGTGGCGATGGGATCGCATGGAGGATCGGTTGGTAAAGGCTGTGGAACAGCGGTGTTTGATTAGCATAGAATCCCTTAAGATAGAATACCCTATTTATTTATACTAAGGTTTATATTATTATGCTTTATTGTTTTAGTATGCCTTAAGATGAGATCTTGTGATGGATATGGAGCTTAGGATTGCCTTTGGCGTCCCGGGGTCTTATATCCTACATCATTGAGCACTGTTACCATACTGAGAACCTCCGGTTCTCATACCATATTTCTATTATGTTTTTCAGATGCAGGTCGCAACCCACCTCGATGAGTTGTCTGGTTGGTGACAGAAGCGGAGGATTCGGATACCTTTTGGGTCTTTTGATTTATTTTGTGTATACATCTCTCACTTTTGTATTTTGTTTTTGTCTAGAGGCTTGTATTTGAGAGAACAAAATTGTATAAGCTGTTTTTTTTAATGTCTAGTTCTTTTTTGCCTGTATTTGGCTAGCCGGCTTAAACTCCGCGAGCCATGGCTAGTTTCTTATGATATTACACTATTATACTATTATCTTTGTTTATATTACATCTGTTTCTTATGCTTTAAGTTAGAAGTTTCGTTAGTACGTTTGAGCTTTTCGAATCCTCTTTTGAGCTATATTCTTCATCGGACTTCTAGAATATATTAACCCTTTTTATACATTATATGTATCAGCTTTAGAACTGTCGTAACCTTTGATTAACCTTTGCTTTACGACGCGAGGTAAAGCCTAGGCTAATTAGGGTGTTACAGCGAGCAACGAGCTGTTGCAAGCATCGATTGGCAGCGGGGAGACGAGGCATAGCTACCGGCGAGAGACACGGAGACGAGGTCTATGAGTGAGGCACCGCTGCTGTGTGTCCTGTTCTTCTGCTTGACTGCACGGAGAGAAGCGAGATGGTGCATGGACGACGCGACAAGACGGCGACTATGCGGCTCTGTGAGAGTAAGAAGTTGAGGCGCCATTTTAGCCCGTCTCAGAGTGAGAGAGCGAGAGTGTATTCGGGAAGGGGAAGGGAGAATTAGGGTTGGGAAATTTTTACTTATTATTGATTTAATTTAATTATTAATTACATCTAAGTAATTAGTCTAGGAATGCTGCCATCTCAGCAAAACACGATGACCATGTCAGCAGCGTGGTCGCCGAAGATGTGCTCCAGTGAATTCGAGGGCACGCTTGTCAAGTTTTAAAATCTTTTAGGAATTATTTTGTCAATAACAAAAGTCAAGTACTATTTTCTCAGCGTCAAAATCTTTCGGTTACCAATTCGGCATTTACCTCTTTAGAATAAAAATAAAATAAAATAAACTCAATGTTAAGTTAGGGTTGTTACCTAAAGATAACGCGCTGGGTAAAGATGACACTGGCAGATGGTGGCTGATGAGTGGAGCTACGGAGAGAGAGAGAGAGAGAGAGAGAGAGAGAGAGAGAGAGAGAGAGAGAGAGAGAGAGAGAGAGAGAGAGAGAGAGAGAGAGAGAGAGAGAGAGAGAGAGAGAGAGAGAGAGAGAGGATTTCATCACGAAACTTAAGTATTCAAATTACTGTAGGATTTTTCGGCAGAAGAATCCGACAATAAAAGTAGTTTCATTAAATAAAACGGTGCGTTCCACCAAAATGAGTTACTATTGAAAATTTCTGCCAAAAAATTCAATTGTAAAACGCACGCCAAATTAAATACATTACGTGCCATCTGTTATCGTCGGATTTTTTGGTAGAAATATAAATCCGATGGTACCGGTTCAAGCTCAACGAAAGTAGTTATCAAACAGTCTCTAAACGAAATTGCCGGTAGTTTCTGTCCTAAAATCCGGCGATAATCAGCACATTTTTTGTAGTGAATCCAAGTTGAGACTTTGAATTGTTAACCATGCTCGCCAAGTATTGGAGTTATCTTCATCCAGTTTTTTTGGAATGGGAATCAACGCTTGCTTTGAAGATGAACTCGAGATGACGAAGCCCATGATCAAGAACTTGATCATGTGACTGTTGATACCATATGATGTTTTCTAATAGATGAGGTAAAGGGAGAAAGAGTGGCAGATTGAATGTAAAGAGTGGAAGTATTATTGCATGTATTTGTTTATGAATGTATATATCAATTACACATTGAGAGTCGTCTGTTTTATATAGGCAGAGCTTTACACCCTCATGCACGTAACAAACCCAAGATCAAGAGAATAATAATGTGATTCTCGCACATATATATCTTAGTATGTTTTTTTTCCTTTATAATCCTTTTTGTCGAAAAAAGTTCCAATCTGTTAGAAAAAAAAAGAAACAAATGCCTCATGAGCTACTATTCGTTGCCTTTTAAATCCTTTTACTTAGTTTAAGAAATATAATTTTTAATAAAAATCATGGATAAATATAATTTTGGATTTTTGGTCCAGCTAAATGTATGGCCCAATTTTGCAAAAGATCCAGAACTAAAACTTTTAATCTCTTCGTTAACAATGAATTACTTGTGATTAATAAAATTTAATGGCTTTAACTTAGTTAGTTCACTAATCCAGTTAAATAAATATGGAGAGTTTGAATCTCGGCCTTCATTAGCTATCAACAAATCTTTAAAAAAAATGTAGATTCCCAACGGATAGTTTTTGGTCTCCCGAGTTAAGGAAAACCAAAAAGAAAAAAATTTAATGGGTATAGATCCCTGCAATTGCAGTTGGTGCCGATATCGTACTTGACTCACGTGAATGGACAAAAACAACTAGGCAATAGGTGTCATCGAGGAAATCTATCCTCGCAGTGTCCACAGGTTTAGATTTTTTCACAATCTACACCATAGCATTCCCCGTAATAATCACAAAAGATATTATAAACTAGAAACTTTAACACACTACAGCTTTACAGTGGACAATTGCAATTACAATTACAAATGCCTGTGGGAGCAGGCTATGATTCCTGCTCCATGTGGACAAGATATTTAGCCTAAGAAAAAGGATTGTAAAACACCAATTCGATGATTTCTTCTAAGCAAAATATAATGTTGAAGTAGCAAATATTCTTTCATGTGATGATGATGCTTTGACCAGCATATAGTTTTTCTTTTTTTTTTCTTTCTTTCTTCTTTTGATTGACCAGATCCATCATGCATCATGGTTGGTGAACACACGCAAGCTCTTGGGTCTCATTCTATTGAGGTTTGGCGAGACTACGAGACGGACCATGCAGCAATTTGACAAACCCAAGGAAGCTTAGTTTTCCATCAGTGTGCCTAATCCAGTCATGGAGAACTGCGTGAACAGGAACAGATGGACCAAGTCCTAGCTCCTGCGATTGTTTAGATAAAAACCATACATGAGAAGAGAATGATGTTGGATTTTCGTGGAGCAATGAGTGAAATTACATAATCCTCGAATTTCTCTACATTCACGCCATATTAAACTCACCTTAGAGGGACAAATTAATATCCGAAATTGTTAGAAATTAGAGTAAATGCTATTTTCGGTTTCTGATTATTTGTCGAAAGACAAAGCGCCCTTCCACGATTCGAAAATCTTTAACCGGTCTCGAACCATCTAAGTAACTGGTCTAAACATCCCATGTTACTTGTCTAAATAGGTCCTGACACGAGTAGGTCAACGTTTTTACAAGGACCACTTAGACTATTTACTTAGATGGTTGGGACGATTAGAGATTTTTGAACTAGAGAGACACTTTGTCCTTCATGGTCAGGAAATGGATAGGACATTTACTCTAGAAATTAATTTCAGAAATTGTTAGATATATCCATTTGTATTACCAGTTTACCACTGTAAGAAAAAGCTCGGAAGATATGGTTGGATAAACTATTATTGCAATAAAATCAATCATACCGAAGCTAGCTCCTCAATGACTATGGACCTGTTTCCATCCTTTTCAAAAAGCTCATAGGCGCAGCGAGCATGTTGCTCCCACCGGTCGAGCGCTTCAAGTTGATGAACACTAAGAGTTGCTGCACAGAACTCGTCAAAATCCATCCTTCTAAACTGCAATGCATTAAGCTGCCACCCAAAAACCGTTTGTATCAGTAATCAATAAGCCAACATTACAATAAGGCGTTATATATATATAGAGGCATTCTACAGTTAAATCACAGCACTTACCGATCCCAAAAAATCAGGAATGCGCGACTCCTTCATAGCATCAGTTGCATTCTTCATCAAGGCCTGCCAGGTCAAATTTGAGTCTTTAAACAGGATCCTTTTAAAAAAGTATATGAAAAGAATTGGAAGAGACGAAAAAACCAACCGCTTTGATATTTTCTAAGCTAATGGTGCCATTTTTGTTTGGTTCTAAAAGTGCAAACTGCTCTTTCAAATAGTACAGCTCGTCAACAGCTAACGTCTTCGACAGAGCCTGCCGTAGTGTGCAAGAAAATAACACGCTAGTAAGTTATCACTAAACATGCATCCAATACTTGATCAACAAATAGAGACAAACAAAATTGGAGAAAGAAGCAAACACTTTTCCATCAGTAGACTAACATGCATCTGATTCAGCTTTTTAGGCTTAAAAACCATCATTCTATAGATTTGTACAAATTTTATACAATAATCGCCATTTAAAAGAATCCAATTTCAGCATTTTTGAGAAAGCTAAATGGAGTATCTTAATAAATCAGTTTTAAACTTTTTCAACTATACAGTAAAAGATCAAGCAGTAAAATCACTCTTTTGGAAATCAGAAACAAACACAGTTGAGCGACACCCATTTGGAAACACTAAACAAAAAAACGATTCATTTTGATAGTTAGATTACTTATTCAACAGTCAACTCAGAACTCACTAATCCCAAGTTCAAACATCCTATAAAAAATAGTACACTTATTAATAAGCTGAAGAATATGAATTCATTGAGAGAACAGTTCTAGTAAAATCTAATCAAAAGATACCAAAAGAAAATTCTGAAGGTGTATTTGAAAGCCTCTTTTACATTCAGTGTCAAGTATTTGAAAGCAAGTACATTCTACATAAATATACGCACCCTTAAAGCTGCTTTTCGTAAAGACGAGGAGCGCATGTATGACTTCATGAGCTTGAACATTAGAATATCGAGGGGTGCTTTCACATCCTTATAATTTTTAATCCATGGATGGCCTGCATCATACACGGCTTAAATAAGAGAATAGAAATATAAGAACTAACAAGACCCTGCAACAACTTACAAGAAACTCACATAATGCTTGTGCTGCAGTCATTCTTTTCCTTGGATCTTTATTTAGTAGTCGCTTTACGAAATCCTTTGCTTCGTCCGACAGAGAAGGCCAAGGAGGTTCTTCGAAACTTGGATCGGCTTTCAATACAGCACGAAATATCCCTGATTCAGTCCGTGCCCAAAACGGACGGCTGCCACATAATAAAATATACGCGATTACACCAATACTCCAGATGTCGGCCTCAGTACTGTAAGCTCTATGTAGAACTTCAGGAGCCACATAGTATGCACTACCAACAATATCATTAAGCCTTTCATCTGTTAAGTACAACAAGAAGTCACGACATAATTTAAGACCAAGATATCAAGCTAACACGGGGTGAACATAAATTGAGTACAGTAATATAACATAACCAAGTTATTCTGGTAACCAAGTTCAACCAAGTTGGTCCAATAGCTTACTGGCACAATAAAATAACTTGTTACCCAACATTCCTCAATTGCGTAAATATATACCTGGTTTAACGAAATCCGACAACCCAAAGTCTATGGCCTTCAGCTCTGAGTTCTCATCTTTGGATGCGAACAAGAAGTTCTGATCCAAAAATTATCCATCTTTAGAATTCAACACGTGATAAAAGTTATAGAAATAGGAAACAGTGAAAGCTAAAATTTTGCATCGGGTTTTCGGTCAGAACAAAAAGTCTAAACTGTAGTTCACCTCGGGTTTAAGATCACGGTGCACAACACCCTGCATATGGCAAAATGCAACAACATTCAGAATTTGCGTGAGGACAGCTTTTGCATCTTCTTCGGTGTATTTCCCTCCTCTGCAAGAAGAAACAGATATCTTATAGGCTGTGACCATGAAACATTAATTCTTTAAAGCAATGCATGAATCCACGTTTTGCCAATCAACAGAAAATAATTAAACAAATACCTTGATAGTATTCTATCCAACAGCTCACCTCCTTCACACAATCTGAGATAAACAAGAATTAAAAAATTTGGATATAGGTTGCTACCAATGAGCCCAATTGTCAAAAAAGGTGGTTACAAACCACGAAAAATAAGAATGGTATTCGGAGCTTACTCCATTACTATATAGACATTATCGTGATCTTCATATGCATCATAGAACTGTACTAGATTCTTATGTCCCGTCAAAGCTCTCAATATTTTCACTTCCCTTCTCACATCCTCAATAGCAATTGCAGTTGTCATCTACAATTGAAACATACAAATCAAAATCTATTATTCTATAAAGAAAATAAAGATGATATATGTGATGTTCATGAAACAGGTGTGTATGCTTTATTTTTCACCAAGCATAAACACACCAAAGTCAAAGATGCTAAAGGTGTTTCGATCGATAAATTACTCCCTCCCGTTTCAAAATGCTGGTCCTTTTAGAAATTTTGACATATTAAGAACTGATTACATTATTAGCCATGATTACTGAGTTAATCACTAAACGATCATAACATCAATGTCATTTATAATCTAATTGCTATATAAGTCATTCTCTATCTCTCAACAGAGAGTAAGTCCTGATTTCTGAATTATTCTGCTATCTTCTAATACACTTTTCATACTAACTTAAGTGTTAGAGAAGAATGCATTTCAGAATCGTTCAGTGATATACCTTAAAGGTTTATCTACACGGAAATATATATATATACCGGAACTAGTTTTAATGATGATGCACTAATCATGATGCCCTTCATAATTTCAATAATAGCTGCATGCCCCAAGTGCATCAGATTTACTAACTAAGATGGCACGTTACTCACACCATCAATGGATCACTTTACAAAGTCTCAATGCCTTGCTGGTTGCTGCTGCCAAAAGAGAGAACACAACCCATCTTAGGGTAGAATCCGTACAAAACATCTAATCCTATCGCATAAAACTTGTTACGAATTACGCTCCAATTTCCATGGCTCAATTGTGGAAGTATCAAAGTTAATTTTGATGATCAATCAATGCATGGCAGTAAAATAATAATCATCTAGAAGACCTTGGAATCAAATATCAAGCCAAATTGGTAGTAAAATAATAAAGGTTGACTTGAGTCAAACAATTCCTGCTGATGCTTACAGCTTGAAAGTTACAAATGCAAGTTGAATATCAAAGGCAAATTAACAACTCAATGACAAGCTGTAACCGTTACTGCTATACATACATTATAAATAGGAAGCATTGCTTATGGTATTAATATGCTTAGTTTTGTATGTCTTTTAATGAGTGAAAATTAAGAGAGAAAATAGTAAAATTCTGTATGTGTAATTTCCTTTGTATCAGTGTTATTTTTGTAAGAGGAGCCTAGGGTCAGTAAGTTTTGTGATTTGAAGTCATCATTAGTATTTTTAATAGTGTGAGATTTCATTCATTGGTGTAGGACTACTCATTTTTCTTTTGCTGATTAAGTGCTGGCCAAATTTTAATAAGAAAAAGTATAGGGGGCCAGCAACTTTGTTAAATTCTGGCCAGCATGTAACCAGCAAAGAAAAGAAAGTCATTGGATGAAATCTCACCAATCTCACACCATTAAAACCATCATTGATGGCTATTTGATGGCTACAAATCACAAAAGTTACCGGTTCCCTAGCATTCCTCTTTTAATAAAAGTGCTAGACTCCTAAACTTTCTCTTTTTTTTTTATAATATATAAAAAAGTATTATAAATTTTTTTATATATTTTAAGAAATTATAATTTTACTATTTAGTCATAAAATTTTTATTATTATTCAAATTCTTATTCAGTTCTATTTATTTTTTGTTTACAAATTTTAGTTGTATTATCCTACCTTATTAATTTCGGTACCTAACATCAATTTATCTATCTATTTATTCTTACTGTATAAAAATTAATACCTTAGTTTTTCTATATTGTATTTAAGCCATATGGATATGTTATGTCAGTAATTTTGCTTTTTTGGCAAAACTCAGAAATCAACCAATTACTGTTTTGGATTATGCTACGTAACCAATAACTTTCTTGAACAACATGAACAACCACCAATAAAATAAAAACATACTACACCTCCAAATTACCCACCTAAATCTTAATATTAGAATAACCATCCGTACACATAGTGAAATGAACATCCGATATATCTATTGTTCACATTATTTAGTATTTTCATTGTCTACATATATTTTTCCTTATTTTTTAGTAAAATATTTCTAAAAAAATTCTTATTTATTATTATTCAATTAAAACATAAAATACTAATTAAATACAATAAATATATATTAAACATGTTAATACTCTTACTACATCATTATTTGGTCTATTTATACATAACTACATAAGACTCTACTATCTTTATTTCTTAATCTCTCATACCAATTAGCAAAAATTCCTTCAAGTAAGTTTAAATTTGCCACATGTTCTTACTAAATACATTCAAATATATTATGATTATAAATTAATTCATAATTTTATATTTACATTTTTAGTATTTTTCATCCTCATTCATTTTTCTAAACCCTAAGTAAGTTCAAATTTGACACATCTTATTAGGTATATTCAAATATATCATAATTATAAAACTAACTTATATTTTTAGTGTTTCTCATTCTCATTCATTTTTTTTTAATTACTTGCAACTCAAAGAACACCATATGAGAAGACAAAATATGACAACTAAAGCAAATGTAAACATCATAGTTTTGAAAACCGGACCAGACCGGCCGATCCAATCGAAAAGCGATGACAATGATCCGGTCTCATGCATAAAACCGCCAATTGAAGAACTGCCCAAAAATCGCTGAACTGACCGGAAACCAGCTGGTTAGATCAAATTGAAAACGGGCCGAAAACCAACCGATTCTTTCTAAACGACGCCGTTTTGCTTGATTCAAAAAAAAAAACCCCACGAGTCACGCTCCCTTCCTCCCAAACCCCCCTCCTTCGTGCGTTTCAGTGTGTCACTCAGCAAAGAAAGCGAAAAACCGTTCTTCAAAATTCAAAACTTCAAACCCAAAGCCAAAACCCTAGCTTCTTCAAAGGTTCCACCGCCGTCCTAGGTGGTTGTCGGTGCCTCCGCGGCTTCCCTCTTCGCCCTTTCCCAAACCCAAACCCTCTGTTCTATCTCTGTTCGGCGTCCATCCTCCGGCGGCTTCTCTGTTCAAGCCACTCGCCATCGTCTCGTGGCTCGCCGTCGTCTCATTTTTTATAAGAGGAGTGCTTGGGGATCAGCAAATTTTGTATTTTATAACCATCAATTAGCCATCAATAGTCTTTTTAATGGTTAAATGCTGGCCACAAAACACAAAAGTTGCTGGCCCTCTAGACTTTTTCTTTTTATAATTACCCAAACAACCCAAAGCGTAGAATAAATAACCGAGAAGCCGAAGATATCTACTCAGTTCAAATATTATAATAGTGAATCCCATTAACAACAACAAAAATGCTAGTTGTCCTTTAACTTTTAGTCTTTTGTCAATTTTTTTAAAGATTTATTATTATTTAATTAATTTAAATACCTACTTTTACGTACTAGTTATTCAAAAAATTAGAAAAATTACTTATTTTTTATTTATTTTTTTTCTAAAGACTAAATAAAAGACAATATTTAGAGGATACCTAATTGCACTGCATTAACAAAAGGGGTCAAATAATTAAATAAAGTCTTCACCAACTAACAACTTGAACCGAAAACACGGTTTGTAAGGACTACGCACCAACTCCCCTAAAAAGGTCTAAAGCAATTACCAATTAGATGAAAGTTCCTAGATTTATGCTCATAAAATCTAACAACAAATGATGGCCAGCCAATGAGCCAACTCAAACTCCACCCTTTTTTATCTAGAAATCAAACTCCACCAAAATAAAATAAAAAAATCTTAAAATATAAAAATCATTTAAGACATGCTTCATGTAATGCTTGAGGGGGTAAAAAGTATATTTTTAAAATGGGATTTTTTTTTTTTGGAAAAAGAAAGAAGTAATACGGTGCAGCTTTTGACTATAATTATAAATTTACATTTACAATACATTACAAACCCAAAATAAGGCAATTCAAACTCCCACTTATTTTAAATATGTTTCAAATTTAGTGCATTTTTTCGGATTTATACTCCTCAAAAATACTTGTCACTATGATCAAATTGATTCAACATAAACCCATGCATCCATATACAAATGATATACAAATGTACCAATGAGAAATTCTTAATAGAAAATCTTTTTCTTCTTCCACTCTATTCGTCAACCTTTTGTTCTTTATCTATTTTCTCTCTCTTACTTTTTCAAATTCAACTGATAAATCATAAAAAAAATATTAAAAAGTTATTAAAATTTATTATTTTTAGTTATTGATGTTTAAAAATGTGTTAATGACTAAAAATAATAGTTAAGAACAATAAATTCTGACAATCTTCTAACATTTTTTAAATCATAAATGTGTCTCTAAAAATTTGGTCAAAACTAATAAACTCCCAAGTCATCCTTCAGCAACAGCTACAACAGAGCAGCTTTTGACCAATCCAATTCAATGGTTTCGGTGCAATTAAATTATCTTTCTATCATAAAACATTTTTTTTTTCAAAACTCACACAAAAATAGAGTTATGTAAATGTTGCCATCGAAGGCTGGGTATGTGAGAAAAGAAAAGCCTCTAATTTAAGTATTTAACACTCGCTTGGAGGAACGAAGAGCCTTAAACTGTCACTAAAATACCGAACCATATTATTTGGCGAACTTGTCAAAAGATCAGTTTAAATCTTTTACTTACACATCTCGTTTACTCAAATGTCTGTAAATTTAAGTCATCCCTTGGGTAGACGAGTTGTGATTTATTATGTAAATAAGTAAACAGAAAGTTTAAGAATTAATATTTGACCGTCAATATTATAGCCAATATTTAGCGCAAAAAAAAACATGTTTAATTCATGAAAATAAAAAAAAATCAAGAAATTCAATTTGAAAATACATTTGAAATTCAAACAGTGAATTTGATATTGAGTTTGTTTAGCAACGTAATGACCAAAATTTGCTGTGATGTTGTTAGTTCTATAGCATTACTAGTAAAATAACATATATGGATAAATAAAATATGTAAGAATGTATGGTAGTTTATTCGAAAATAAATAAATGAAGGAAAGAAGCTTACCTTAGCTTTGGGGATAACCTTGACAGCAACCTGGTGACCCTTGAGGTCTCCCTTCTTGAACTTAGCAGAACAAGTGTACCCAAAATGCCCTCGCCCAACTTCACTCCCAAGTTCGTACTTGTTCTTGAAATGCTTCGAGAACCCGAAGCTCTTGTCCAGGGCAACCGCCACGCCGTCATCGCCGCCGGCCTCACTTCCCTCCGGTATGCTCGCCTCGTTCGGCTTCACTGACCCCTGCCGCCGCGCCAGCACCGCCTTTATGTGCTTTGCTGGCGACGGCGGTGGGAAAGGCCGCTTGAAGAACCGCCGCGGCGTCGATTCCGACCCTGTCCGGGCCGGAGATCTCGCCGGAGACTTCTTGGAGAAGAGGTAGTGAGCCGGGCTAGGGCTGTAGAACGGGAAGAACGGGGACTTCTTGCCACCATTGACGGATGCTGATTCTGGTTCTTGTTTGGAATTGTTGTTGTGAGAAGGAGAGAGAGACTCGGAATGAGCCTTTGAAACGCAGAGACCCATGGAATCTCTGCCTAATCTGATTCTAGTTTCAAAGTCAAAGTCAAAGGAGTGGCATGGTCATGAAAACATGGAGAGTTCGGAGCCAGATTCGGAAGATCTGCAATGAAATTGTGGAGTTTCGAATTTGGAAATGGGTTTTGGGAGATTATGGCTTTGTGTTTGGGTTGATTTTGGTTTTGGTGATCAATGAGAGTGTTTAAGAAATGGTTTGAAGAAGAAGGGGGAGAGAGAGAGACAGACAGAGAGAGAAGGATCCGTGAAAAGTGATAAAAGGTAAACGACGAGAGTTTCGCTTTTTTTGTTGCACGCAACGGAAACAACTAAATTAAATTTGGTCGTATACTCTAACTACATATCAGTAGTAAATTTGATTAGTAGTTTGGTTATACTGCTTGACATCGTAAGTGTATAAGATTTGGAAAGAATAAAGTTCTATCCAAAATACTTAAGTAAGTTGTTATAATTATTTTTTAAATAATGCATTTTTTTTTTCTTTTTACTAACATTTTGGTTTTTTTTTTTTTATCTACGTCACCATCATTATTATTACTTTCTCCTTTTTTTCTTTTTTTTATTTTTTTAATTTTTTTCTTATTCCTTCTTTATTGTCGTCATCGTCATTATTGTCATTGTCATTTTCTTTATCGTTATTGTCATTATTATTATCGTTATTTTTAAATTTTTATCAAATTAATGACGTTGTCTGATCTAAAATTAATTTAGATATGTTTTTGTTCATGATTCAGTCTTATTTGTGTGTTTGTTTTCGAACTGAATTTACGTGTCGCAATCATTAAGTAATTTCGGTGTAAACCTAAGAAATTTATGTGTATTTGTTAAAAAATTTCGGTCTATTTTTGTTTTGATAAGTTCTGCATAATTCAAAACTCAGCACAACGATGAGAGGTCCAACTCTTCCTTCTTCAAGATAAGGGAGAATATTATCTATAACCTGACCAAAAAGTACACAATTTATCTGATTATTCGTGCACATTAACTTGCTAATGAAATGTCGCAGAAGTGTTAATCATTCCATAACTACTTACGTTAGGCCATGATAAATTATTCCAGGTCTTGCAACTCTTTCTTCTTTTTCTTGTTCATCATCATCATCATCATCATCATCATCATCATCTTCTTCTTCTTGTTTTACCTTCTCAAATTTCTTCTTATTTTACTCTTTTAATAAGAATAAAAACAATGAACCTGCATTCATTCAACTAAAAAATATAAAAGAAAAAAAAAATACAGCATTAAAGAAGATATGTTTGTACTTTTGTAACAATTTTCGATGTAAAAACTAAAAAATTTATTTATATTTGTTAAGAAATTTTGGTGTATTTTTATTCTGATAATTTTTGCATAATTCAAAACCCTCCCTCTTCCTCCTCCTCATATTTTACTTCTTCTTTTTCTTCTTCTTTGTTTTCATCATCATCTTCTTCTTTTTTTATTCATCTTTTCTTTCTTGTTTTATCTTCTTAAGTTTCTTTTTGTTTTACTCTTTTAACAAGAATAAAAACAAAACAAAAAAATCAAACAAAGAAGAAGAAGAAATACATAATGCTCTAAAATCACTAAGAAGAGGATGAACCTACATTCATTCAACTAAAAGAAAGAAAGAAATAAGAGAAAAAAAAAATACAGCATTAAAGAAGACATTTTTGTACTTTTATAACAAAGTTTTGATGTAAAAAACTAAGAAATTTATGTGTATTTGTTAATAAATTTTGGTATATTTTTATTTTGATAAGTTCTACATAATTATTCAAAACTCTTCATCTTTTGCTACTTCTTCTTTTTTTTCACCATCATCTTCTTTTTTTTATTCATCTTTTCCTTCTTGTTTTACCTTCTCAAGTTTTTTCTTGTTTTACTCTCTTAACAAGAATAAAAGAAATCAAACAAAGAAAAAGAAGAAATATATAATGCTGCAAAATTACTAGAAAAATGATGAACCTACATTCATTCAACTAAAAGAAAGAAAGAAAAAAAATACAGCATTAAAAAAGATATTTTTGTGCTTTTGTAGCAAAGTTTCGGTGTAAAAACTAAAAAATTTATGTATATTTGTTAAGAAATTTTAGTGTATTTTTATTCTGATAAGTTCTGCATAATTCAAAACTCTTCTTCTTTCTCCTCCTCATATTCTGCTGCTTCTTATTCATAACATTCTTCTTCTTATTTCATTTTCTCATAACACGCGAAAAAGAAGAAGGAATGCAACGAAGAAGAAGAAGGAATAATGCAAAAAAGAAGACGAAAGAATGCGAAGAAGTAGGATAAGGACTGCGAAGACGAAGAAGGATATATTTGCGTTAGTGTAGCGTGCGTGTGTACACGCTGCATGTAATAAAAGTAGTTTTTGTTAAATTTGGGACAATTTAATTAGATTTAATTGCCAAAAAAACTTAAATATGTAGCAGAACTGTTTTGTAAAAATTATCCTAAACCTCCCTTCGGAAATTTAATGACTGAAAGAGGCTTATCTTTATTAAAATTATTCAAAAATTAACTAATAAAATATTTAAAAAAATATTAATTTTTAATTAAAAAGATAAATATATTTTTAAATTATTTTTTATTTATATTAAAAAATATTAATTTTTTATTAAAAATAAATATATTCTTAGATTATATTTTTTATTTTTTTAAGACATTTTTTAATTGAATTTTTCTATTTTTCTTCTTTTTATCTTTTTAAGAGTAATCGTTTTTATCCCCAATGTTTGGGGTAAGCTTTATTTGTATCCTTAACGTTTAAATTGTCCTATTTGTATCTATAACGTTTATAAAAGTGATTCAATATTTTTCTGCCGTCAATTATACTAACAGATCATATTGTATTTTTCAAAATTATTCTTACTTGGATGCATTCATTCTCAATTAGGTCTCACTTGGATGTATTCTATTTTAATATTGTACCCACTATTTGTGTTTAGGTTCAATTATGTCTCTAGAAAAATAAATTATGTAAATGTTGCAAGGATTAGTTTTAACTTTTGATGAGCTATTTTTCGGAGTGGATCATCGGTTCTGTCCAGACATTTGTATTCTAACTTCAAGAAGAGATTTTCAAAACTCCAACTAAAGCTCATGATGTGTAATTGATGGCAGGATAACATTGAATCACTTTTACAAACATTAGGGATACAAATAGAATGATTTACATGTTAAGGACACAAATAAGACTTATCCCAAACGTTGAGAATAAAAATGATACTTTACTCTTTTTTTAATTATATTTTTATACATTAAATCAATTTCTAATTCTTATTTTATTTTACATTTAAATTTTATTATAAATAATTTTATCATTTTACTTTTATATCTTCACTTTACATTGTAGGGATTTATATGATAAATAGAATTTATATGATAAAATCATTAAAATAAACAAACACGGTTCAATAAAAAAAATAATTCATCATTATAGATTTTTTTTTTTTTACAAGACAACAATCAAAATTTAATCGTCATAGTTTTAGTTTTCAAACAAAACATCAATAATCCACAATTGATTTATTTTTCAATTCCAATTTCAATTTTTTTTTTACCAAAGATATGAGACTCAAACTCGCAACCTCCAATTTAAATTTACTTTATTTTTCAATTCCAATTTAAATTTACTTGAACAATAACTTTAATTTTTTTTAACCGTAGTAGTAGTATTCTAGCGGTTGACTCAATTTTTTTAATTTTTTTTATTATTAAAAAAGATAACAAAGATAAAATACAAGCTTATTTTTAGCGATAGTAATTTATTCCTAAATTTAGCAAGCTTGACAATAGGGAAAAAAGTTTGGTAACCAAACAATTTCAGCTATAATTAGCTAAAATTTTCTATAATATACTTCATTTACATCATTTAGTAACAGTTTTATTTTTTAGCCCACTCTCTTATCATTCCACTTATCATATTCTTATCAACTCTATTTATTAATGATATTAATTATAATATCATATTCCTTACTATTAGGCATTCTTGTAATCAATACTTAATATTCTCTTTTATAATTTAATTTTTATATTTAAAAATATAATAAAGATTAATAATAATAATTAATAACGATTATGATTTATCGTTGTAATTGATTCTTGCTCTACTCCTTCGCCTAATAGAGATACGATAATATCACATAAATTCAATAATTGTAATTGATTATTATCATAAACACTTTTTTGTTTATTATTATTATTATTATTATTATTATTATTATTATTATTATTATTATTATTATTATTATTATTATCATCGTTTTTTATTGTAATTAATTTTCTGTTTTTGTTAAGTCATTTATCATCATTCAATGGAGAGATACAAAATATGAAAGCTACCTAATATGATTTTGTTTCCGTTAATTCAATTATTTTCATTCAAAATTCATAACTCTAATACCGTTGCAAACACAATTAGAATAGGTTAAGGAATTTTACAAGAAATCATCTTTGTCATTACAAATAGTATGTCATTTGAATTCTACCTTAATATAGTACCTAGCTATGGTAGAAAGTGCTGAAGAATTTGAACATACAACAGATGGACTCACTCGACGAGGTTGTTGTCAGTCAATCAATTTTCGAGAATATGAAAAACTCCACTAGTGTTGATGAGGTATGGTAATAAACTGATTAATTTTTGTGTGTGTTTTTATGTGCATTTATAATTATATTGTACTAACTAAGTTCATACACATAACATTCATACATTTATATACATAACATCCATAATTACATACAACTAACATCTAAAAATTAAATTGATGTTTATTAGATATTACATCCATACACATATCATTTTTTAGTTATTGCTTAAGTAATTATAAAATTAACACAGATGTTTTTAAATTTTATCATAATTGAATTTAAAAAACGTCAAATTCTTAAATTAATTTATTCAATTAATAAATTTACTCATAACATCCCTAAATTCATACACATAACATCCATAATTTCATATTAATAACATCCATAATTTTGTACTCATAATTTTCATAATTTCATACATATGATGTCTATAATTAATAAATTTTTATAATCAATATTATCAAATTTTAAACTATACGTCTTATTGTATTCTTCAAATTATCTCATATGTACTAATAGGTCATGATTTTAATTATTTTAATATTTTTATTTAATATTCATATGTATGCTTATTTATTGATTTTAATATAACGAGTTCATAATTATTTTTAAAAATTTATTTTTTAATTTTTGTTTATATTTTATATTTTATTTTTTATTTTTTAATAGTCTATATGTAAAATAAAAATTATATAGTAGAAGTTATTAAAATTTTTTAATTTAACTTCTATAATTTTTGCAGAGAATTATTGCATTTTAATGGATAATAATGTGATTGAGAGATGTTAGGAATTCGATTTGGGAGAAACTGAAATTGATTTTGAAAAGAACATTAATGACTTCAAACATGCACTAAAATGGTAGGTGATAAGGAGAATAAGTGATAAGGAGGTGTATATCACTTGCTTATCAAGAGAATAAAAATTTTTACGTTATATTTCTATATTGTAATTATTCTTTCACTACAAAAAAAAAAGGTCTATGGTCACGGTAAAAAACCGTGACCATAGCTAGTGAAAAGGGTGACCATAGATCTATGGTCACGGTTTTGGACCTATGGTCACGGTTTTTTATCGTGGCCTATTCCGTCGTGGCCATAGGTCTATAGTCACGGTTTTTTTACCTATGGTCACGGTTTCTATGGCCACGGTTACAGTTTTAAAATTCTGACACTTTAGGCCACGGTTTTTAACCGTGACCATAGGGCAATCTCTGGTCACGCATAAAAACCGTGACCATAGCCATATCAATGGTCACGGTTTTGGCCGTGACCATAGCCTCTATGGTCACCCTTCCTTAAAACCGTGACCATAGCCTTATCTATGGTCACGGTTTTGGCCGTGACCATAGTTTCTATGGTCACCCCTCCTCAAAACCATGACCATAGCCTTATTTATGGTCACGGTTTTGGCTGTGACCATAGAGCCTATGGTCACTCCTCCTTAAAACCGTGACCATAGCCATATCTATGGTCACCCTTCCTTAAAACCGTGACCATAGCCTTATCTAAGGTCACGGTTTTGGCCGTGACCATAGCCTTTATGGTCACCCATCGTCAAAACCGTGACCATAGCCTCTATGGTCACCCCTCCTCAAAACCGTGACCATAGCCATATCTATGGTCACGGTTTTGGCTACCATAGCACTCCTCGACAATAGGAGGGGATGTAGGAATTTTGCATTACCAAGGTTCTGAGAACCGGATCGGTCATCGAACTACTCTAGTCACTGATTTATTAATTTATTGGTCTAATCGGTCTAATCGATGGTTCAACCGGAAAAACCGTTTTAGAATAGAATAATAAATAAATTAATAATAAACATCCTAAAATATAATTATAGTCTAATATAAATCTTAAAATATCTTCGAAATTTTAAAACACTACATAAAATATTATCAACCAAATTCATATGGTCTTATCAAAATACAAACTCAAAAGTTAAATAGTAAAAAAAGTAAAAAACATATCTAAAATAAGAGGATTATGATTAGGAGTAGGAGAACCTTGTGACTGACTATCGTTAGTACTAGGGGGATTAGAATTAGCAGTATTATTTGAAATAGGAAAATTAGGATTAGCAGTATCATTCGAAATAGGAGGATTGACAAGCAAGTTATTATTCACAGATGCATTGTTATCAACAATTTCTTCTTGATTAAATACTATTATTCATTACCAAAATTAATAAAACAGATACAAAATTAGAAAAAAAAGGCTTGAATAATTCACTTGGCAAATCGAGCAGTCCACTCTCCAGCAACAAGATCATGTTTTGCTTTGTTTTCCAAATACAAGTGAGCAATGCCAGGGACAACAGCGTTATCTGAAACAACCATCATCATAACTCTTAAGTAAATCCATTCCACATTATGGGGTTGAGAAGAGAGCGGAAGAATTTACAAGGGTCAGGATTTGTTAAAAGTGATCTTATTGCAGTTAGCACTTTGGTAATGGTTAGTGCCGGACTCCAACCATCCTTCAACATTTCGAGACTAACATGACCATCAGTGCCAACATTGCAGTGGTAAATGTGAGTTTTGAATACTACCTAAAACAGTTAAAAGAATCCAAGGCAGGACTTACATATTAAATTACTCAGAAGTTAGAACAAAATCAGTTTACACAGGATTAAGTATTCTAATTCTAGTAAACAAAACATCGTGAAGATGATCAATTAGGAGTACCTGGGGAGGGTTGAAGGGATAATCGGAAAGAAAGATGATGTCAAGGAAGAATATGCCACCTTGGTATGCAGTTCCTGTAGACAAGTGATAAACTTTCAAACCATCGAGCAATTAGAAAACAGTCACAGTAAACTTCAAACCATCAGAGTAACAGATCCAGAACCAAACTATTAGCAACTGGTAAAACAAATTTTAATACATACAGATTTTTACCGTACATACAGAACCATACAATCAGAAGTTCAGAACCATACATACAAATTTACAAATTTGTAAAATTTTCACCATTCAAATACAAGACAGAACCAAGAGAAGAATTGAAGATCCAACCTTCAAAACCAAACTTGAAACAGTTGAAACCAAACATTGAAAAATCAAGACCAAACATTTTGAACCAAGACCGAAGCAGACTTGAAGAAAAATAAAAAATGGAACAAAAATTGAAAAAGACCAAACATTCAGAACCAAGACCGAAGCAAACTTGAACCAAGATCGAAGTAGACTTGAAGAAAAATAAAAAATGGAACAAAAATTGAAGAAGAAGACCAAACATTTAGTGAGGATGAAGAAGAGAAGCCACTAACCTGGGTCCGTGCCGAGAAGCCAGCGAAGATGAAGAGCCGAAGAGGACCTGCCGAGTTACTGGGTTTTGGACACGGGGAAGAGGAAGAAGCGGCAGTGCTGAGGAGCTGGGATGGCGGCGGCGCTGAGGACTTGGGTTAGGCGGCGACGATGGAGGGTTAGGCGGAGGGCTATGCGGCTAGGGTTTCTTTCATTCAGAGTTCTCCAGAACATGGATGAATGAATGATTGGGGGAAGAGGGGGGGGGGGTTGGGTCACGAGTGGATCACTGGATCCGTTTTTTTTATTATTATTACAAATTTCCAAACGGCGCCGTTATATCCGAACCGGCCGGTTCTCGGCCGATTTGTAACACCCTACCATACAGAGTTTTATGCTTAAGTCATAATTCAGAGATGGCAAGGTATTACGACCTCTAAAACAAAAATTTAGTACGTATAGTAGTATGAATAATTGATTATAACTAGGAGCCTTTGTAGAAAAAGGGGTAAACAAAAACCGTAACTCGAACGCGCAACACTCCGATCGATAACGTAACGAGCAAAGGATAAGCTAACGCAAGATCATATATATAAAGAGTGTCAAAAACAAGAATATCAAGACTCAAAACCCGGCTGCGAAGAGAACCGGTCCGAGCATAGCAATATATACATATGATAAAATAAGGAAATCCCAAAGGAAACCCAAAGGGACACAAATACAGAAAACCTATTCTCCAAAAATCCCCTCTAGAAGGAGTCATCACAGTTTGTATTATTTAATGGAGATAAAAGTATCTAAACAAGATATATAAACCAAACAGAGTCCCAAGAACAAAGGATCTTCGCTAATCCAGAAGTCCCCAACATGCCTCAACGAGAAGCCTCGCGTCCTGCATCTGAAAACCACAAAATCCGCATGGGTGAGAACCAGAGGTCCCCAGTACGGTAACAGCTTCCACATATATAATACATAATAATAGAGGAAAGCCGAAGGCAATCCTAGAACTTCCTCCAGAAAATATCAAAGCTTATAAACAAGCTAAACCGTAAGTGGCAACTAACTAAAGATCCTTCAGTCTAACTAATACTTCCCTTTCTACTTCCTTCAGACCTCCCAACAACCAGCAGGAGTATAATATAGCAAACACAGTTATATCAGACAAGAGATTTACAAATAGGAACAAATAAGGCATTTAGGCAATTAGCAAGTAATATGCAGTCAAATAGGCAATCTCAAACAATTCATGTAGTATGCTTATGATGCATGCCTGTCCCTAGTGGCTGATGATATCATCTGTCGGTTATAGAGCCAACCCGACAAGTCCTGGTAGCTAGCCATTGGACTGTCCCTCTGTCGTGCATCCCCAACTCGAGTTATACTCATCATAAACTTGATCATAATCATGATCCATATCCATCACCCTCACTGGTGAATATTTATCCATCACCATCACTGGTGAATATTTATGGGGGCGAGCTCATCCGGGCCTTTCACAGTGCCCGGCCACACTTACGACATAGGGTCAAAAGAGCTTCGAGTCTCAACCTGGAGCACATGGTGGCTAGCCATTGCTACTACCCAGGGAAACCCTCATCTCCAATGGTGGAAGTGCAAACCTTCACAATTCAATCAACATCATATATGCATTTATACTTGGCCATAAACATGGCTCCGCCGTAACACGGCAATAATCTAGCCATCCGGCTCACGGTTAAATCCATAACCAGCCAATTCATTAACAATTACGGCCCTTCGGCCCATGGCACAACAAGCACTTCCACCGCCATTCTCCGCATCTCACATAATCATCTTTGACCCTCAATGATCATTCATTTTTCCCCTTGCTTCACTCGTAAGTTACCACAGTCACTAGCCCTTTTTCTCATGCTAGGCATATCATAATGATTTAAGACATAAGTGGTGAGATCGGAGGCTTAGAAGTATGAAATTTGGCTTTTAAAACTCAAAAATCAACTTTGGGATGAAAACAGGTCCACGCGTACGCGCTCTCCACGCGCACGCGTGGATGGCGCTTTCTCGAAGAACGGCGCGTACGCACCAAGTGCGCCTATGCGCGAGGGGTCATTCTGCTAAAAATTTTCTAAGTTAAAAGCTGCAGAATTTACAGATTCAAACCCCAATCTTCCGACGGACATAACTTCCTCATTTTAAATTGTTTTTCACTCGTTCTTCGAACGGCATGGACATCCCGGATCCAATTTCATTTCTAAACAGATTTGGCACAAATCAGAGATCCGTAGTCCAAGTTATGTCCCGTCAAAGTATACCCAAAAACCATGTTTTCATACAAAACCACAAGGTGCCATTTTCAAAACAAGCCACTTTCAACTCTTTTCAAAATCAATCAAACATGCCAATTTCAATCCTTCTCTTTGAAATCATTCAAAATGTACCAAAATCAACAACAAGCCATCCTCAACTCACACATTGACACTTTACCAAGGTTTCCAAAACCACATCCAACCATTTTAACACTTCTCAATCAAATGGCTAAAGGACAAACACAATATCATGTCATACATCCTTCCTCATCCCAATTTCCAATAATACCATTTCCAATTAACCATCATTATACATAATCAACATCATACTCACCATCAACATGGTACCACCCATCAATTTAACCTCAATCATCCATCAAGCATATATCACAACATGCATTTCTCATATTTCACACAATCAAGGCATCAATATTCATAATCACATATATGAACACATCATATATTTCAACCATTCAACAACACCAACAATTCAATGCCTATCTTAGGGCCTCTAGCCTAAGTATTTCCTACCACATTACATATTAGATACGGGAAACTAAAACCATACCTTAGCCGATTCCCCAAGCTCAACCGGAGCACTTCCAAACCACTTGTCCACAAGCTCTCAAGGTATCAACACCTCCAAGAACAGATTTTATCACACAAAACCCTCTTCCAAGCTTTCCAAAATCACCAATCAAGCTCCAATATTCACATATACACAACCTAAGCCACAATCATCATACCCATACACAACATCTCAAAACCCAAACATCATAGAACAACAAAATCACACTAGGGTTGAGAATCTTACCACACCCAAGGTCCAAGGAGACAACATTAACCTTCTCCTTCAAGAGAGTTGGGTCCTATAACATCAAAGAACCCAAAATCTCAACATTTTACCCATGAAACTCGAAAATAAGGGCTGGAATTTCGAACAGAAACACGTGGCTTACCTCAAGATTAGTTGTATGGGTTTTGTAGAGCTCTCCGCGGTGAACGCGTGGCCGCAAACGGAGCGGCAATCGGAGCTCTAGATCAAAAGTTATGGTGGTTTGAAGATCAAGTGAGAGAAAGAACTTGAGAGAGTGTTCTTCCTCCCCTCTCTTCAATTTCAGCGTGTTTGAGTGTGTTGTGAGGAGAGAGAGTGCTGAAAACTAGGGTTTTGGTTTAGTTATGTTGGGCCAAGGGCCCACTTTGGGTCCGGTTGGCCCGGTTTGGCCCGTTCGGTCCAATCTTGGTCCGAATTCTATAAAATTGGTACCGAAATTCTCGTCTCAATTTCCTCTATCATATTAAGCCATAAAAATATCATTTTTGGCTTTCTAGAATAAATTCTCATATATGGGTTAATTAGCCGTTAATTAACCGGGTCTTACATTCTACCCACCTAATTGGGAATTTTGCCCACAAAATTCAAATTCAAATTCAATTACCTGAGAATAAGTGCGGATAATCCGTTCGCATCTCCGACTCAAGTTCCCAAGTGTGTTCCTCAACACCGCCTCGACTCCAAGCCACTTTGACTAATGAAACCTCTTTTCCACGCAACCGTTTGATACTAGTATCATCAATTCTGACTGGAGCCACTGGAAGCGTCAAATCTTCTCTTAACTGAACCGATTCGGGTTCTAACACATGGCTAGCATCAGGAGTGTACTTTCGAAGCTGCGACACGTGAAATACGTCGTGCAGGTTTGAAAGATGGGGTGGTAAAGCCACCCGATACGCCACTGGCCCAATCCTCTCCAAGGTCTGAAATGGACCAATGTATCGAGGATTCAACTTCTTTTCTTTAATCGCTCTACCTACTCCTGTGGTCGGAGTAACTTTCAGGAAAACATGATCTCCTTCCTCAAATTCCAAGGGCTTCCGCCTCTGATCGGCGTAACTCTTTTGGCGACTTTGCGCCGTAAGCATCCTGTCTCGGATTTTCTTGACTTGTTCAGTGGTTTCAGCTATCATTTCTGGCCCCAACAAGCCTTTCTCTCCAGCTTCATACCAACATAGTGGAGATTGACATTTCCTCCCATACAATGCCTCATACGGAGCCATTCCGATGCTCGCATGGTAACTATTATTGTATGCAAACTCCACTAACGGCATATACCGATCCCAACTCGTCGGTTGGTCCAAAACACAAGCTCTCAACATATCCTCTAGTGTTTGGATCGTCCTCTCAGATTGACCATCTGTTTGAGGATGGTAAGCTGTACTCAAGCTTAATCGGGTTCCAAAAGCTTTCTGAAATGCACCCCAGAACCTCGAAGTGAAACGAGGATCTCTATCAGAGATTATAGTAGCAGGTACACCATGGAGTCTCACAATCTCCTTTATGTATAACCGAGCTAGCTCCTCAAGGGTGTAAGTCATCCGAACGGGTAAAAAGTGAGCTGACTTCGTCAGTCGGTCCACGATCACCCAGATAGCATCAAAACCAGTCCTAGTCCTTGGCAATCCCGACACAAAGTCCATCGCAATACTTTCCCACTTCCATTGCAGAACCTCTAAGGGTTGCAACATCCCGGAAGGTCTTTGATGTTCAATCTTTACCTTTTGACAAGTTAAGCACTTTGAAACATATTCCGCCACATCATTCTTCATACCCGGCCACCAAAACATCGCCTTTAAATCATGGTACATCTTAGTACTCCCCAGGTGAATGGAGAATCCACTTTTGTGTGCCTCCCTTAAGATATCTTGTCTCAAAGTACCAACATCCGGCACAATGATCCTACCCTTGAATCTCCATAACCCATCTTTTTCTTCCGACACTCTCCACTGTTTTCCTTGCTCGATAGCCGGTAACACCTTCCATAATGCTTCATCATTTTCATGAGCCTTTAGGAGTTCGGACTTAAAGTCACTTGAGATTTCTAATCGGCTCAAACACAAGTTTCCAGATACTTCTCGAGCACCAATTTTTAGACTCTCGAATCCCTTGAGCAACTTCTCCTCTTGAAGCATCATCCAAGACGCATATAACGACTTCCGACTTAACGCATCCGCCACTATATTCGCTTTTCCCGGATGGTAATTCAACTCAAAGTCGTAGTCCTTCAATAATTCCATCCACCTCCTTTGCCTCATATTAAGCTCTTTCTGATCAAAGAGGTATTTCAAACTCTTGTGATCGGAAAAGACTTGGAACTTAACCCCATAGAGATAATGCCTCCACACCTTCAAGGCAAATACGACCACAGCGAGTTCCAGATCGTGCGTAGGGTAACTAACTTCATGAGGTCTCAACTGTCGTGAGGCATACGCCACCACATTATGATGCTGCATCAGCACGCACCCTAGACCCTTCAACGATGCATCACAGTACACCTCAAAAGACTCGTTCGGCTCAGGTAACACTAACACAGGTGCAGTGGTCAACTTTTTCTTCAATGCCTGAAAGCTCTCCTCACACTCAGGAGTCCAAACAAACAGAGTGTCTTTGCGAGTTAACTTTGTCAACGGCAAAGCTAATTGCGAAAAGCCTTTGATGAACCTTCGGTAATAGCCAGCTAAACCCAGAAAACTCCTTATCTCAGTTACTGTGGTTGGTTGCTTCCAATCCATCACAGCTTCTACCTTGGTTGGATCTACGGCTATTCCCTTCTTACTCACCACGTGACCCAAAAACTTCACCTTATCCTTCCAAAATTCACACTTAGACAGTTTCGCATAGAGTTTCTTCTCCTTTAGAATCTGCAACACGGTCCTCAGGTGTTCCGCATGCTCTTCTTCAGTCTTGGAGTAAATCAGTATGTCGTCAATGAAGACAACAACAAATTTATCCAGAAACGGACGGAACACTCTATTCATGTAATCCATAAACACTGCAGGAGCGTTCGTCAACCCAAAAGACATTACAGTATACTCGTAATGACCATAACGAGTCCTGAAAGCAGTCTTAGGGATATCCTCACCCCTCACCCTTATCTGGTGATAACCGGATCGCAAATCGATCTTGGAGAAAACCCCAGCTCCTTGTAATTGATCCATGAGATCATCAATCCTCGGCAATGGGTATTTATTCTTTATGGTGACCTTGTTCAGCTGCCTGTAATCCACACAGAGCCGCATACTTCCATCTTTCTTCTTTACCAGTAATACTGGAGCACCCCACGGGGAAACACTTGGTCGGATAAAGTTCTTACCCAACAATTCCTCTAACTGAGACTTTAGCTCGGCCATCTCTAACGGTGACATCCTATAAGGAGCACTTGAGATTGGTCCCGCCCCAGGCACCAACTCAATAGCAAACTCGACCTCTCGGTTAGGTGGAAATTCCTCAATATCATCGGGAAACACTTCCGGAAACTCACACACTACCGGAATCTGATCCAACTTTTGATCATCACCCGAAACACCCGCGGTTAACAACAGGATACCCTGACATTCGGTTCCAGAACAGTTCACCATCATTGAATTCAAGTAATAATTATTCACCACGACCGGCCCTTCTGTATCTTCCGGCATAAAGTACACCGACTTTGTAGAACAATCAAGCAGGACATGGTTCTCAGATAACCAGTCCAATCCCAAGATAAGATCAAGACCGATCATCGGTAAGCAGATTAAATTATGGACAAAATCACGCTGCTTGAACCTGAACGAAACTTTCGGGCATCCTAGCCTAGTTACCATGGCTTCATGGGTAGCATTATGTACCTTTAGGTCATAACCTAAGGTTGCGATCTTCAATCCTAACTCATGGGCTTTCTCAAATGCAATAAATGAATGCGATGCTCCCGAATCAAATAAAGCATTTAAAGTTTGACCAGCCATTTCACAGTTACCTCGAATGAGTGTCTCGGATCCCTCTGCACCCACAGCTGAGGTGGTGAACACCCGACCAGTCTGTTGTGCTTTCCCAGTACCTTGCTTTTGCTTCTCTGGACAACTTGCGGCTTTATGCCCCGCCTTTCCACAATTGTAGCACAAACCCCATCCGGCCTTGCATGGTACTCCCGGATGGTGACTCCCACACCTAGTACAAGCTTGATCATTCTGAGGCTGCTTCCTAAACCTTTTTCCTTGGGAGTAGTTGTTGTTGGGCCTCCTAAAAGAACCTCCCCTCTTGAAAGACAGACCTCTAGGTGCAAAGCTCTTCCCTCGGTTCTGTGGAAATGATCCTTTGTGACTTCCTTTCTCAGCGGCTGTCCTCTTCACACACTCTTCAGCAACCCTACACTTGTTCACCAATTCGGAGAAAGTCCTAATCTCCATTGGCCCCACCGAACCGAAAATATCACTCCGGAGTCCTCCCTCGTACTTAACACACTTCCATTCCTCATATTCCACTAGAGTCCCTTGACACATACGAGAGAATCTGAACAGCTCCTCAAACTTGTCAGTATACTCAGATACGGACATAGTACCCTGCTTCAGCTGCAACAATTCAAGCTCCTTGGCCGTCCTAGCAGAAGTCGGAAAGTACTTCTTATAGAACTCCTCTTGGAAGACATCCCAGGTGATATAATCATCACCTTGCTGCAGAAGACAACGGATACCTTGCCACCAATGCGACGCTTCACCTGTGAGCATATAGGTAGCGAACTCGACACGCTGTCCTTCAGGTACCACTTGTGCTTGCAGTGCTCGCTCTATAGCCTGAAACCATGTATCGGCCTCAGTCGGGCTAGTAGTTCCCTTGAACTTAGGTGGATTAACCTTCAAAAAGTTCGCCAGTGTCATCGGGCCCTGAACTCCACCTCCGTCATTACCATGGTTGTTCATCTGTTGACCAAGAGCCTCAGCAGTGGCTTGCATAGCAGCAGCCATATTCTCCAACGCAGTCATAAAGTTCAACGGGTCATTAGGGTTAGTCTCCGGCGCACGAGCATTAGTACGACCTCTCCCACGGCCTCTACCGCGTCCACGAGACGCCATCTGGTTCCTCTACACACCAAACAATCGATATTAAGTTGATCAGTCTCAATATCGGAAGTCTAGTGTTTCAAAGTCCCAAATGTATGCTCATGAACGTTTATGCCAATTATATCAAGTAGATATACTAACAGCACATAACACATACACACAGAGAATGCACAGAAGCATAGTCAGTCCATCCCTCAGGCTCTATAGGAACGAACTGCTCTGATACCATAATGTAACACCCTACCATACAGAGTTTTATGCTTAAGTCATAATTCAGAGATGGCAAGGTATTACGACCTCTAAAACAAAAATTTGGTACGTATAGTAGTATGAATAATTGATTATAACTAGGAGCCTTTGTAGAAAAAGGGGTAAACAAAAACCGTAACTCGAACGCGCAACACTCCGATCGATAACGTAACGAGCAAAGGATAAGCTAACGCAAGATCATATATATAAAGAGTGTCAAAAACAAGAATATCAAGACTCAAAACCCGGCTGCGAAGAGAACCGGTCCGAGCATAGCAATATATACATATGATAAAATAAGGAAATCCCAAAGGAAACCCAAAGGGACACAAATACAGAAAACCTATTCTCCAAAAATCCCCTCTAGAAGGAGTCATCACAGTTTGTATTATTTAATGGAGATAAAAGTATCTAAACAAGATATATAAACCAAACAGAGTCCCAAGAACAAAGGATCTTCGCTAATCCAGAAGTCCCCAACATGCCTCAACGAGAAGCCTCGCGTCCTGCATCTGAAAACCACAAAATCCGCATGGGTGAGAACCAGAGGTCCCCAGTACGGTAACAGCTTCCACATATATAATACATAATAATAGAGGAAAGCCGAAGGCAATCCTAGAACTTCCTCCAGAAAATATCAAAGCTTATAAACAAGCTAAACCGTAAGTGGCAACTAACTAAAGATCCTTCAGTCTAACTAATACTTCCCTTTCTACTTCCTTCAGACCTCCCAACAACCAGCAGGAGTATAATATAGCAAACACAGTTATATCAGACAAGAGATTTACAAATAGGAACAAATAAGGCATTTAGGCAATTAGCAAGTAATATGCAGTCAAATAGGCAATCTCAAACAATTCATGTAGTATGCTTATGATGCATGCCTGTCCCTAGTGGCTGATGATATCATCTGTCGGTTATAGAGCCAACCCGACAAGTCCTGGTAGCTAGCCATTGGACTGTCCCTCTGTCGTGCATCCCCAACTCGAGTTATACTCATCATAAACTTGATCATAATCATGATCCATATCCATCACCCTCACTGGTGAATATTTATCCATCACCATCACTGGTGAATATTTATGGGGGCGAGCTCATCCGGGCCTTTCACAGTGCCCGGCCACACTTACGACATAGGGTCAAAAGAGCTTCGAGTCTCAACCTGGAGCACATGGTGGCTAGCCATTGCTACTACCCAGGGAAACCCTCATCTCCAATGGTGGAAGTGCAAACCTTCACAATTCAATCAACATCATATATGCATTTATACTTGGCCATAAACATGGCTCCGCCGTAACACGGCAATAATCTAGCCATCCGGCTCACGGTTAAATCCATAACCAGCCAATTCATTAACAATTACGGCCCTTCGGCCCATGGCACAACAAGCACTTCCACCGCCATTCTCCGCATCTCACATAATCATCTTTGACCCTCAATGATCATTCATTTTTCCCCTTGCTTCACTCGCAAGTTACCACAGTCACTAGCCCTTTTTCTCATGCTAGGCATATCATAATGATTTAAGACATAAGTGGTGAGATCGGAGGCTTAGAAGTATGAAATTTGGCTTTTAAAACTCAAAAATCAACTTTGGGATGAAAACAGGTCCACGCGTACGCGCTCTCCACGCGCACGCGTGGATGGCGCTTTCTCGAAGAACGGCGCGTACGCACCAAGTGCGCCTATGCGCGAGGGGTCATTCTGCTAAAAATTTTCTAAGTTAAAAGCTGCAGAATTTACAGATTCAAACCCCAATCTTCCGACGGACATAACTTCCTCATTTTAAATTGTTTTTCACTCGTTCTTCGAACGGCATGGACATCCCGGATCCAATTTCATTTCTAAACAGATTTGGCACAAATCAGAGATCCGTAGTCCAAGTTATGTCCCGTCAAAGTATACCCAAAAACCATGTTTTCATACAAAACCACAAGGTGCCATTTTCAAAACAAGCCACTTTCAACTCTTTTCAAAATCAATCAAACATGCCAATTTCAATCCTTCTCTTTGAAATCATTCAAAATGTACCAAAATCAACAACAAGCCATCCTCAACTCACACATTGACACTTTACCAAGGTTTCCAAAACCACATCCAACCATTTTAACACTTCTCAATCAAATGGCTAAAGGACAAACACAATATCATGTCATACATCCTTCCTCATCCCAATTTCCAATAATACCATTTCCAATTAACCATCATTATACATAATCAACATCATACTCACCATCAACATGGTACCACCCATCAATTTAACCTCAATCATCCATCAAGCATATATCACAACATGCATTTCTCATATTTCACACAATCAAGGCATCAATATTCATAATCACATATATGAACACATCATATATTTCAACCATTCAACAACACCAACAATTCAATGCCTATCTTAGGGCCTCTAGCCTAAGTATTTCCTACCACATTACATATTAGATACGGGAAACTAAAACCATACCTTAGCCGATTCCCCAAGCTCAACCGGAGCACTTCCAAACCACTTGTCCACAAGCTCTCAAGGTATCAACACCTCCAAGAACAGATTTTATCACACAAAACCCTCTTCCAAGCTTTCCAAAATCACCAATCAAGCTCCAATATTCACATATACACAACCTAAGCCACAATCATCATACCCATACACAACATCTCAAAACCCAAACATCATAGAACAACAAAATCACACTAGGGTTGAGAATCTTACCACACCCAAGGTCCAAGGAGACAACATTAACCTTCTCCTTCAAGAGAGTTGGGTCCTATAACATCAAAGAACCCAAAATCTCAACATTTTACCCATGAAACTCGAAAATAAGGGCTGGAATTTCGAACAGAAACACGTGGCTTACCTCAAGATTAGTTGTATGGGTTTTGTAGAGCTCTCCGCGGTGAACGCGTGGCCGCAAACGGAGCGGCAATCGGAGCTCTAGATCAAAAGTTATGGTGGTTTGAAGATCAAGTGAGAGAAAGAACTTGAGAGAGTGTTCTTCCTCCCCTCTCTTCAATTTCAGCGTGTTTGAGTGTGTTGTGAGGAGAGAGAGTGCTGAAAACTAGGGTTTTGGTTTAGTTATGTTGGGCCAAGGGCCCACTTTGGGTCCGGTTGGCCCGGTTTGGCCCGTTCGGTCCAATCTTGGTCCGAATTCTATAAAATTGGTACCGAAATTCTCGTCTCAATTTCCTCTATCATATTAAGCCATAAAAATATCATTTTTGGCTTTCTAGAATAAATTCTCATATATGGGTTAATTAGCCGTTAATTAACCGGGTCTTACACGATTCTTCGGTTTTTCAACGGTTTTTCTTCCAGCAGTTTTAGAGAGAGGACCGGATTGCTTGCATTGCCGGTTCCCAATTGAACCGGTTCGACCGACCGGTTCGGTCCGGTTTTCAGAACCTTGTGCATTACACATAAGCAACCTTGTCCCAAAAAAAAACTAGATAGAGATGGATTATTGGTTGGATAAACTTAAATATAAGATTTTTTTCCAACAAAAAGAGGTAAAAACAATTTTAGCTTGAAAGTTGAATTCACTTGTTCAATGTCTTTTACTCTTTCATGAACTTTGGCCATCTTATTTTGCAGTTCGCAGCACTTGATTTGCCAATGATAAAAATGATTTTGCTATGTCTTGTATTTCTGTAATTCTAACATTGATACCTTATCAAATCATAAAAGTAAGATGTGAAAAAAAACATGCTTCTCTTTTTATATTACGCAATTCTTTTATCATATTAAACCAAAAAATTTTACCAATAATTTGTTAAAGTTAGCATTTTTATGTATTATATATAATATTTAAAAATATATATTTTTTTTATAAATATTTTGATAAAAAAATATATTTCATAATATTTTTTAACGGAAGTAATAAGTTGATAAGTTTTTAATAGAACAATCTAATTATTTGTCAAATAATATATATATAATTTAATTATTTTATATTTTTATGTTGTAACTTAAAATATTATTTTAATAGAAATTTTTAATATTATAAAAATTTTATTTATATTAATTGATCTTAATGAATAAAAAATAATTTATAATTTTTGTGTATTTATAGATTTTATATATATTTATTTAAAAATAAAAGATTATATTTGTTATTTAAAATATTATATATTAAAATTTATTTATTTATGTACTAGTATATTCTGCATTTATAGTAGTCTATTAATAATCTTCTATTATAATAGTTTTTTTTATTTAATAAAATACAATGGTTTATGAAAATGTGACACATCCAATGAATACAAAATTTAGACACACCCAAAACTTAAATGCTACAATTAATCAAACCTCTTTTAACTTAAAATTAAAATTTCTTGTTTAAAATTTAAATATCAAAATTCAATATCTTCATAAAAAAAAACATACCTTGAAGAGGAATCCTTTTTACAATATAGATATAAACAAAGAAAAGCAAAAAACAAGTGAAAAAAAAAGTCAATAAAAGATTTGGATAAAGAATACTCCGACAGAGTGGGAGCTTTAGTTAAAGATAACTTGATAGTGAATCAGGATGGTACATCATGAAAAGGGTAAGTTATTAAAACACAGAATGATAGAAACACGGAAGAAGTTATTGAAAAAACTCAATTGGGCCTCCATTATGGCAGTATCAAGGAACATGAACTCAACTATACGATTAATAGTAAAGAGACCAGTATTGATATAGAATCTATGTATCTACCAGGTTTTAAAGATGCTATTAGAACACATGCATCTCAACTTAGTATTCGAAAGAAAAGACTAACATAAGTGAGGATGAGAAATATGAAAAAGTGTGATGTGAAAGAGAAAAAGAGATGCCTTCTTGCAAGACCAAAACATAGAAAAGAAAGACTAGACAATAAGAAAAACGAACAACTAAAAAAAAGGGTCATATCAAAAGTGCAGAAACAAAACATAAGAATGACGCAAAAAGGAAAAGAAGAGCGAAACGAAAAATCAAAGAAGAAGCTATGAAGAAAGGAGGTGAGGCAGATTTAAGGGATGGGTTCTTAGTGGAAGTGAAGATGACGACGAGTCTGAAAATAAAGCTACCAAAACTTGGAGAATATGATCACAACTCAATTTGATGTGATGATGAGGCCATGATGAATCGCATTAGGGAAAATTCGAATGGGAATAAGAAATGGAGGACACAACCTAGATCACTAGTAGACGTACAAGGAAAAAACGACGCAGAGTTGAAACCAAGATCTCAATTTAAGAGGTGAATGAGAGGAGTTCAACAGATGAGAAGGTTGCCTTTAACATCCTTTAGTGTTATTGCTATGGATCATTCTTGTTATTTTAATGTTTTATAGACTTTCTGTTGTTTCGAATAGCGAGTTCATATAGACGTTCGAATTTGTCTTGTTTGGTTAAAGTCTTTTTGTTTCTGCTTTTGTTTGTTCTTTTTTGGTTTTGTATTGTAGGCTCGACTATTTTATATAGTCGAGTTTTTGAACTCTTTCCTATTTTATGGTCGAGAGCTTTAACTAGCGATTAAAAAAATATTTAAGAAAAATTTTATTTAAATAAAGTGTATTTTGTGTACTAATCCAATAGACTAAAGTGTGGTTGTGAGTCTGAAGAGAATTGAAACATGTAATTTTCAAGAAGAAAGATGAACAGAAAATAGGGGCATGATGAAAATGTATACGAGCTAGATAGTGAAAGCCAAGAAAGAACATAGGACAACTTAGTAAAGAAGAAAATATAGTAAAGCAAAATTGAGATTATAAAAAATATGTATTACATCTCATCCTTTTGAAAGCAATGACTTCCTATTTATACTATGACCCATATTAACAGAGTCTTGTTTTTCTTGACCTGCACTAGCACTATTACTCAAATTTGCCTTAGTGTCCACTACATCTTTTACACCTCCCTCCCTCAAATTTATGATTGGTCTTGGGACCACTCTAAGTTTGTTCTTGACCTGGGATATGGACCACATGTAGTTCATTGCTTTTGATATTGTCTCGAACAAACTGTATATCAAGTTGGAAGTGCTTTGTTTTGTCATTTAACACTGGATTGGAAGCAAGCATTACGGTGCTTAAGTTGTCACAGAAAATGGTTGGAGATGTCTAAAGTTGAACTTTCAATTCGAACAACAAGTTCCTAATCCAAACTGTCTCTGCTACGTACACACGCTGCAAGACTTCGAAATTCAGCCTCTGTTGAGCTCTTACTGACAGTGATTTGCTTCCTACAACACCAAGACACAAGATTAGATCCTAAAAAAAAATACAAAACCCAGTGACTGACCTGTGGTCTTCAAGGTCTGATGCCCAATCAGCATCAGCGAATCCATACAATCTGAAATCTGTATTCTTATGAAAGAGTAACCCTTGTTGCTTAGTGCCTTGAACATACCGAAGAACTCTCTTCAGAGCTTTCCAATGTGCAAGCAAGGGTTTATGCATAAATTAGCTAAGCTTGCTCACAACGAAGGAAACATCCGATCTGGTTATTCTGAGATAATGAAGACTTTCAACAACAGATCTGTATAGTCTTTTTTTTTTTTTGGTGACAGATCTGTATAGTCTTAGATCCACAAATTCTTCTGAACTTGTAGTCAACAGCTGAAGAGATGATATCATGGGAGTTAACATTGCACTTGCCTCTTCCATGTTTAATTTTGAGAGTAAATCATTCACATATTTTATTTGAGATAAATGAATATGTCCTGCAGTAGTTCTTCTAACTTCAACACCTAAAAAATAACTCAGTTCACCTAGATCCTTTAATAAGAAAACTGTATTTAAAGTTTTAATCATCAAGTCAACTTGAGTTGAATCACTTCCTGTAATAATGATGTCATCTACATAGCATAGAAGATATATGACATGATTAGAAGTGTATTTCAAAAACAAAGAGGTATCTGATTTTTCAGTGGTAAAGCCAAATGTTTCTAGAGTTTTGTTCAACTTTAGGAACCATTTTCGTGGTGTTTGCTTCAGACCATATAGGGATCAATTTAGTTTGCACATTAAGATTTTAGAATTGACTTCAAAACTCTTGGACTACTGCATATAAATAATTTGAGATAAATCTCCATTAAAAAATGCGTTATTAAAATAAAATTGTGGAATAACTCAACCTTTGGATAAGGCTAAGCTTAGCACAATTCTCACAGTAGTAGGCCTAATCACTAGACTAAAAACTTGGTCAAAATTAAAACCTTCATGTTGACAAAAATCTTGTGCAACTAATCGTGCTTTGTATTTTTGCACAGATCCATCAGAGTTCTTTTTAGTAGTGAAAATCCATTTAAAGCCTATTATTTTAGCATGAGTTGGTGCAACACTAGGTTCCAAGTATCAATTCTCATAAGAGCATTATATTTTTCTTTCATAGCCTTATACCAGTGTGGTATAGTGAGAGTAGTAGCTACAGTTTTTGGTGGTCTTTTTTCAAATTTCTCATCACTATGTTTAGTTAGAAAAATTTTGGGTTTAGACTTGCCTGTCTTGGATCCGGTGTTCATAGGGTGGACATTAGTGTTTGGTGGAATGGGTGGATTTTATGATGCACTATGACTGTGTTGTGAACTATCACAGGGTGACTAACTTTCTATAGCAGAACCAGCAATAGGGGTTTCATGGTGCAGAATTGAAGGAGAAACTTGATCAGGCTGAGAAATTTTTATGTCAGAGCTAGTGTTAGTACTATTACTCGACTTATGAAAAGTTGAATTATGGGAGGGCTGATCATGAGAGAGTGTTTGTGTAGGTAAATAAGTATATGTTTCTATAGTAGGAATAGTCTGAAAAGAACTCTAATTAATGAAATTGATTTCAGTTCTAGTCTTTGTACACCGTAAGTCATTAGCTGAATTTACAAATAATTCTTTATATGGAAATAAGATTCATCAAAGACAATATGTCTAATAAACACCTTACTAGTGGGTGACAGGCACCTATAACCTTTGTGATTGGCTGCATATCCCAGAAAAAAGCACTTGTGAGATCTATAATCAAACTTATGTCTGTTTAGGGTCTCAGCAGGGAATAACATGTGCTACCAAAAATTCTCAAATATTGATAATAAAAAATTTGATTAAATAACAATTCATATGGTGTCTTACTTGAAAAACAGGAGTAGGTAATCTATTAATTAGATATGTAGCAGTAATTACTGCATCATCCCAAAAGGTAAGGGGAAGGAAAGCTGTAGAAAGCATTGCCAAAGCTGTTTCTATAATATGGCGATGTTTTTTCTCAGCCCTGCCATTTTGTTCATGTGTGTGAGGACATGATTATCTATGATGCATGCTATGTTTAAGTATAAATTCTTTAAAACTATTGGAGCTATACTTTCCTCCATGATCAGATTGTAACTCCTTCAATTTATGTCCTGTTAAGTTTTCAATGAGAGTCTTATATTATAGAAATGCAGTATATACCTGAGATTTAGATTGTAATAGATATAGATAAGTGTACCTACTATATACATTAACAAATATAACATAGTACCTAAAATCAAGATGAGATATAATAGGGGCGGGGCCCCAAACATCAGAATATACTAATTGAAGGGCTAGTGTAAGTAGTAGTAGAATCAGAAAAAGGCATCTTGTGTAATTTTGCATAAACACAATTTTCACACAACGAATTATCAGAATTTGAATTAAAGGAGTCAATTGTATTCTGAGTAATAATACTGTATTTATTCAAGACTGTGTGTACAGTTTGTTTGGCAGCATGTCCCAGGCTCTTCTGCCACAATTCAAAAGAAGAACATGTAATAGCCAGAACTCTAGGTACAAAATTTAAAAAAGAAAAATGAGAAACAACAACATTAACAAATTTGTAGATTCCTCCTTTACAAAATTCTTGCATGAGAACCTTTTTGGAAAGCTGACATTTAACAAAGCAAACAAAGGCATGAAATTCAAAAAAAATATTGTCATCTTGAGCAAATTTAGAAACACTGATTAAATTCTTTGTGATCTGTGGTGTGTGAATTAACTTTTGTAATTAAAACCATCTATTTGAGTCTTGTGCATAAAAAATTGAATTTCCATAATATTTAATAGACAAACCTGATCCAACACCTACAAGAACTTGATCTGGGCTAGAATATTCGGTGCTAATAAGTAGGTTGGAGTAATTTGGGGTGATATGATGAGATACACCTGTGTCTGGGTACCAAGAAGTATCTGCTATTGATAAGAGAACATCCATGTATGTCTCAGGATGATGAAAGGATGCTGTAGGTAGTGGTGACATGGTGGATAGCACTGGTGGTTGTGATGATGGTATAAAAGATGAAAGAAAATGAGATTGAAGTCTGTAAAGGGGTGCAGTGGAATTTGAGGGAGAAAAAATTTGTTGATCAAATCTATAATAGAAATTCCAAGTAATATGACCCGTACGACCACAAACTTGGCATTGTGGTCTAAAATTTGAATTAAAAAATCTGCCTCCTCGAGAGAACCTACCCCCTCTGCCTCGTCGTCTTCCAAAATCCCTTCCTTGATTGATGGAGGGTAAAAAATTGCCTTGTGTCAAATGAGCCTGTGCTATTAAAATTTCTGAATTTTGATATTTACCATATCATCATGAGTCATAATGAGAGTTTCAACTTCATTTAATGAGTACATTTTCGGTTTTGCATTGACAGTAAAGATTAGCATTTGATAATCAAAATTCAGACCCTCAAAAAGTGCTTCAATATGCTCTACTGAAGTAAGAGAGCTTCCTAAAGCCGTAAGAGAGTCAACAACATGTTTGATTTTGAACACATAATCAGAGGCAGATAATCCATGTTGCTTGATGAGTTTCAATTGTGTCTTGAGTTGTTTGATTTTGTACAGGATTGACTTAGCGAAGTAATCTTCAATCTTTTTTCAGATTTGAAAACTAAAAGCAATGCCTACCATTTTATTTTTGAAATTCGGATCAGTTGATGCAATCATCCATGACATGAGGTTGGAATCATCTTGCCTCCACTGCTTGTAGTGAACAGATTCTTTTCTAGCAATTCAATCTTCTTCAGAAAAGATATTGAGGAAAAATTTTCTCTGGTAGAAGATAATCTTGTAAATCTTGTCCATAAATGGTAGCTACAGCTGATATACTACTATTTTATGATATATTTTAGACTGAATTGAGTGGGTTCTGTCAACTATTCTCACACTTATTCATGTAAATTGCATGTTTTAAGTTTCCTTCCTAATTCTGTGCTATGATTGAAAACTTGCTTCCTATGTCTTAAAATTGTTAATTTTTAATTCTCCTTTATTACCACTCGATGACGTGATGTGTTTCTTAAGTGTTTTCAGGTTTACAGGGCATGAATGGCTTAAAGGATGAAGATGAAGCATGTTAAAGTGGAAGGAACACAAGAAACTAAAGAGTTGAGAAGCGAGGAGTGACGCGCACGCATGGCCGACCCGTGCGCGTGATCAGGAGCATCATTCAGCGACGACCAGTGTAGAAGTTCCGCGACGTGTATGCGTGGCCGACGCGCACGCGTGACAGAGCGTCACGTGCTGCACTTAACAGAACTCGCTGGGAACGATTTCTGGGCTGATTTGGACCCAGATCCAAGCCCGAAAACACAGAGTAGAGGCAGGGATGGAGCTAAGACTGACTACACTTCACTTTCATTTTTAGTTTTTGATTAGTTTTGAGTTCTAGAGAGAGAAACTACTACTTCTCCTAGGGTTTTTAACATTCTTAGTTTTGCTTTTGAATTGGATCTTGAGAGAGTGCTGCTACCTTCATTCATCATCATTTTGTTCCTAGTTTCTTCTTAAATTCCCTTATTTACTCTTTTCTATTTGATTACTTTGCATTCACATTTGGATCTTGTCACTTTTGAATCTTATTAATGCATTGAAGTATTTTTATATTTATTTTTATTTCTTGTTTGATTCGTGTTAATTATTGTTCGTACAAATTCTGATTTAATTAATTTTTCATAATTATTATGTCTTTTATTTACTCCTATTATGTGTTTATGAAAATGGCATTCGTGTTCATGGAGTAGACCTTCCAACTTGGCTTAGGGGTTGATTAATTGGAAACCCTTGAGTTGTGATACTCAAGTGTTAATCTGTAATTGGGAATTGTTGGCTAACTTGATTTTCACCAACTCTAGTCTTTCCCCATGAAGTGACTAGGACTTGTGAGTCAGAGTTAGTGACAGCCACTTGACTTTCCTTCAATTGTTAGAGGATAACTAAGTGGGAGCAATGAACTTTTACTATTACACTTGGGAAAGACAACAAGGATAGAAACTCCAATTCTCTCCCCTAACCAAGGCCTTTTATTTTAAATACATATCACCTCTTGTTATTTATTCATTACTTTAATTCCTAGCCATTTATTTTTCCGTTCTAAATTTCAAGAAAATAATCAGAAAAATCCTAGCCAATAATTTGCATCTTGTGTCAACTCTTTGGGAAACGACCCGGATTCTACTCCCGGTTATTTATTATTAATTGTGACATATTTTAAATTGATAGTAGAAATTTCGTCAGTTAAAACTGTACTTGCAACGCTATTTTTATCAGAAATTCTTAACCGACATTTTTTTACCCATCAACAGCTTGTTGTAACCAAGTATTGTGATTATTTTTGCCAAATTTGTCTCCAATCGGGGTGAGTAGTTGTTGATTCAAGAAGGATGCAGTACTAGGAACAGATGTAACGGCATTTTGGGGGTTGTTGTTACTGTTGACAGAGTTAAAATTGGAAGGTGATTCAGCCATTGAAGAATAGAAATTTAAACTCTAGATACCATCTTAGGAGAATTGAAATATGTAACTTTTAAGAAGAAAGATGAACAGAAAATAGGGACATGATAAAGATGTATACGAGCTAGATAGTGTGAAAGCCAAGAAAGAACTTAGGACAACATAGTAAAGAAAAAAATATAGTAAAGCAAAATTGGGATTATAAAAAATATGTATTACACCTCATTCTTTTGAAAGCAATGACTTCCTATTTATACTATCACTTATACTAACAGAATCTTACTTTTCTTGACTTGTACTAGCACTATTATTCAAATTTGCCTTAGTATCCACTATAATTTTTTACAGTGAGTTGTAAGTTAAAAGAAATGGAATATATAAAGCAATGATTGTTATCATAATAGCTAAAATCTTTTTCATTTTATTGGCTAATTTTTTTTATATATAAAAAATTTTGGTATAACATTTAGTTATTGAATTTTATGGTATTTTTTAAAATTTTAAAAGTAGAACAATACGCTTTCTAATTATTGTATTCTAAAATTTTAAAAAATATAATAAAATTTAATAATTGAGTGTTACACCAAAAATTTTATCAAAATCTAAAAAAATAAATGTATATTATATGGCCACGTCTCTAGCGGCCATAATTTCGATGGCTAGTGATGGCTATCCATTGATCATTGAATGAGAAGATGACAAGTGGCATTATTGTTAATTTAGGTTAATCTTTGTTTGTGATTAACTACGGTAACTTTTATCTCTTTTACCGGGGGATATTAGTGAAAATTGCTATCCTTTAGCAAGGCTATGAATGTCAACCAGTTCAATGGGTATCGGTGAGAGAGACGGCGTCACCGACGGCCGTAGAAAATGGGTTAGGTTTGCGGCGGACGTCGTTCTAGAAAATGAGTTCAAAAGTTGATGAAGCAGTAGTGGTTTTGTGTCGATGATGTTGGGTCTATTAATGGCAGGAGGCATGGTAGAATGCGAAATGCTGATTTTGAAGTTATTGGCATGTTATTGGTGAAGACTGACGATGGGACTAAGGCGACATTAGTGCTTGCGTCAAGGACATTTGATAGTGTTGTTCGTTATAGTCATTAGGTGTGCTTCAGCCTCCGGAGCACAAGGTAGAAACTTGGATGAGGCGCTCCTCCTCCGGCGATGTATGAACGGAACACCAACTTGCTCCACCCACAACGTTTCACCCATGTTTTTGAAGACACTCTCCACGAACACTAGCGACTAGGGGTGGCAACGGGTAGGGTAGGGTAGGGTTTGAACCCAACCCTAACCCTACCCGCGGGTTGAGTTTTTAACCAACACTCAACTCTATCCTATCCGCGGGTTGAGAAATACCCAACCCTAACCCTACCCGCACTCAACCCGCGGGTATCCGACCCTACCCGCGGGTTGACAAAAATGGAGGCCACTAGATTGTTAAAAGTTGTATTTATATCTCATTAAATGAGAAATATATTTTATAAAAATAAATGAGTAAAGTTTACAAATTTATAAATTTAGTTAAGTGGCCAAGAAGTTTTTGCACATGCTTAAAATCTTTGGTTCAACTCCCATATGTAACATTTTTAATCATATATAACACATATCATGGGGTGCGGGTAGGGTTGAGACTCAACCCGCAGCAGATCGGGTTGGCAACCCTACCCGACCGGGTTGGGTCGGGTTGGGTACCCGCGGATAGGGTCCATGCTGCTAGGCCTACTAGCGACGTCACACTATCAGCGACAACTCCTCCACCACACGGCCACGGCGATAGACTCAGGAACAGCACAACCGAAGCATAATTTATTTTTTCCCAAATCAAATATTGAATAAAAATTTAATTTTCTTTTAATTTTTTTGGAGTGAAATTTTTGTTAATTCAGTTTTAACCACATCAACATATATTTATTGTATTTCATTAACAATTTTACCATCATTGACATAGTGAACCGGAGAGTCAAACGACCTCCAAATTCTACAAATGTCAGGCATCTGTTGGTTCAACGAACTTAGCCATTATAGCCATCCAACCTTTAGTGCCACCATAGATGACACCTATATATACCTATGTTATTTGTTGTGCACTTCATTTCTAGTTTTGACTTGCGTTTTGCAACGATGGTTGACCATTGATGTTGCCGATGATAGTGACTTTGCTAAAGCTCCAGTATTTTTTTGTATTTGGCCACAAATTCGAGGACAAGTATATAAATTGCACTTGTGGCCTTGTGCACTCTAGTCTATTGACTATTATCACTCGATATATAATATAAAATAATCTATCCATATAAATGTCATATTATTATATATGGAATTTAATTATTAATTTCTATAATGTTAGAAATGGCTCATTTTTTTTATATAAAACAAAGATTGGTATTGTTCAATGTAATGGATGTATGGACAAATTTTTTCCTGTTATGGTGTCAGATTTAAAACGTAAGCTACGTTTTACTTTTGGCTTGGTTTTGGTTTTTTTTTCTCAGGAAAGGGATCAAACGTGGGCTGCGTTTTGCTTTTTGCATGCTTTTCAAAATTTTTTTATTTTGTTTTAAACCAAATGCGGCCTGCGTTTTGTGATGGATTTTAGTTTTTTTTTTCGTAATAACAAAATGCAGCTTGCATTTTCTGCTATATGTCAGCTTTTTTTTTTAAGAAATGCAAAATGCAGGCTGCATTTTTTGTAGTGTCAGATTAATTTTTTGAAAAATGAAAAACGCAGGTTGCGTTTTGTGAGAAAAAATATTTTAATGAAGAGGTCTGCCTATAAATACGAAGCAAGCCTTGCCCAAATGGACTCACTCCACTTCTACTCATCATACTCTTCTTTCTTATACATATGTTCTAGTTCTTAGTTTTTTTTGGCAGTTAGGTGTGTCAAAAAAATTGGATTAGGTGAGGTTGAAGTTATGGAAAATATTGCAAATTTGTGAGTATATTATAACGGTGAAGTTATACCAAACATACATGAAGGAGTGACTTTTGTTTGTGAATGTCCGTTGTTATTTGCTATTCCATGTACCATGAGTTTTGTCGAGTTAGAAAATGGGCTTTGTAATAACATTCAAAGTCACATTTTGAAAAGGGTGAGCAACCTTTTATACAGAAGTCCTTTGCAAGTATTTGGTGGTTAATACAGTTTCAAATAATGCCCATCACTGACGATGCCAGTATGCAGCAGATGTTGTATATTTATCAACAAACCCGATCTCACGTGCCGATAGAGATGTATGTTGAGTTTGAACAGCAGTCGGGGATGGGTACGGTCAGCGACGAGGTCAATGTTGATGACCTCGGAGATATAGATTAGGAAGAAGAGAATAATGACAGCGAAGAGGAATTCGAAGCTAACTATGAAGTCGATGACGAAAACGATGACGGAGACTTGGCAGGCAATCCGGCAGTGCAAAATGAAGCAAATGCGATTGTAGGCCAACACCCGTTTGGTGTTCCGTCTTTTATGCAGACTCTAGATCTCGAAGTCATGCATGCCCCGGAATTTCCTGAGTATGTGAATACGGGTATGTTATGATTATTAACTCAAGTTTCTTATAGTGCTTATTTTATTTGCCTTGTCTGACTGATGGTGGTGCACATGTCGTAGGTGAAAGCAACGTTGCGGCGGAAGATGGCGAGTTTAGTGTCGAAATGGAATTTGGATCGAGAGAGTCGATAATATCTGCGATCAAAAGCTACACCATCACTAGAGGAGTTGATTACACTGTGTATGAGTCTGAACCGCAAACATTCTATGCGAAATGCAAGGGGTATGGTGCAGGGTACGACTGGCTTATCCGAGCTAGCTTGATTCGAAAAAAGCTTGTTGGGAGATCAGGAGATACAATGGCAAGCACACGTGCACCATGGGCACGATTTCACAAGATCATGCCAAGTTGGACTCAGACACAATTGCAGATGCCATTAGGCCGTTGGTCGAAGCAGACCCCTCGATAAAGGTGAAGTCTGTTATTGCAGAAGTTCAAGGCAGGTTCAACTACACTGTGAGTTACCGCCGCAAGGCTTGGTTGGCAAAGCAGAAAGCTGTCGCAAAAGTTTTCGGTGATTGGGAAGTTTCTTACCAGACTCTGCCAGTATGGTTGAAAGCAATGACATTGAAGATGCCAAGGTCTCGTGTTCAAATTAAAACGCTCCCCGTTTCTCGGTGTCTCTGCACCGCCGGACCCAAGCAATATTAACCTTCCCCAACACGTGATCTTCCGGATCGGACTCCCGACCAAAACACGCAATGCAGTTTTCCACCAAAAACTGGTGACTGCTATCTGATCTACCCGTAACGGCCTCCCCATTAATCGGGAGACCAAAAATATAGCTCACATCTTCTAGCGTCACCATCAATTCACCAACCGAAAGATGAAATGTGTGAGTCTCTGGCTTCCAGCGTTCCACCGAAGCACTCAGTAGTGCAGAGTGACCTCTCATTTCGCCTACTTGCGAAACGTGTTGAAACCCAGTCAATGTCAGTGCCGCTGCAGCTACCTCGTTAAAGGTATCTAGCGGATCCAGTTTTCTAGGCAACAAATTCCTGATAGCCTGCAAAAAGAAAAATGATAATTATTAAATTCATAATAATATCAGTTAATAATTTGTTCAAAAAAAATTAGCAACAATAATTAAACAGTATTATTATTATCTTCAAACATAATAATAAATTATTAAAAAATCATAAATATTTATCTATGATTTATTAAACAGTATTATTAATTATTAAAAATTAATAATAACTTATTCTCACTATCATAACCAGTATTTTAAACAAATAATAATAATATACTAATTATAATAATAATTACTCAAATATAACAATAATAACAATAATAATAACTATTTATTATATTATCTATATCCTAAACGATATTTTATTAACAAACAGTATCACTTATTATTAGAAAATATTAATACAGTATTAAACATAATAATTTTTTTTAATTAAACATTGTAAAAAAAACCGTTTACTAAACAACATTATTATTATTATTATCATAAAAAATAATAATAAATTATTACACATTATTTTTATTAAAAATTATTAATAAGTTATTCTCATTAACATAACAACAACAACAACAATAATACAGAGATTAATTTGCCTAATAATAACAATAATAACATAAAAACAGTATTAAAAAATTTAAACCGTAATGAGAAATAAATAACAACATAATATTAGTAATAATAATATTAATAACCACAATACTACTAATTACAACACAAATAAACAAAATTCGACTATATATATATATATTCATCGTTAAATATTAAAAAAAATTACTTACCAATTGAGGATGATCCAAATACTCAATAATATGTTCTTCCAGTTTGGTAAAATTACGCACCATTTTTTTTCTGGTACACTTCTTCTTCAACAACACTTTACTTCTTCACTGTTAACTCTTGCTTCCTCGCTCTCCTTCAACTCTTCCTCACCTTGCTTCAGTAACTCGTTTTTTACTTTGCTCCCCTTCCTATTTGCGTTTTCGTTTTTATGGACCAAGCTGAACACCCTTCGAGAACACGTGGCGCGCATGTAGCTAGGAAGCCTGCAAAACGCAATTTTCGTTTGGCTCTGCTACGCTGACAAATGCAGCCTGCGTTTTGCACCGTCCCATGTTGGTCAACAGCTGCTCCGTTCGGCATGCAGGACACGTTTTGCAAGCTGGTTCCCGTCCTCGTCCAATCGCAGCCTACGTTTTGCAGTAGCTGCAGATTGTTGATTTCCAACGCCTGCAAAACGTTACCTATGTTTTGCAGGTCTCTGATCGACGCAGGTCCACATTTGTGGACAACACACCATACATTCGTATAGAAATTTATCACCATTCTTTTATCCATAACCAAATTAATTTCTGGTTAAAAATTCGAAATGACACCTTTGAATTACTTGCAATTGAAAATTAAACGATTCTTCATGACACTAATTTCAATTTTAAATAATTGATATATAGCAATATTACTTTCTTATTCAATATTACTTTCTTATTCAATATATATATATATATATGGGTTAATAGTCAAATTAATCTCTAAAAAATAAGACATTTTTTAAATTTATTTTTGAAAGATTTTTTCAAACAAATTAGTCCTTTAAAGATTGCGAATTAATCTTATTTGTCTTCCTGTCACTCCATTAACAATTTTTTTTAAAGATTGATGTTATAAAATGTTAATTGATAACATATATAATATCTGATATGTCTAATTGGATATTGACCAAATATGTTTATGAAAATTTATTAATTTACTCATTTTTTTCAATTACAAAAATTCTATTCCTAATATGACCTAATGACTAAATTGATAGATTCTCGTAAACATATTTAATCAACGTCTAATTGAATATGTTATGTGTCATGTATGCTATCAGTTAATATTTCACATTAATTATTAATCGTTGATGAAAATTGTAAGTGGAGTAACTGAAGAACAGATATGATTAATTCGTAATTTTTAAAGGACCAATTTGATTAAAAAATCTTTCAGAGACAAATTTAAAAAATATCTTATCTTTTAGGAACTAATTTGACTATTAACTCATATATTAATTAACTCATATATTAATTAATTATAGCTAAGTGAAATTGGTTATGCGATCTGTTCAAAGAGTGTCACTTTGACCTTGCCTCCTAACTAAAATACCTTGGACAAATTAATAAATCTCCTTATTACTTGGTATGTAAGACTTGACAGTTAACAAACATTATATTTCACCTAACATAATATAAAATAAATGAGCAAATACAAAATGGACTGCTCCATATTCTTCCTTTTAAACTAGTAATATATATGCTAAAACAAACATATAGTGACCATCTAGGTCTTATTAATAATTATCCAAGAAATAATCACTTTTGGAAAATATTAATGAATTAATTAATATAAATTCTAACCATTTTGTTAATTGACACTGATATTCGGCGTGGCACCTTTGAATTTTGAATTATAATAATAAAGGATTAAAGGCTGACCTTTTTTTTTTCCCCGGTTAGTAACGCTGTTGACCTTCTAAAACTATAATGATGCAAGTGAACAAAGAAGTTGCGGTGCAATCTACATGGATCTGATCCCTCTAATATGTATTATGGTAGTACGGTTTTGAAAACCTTTAACCATATAGAATTAAATTGAATTTTATTAAAAATTAAATTTTAGTTAGAATAAAATTGAATTTTAATATTTAAAATAAATTAATAAAATTATAGAATTAAATTGAAATGAACTAAAATTTTATAATAAATTCTTTTTTATTAATATAATATTATATTTAAATACTAAATATATTTATTTATTAAATTATATAAAGTAATTAAAATATTTTATTTTTCAATTAAAATTTATTTATTTCTTTTAAAAAAATTTATTTTTTATTCTTATAAAGTAAAAGATCGAAATCAGAGTCTACAATTAATAAAGTTATCGACACAAAAATAAAATAAGAGTAATTATCCAAATCAATCTCTAAGGATTTTAAAAGTTGACATTTTAGTCTCCAAGAAAAATTAATACACAGATTAATTCTCAAGGTTTTACTCTGACAGACAAATCAGTCCCCAGTTTATTTTTCGGCAAAATAATTACCCAAATCAGTCCCCAAGGATTTTAAAAACAGACGTTTTAGTCCTAAAAAAATTAATACACAGATTAATCCCAATATTTTTCTCCGTCAGACATAATAGTCCTCTGTCCAAAAAAAGTAAATTATTATTATCATTATTATTAATTGCACAATAATACTGTACCGTAATTTTTTGTATTTTTTGAACAAAAATAATGATAAATTTATTCATTAGATTCTTATGTATGTGTTCCGGGGTTACCTGAAACTGGATGATTGGACTCGAATAGGAGGCCCAAACGTTGAAGGATGGTGGTCTTCGACTTGTTCATGTCTGGGAGCCGCTGTCCGAGTTGTATGTATATGTTTGAATAGGTGGGGGGTGGTACCTGCAAGATACTTCGATGCCTAAGTCAGCAAGGGATTAAGCAAGCTTAGAATATTGGAACTTAAGTTTACCTGAGTGTGTCAGTTTATTTATAGGAGGTGAACCAATAACCACCGTTGAAGTAGTTCCACTTCTAATGGTGGATAACCGTCCCTTTATCTTAGGGTTGTTGAGATTTCTCTTCTAGAAGTGGGAGAGAGATTTACGGAGGCAGTTATTCACATAGATAAGTGTTGAGTGTATGCTTACGTCGAACCCGACCTCTTGAAAGAGGTCGGACAAATGGTAGAGGCCAATATGCTAGATTGGGCCTTTTTACATCGATTTGGGCCTGACTTTGTTATTTGAGCTAGGGTATGAATGGTGCCTGTACTCGAATCCGATCTCTTTAATATGAGTTAGGTTCGAGTATTGGTCGAACTCGGGGATACTTAGGTCGAGGTTCTCCTTTCAAGTCGGAAAACTGACGTGATTTTGATTTTAAAACCGACGTGATTTCAAATTATCAACCGTCACGTCTTTTGCTTTTCCACATCTACACGTGGAGAGCGGTTACATTGGTAACGGCGCCCCCCTTTTAATGAGTGGACTACTTTTACAGTTATGCCCCTAGCTTTCTCATTAGTACTCTTCAATGTTCCTCTTTCTCTTCTTTCGTCTTCTTTTCGAATTTTCTCTTTGTGCTTTCTTCCACATTCGAAAGTCATTCGCGCTTTGGTGCTTGCCTCCTCCGTTCCTGGGTTTTTTAGCACTTTTGGCGCCCCTTTCGTCCTTGCAGTCGGTTCTTTTTCTCCAAAAAATGTTAGTTTCTCATTACCTTCACTCTTTATTGGCTTTCACAGTATCTTCATTGTTTTTATTTAAGCATACTGAATAATCGAAGAAGAGACTCTGGGTAGGTTTCATGGCACCTTCGTTATTTGCAGTAGGAAACTTTGGATTTTTGTGCTTTTTTTATAAAAATTGTTTCCTTTGATGTGGTTTTTGTTTGAGAAAGGAACTGTGTTGTTTCAAAACCTGTTTTTGATAGTTTTTCTTTGTGCAATGTAGGTATATCTTCCTGTATACTTTCCCATTTCTAAAAATGTCTTCTTGAGTTTCTGAAGTCTTATTGAGATGGGTAGACTCCTCTATCCTTTCTGAACACCCCATAGTAGATGATGTTTTTATAACTGAACTTAGAAAATACCATAGGATCTGTAGTCTTGATGCTGACAAACCTAAATACGAGTTAGTGGCCCCAGACCCTGAGGACCGAGTTTGCTGTGGGAGGATTAATGACTCTAACCCCCACTTTGTTTTTATGTATGATTGTTTGTTTACCCGCTTGGGGGTTACCCTTCCTTTCTCTGATTTTGAAATGGAGGTGTTATCCCATTGTGGGGTGGCTCCTTCCCACCTTGATCCCAATTCTTGGGGTTTCCTCAAAATTTACCAGCTTGTCAGTCATGTACTCAATTTTCTGATCTCTTTAAAGACTTTTTTCTATCTTTTTCATTTAACAAAGCCTTTTAGTGCTAAAAATAAGTAGCAGTGGGTTTCCTTTCGAGCTATACAAGGCCGGAAAGCTTTTTCCATTTTTGATGAGTCTTTCCATGACTTCAAAAATTGCTTTTTTAAAGTTCAAGCCGTTGAAGGCCATCAACCCTTTTTTTCTGAATGAAAACAATGAGCCCCAATTTCCTCTATACTGGGTCAAAACTTCCCCTATAGAAAAATATAGCCTGGTAGATTTGGACGAGGTAGAGGAGGCTGTAGTAGAGTTTTTCCGAGAGGCTTGGGGATGGGCTCCAAACCTGGACACCAAAAAATTTCTTCTTGGATCTCTGAGCTATGTCAGGACCGAGCTAGGTAGTTTTTATTTTTGATTTTATAGCCAACTTTTCCTACTTCCGACTTGTGTACCTACCGTTTTTGCTTTCTTTTTCATAAAAATGAAAAGCGGGTCAAAAGCTTACCTAAAGGTGCAGGAGGCTAAAAGGAATGCTTGTGCCCGAGCTGCTGCACAAGAGGTCGGAACCTCTGCCACTTCTCCTTCTCAAAGCTCGGGTTTGGGGACTTCTTCCTCTTAGCCGATTTTGGTAAATCCAATTCCTACTCCTCCTCTTCCTCCCCCCAGTTCTTTCTTCCTCGGAATCTGAAAAGAAAAAACACAAGATCTCAGAAGTCGGTGCCTCTAACGTCGGGGACACCGGCTTTGATAGAGTGAAATTTTCTAGGAAGCACATCCTTCCACATAGTCAAATTGCTATGGATGATGCTGCTATCCGCAATCATTTTCAGATTTTAATCCGAGGAAGAATTCAGATTGCCGAGGTATGTATCTCTCTTCTTGATATATTGGAAAAAACCCCTTTGAGTGCGACCTAGCATTCTTTGGAGAATCTCTAGGGGCGAATTGCTATGTATCAAGAAGATGAGAAGAGGCTACAGGAGGAGAATGCTCAGCTGAAGGAAGAACTCTCCCAATCCCGGGAAAGAGAGAAGCAGTTAATGGGCTCTTGTGCAATGGCTGAGGGTTTGAAGGAAAAGGCTGAGCAAAACTACGTTAGGATTTTTTCGGCCAACATTGACTTGAAAACGGAGGTGGAAAAGCTTTGGGAGGGCTATCAGGACTTGGAGGACTCCATTGTCGAAGGGACTAAGGAGGTGTTCAGGGTTTTGAAGGAACATGTCAGAGTTATTGCTCCCTACTTGGACTTGTCACCTCTTCACCCTGACAAGGTTGTTATCAATGGAGAGATAGTTTTTCCTCCTTGTCCTGAAATAGACTCCGAGTTGAAGATGGCAGGGAAACGTATAATTGAATCTCCTCCTCGTGAAGTCACTGCACCCAAGGAGTTACTGCCGAGTTCTTCTGCCCACCTGATGCTGCTTCGACCTCCGTGGCCGAAGAGGTTCCCCCGACCCCTCCGACTTCTGTGACTGACCCGACTTCCCCTTCAGATGATAATTCTCTCATTGGTCCTATTTGAATCTGTCCTTTAAGGCCCAGGTTGTGGGTCCGTTTTATGAACACTTTATGTATGTTTGTTTATTTTTGCTTTGATGGCTCCTAACTCTTGATTCTTTTTAATAGGATCTTTAAACAACAATTTTTGTTTTCTAATCCTTTTTGAATAGGACCTTTAACAAAGTTGTCACTTTTTATTCGTGTGACGACATCTCTTTTTTGCTGTTTGATGAAACTTTTGTTGAAGGATTTTTAGGTTATAAGGTCTTTTGCGAAAAAATCCTTTGCTGTTTTGAACTTCAAGTTTGCAAAGCTTTTAAGAGGGCTTTTTATCAAATGGTCCTTTTTTTTTTATCTAAGTTAGATAATTTTGTTACTGTCCAATAAAACTATAAGAAAACCTTTTTGCTAAGCAATCTTTTGTCTTGGCAAGGCTTTTATGGAAAAGTCTTTACCATTGATCCTTTAAGGGGCTTTTCTGTTTCTTTGTTTTCCATTAGTTCTCATACGTTCAATTTTGCTTCGCTTATTGAATCGTTTCCATAACTTAGGTTATTCTTGCGATGCATTTCGTTTCGCTCGGGCTAAGTTGTTAGCTATCTTATTTCCGAGCTGTTATGATCGTCTTTTATAACCTCTTTACCCCGACTTGTACCTCGTCACTTTATCTTGCCGACCATCTAGGTCGGGTCATGGATTTTTGCACTTTTTTGAGCTTAAGTCAGTGTGAATCGTAGTGATGGTAAATGGAAATTCAAAAGAAAAAGATAATAAAGGGAGAGATATTATTATTAATGTAATGTGGCTTTACAAGGATGCTTTTGCTACTAAGGGAATAAATTTCATACCCCTAGCCCTTGCTTTAATGCCTCGTTAAAACCCCTTCCAGGAAAATCCTCTTTAGGAAAAAACCATGAAGTCGAGAAAAAGAGTATATCAGGGAGTAAGGTTTGCTTCTAGCTGTAATATCTCTTCATATTGCAAGCGTGCCACGACCTTGGGAGCTCAGAACCTCCTAGGTCGGACACTTTATAGTAGCCTTTTCCTAAGACCTCAACTATCTTGTAGGGTCCCTTCCAGTTCGCAGCGAGTTTCCCTTCTCCCGACTTGTTCGTCCTGATGTCATTTCGGATGAGAACTAAGTCATCCAAGGCGAAGCTTCTTTGAATAAATCTTTGGTTGTATCTTGTCGCCATCCTTTGTTTTAATGTTGTTTCTCTTATCCGGGCTTGTTCTCAAATTTCTGGGAGTAGTTCGAGTTCTTCTTTGTGGGCTTGAACGTTTCCGACCCCATCATAGAATCTCACCCTTGGACTTTTCTTATTAATCTCAATAGGAATCATGGCTTCTATGCCATAAGCTAGTCGGAAGGGTGTTTCACCAGTGGTTGAGTGAGGTGTAGTTCGGTAAGCCTATAATATTTGAGGGAGTTCTTCCACCCAGACCCATTTTGCTTCTTGAAGTCACTTCTTTAATCCTGCCAATGTAACTTTATTGGCTGCCTCAGCTTGCCCATTCACCTGGGGATGTTCTACCGAAGTGAATTGATGCTTGATCTTCATGCTGGATACCAGGCTTCTGAATGTGGAGTCTGTGAACTGAGTACCATTATCTGTAGTGATAGAGTGGAGAACCCCAAACCGGGTGATTATGTTCTTGTAGAGGAACTTCCGACTTATCTGTGCTGTTATCGTGGCCAGTGGCTCTGCTTCTATTCACTTGGTGAAGTAATTCACTCCTACAATAAGGTATTTGACCTGACCTGACGCTTGGAGAAATGGTCCGAGTAGGTCCAATCCCCATTTTGCAAATAGCCATGGAGCGGTTACACTAATGAGCTCTTCGGGGGGGAGCGACGTGGAAGTTTGTCTGCATTTGGCAGGGCTGGCACTTTTTAATGAAGTCGGTAGTGTCCTTTTGCAAAGTCGGCCAAAAGAACTCAGTTCGTATCACCTTTCTGGCTAAGGACCTTGCTCCGAGGTGATTTCCACAAATCCCATTATGTACCTCTTCCAGGACTTCTTCTGTCTTAGAGGTTGGGATGTACTTCAGCAATGGTGTAGATATCCCCCTTCTATAAAGGACATTCTGTACCATAGTATAGTTCTGTGCTTCCCTTATGATTTTTTGGGCCTCCTTTTGCTCCTCGGGAAGGATATCAAATTTCTGATATTCAATTAAGAGAGTCATCCATCTGAGGTCCAAGCCAGAGACAGACAAGACGTCTGGCTTGCTATCCATCTTTATGACTGAGGGTTTCTGGAGATTTTCTTGTATCAGGCTCCTATTACTTCCTCCTGGCTTGGTACTTGCTAGTTTGGAAAGAGCATCGGCTCTGCTGTTGAGCTCCCTTGTTATATGTCTTGCTTCAGTCTCAAGGAACTACCTGGGATGCTCGAGTATTTTTTCCAAGTACCTTTTCATGTTGGGATCTTTTTCCTGGTACTCTCCATTAATTTGAAAAGTTACTACTTGAGAGTCGCTGAAGATTATCACCTTGGTAGCATTTACCTCTTTGGCAAGTTTTAGTCCTACAATCAGAGCTTCATATTCAGCCTGGTTATTGGAGGCAGGGAAGTCAAATTTCAGGGATACTTATATTTGGGTTCCCTCTTGATTGACCAGTGCTATACCAACTCCGCTCCCGACCTTATTGGAGGACCCGTCTACATCTCCCAAGTTGTGGAGGCCTCCTCTTGGTCGCCTGCATATTCGGCTATGAAGTCGGTGAGACACTGAGCTTTGATTGCTGTCCGAGCTTCATATTTCAAATTAAACTCGAATAGCTCTATAGCCTATTGAACCATTCTGTCCACAATATCCGTTTTTTGAAGGATTTGCTTCATGGGCTGGTTCGTCCGAACTCTGATGATGTGGGCCTAAAAGTAAGGCCGGAGTTTTTTGGATGCCACAATTAAGGCATATGCAAACTTTTCAAATTTTTGGTACCTTAACTCGGGGCCCTGTAATACTTTGCTAGTGAAGTAGATGGGATGTTGTCTAACCTCATCTTCTCGTATTAATGCTGACGCTACAGCCTTCTCGACAACTAGATATAATACGAGTTCTTCCCCTGCTTTTGGCCGGGTGAGGATGGAGGTTGCCTCAAAAATTTTTTGAACTCCTCGAAAGCTTCTTCGCATTCAGGAGTCTATTCGAACTGGCATCCTTTTTTAATTAATGAAAAAAGTGATAGGGATCTCATTGCTGATCCCGCCAAGAATCTGGATTTGCTGCAAGTCGGCCATTCAATTACTGGACTTCTTTCAAACAGGTCGGACTCTTCATTTTTAGGATTGCTTTACACTTGTCAGGGTTAGCTTCAATCCCCCTTTGTGTTAGCATGAATCCTAGGAATTTTCCAGCTTCCACTGCGAAGGCGTGCTTAGTGGGATTTAACCTCATCCCGTGCCCTCTTATGGTATTGAAGACTTGTGAGAGGTCGGTCAAGAGGCTAGCCTCATCCTTGGTCTTTACCAACATGTCATCTACGTATACCTCCATTAAGTTTCCAAGGTGAGGTGCAAATAATTTATTCATCAGCCTTTGATATGTGACCCCTGCATTTTTTAGTCCAAATGGCATGACCACGTAGCAATAATTTTCTCTGGGCGTGATGAAGGATATTTTCTCCTGATCCGGCTTATACATCGGGATTTGATTATATCTTGAGTAGGCATCCATGAATGACAAATATTGATATCCCGAGCTGGAATCTACTAGGGCATCAATATTAGATAGAGGATATGGGTCCTTTGGATACGTTTTATTAAGGTCGGTGTAATCGACGCACATCCTCCACTTGCCATTCTATTTTTTGACCAACACCACATTTGCCAGCCAGGTCGGATACTTGTCTTCTCTGATGAATCCAGCCTCTAGCAAGGCTTGTACTTGTTCTTCGACCACTTGAGTTCATTCTGGCCCGAGCTTTCGTCTCCTTTGCTGGATAGGTCGGGATCCCGTATAGACAGCCAATCTGTGTGACATAAGCCTGGGATCTATCCCAGGCATGTCGGAGGTTTTCCAGGCGAAAAGGTCAGAATTTTCTCGTAGGAGCTTTGCGAGCTCTTGCTTCAGTTCTGCCCCTATGTTGGCTCCTATACTGGTGTTTTTTCCGACCTCCTGTCCAATCTTGATTTCTTCCGTCTTTCCTCCGGGCTGTAGTCGTAACTCTTCTCTCGCTCGAACTCCTCCGAGCTCCACTGTATTGACTTCCTTGCCCTTTTCTCTTAGGTTCAGGCTTTCATTGTAACACTTCCTTGCCAACTTCTGATCTTCTTTTATGGTAGCAATTCCCTCTGGTGTTGGAAACTTCATACAAAGATGAGGGGTTGAGACAACCGCTCCCAGCCGTTTTAATGTCGTCCGACCTATCAGGGAATTATAAGCGGAGGCTACATTGACAATAATGAAGTCGATGCTTAAGGTCTTTGACTTCGATCCCCTTCCAAAAGTAGTGTGTAGGGAGATGAAGCCTAGTGGTGTGATAGGAGCATCTCCTAACCCGAAGAGTGTATCCGGGTAGGCTTTTAGCTCTCTTTCGTCTAGCCCCAACTTATCGAATGCCGGCTTAAATAATATGTCGGCTGAGCTCCCTTGGTCCACCAGAGTTCTGTGTAAGTGATCATTGGCAAGGATCATGGTGATTACCATAAGGTCATCATGCCCGGGTATGACACCTTGTCCATCTTCTTTGGTAAAGGAGATGGTAGAGAGGTCGGGTCCATCACTCCCGATCTGATAGGTGTCTTTTCTGAGACGACTTAGTAAGTCCTCCTACAGGAAACCCTCCCAAAATCATATAAATATGTCGCTCTGGGGTTTGGGGGGTGGACCTTTCTGTTCGAAGTCTTCGCCATCTCTCTTCCTTTTTTCCCGACTGCTTGACCTTTCCATGAGATATCTGTTCAACCGACCTTCCCTGGCCAGCTTTTCTATCACATTTTTTAGGTCATAGCAATCATTTGTTGAGTGTCCATAAAGCTTATGGTACTCGCAATACTCATTACGACTTCCTCCCTTTTTATTTTTTATTGGGCGAGGGGGAGGAAGCTTCTCAGTATGACAAATTTCCCTATACACGTCTACGATGGAAACTCTCAATGGGGTGTAGTTATGATACCTTTTGGGTTTTTCATATCTGACTTCTTCCTTTCTCTTGGGCTCTCTTTCCCTTTCTTTTGATTGTTGAGGGTTCCCAATTCACCAATTTGGTTCTTGTAACCTGGCATTTTCCTCCATGTTGATGTACTTCTCAGCTCGTTCTTGTACATCGCTCAAGGAAGTCAGATGTCTCTTTGAGATGGACTGGGAGAAAGGTCCTTCTTGGAGTCCATTGACGAGTCCATTATTACTGCCTCTGTAAGCAGGTCCTGGATTTCTAAGCATACGTTATTGAACCTCTTCATGTAGTCTTTCAGAGGCTCTCCGACCTCCTGTTTTACTCCGAGTAGACTAGGTGCATGCTTAACCTTGTCTTTCTATATTGAGAATCGCGTGAGAAACTTACGCGAGAGATCGTCAAAGTTGATGACCGACTTGGGGGGAAAGCTATCGAACCACTTCATGACCGCCTTTGTTAAGGTCGTCGGAAAGGCCTTACAGCGAGTAGCGTCTAACGCGTTGGCTAAGTACATCCGACTTTTAAAGTTACTGAGGTGATGTTTCAGATCAGTTGTCCTATCATATAGGTTCATGTCAGGACTTTTGAAGTTCTTGAAAACTTTAGCCTTCATGATGTTCTCAATGAACAGGTCTTCTTCCCCCAAAGGGGTATCCTCCCGATCTGCGTGAGAATCCTTATTTCCGAGGTTGGATTCCAACTTCGAGAACTTTTCTTCAAACTCTTTTCGTCACTCGATTTCTTTCCTAAGACTCCTCTCTACCTCACGTTGTCGCTCTAGCTCTTGTTCTAGTTGCTCGAGTCGACCTTGGTGGCCATGTAGTAACCCTATGATGTCAGTGGAATGAGTTTGCGCCTCCCTTCCAAGCTGATGAGCCTCAGAGGAGATTTTCTTTGATCCCTGAGCACCCGAGGGGCCTTCACCGTGTGGTCCCTCCGTTCTTGACATAGGTATTATTGCTTGGTCATTATTGACCGCGTCCTGATGCTCTTGATCGAACTCAGATGTAGTGTGCCCGTCTTCAGGTTGGTCATCTGCCATTGTGCATTGATCTCTGGGTCCCCGACAATTGCGCCAATGTTCCAGAAGTTACCTAAAATCAGATGATTGGACTCAAATGGAAGGCCCAAATGTTGAAGGATGGTGGTCTCCGACTTATTCATGTCTAGGAGCCACTGTCTGAGTTGTACGTATGTGTTTGAATAAGTAGGGGGTGGTACCTGCAAGACACTTCGATGCCTAAGTCAGCAAGGGGTTAAACAGGCTTAGAATATTGGAACTTAAGTTTACCTGAGTCTGAGTGTGTCAGTATATTTATAGGAGGTGAACCAATAACCACCGTTGAAGTAGTTCCACTTCTGATGGTGGATAACCATCCCTTTTATCTTAGGGTTGTTGAGATTTCTCTTCTAGAAGTGGGAGAGAGATTTACGAAGGCAGTTATTCACATAGATAAGTGTTGAGTGTCTGCTTATGTATTTATAATATATATATATATATATATATATATATATATTCACTCAATAATAATAATAATAATAATAATAATAATAATATTCAATAAAATTATTAGAGATTATTCTACAAGAAATTTAAGATTGAAACTGTTTGATATTTTTGTATTTAATATAATCAAAAGATGTCCTGTTTAAAAAAAAATGTTTGTATTAAAAAATTATTTTAATTTAGATTTCAAAGCATCATTATTCATCTTATTTGTTTCTAATAAAAAGAGTGTATTAATATGCTAGTGTCATCATCCACATACATAAAGCTAAGTTAATAATAATAAAGGTCGACATATAGTAAAAGTAAAATAGACGGGAGACTGTTATGTCTGACAGAAAAAAATGTTGGGGATTAATCTGTGTATTAATTTTCTTTGGTGATTAAAATGTCCGCTTTTTGGGGACTGATCTAGGTAATTACTTTACTGAAAAATAAATTGAGGACTGATTTGTCTGCCGGAATAAAATCTTAGGGATTGATTTGTATATTAATTTTTCTTAAGGACTAAAATGTCCACTTTTAAAATCTTTAGAGACTGATTTGAATAATTACTCATAAATTAAATTATCTACTAATGATTTACAAATAATTTAATTTAAAATTTAACAAAAATAAATTTATGCAACATAAATATTTGTTTATCAAAATAAAAAATATAAAATATCACTCAAAGTCTACTTTTAAAAGGCAAATGATTTTTGTGATTTAACCTTTTTGATAAAATATTTTTGATGGAACAGTTGTATTATCTGGTTGAACTAAAAATTAATATTCAAATGTTATTATAAGTTTAAGAATTTGATAAAAATGATAATTGACTATTTTATATTAATAGATCGACAAAAAAATTCATGCTCGAACGCTTGTTTGATCACTTAAAATATGTAAAAATTTTGTAATTTATTTCTCATACATAACTATATTAGATATATAACAACTGAAACAAAGCAATACACATATTAAACTGAAAATGTACGTACCTTATGAGGCTAAAAAATTTGGTTATGGAAGTAGGAAGAGTGTTATACCTTAACGTGATAATTTTTGATGTTTTTTAAAATTATGGGAGGTATATACATTGGACTCTTTAATTTGTGTTTAAAAAATTTTAAAAATTTGGGTATACAAATCGGACCAATCGATTAATGTTTAAAAAATTAAAAAAATTTGGAGTATATAAATCGGACTGTTCGATTTGTGTACTCCAAATTTTTTTAATTTTTTAAACACAAATCGAACGGTCTGAGTGCAGAAATCGAATTATTCGATTTTTGTACCTCTTAAAAATTGGACGATCTAATTTATATTTCATAAATTAAATCATCCTACATTTTTAAAAAAATACTACCGTATATCATAATTTAAAAAAAATACTATTATTAGCCCAATATTAAAAATAAAAATGTGACCTTATGATAGACGGTGAAGCATATATAAATTATATATATATATTGAAGAGTAAACTACCATTTATACCCATAGAAGTTGAAAATGCTGACAAATCTACCCACAAAAGACGAAAACTACCAAATGTATCCATCAATCATGAGTTCTGTGGGACGAAACTAACCAATCCATATTCCGGCGTTGACTCCGTCAGTAACACTCCCTACGTGGCACTTCACGGCGTGACATGGCTTGGGGGACTGCACACGTGGATTGCTGACATGTCTGACTGTTATAATATACCCTCAACCCCAAAATTTCCCAAATTCAAACATTCTTTCATCCAAAGCACGAACCCTAGATTCACAATAATCTTCGAAATTATACCAATGTCGAGGCGAAGACTCTTTACTCCACCTTCGAACGGCAGCGGTAGTGTGTCTGGAAGCTCAATTTCAAAACGGGTGCATGATAGGAAGTTCAATGGCAGATGTTTCCGTGGGTTGGGGGTGACGCTGTTACAATCCGGGACGGCGATGAATCTTGGGAGGTGGTTCGTCCGTTGTCCCAATTGGAAGGTAACCCGTTGTACACCTTATTTTGTGGAAGTTGAATGTGCATCTGATTTTACTTTTTTTGCCATGGATAGAACTCAGACTGCAACTTCTTTGCATGGGTAGACGAAATCGAAGGGCAGTGGGAGGGTGAGGGTTTGAGGAGAGCACTGTCGAAAAGAAAGATGCAGGAAGATATTGATGAGGCTGAGGCTGAAGTGAAAATGCTCACCAGATTAGGGAGCTTTGAAGCTGAGTTTAGCAAAATTAGGTTTTGGCTTCTGATGATATCAATGGCTGTGGTTTGTAATGTTGTGTGCACTGTGTATCTGATTCTTATGAGGGTTTGATCCTTATTAGTTGTTAGTGTAAGATCATTATAAAAATACCCATGATCGATTCTAAATATGTCATTTATGCACACTTGGTATCCAATTAATGTCAGATGTAGCATTATAAGTTGTGTAACATGAAAAAATTATGTGGTACTAATTGCAATTCTTGTTTACTTTCTGGTCCAAAATAACATCAAAGACAGGCATAATATCCTGATAAGTATGTAGTAGCTGGCTTACAGAAATGTGCAAGATACTACTAAGAGTTATCAAAACGTAAACAAAATAAGGCATAGTATGTGACATGTCCAACAATTGTATGGTAAACTGCCAACAGGATTACAAAAAAAACATAACTTATAAAACTATTGCTTCACGGAATTGGAGTGGAGTTGCTGCTTCCGCTTGACCCCTCTTTCAAGTGTGCAGTTGTTGACCCCTTTTTGGCTGGCGGACGGAATGCTGGCTGCGGCCACCTCCTTGAGGTTGATACTCTAACTGTGGGAGTTGGCATGAACTCCATGAACCTTGAAGTAGTACCCTGGGAGGCAGCTTGCATAGTTTGAGGTGTCACAGTGGGTGGCACATCAGAGGCTGGGGGTGATGGACTAGTAGTAGTTGGTGTTGTTGGGCTGACAATAGGCGGAGGAGGTCGTGGTTGCTGAATAGTTGGTGGCGGTCTCCTCACATTCTTCTTCTTCTTTGGTGGCCTTTTTGTAGTGGGTGGCCTAACTGGGGTGGTCTCCTGTTCATATAGAAACGTATGAGTGACATAATGACATAAAACTTGTAACTTGTAAAATGAGAATGCAAAATAAATCAATAGAGTTACAGGCGGGGGCTGAGTTGCTGCTGCTTCAGTTGCTTCAACAGCTTCAAGAGTTTCCTCCCAGAACATCTCCTCCAATCTTGCCGCCTCCTCCTCGTCATCCACAGCAGGTGGGTGTTGACTTGCACTTTGTCCCCCAGCACTCCCAGCCATTGCCTCCTTCTTCTTGGAACAGCTGCGACTGTTATGTCCAGTCTGCAGTAACATGTGGCATGAAGTTATAAGTGGAGCATGAATTCATAAGTGATGTAACATATGATGTCTGATTTACCTTTAGGAAATACTTGCAGGTGATGGGGCCATAATTTCTGGGGGCCCTATGTGGATCTGGGGTGGGTTCCTTTGGGGCGTCGTTCCTTTTGTCTCGTTTCGACTTTGGCCTCCCAATCTGCTTCTTGTATACTGGTGGCAGTACAGATGGTAGGTCAACATGCTCCCAGTATTCTTGACTTGGAACAGGTTGGATGATGAACTAGTATGTGCTGTTATATGCCCCATGGAAAGCCAGTTGTGTGCATGTTCCTCTGGTCGCCTATTCTGGTATGCAAGGGCAGCACATGCATGCCTGCATGGCAAGCCAGTCAGTTGCCGAAATCTGCAACTGCAAGTCCTCTTTTCTAAATCCACCATAACCTTATGTGGCAAGCACTGAACTTCATACACATTTCCAGGATCATCTCTAGTGGAAAACGGCCGCCACTTATTGCTCTCCCTTTTTTCTTTTTCCAGCCTACTCTGCTGCACCGAAGTGATAACTCCGTTATATCCCACCAACGCCTTCTTGTTTCTAGCAATTATGCTCATCATGTAAACCCTCACCTCTTCCAGCATAGTTATAATAGGCTTCCCTCTTATCTTCTTGATCCTAGAATTGAACGATTTGCAGTTGTTGTTCGTGTAATTGTCAGACTTTGGGTATTCACTAAAGCCAGACATACTCCATTGACTTGGAGGGATCCTGTTCAGATACTCCCAAGCATGTGGATTAACCCGTCTGATCCGATCCAGTACAGCATTGAACTCTTGGGAGGTTGTGGCCTTGGCACACCTCCACATTGCCATCTTCAACTCTGTATCACCCCACTATTTTCTGAAGTTCTGCCATATGTGCATAGCACAATATCTATGATGAGCACCTGGGTTTACTTCACGCATAGCAGGGATGAGGCCCTAGTGGGGAAAAGTAAAGCAAGTAAATGATTATCCCCTATGAAGAACTGTTCATATAGGACAGCAGTAACTATTTAAAGAACATTGTAAACTGGTAATTATAAAGGCATACACGAACAATAAGAATTGCAACCATTACCTTCTGCATGTCTGACATGAAGTTAATTCCATTTATAGCTGTGTCCCCTAAGTCTTGTTGGAGAAGTTCGAGAAACCACTTCCAACTATCCTTGCATTCGCACTCCACCACAGCATAGGCTATAGGGTATATATGGTTATTGGCATCGTGGCCGATGGCAGTCAACAACTGCCCAGGGTAGTATCCCTTCAAAAAAGTACCATCTAACCCGATAAAAGGCCTGCAGCCAACCGAAAAGCCCTTCTTACACCCTTCCAAGCAGATGTAAATTCGTTTGAATTTATACCCAGTCCCTTCGACATAATCAGTGCTAATCCTTACGGTGGAGCCAGGGTTGGTCCTTATTATTTCATTGGCATAATCCCGTAGAAGTGCATACTGAGCTCTCTCTGATCCTTCTATTAGTTCTTTCGCATTCATCATTGCACGGTATATCTTCCTCTCATTGACAATCACATCAAACTCCTTCTTGAAACAATCATGTGCCTGCCTTTGAGTCATGTCTGGATGGTCACGGATCTTGTCCTCAAGCTCTTCAACAACCCATTTTCCATTTACAGATTTGTTCTTATTAACCCTGCTACAGGTATGTTCGTTGACAAAGATCTTCACCTGGAAGCTTAATGGAAACGACCGTTTTGCACAATATATCTGCCATGGGCAATTCTCGTCATAACAAATGGCCTTGCACCTAGTTGAATCAACTCTTGGAAAGAATATGCTTCGCCCTAGGTTGATGTTGAACTTCCTAACTGCCTTCTTGAAATGCTCCAGATTCTCAAATTCCATCCCAACCTCTAGCCTTACCTCCCTAACTGGAGCATCGGGATTAGCTTGAGGAAATGCTGCTTGTTGACTGTCTTCATCATCACTTACAACAGAATCCAGCTCTTCAGACTCGTAACAATGCATCCCTGCACTTGGCTCAGACATATCTTCACCCTCCACAGGTATAAAGATTGAAGGATGCTTGTTTGGATCCTGGTTAGGTATGAAGGTTTGCCCTGATGGAGGAGGCCTGACTGTTGATCGTCTCTTCCGCTTCTTTGGACTACCACCACCCACATCTGGGTTTGTAGACGGTTCGGGCTGTGAACTGCTAGGTTGACTCTCTTCACAAGGTGTTTTAGTCTCATTCTGAATGGTCTGCTCCTGAGACTCTGGTTCGTTGCAAGGTTGTGGAATATATTGTGTGAAAACCTCATTAGATTCCGCAGGCCCTTTATCAACTGTGGGAGCCACTGACTCCGCAGACACTGGATTTCGGTGCCCAGTTTCTTGACTTCCAACTGTCACACGTGGTTGTTCAGGCTCTGGAAGAGTCTTCTCCAACGGATTTTCGAAGGTTACCTTTGGTGAGTGTGTGGGGAGATTTGGTTCGTCACTGCCTACTTTTGGTTGTTCTGTGTTTGTTGTGGTAAGATGGACATCTTTCTCCACCGCATCATCCTCTGTATGGGTATCCGGTCCAGCCATACCTCCTTCAGTCTCACTGATCTTCACCACTCTCTTATGCTTCTTCTTTGATGTTGGGGGTCTCCTAACACACAGTTTGGTTTTGTGTTTCACTGGGGTCTTCGTAACATTTAAAATCTCAAGATCTGGTTCAGGTTCATTGTTTTCTTTTGCAAACTGAGGAAGGTTAACTGGATGCTCAGTGACCACCTCAACTCTCCTCCCATTAGCAATGGCTGCTTCGTACATAGTCACCATATCCATGTCAAGTCTAAGCAACCTCAACCCACCATCCAACTCCTTCCCAGGTTTAAGCCAGTAAAGCTCGCTCACGTCAGTGTACCCTATATCCTTTACTAAGTCATTCATGAAGAACCTATTTAGGGTATCGACATTCACTCGTTCAATCTCTGTTTTCTCACCCCCAACGTGTGCCACTCTGCCATCATCACCCTTTTGAAATTTTTCTCTGTGACTAATGACTAACGTAATGTGAATAGTTGCCATCTGCAAACAGACACACTCTAATTAACAACCAAATTATAGCAAATACAAGCACACCCTAATGAAAACCCAGTTTCCACAACCATGCACCGAAAACAAGAAAACCATGACATAGAGATCAACGGTTACTACTTACCTATGGATGATACCACGCAACTCCACCCGCCCAAACGGTCCACACCAATAAGCACCCTCTCTTCAATACGGAGATTGTCGTCGGCCTGGGAGGTTTTCTTTGATTGTTGAAGATGAACAGTTTCTTCCTAGGGCTCTACCCTTTGTTTTCTGAAACGCGCGAAGATGAAAAACCTTTGCTAACTGTTCATTTCTAATTTCCCTTTTTTTTCAAAAAAAAATTCAAAATTCAACTATTTTTTAACTAATTATAATTATAATATCCACATGTGCATCCCCCAAGCCATGTCACGCCGTGAAGTGCCACATAGGGAGTGTTACTGACGGAGTCAACGCCGGAATATGGATTGGTTAGTTTCTTTTCACGGAACTCATGATTGATGGATACATTTGGTAGTTTCCGTTTCTTGTGGGTAGATTTGTCAGCGTTTTCAACTTCCATGGATAGAAATGATAGTTTACTCTATATTGAAACAAAGCAATACGCCAATACACATATATTAAAGTGAAATTGTACGTACCTTATGGCAGTCGGTGAAATACAAAAGAAAAGTTGAGTAGAAGTGCTGAGAAAGACGTATACGTTGAGAGGTGAAAAGTTTTAAAAGTGAATGAGTAAAATAAATAACTAGATTATATAGATATTTTGGATATTTTATCTTTTAAATAAAATTTTAATGGAATAGAATTTTAAATTAAATCTAATGGAATAGAAATTAATTTTGAGAGAAAATAGTAAAATTGAATTGAATTTTATTTAAATTAATAATCTTTTTATTTTAGATGCTGTAATTTAATTCAGTTTTTTGTGGAAATTGAATTTCAATAAAATTTTCAAACATCCCATGAGTAAATAGCAAAAAAGTCTCTAATTTATTTATCTACGGATATTTTAGTTTTCTAAGATTAAAAGATATATTAATTTTTTTTCATAGAATGCATGACATATTTATCCCTTTGTAGAGTTAGGAGTGAAAAATGTAACGAAATTTACTAATTTGAAAGGAATTGCTGAATTGTCCATAACTTGCTGATGTGGATAGGTGAATGTTAAAATAGGATAAATAAATGTAATAATCTGCCTTATGTAAGTGATAAAATTGAAATTATAATTTTAAGTTGTTTTATTAAAATTAATTTGAATTATAATCATTTAATTAATAAAAAAGTAACATGTCATGCGTTGTTCATTTTTTTTAATCTGGTGTTAAGTGTATCAACTATAATGTAGTTATTAATCGTTTTTATTAATCTACTCTAATAACGAGTACGTGACGGTGATGGGTGCGCGGCGACGGCAAACACGTGACGGCGCGACGGTTTTGTTTTTTATATCGTTGAGTGGCCGTTAGATTTGTTCACTTATTTGGGTTTAGGGTTGTTTGTGGGTTTGGTTGTAACAGGTAGCAGTTAGACTGCAATTATGATGAGTTTCATGATCCTGATAAGGGAAAGAGAAAAATTGCTAAGTAGATTTATAAAAATAGGTGAGGTAGTTAAATGGGTGGGTCAGAAGAGTTCTTTAGTGTGACTGTGTTTGGAGTTGGGTTAAATGGATTGTGCCTGTATTTGTATTTTTAATATCTATTTAGTTTAATTTTTATTTTTATTATATGTTACAGTTAATTTTAAAATATTTATTTAACACACCATGTGCTAATACTAAGAGCTTTTTTTTTTATTTAAAAAGATATATACGTAAAAATATATATAATATGATTACAGATATAACATAAACAAATGTATTAAATAAAATGTTAAACTAATATGCTTACCAATGCATTTGTTAAGTTTTACAAATTGGAGAATAAGTATGTATTTAGTTGCTTGGTGATCAGGTAGATAATTGAGTAATTTTTTTTTTGAACAAGAGAGCTCAACACAATAAGTGGAGCAAGAACAACAACAAGCAAATAGAAAAGTTAAAAAAAAAATTACAAAGAAACTCATCAACTATTTTTTATGCTCCTCCTTCTTATAGTATACTCCTAATTTTGTACTCCTAATTTTATATTCGTGAAAACATCTTCAACCACTCCAAATCTTACTAAAACTCTGTCAATCCAATTGCAAGGTCGTTAAGCGAAAGTCCACCAGTTGCATATCTTCTTTTATCAATTCTTACTAAAACTCTGTTAATCTGACAGCATCCTTTCTCCCCTTCACCTGCACACCCATAAAAGCTGACATAACTCTGCAATATAACTCAATTTCTCCCACACAGCAAATTTCTCTTCTCTTGTATGAACTCCATACACCACAGAAAGTATAATTGAAATTATTTTTAGTAAGACCTCTTCAACACACAACCAAAACTCTCCTTGATGACAACGACTCATTTTAACCATTATTTCATCCCAAATTAGCAGTAAACCACTTGAAGCACCCTCCGACTCAACATATTCTCATCCCGCAGCATCACTCTCCCGAATTCTTATTACATCAAATTTCATCACTACCCGCCACTTAATCTCAAACAAGCCTAACGTATTTAACTTAAATTTTTCTTGAGGTTTTTAATCATGCTCAATTTTTCATCACCCATTAACCCCCTACCATTCCAAGAACAAATTATTTTAATAAATTATTACACACCTTTTTTTTTTTAATTTTTGGGCCTGCAGCATCTTGCTTTCTCTTTCTGTTTTGCCAATCTTCTTTTCTGAGCAATTTCTTCATTCTGTGCTTGGAGAATAGCCATAATATCATCTTCTTCATTGTATAAAATTGCACCTGATTCCAACGCTAGGTCCCAAGTTTTTCTATTTTCAAGCATCTGCTCCTCCAAAATATTATTTCTGTTTCCCTTACTTCCTTTATTCTTGTCCGAACCACCATCATCAATCACCCTCTTCCCAACTACTTCTTCATCGTGTTCCGATAGTTCCCCCTGTCTCTTTGTCAATGTTATTTCCTTTGTGCCGAAACCCATGCCACTATTATTCACAATGTCATTCTTATCACGCGTTTCTTTATCAACGTCTTAGGTTGCAAATTGATCCCACAATGTACACCTTATTTTTTCTTCATTTCTAAATAAAAGTGGGAATTAAGAAAAATAAATAGTAATATATCATGGAAAAGAAAAAAGATTTTGCATATGAATATATAATTGTTACAAAACAAAATCTCATTGTGAAATATTAAAATTTCACATACCGTAAATAATGAAGATCAACCACAATATAATGACCACTTCTCCGTGTGTTTTAACCATGATATAAGCTCTCTTTTTCCAATCAAGAATCCAATAACATCTAATTGAAAAAAAAACGGAATTAAAAATATCAAATTAAGGACGAATACATGAATAATATAATAAATTACTTATAAATTAAATTTTTTTTATCAATTTATTTTATACTAAACGATAAAACTAAAAATATATTAATAAAAGGATATACCTTTAAAAAAAGTCACAATACAATTTTAAATATTTGCATAAATTAAATGTTAAAATTTATGTTATCGATAAAATGATGCTATTATATAATTTCTTGGCAAAAATTAAAATAAAAAATAATTTTGTGTAAGTTAATACAAATTAACTACGTACCAAAATAATTTTATTACGTTGTATTGGCTTATGTGTTCTAAATTGTACCGTTCAATTTGATGTGTCGTTCCTCCTTCTCTTTTCTTGAAATGTAATTTAAATTTTCCTGCTTCGCCATTTGTACCTTACGTATATCTTGATTGTTTACATTTCTGGCTATGTTAAGACTTTTACAACACAGCTATTGATTCCATATTTCTCCATGAACTAAGGAACCCCGTGATCATTTGAAATTGTTCCGCAGTAATGCGTCACCATAGTTTTTAATCATTCCTTTTCTATAAAAATCTCATACTTCTTCGACTCAGCTTGGATATATTTCAAATTAATGCATTGATTTTCTTTTTATTGATTCTATTGAATTTCTTTTATTCAAAGGTTATCCTTGAAGTTGTCAATTGATTTCTTTCTAGCAAATTTCATTGCTGCAGCATCCTTGTTTACCTGCAATTGCATTTATTCTTTCAAATTCTCGCGAATGCGGTCCTTGTCGCTTTTCTTTCTTTTCTAAAGTCTATTATCCTTCTTAATATACTCGAAATTAGTTTTGGCATCTTGTACGACCGTTAAATTTAGTGAACAACACATTAGTCCTTTAGGACACGTTTCGTGAACGTAAAAGGTGAAACTCGTAAGTGTACGATGTCACAGAAAGTTGTGAAACCTTATTTTACGTGAAAGAATTATGTTGATGTGGAACTTATGACCAGTAGTAAGGTTTGCAAAGTGTTTGGCAAGATTGAGAACCTTCAGATGAATTGTTCAATGAAGTACGGTTAAGAATGGTAGAGATAAATTATGTTAAAGATTAAATAGTTGAATCTCTGAAGTTGGTATGAGATCAGTAAGCGGACATTAAGCACATCGTTTTAACTCCAGCTTGTTTTATAAACTTTTTATATCTTATTTTACCATCACATGTTTAAAACATATCATCTTGTACATCAAGCCTACCTTATAACTTTTGTTTCAAATCATACTTATATCCTTTATATTTTTATGCCATATGAAAATTCTGGTATTTGAGACTATATGAATATATACTGAGAACTTTTCGCTTTTTTTTTAAATAAGTTCAAGAGTGAAGCAATATGAAATCTCTTTTATTTTGTATTGTATCAATTTTTGAGGATGAAAATTTTTATAAGGTGGGTAGGATGTAAGACCCAAGACTTTTGAAAAGTCCTATTTTGAATCAATCTCAAATTATATATTTATTTATAGTTTTAATTTTAGAAATTATTTTTATTGAAAATAATTAAAGGCAATTAATTGGACTTGAAATAAATTAAGGTTTTTATCCAAACTCTATACCTATGGATTATTTTCCTATTTATGATTTAAAGTTCTGGAAATTCGAAAATAATGAGGTTTGGCTATTTAAATTAGAATTTTGTCTAATTTTATAATTATTGAATTATTTTCTATATTTTAATTATAAAGTTGGTAGTTATGAAATAATAAGAATTTTATATGATTTGATTTTAGATAATTTAATTTATATCATTTAATACTTTAAGTTAAAAATAAAGAGAAATTAATTATATTATCATGAATTTTCAATTAGAGTAATTTATTGAAAATTAATTAGTATTTTTATATCACAAATAATATTTTAAAGTAATTTTAAAGATTAAATTAGTTTTTCAAATATTAATACTTTATGCTCCAATTTTATTAAAATTACCAAATTATCTCTATACCTAATTTTTACCAAAACCCTAAATTCCCAAAATATCACCCTAACCCTAATTTCCCCAAAAATCTAGCCGCCTTATCTCCTCAGCCACCGAATCCCTTTTCTTCCCTAAACCCAGCAGTAAATTCATGGAAAGAAAGAAAGAAACAGAAAGAAAAGAAAGGGGAGGAGTGAAAGGGGAAGGCCGCGGGAAGAAAGGAAGGGGGAAAAAGAGGGAGGCGGCGCGGTGGGTGTCACTGCCGCTGTCGCCGCCACTGTCAGCAGGAGAAGAGAGGGAGATCTGAGAGAGAGCTGCACGGGAAGAGAGGGGAGGAGACCTCGCTGTCGTGCCAGCCACCAACGCCAGAGGAGAGAGATCGGACAGAGAGAGACGCGAAGAGGGAGGACTCGCGCTGCTACTTATGTTCATGCCGTCGCAGAGGAGCGTCCCTGTCATTGCGAGCTGTCGCCATTGCTGACCAGGACCCATCGTCGTCACCGTTCCCTGCGTCACCGTCGCGCCCAGCCTCGCCGCCAAGTCGCCGCGCAGTCACACCAAGGGATAACGCTTGCGGGAAGAGAGAGAAGGTGCCGCCGCTGCCATCGCGTAGTTTGGAGAGGAAGAGTCGCGTCTGAGAGAGGGAGAGAACCAGGAGGAGCATTGCGCAAGAGGGAGGTGACGCCTTGTTGTCGCGGTGCTTCCATGGCCACCGACGCACCGCCGCACTTCATCGTTACCGCAGAAGCCTTCATCACCACAGACACAGTCAACGCTGATTAGGGCAGAGGAGAGTGGAAAGCAAGAGAGATGCATGGAAGACAGAGGAGCAGAAATGCGACAAGGGGGAGAAGGACGAGGTCCGTTCTCATGCCGTCCTGCTCCGCCACCACTGTTGCCATCGATTAGATTGAAACCATTGCTGTTGCGCCCTGTTCTATTGATTGAGCCAACGTTGGAGTTGTTGTTTCGGTTCCAATTCCTCCGTTCTTGAAACTATAAGGTTCAATCCTTGCTCTGCTTCCATCTTGTTCCTTTGTCTTTCTCCTGCTCAAACTAAGGAAACCAATGTCTCTGATTAGTACTGTTACTTTATTTTTCCTATTTGATGCTAGAACCATCATAGGGGATAGTGTTGATGCCATCAGGAAACTACTGAAGCTACCGCTAGTTCTGATTTTGTTATCTTGGTACTGGTCTGATCTTCCCCTTAGGTTTGGTCAATTTGTATGTTCTGTTTTATCACTGCTATGGTTTTCATGTTCTGATTTTAATTCTAGTCCTTACTTTATCTTGAATCCCCAGGGTTGTAATTGCTTTTAAATTCCTATCTAATTTGAATCTTCTATTTTGCTGCAACCATGGCCACTGCTGTGAAGACTAACATTATCGCTGTTCCAGTTGCTGCCGCTGCCTTTCCAGTTGCGTGAGAGTCGCAGCTGCTGTCATGAATCAAAAGCAGAGGGAATTATCACGATAAATTTGTGCGAACTCGGTTAATCAAGGTAGGGGCGTTTTTATTAAAACTCATTTTTATTCTTAAGAGTTGTTATAAATTGATATTTAGGCAAATAAATATTTTTGGTGATTATGGAGTCTTATGAGTTAAACTGAATTACCTTGAATGAATATGATTGCTTACTTGTCTGTGGCTAGTTCTGAATATTGAGTTGATATTGAGATAGTGAATGAAAGATTAATTTGAAAATCTGATTCGAATGTTTATCAAGTATAATTTGAGAATTGGAAAATGATTTGATGTTAGAATTAGTTTGACTTCGGAAAACGATTTGAGATTTGTGAATGACTTGGGTTTGAAAATGTCGGGAAGAGTTTGAGAAAAGGTTAGTTGACTTTGTTGGAAACGAATTGGAATCTGAAAAGGGTTATAATGTTGAAAATGAGCTTGATTTGTAGAAAAATGAATTTAAATTGAAAATGGTTTGAGATATTGAAATTGTTCTGATTTTTGAAATTGAGTTGAAAGGAGTTTGAGAAATGGTTTTGTTCGGATCCAGAAAGGGTGGCAGAATCCGAGTTTTAGAGGAGATGCTGCCGAAATTTTATAAAATTGGAAGTTTCATTTGAAGTAATTATTTAAAAAGATTTATTTTTAAATATTATATGTTTTAAGATTGATTTATAATGAACAGAATGGAAAGAAGGATGATGAGGATTTTCTTTGAAATATGGTTTCTGAATGAATTTGGAAATGAGATTTGGATTGATGAATGATTATGATGTTGAGAATGTTGAGATATGATCTTAGAATTATTCATATGGCTTATGAAATTAAATTATCTGAGATACGAGGTTCCATGGATAAAGTACCATGGCTTGCCACCACGTGTACCAGGTTAAAAACTCGATACTCTGTTGACCCTACGACGTAAGTGTGACCGGGCACTATATAAATTTCCGGGAATGTTACCCCCATTGAGAAATATTGATTATTTGAGAAAAAGTTATGCATAGACTCTTAGGGATGCACGTCGGGGGACAGTCTAAGGACAATTCAGACTTGTCGGGTTGCCTGGATAACCGAACAGATGAGCCTCATCAGCCATAGGACAGGCATGCATCATGCATTTATATGCTTTGTTTGGGTTTGAACTTGTTTTGGTTTGCCTAATTGCTAAACTGTTCTTAACTGCTACTTGAACTACATGTTGTAACTGTTACCTAAACATGTGCTTTCCTTGTCTATCTTGCTTGTGTTTGTACTGGCGTGCTACATTTGAGAATGAACTTTGGTGCTGGATTAATGATTGTGTTGTTTGATTGCGTGGTTGGTTTCTGATTGAGATTTTCTTATAAGAAAGGAAAAGTTCCGAATTTTTGAAAGACTAAACATTGTTTCTTTGAAAAGGTTTTGAACGATTACCTATTGGTTTTAAAAAGATTCATAAGGCAATGATAATCAGTGAGTTTGAAAATAGTTTTCTTATTAAATATCTTCTTATGACAACTTTGAAACTCCGTGGTGAGACCGTGTGGTTAGATTCTCACCCCCCTACAGCTTTAACTTTTCAGGAACCGGATGAAGAAGCATTAAGAAGAGTTCAACTGCGTTTGGTTTTATATGTTGTTGTATTAATTAGATTATTTTCTTTCCTCGTCTTTGTTATTACAATTTTGTAAGAGGGATAGGAGTTGTATGTTTTTTATACATATTATATTATAAAATATTATGTAAGAAATCTTGTATATGAATCTATGCCTGCTTATTTTTTTTAAGATAAAGTATTCATTTCCGGTTTTCAAAAAAATTAGCGATACGGTGTTGTGTCACAAGTTCCTATTTTAATATTAAGTATATAAAGTAGTCGTAATACTTCTTTCTATCAGAGTGGCGCAGCCGGAAGCGTGACATTCTGGTAGTGAGAGTGTTACATAATTAGAACCCGAATCAGTGAATACAACTTTAGATGGTATTTGATGGATGTGGTACATTGTAAATGATTGCGACAAAAGACAATCACACTAGAACATTAGACGAAAAGAATAAGTTGGAGTAAGAATAATCATTAAATTATCAAAAGAATAATATAATAGAATGAGTATATAAAAAATACTATAAAAATTATAAATTGTACCTTAAAAGGATCAACTTCGATGAAAAACGAAGAAAAACGAAGAATACATTCTTATTATATGAAGTAGTCAAGGAAGAATAATAAATTAAAAAAATGAATTGACTCTCAGATCTATGCTCACGAACAAAAAAAATACACTATATATAGCATTTATTAGAACAAAAATAATTATATAAATTAGTTATTATTAAGTTAATTTTTTTATTATTTACGTTATACATCATATATTTTCCGTGATTGAATAAGTCATTATTATATTATATACATTTTTATCATGATTAGAACCATAGATTTTTGTTTTAATTTTTTAAGGTAAATATCAATATCATTATATCAACTTGGCGAAAATTACGATTAATTTAAAATTATATTACAATGAGTAAAAATTAAAATTATTGACAATTAACATAATTATGTATTAAATGCTGATTTTGATGTATAATTATAAAAAAAGTATTGACAATTAACATAATTATATATGAAATACTAATTTGATGTATAATAATTGATAATTAACATAATTACGTAGAAAATAAAAATATTGATTTTATATAATTATAATAAAGATATTTTTTTAAATTAGTATAATCATGCATTTTTTATTAAATGCTAATTGTAATATAATTATAATAAAGATATTTTTTTAAAATAAATTTAAAAGAGAGAATAGTACTTTCATTTGGGAGGGAAAAAGAGTTCATGAGAAATTAATAACTCATTTTTATTAGTTGGGAAAAAAATCCAAATTTAGTATATTAAATAGAGGTAGATTAGCCCCAAATATAAAACGCACTGCTTTTTTTATACTAAAACCTATTTCTTCAAATTGGAACTCCATGGAAGGTGTAACCCATTACTGCTGTTACTGCTACTTATTGAGGGTGAGAAACGATTCTCCATGACTATTGTTGGAGGCTCTTCAAGCACAACGTGAGGTGGGAGAAAACAAGAGAGATTCATTTCGAATGTCAGTCTGTGTGCTGTACAAGAAGGTGACAATAGAGATGGCACTGCTTCGAAATACTTCTACAGAATTTATGCGATTTTCTACAAGTTGAGAACAACTAACAACTCCAATAAATTCTTTTTTGGGTGTCCATATTTTAAGATAAACTTAGGCTTTGTTGTATTTGGATGAATTTATGTAATTTATCATTCTTTGATTATGTGTATTTTGATGCAAGTTAAACTACTTCATTGTAAGTTTTTTCTTTGACTTGATGAACATAGTAAAAAAATTGGAAGAATCTACAAAGACTTTGGGTGCTGACTATGAGAATGAAGGTGCAAATATTAAAGAATATATTTTTTAAAAGACATGAATTGAAAAAAAGATTGTCTAAATTGGAGAAGATGTGATCATTAAAAATGAAGAAAAGTATGAATATGTGGAGAACTGTGGTTGGTTTACTTGTTATATTTGTTGCTATGTATGTGTTTAAGAGCTGAAGATAAAGTTGTACTTGAAAGTAATGTTCCTTCTTCTACCCAGAGAATAACATGCAACAATCAAAATAATCAAACACCCTATATTATCAAAGACCTTCACACATCAAAACACATAATGCATGAAACTCGCTTATCTTTGTAGATGACGCTACTACACACAGCGCAAGTGAACGTTCGCGACAATCACAAACTCACGCCCATAATGCAGCACTATGAACTGGAAGACATTTTTTTGGGAGGAAGACAAAGCATATTTGTGTTATTGTGGAATTTTCCGTAATTGTTGGAGAGGGTAATGGATTTTATGAAAATCATGAAGAGACCAAGGGTTAGGGATCAATGTAAGTCTTAAAAAATGTATTTATTCTATAACTTTTTTTTTTTTTTACACTTTCACATCAGTAGCGTAATTTTCTCAGCAAATTTCGTTACTTTTGTTATTAACAACTCTACAAAAGATTAGAAATAACACGCATTTTAAAAAGTGAAGAGTTTAAAGGTATTTTTTAATTTTGAAAGATTTAAATATTCGCAGATAAAAAAATAGAAAATTTTTTTCCATGTATTATTTTTTTAACTAATATACAATTTTGTTAAAAAGGTATTTGTATTGGGACTACAAAAACCTAGAGAAAAATAACAGCAATCTTTAGTATGTGAAATATCCCAATAATACTTACTTTTAAATATTTAAATGACATCACTTTTAATAAAATCACCCTTAAAATGTTAGATTAGAAAACCAATTACTTCTAACCAAGTAATAGACCTAATTAATAAATTTTTTCACATACTAAAGATCTCTAGAATTCGGGCATAAGAAAGGTAAAGAAAGTACAACTTAAAACTATATCAGAGTAGAAAAGAAGTATTTGTCTATGTAGGATACCCACCAAAGGTTTTAACAAAAAGGGGTTTAATTATATTACAAGAAAGAGCAAGTGAGCCAGATTGCTGCAGCCTGCATGTATACAATTTTTGGATTGATGAAGATAGAAATACCTGCATTTTAACCATTAATGTTATTATTAAGGAATATATAAATTAATATCTATTTAAGATGAGCTATTTAGATATTAGTATTATACTTTTTTTTTTCTGAAGACAAAGAATTTTATTCATCAGAAATAGAATTGCAAATAGCTCAACTATTGGGCTAATACAAACAGAGTTGGGATTCTCCCAAACAAACTCAAGAGTAATAAAGACTTAATTTAGAAAAGGAATTAGCACTTCAATAGTATTATACTAGAAAAGGAATTAGTATTTTACTTTATCTAAAGCTAAAGAACAATCCTATATGATCAATATCATTTTTGACCAATATTTAGCTAATGCTCTATATCTTAAATACTAAATTCTAAATCATAAACTCTAAATTTTATAACTACTAATAATATAAAAATAGAATATTAACTAAAAATATTAACCCATTTTTCAAACACAAAATTTTAAGTTAGTTAAAGCATCTTTATTCTTCCCACTTCACACAATCGCAATCGCAGCCACCATTTGTTCTCTTCCTCACTTCCGCTACCATATTTCCTACGTTACAAAACTGAAGTAACGTATATCTGACATATTAAAAAGAGAAAACTGAAAGCTTATAATTAGCGAGGTTTATTATTTGTCTGTATTCTACTCCGTTTTAAATTCCTAAAATTGACCAATCAATCAACATATTATCCGAAATTGAAAAGCATGTGCGCTTAGAGTTTGATTATTCAAGTAATTGATGTATTTATTAATTTCATATAAGCTTAAATTGAGTTTGATCATTAAAAATGATAAATATAATTTAAAAATTTTATTAATTTATATTTATTAGTTTGTTTAAGTGTTCTAAATTTATTAGATTTTTTTTTTTCAAATTCCAAAAATAAATTAGATGAAACTGAAATTTGAGAAAGACTATACTACAAATTGAAGTCATAACCACATAGGTCATAGCACTATTGAATGGAATGTTAGAATGACTTTATTGATCCACCATACATTATTGCAATGTGCCCAATTGTCCTGGACTCACCACCGAGCTCACCGCCCTTCCACTCAGGTTCATCTCAAAATCACTAACAAACAATTAATAATTGGGTAAGCTAAAGAAAAGGACCTGAAAGATTAAGACACTCATAATAATATCTGCTAACTAATTTAAGCTAATTGAGTGGTCAACTCATTCTCACTCAAATTCGTGTTAGAAATTAGAATCCCACTTAATACATATAATAATTCATTAGCTGGCAACAAATCTTTAAACAAAATTCCGACAGATTAGTCGTTGGAAAACTAAAAAATAATAATAATCTATGAAGCACGGATACTTCGCTGAGTTATCGTGTCCGCATGTCGGACACATTTCGGACACGACACTCACTGACACTCGTCCGACACGCGTGTCTGCTGTGTCCAACTGTGTCTTAATAAAAAATAAAAAATTCTTTTTCGGACACTCCTGGACACACCTAAATACAATCACGTGTCCGCGTGTTCAGTCTTATTCTTAACATATATTCTTAAAATAAATTTAGATATAATATATTATTATTTATTAAAACAAAAAATATTTTAAATACTTGATATAATTAAAATAAGACATTAAGAATAATTAAAAATTTTAATTTATATTTTAAAATTCGTATGTCGACGTGTCCCGTGTCATGTCGTGTCCCGTGTCCGTGCATCATAGATAATAATAAATCCAAGAAAATAAAAATGACAGAATTTCAAAAAATAATATTATTTTGACAAAAATAAAAACCATTTCCTCTATAAAATAATATGTGTATTCGATCCAAAATTTTATAGAAATATTTAGATTACAGACATACACGTAGAAATAAATTTTTTATAAAATATATCCATTTAGCGCAAAACCAACGAATGTTAAAAATACAAAGATCTCGTCTATCTTTTTTTTTTGGTGACCAGATCTCATCTATCTTTTGATAGTGCACAAATCTTTCTGTTGCATTTATAGTTTACCCTTAATTTAAATGCTATATTTTGATTTTCTTATCATAGTTCTTGACATTTGACCATTATTTACTTAGATTAGTAATTGAATTTCTGAGTTTTATCAGCCACATTATCGCTTATCAAGAATTATCATGATGATCATTTGCGAATCAATTTTTGCACGGTAATAATCATGCTTCTAAGTGTAAAACCGAAACAATCCGCTGTTTACTATTTAGAACTCAAAAGTGTCTCATTCCAAAATAATACGACGGAGTTGGGAAGTGCACAATCAATCAAATTTATGAAGGAATTACACAATGTAAAAATTAAGCTTACAATAATAACAATAATAATAACTCAATGGAGATTGATGAACTACCCGAGTGATCTCTAGTTGCTACTAAGCTATAAAAGTGTAAATTAACAAGCCTAAAATTCCTTCCTTCTCTTCTTGCTCAAAACTAACACTTTATTATTACATTTGGAAGAGAAGCAACCATAATCAGTGGTAAGGTCAAGCAAGGATTGGTATTACAGCCTAACCTGAAGTTCTGTCACCCCCAAACCCTGATGCCAGAAACTCATCTTGGCTAAGATGGCTAACATCACCCCACAATTTTAAGGTCCATTTGTCCTCACCGTACATGTGAAAAACATTCACTGATGTGTTATGTATCTTCCCAGCAGGCCCCCCCTTTGGGCACGCCCACCTGTAAAGTGATCGAATGAATCCTCCGTGAGTAACAACTACTACTCTCTCCCCTGCAAATTAGTAAGGATATCATGATCATCATTTAGCTGCTAAGTAGAGACTTAAGGGAGGGATACAATACAATATATGTTAACATAATATAGAAAGAAAAATGTAGTGCCAATATTGTCCAGGGAAGATTTATGGTGCCCCTCCAATTTTGAGTAATCTGCATGTTCTGGAGTGTGTTTCATATAACTATTGAAATTATTCAATCAACTTACCAAAATGGACCCAGTCATTTATGATTTTCTTTTTTTTTTTTTAAAATGTGTTAACAAATATGGCAAGTGCCAAAATGCAATTGAAGGAAAAACTAAGTGAGAAATGAGAAATTTAAACTTGAGAAAGAAAATGACAAACTCCCTAATATCTAATCACACATGCATCTTACAAATCAGCACCTAAACTATAACCAACCACATGCTTAGCAGTAAATCATAATTTCCATGATATTTCACGATGCAAGGATTGTCATTGGTGGGCTACCTTTATGCTTTCTTCCAATTCTTTGCAATGCAGATGTGCAGCGCTGGAAAAGCTGGGCAATACTTTCTCCACCACCCTGTAAATGGTATATGCATCAATGCTATGTATATGCAAAACATTCTAAACAAATTATGTCCAATTGCCCATTAGGATAAACAAATTTAAAATAGATCATTCACTTAATTTTGCTCTAATACCGTTATTGATTCCACTATCATGCAAGATCAAGGAAGGGACAAACAACTAGCACCAAATGTTAGTACCAAGGAATGTATTGATTGGTTGTACCGAGTTCATCATTGTTTATCAGGAATCTTGAGTAATTCCAGCCAACTGGGAAAACATGTTTGTGGGCTATGCTAGAAAAGCAAGTTATGCAACAGTTCACTTCCGTTTCATGTTGACAATATTGTGAAAGGGGATAAGACAGCCCACAATGGTGTACTTCTACAGAAAGTTGGCCCTTGAAAATCACAGGCTTCCATTCCATCAAGCCATCAACTGCAATTTGAATTTGTGTGTATTATATGGAACAATGACAATTTTAAAATCTCTTTCAACACCAAGGAGTGGTATAAAATGGACTGAACCTACAGCTGGAAGGTTTTCTAGTGATGCTAGAGGAGGTATCAAAATCTCTTATGATCCCACTGTTATATTTCTATTTCAGCTGCATTTGTTTTGTATATGATGATTTGAACATCCCACTTTTATTAATTTTTCCATGAATGGGATGACTTTTATGCACTCACAGGCCACACTCAATACAGTTATGGGAGTGTAACTAAAATTTCACTAGGCATTGGCTTGTACTCCAATTTAGTTTCCCAGCACTCTTTGGGTTATGTCCTCGGCTTTCAGAAGCAACCTGAGCTATCAAGGAAAGGACTTGGTGGAAACAGAGAAAGGATTTTAACAGAAACACGGAGGCCTTTTGTTTAGCTTGTAAAGGAAATTTTTTGCGCTCTTTATAAACAATAAGGTGGAGGAGTGCTAAAAGCTTATCTTATAATTATGACCAACCTTGTTCTACTAGACATTGCTTGATTAGCTGGGAGTTGCATAAAAACAACTTGCTCTCAGTATTGGTCATTGTTGTGGCCTGTGCAAATTGACTGAGGGTCAGCTTGACATTATTAGCAGCGAAAGCTGCACCTCATTGGCTGCACTAAGTTGCATACAGCATACTATGTTGAACACAACCATTTAAATTTTTCTGATGTAACTAAATAACTGCCTCTTTTACCAAATATTCTAGTTTTGGTTGAGTGGTTAGTTTGTTATCTACAACTTATTGCAGGCCATGATCTAGATCTGGCTTTCCAGGAGGGCTGAGTTTTGGGGGATTTATTCTTGCACCAATTATCTAAAAACTTCTTAGGTAAGCATTCCCATGCTAGAGATGACAAAAAGGAAAGAAAATATCCCTGTTAAAGCAGTTTAGCTGCAAGAGAGGCTTTAACTGAAATTTGCAAAGCTGATCAAAGAATGCTGAATTTCAATTCCAAATGAATGAAATTTATAACTAGTGCTGTTTGCAAAATGAGAAAAGCTTTTACAAGGTACTAAAGGTAGTTTGAACTTTAAGATTGGAAGAAAGACATTAAGGCAAAGCTGCAGCAAGTAAATAAGTATGCAGATGTTGTTTGGGTTCGGGTAAATTTCATTGAAGCTGATAATTTCATTGAAGCTAAAGAAATTTAGGATGACTATAACTAGCTGACGAGGGAGTGTGTGCTCATCAAGTACATAGCATTTATAGGAGTTTTGGTGGAGCTTTACAGCAGATATTGGCGTGTTTGAAACTTTTTATGTTAATGATCCACACATGTTCATGTTCAAGGTGTGATAATACATACAGTTTCTTTTATTGGTGTCCATTTGTGGTTTCTATCAATGGCAGAAGTATGAATATGAGGCAAGATTGAGTGCATAAGCAATGTATGATGGCTATGGCATTTGGCAAATTCAATATGTGAGCCAAAATGGCTGAAACAGTTAATGAATGAACTCAAAGTGTGTGAACCTACCAAGATAGAGCACACATGTGATAATTGAAGAACCCTTCATATTACTATATCCAGTGTTTCATGAGAGGACCAAACATCTACAAACTGATACTCATTTTGTGAAAAAGAAGATATCAGATTGAGAAGTCATGACTACTCCTCTCATTATATATAATCTGCTTACATATACTTAAACCAGTCCAATACATATATAACTAGTTTGATACATATGATTTATATGCTTTAGCTGGAGACCCATATTTGAACACATGATAGTAAGAAATTTAACAGAGTAGAGTGGCTCAAAACAATAATGTCATGGGGGAATGGTTTATGTTGCACTATTCTTGTTGTAAATGGAAGTTATAATTAATCTCTCATGAACAGAAATACCAGTATGCTAAATTGAAACCCACTCAAGCAATTCGACCATACTCACTCTTTTATTATTGTTCCTTGTTTTCAAGTATACTTACTGGGATTTCTTGATCTTCATTCCTAGATGAAAAAGCTTTGTGGGCTATGGGATGAGTCTTTGCTGCTTCACGATAAATAAGGCCTTGAAGATCCCCTAGGTGTCTTTCCCGTAGGTCAGAATCTTTGATAACCTGGAATTTCAATCAAACATTAGACTGGCAGAAATCAAAGAATAGGTGCTAGATCAATCACATGTAATAAATCATCAGAGTGGAATCAAAATAAACCAACAAATTGTGAAATGATTCTGCTAATTTATGTCAATCATGAAGATAGCAATGATGACAGTAAAGGGGTAATATAATATGCTTATGGTTTAAGAGTTAAGGCATTATTGTCACCATGTGAAGGAAAAGATTAACTTGTCACTGTATATCATAATTACTACGAAATCATAAGAATAATTCATCAGCATGCATAATCAATGTGTAGCCAAAGGACAGTGGCAATGAAGAATATAAATAAATAAATTGCAAGACTTTTCAGACAAAGAGGTCCAATGACTTCAAGCATAGAACATGTTAAGGTGAAAATCATGATAAGGTTACTATCTTTGGACAATTGAATCATTCCAAAATGCTACAAGAATAATGTTGACTTTGAGATCAAACCTCTAGCCCTCCACATCTGGATGCAATAATCTGTGCTGTTTCATAAGCTCGTTGCAAGTCGGAAGAATATATAAAAGAGATCTTAGGCTCCCTGGATAGTCTATCAGCCACCTCCAATATGAAATTTACAGAAATTACAGTCAAAAGTCATTAATTAAAAAAATATGATATGCAGCTTGAGTCTGTTTGTTTATGAAAATGAGATAATGCAAAGAACAAAACTTACTGCAGCTGCTTGCTGTCTTCCAGCTTCGTTTAATTCAACATCTAGATGTCCCTGTTCACGTATATTAACAATAGAATTTAAAAAATATTCGAAAATGCAAACACATAGGTCAAATAATGTATATCGTAGAATGACAAGAAGTAACAGTACTTTTGTCATAACTATGCATGAAAAGAACAAAAAATATTGAGTATGCTGAAGCTGAAAACTGAAGAGAGGGTAATAATAATAATACCTGAATTCTTCCATCAGCATTCCATGCTGTTTCACCATGACGCACCACAACAATCTCTGCATACTCTGGATGAGGATGGCTATAACCACCATCAATTCACCAATCAGTTTCACAATGATTAAGGAACAGCAGTTTAGAAAAGAAAAAAGAAAAGAAAGAAAAGAACTCGAAAATCAAATAAGAAATCTCGCAATTTCGCAATCATAGTCACGAGAACTTTTTCACTCAATCGGGAAAACATCCGCATGAATGAGTGATTTTCACTTCCAGTGCTAAATGTTTCAGATGCAAAGATATGAAAAATGCCTATGATCAATAATGGCATGAAGATATTTTGGGAGGAAAGGTAAGAAAACGAAAAAGAAGGAACCTGGAGTTGGTATCGGAGATGGAAGAATCGGCCATTTGGAGTGAGTGAGTTGAGTGGCGAGTCAAAGAGACGTTTAAGGCATGCGGTTTGGGAAGAGAAGAAACGGATTTGAGGCGCAGAAAAGAAGGGAGTGGGATTGGCGGAGAAGAATAGGAATGGGAGCGAGAATATTTATGTTTCGGTATGCTTACGCTGATGCTGTCATTCACACACAACCAAGTGTTCATTTCCTAGTGCCTTCGCCCTTTCCACATGCGGTAACAGGTTATGAGCAAGTCTACTCAAGAATGCTATGGACAACTAAAAGTAAGTGTTAACTCAATTTAAATAAGAGTCGCTAGAGGATTATTAAAATTTTTTGTTTTTGGTTATTATTTTTTGTGTTATTTACCGTATTTTTTAATTTAATAGGTTAAGGATTAATTTATCGTAAATTAAAATTTTATTTAAGGGTTTATTGCTACCAATGGATAATTATATGTACGAATAAGTTGACTATTCAACCAATTCAAGTTGATTGTTTTTTGTTATTACTTGCACATAACAATTAATATAATTTATATGCATATTTATTAAAGTTTATACATATAAATTAATACAATTTATATCTATATTTTGCAAGGACAGAGCCACATAGTGGCAAGGAAGGACGATGCCCATAATTTTAATTTTTTATATGTAAATTTTAGTTTAACTCTTCTTTAAAATTTTATTTTAGTCTTATTTTATTATGTAAATATTTTTTACCTCTTTAATATTTCATCTAGTTCCACCCCTAATATTTTATAAAATTTGCTCACATAATTTTGAATCTCCACTTGATAACAATAATTTGTATCTATATTTATAAGTATTTGTATATAAAAAATATATAATTTATATTTATATTTATTAAAATTTGTATATATAAATTAATATAATTTATATTTATATTTTTTAAATTTTATACATATAAATAATAAATTAATATTTATGATTGTCAAGTACTAGTCAAAATTATTAAAGACCGATGACCATGTAGAGTTTCTCTTAAAATAAAAATATTAGTTATTTAATATTTTTTAAAAAACTTAATATCATTATTTGCTTCATGAATAATAATAAATACCGCATCACCTCATTACTCGACTTTACCATATTGTAAATTTGTAACTCTCGCTCACGTTTTTTTATGAGGAATAAGAGAATAGAAATCTTAAAGGATAATAGTCCACTGGTAGTGACCGTGAGTCGACGTGAATTGAGTTAGACTAAATTCAAGCTCAATTCATAAAAATTGAATTTGACTCACAATTTAACTCAAATTTTATTAATAATTGAATTTATGATTTATTTATTAATTATAAATTTTTTATTTATATCCTACATTAAAATTATATATAAAAAATGACTATATTTTAAATAATTAATAATATTAATATATATAAAATTGTATATTATATATATATATATATTAAATTATTAATACGCATATTTTATATGCATTTAATCTATACTTTTAATATTATATATAATCAAGTCAACTTATGAGCTAATAAGTTGAGTTTATCCAAACTCAACCTCTACTCATTTAATTTATGAGCTCAAATTTAAACTCAAACTCGGTTCACCAACTCACGAGTTCGACTTATTAAACTATTAATGAATCGAGTTTGAACTGACTTAATTCACTTTTAACCCTAAGTCAACAATGATACTTTTTCTCTGATTGCTTTTTTTTTAAATCTATTTTCTTCCATTTCTTATTTTTCTGCCCCGTCTCTTTAATTCTTGTGGTAAAATAAATAAATAAAGAAAATAAAACAAAAAAAAATAAAAATAAAATATTTTTATTAATATATATATATAATTGAAATTTTATGTTACACTCTTAATAATAATATATTCAATATAATACATATATTATAATTTATTTAAAAATATACATATGTGTTACACTGAGTATATTATTATTATTATTATTATTATTATTATTATTATTATAAAATTTTAATTATAATAAAATACACATATTAAAGAGTATTAATAAAAATATTTTATTTTTATATTTATTTTTTTTATTTATTTATTTTACAACACGTTATTAATATGAGGTTTTGATTAAATTTAAGGAAGAGAAAACATTGGTAATAAATTTACATTATGTCAAAATTTTTTTATTTTAAATTTAATGATTTTAATATATCTGAAAATAATTACTTATCATGGATATTAAATGTCAAAATTTATGTAGATTCAATGTATCTTAGAAACACCATCAAAACTAATAACAGAGAGAATAAGATATCTTTATTAATATTCTTTAATATGTGTATTTCATTATAATATATATATATATATATATATATGCAACTTATTAATAAAGTAAAAATTTAAATTAATAAGATAATTAAATTAAGCAAGAGCAATATTAAGAACAGAATAATATCTATTGAACTAATGATGATAATTATTATTTAATAATATTCCCAATATGAACAAAATACAGACTTATATTGTAATATAGAAGTTTGAAAAAATACAAAAGATACTTGCTGAAAATATAAAGACTGCGATAAAAGTTTTAGATATTATAAAGTATGAGAGATTGTGTGTGTAAAAGTGAATGGCTTTATACTCTCTCTCTCCCTTTCCTATTTATAAGGGGACTATCCTCTTTATTACAATAGCTATTTTACAATTTTATCTCTGATTTTTACAAATTTAGTTGCTCTTCCATGAATTGATTTAGAGACTGTAATTTTCTGTGGGTTGATTTAGGAACTCTGTTCTAATTTTGGTAGCTTCTATTTTTAATTCTGTTTTAGTTTTAAAAATCTGGTAATTAGTCTTATAATTTTGCTGGTATTCCGTTAGTAGAAAATGTTGTCTTCTGAATGTGATGTCTCCTTGATTTTGAAACTTCTTTGACACCTTTTCTCTTTATGGTTGAACGTGTGGGTTATTTTTTTAATACTCTCTCTTTTTTTTAAGCTCTCAAATGGGTTTTGAGTATCTAATATGTACAGTTTTGGATAAGACTGAACTTCTTTATCTTCTTCTTATGGGACTGATTTTATTATTTTTAAAGAATTTTGAATTTCTTCTTTCGAGGTAGTCGCTGCAACAGCAGTCATTATCTGTTTTTTGTGTGCTAAAAAATAAGTCTTTCTTTTTCGTATGATAATTTATCAAACTCTGAATTATGGCTTGGGGTCTGATCTTTTTTGAGACATGATCATCCAGTTATCAATGGCCCTTTTACTAATTAGGTTGAGATCAAATTTATTCCACCATTTTATTTTTACATTTCGAATTAAATATTGCACACTAGAAATGTCTTTATATCCTGTTGAGTCATATTCCCATGTTATTATCCAGCATATTTTTATAGTGGGTATAAAGAAAATCAGTTTGTAGCCGTCTAAAAATGAGGTCTTGTTTTTAAAATATTTGTAGGCCAAGCTAGCCTCCTTCGAAAAATGGCTTCTATCAGTCCAAATTTTTAGAACTATACCTTTAACCACTTAGAAAACTATAGAGAAATTTTCTTGCGGAACCATATGAACCATGAATGTGAGTTTGGAGATAGGTACAGGATAAATCACCATGCATCTATATAATCATAATAGGAATAATTTTGAGGCTCAAATTTTTTGGTAAAACTTTTGTAGTGAAAAGAAGATTTTTTCCATTCTGACAGAGTTATTACTTTAATGACTTTGATTTTAAAGTATGTTATGTCTTTGTAGTTGGGTCTTTATTGTGTGTTAGTTCAATTGATCCTATATCAATTAGAATAAACTCATAGAAAGTTCGAATTTTTTGGATACTCACTGGTGGGCAATGGAAGGTATTTAAAAATACTATTTTATAAAAGGTTCTTCGGTCTATTTTGAACCATTCTTTTTCTAAGGTCATTATTTTCATAGGTATAGATTTTTCATGATAAGGATGCTCTTCGGATAGTGGTTTGGTTTTAAAAATATCATATGGTTGTAATAAGGCATATCTGTTAGTTGTAGGTATTTCATATAAACTTTTAGTTGATGCAGATGATTTTTCACTTTTAACAACTTGTGACATCGTCAAAGGTTTGATGGCTAATTATTTAGTTGAAAAATTATTGGTTGATCAAGTGGTTGATCATAATCTTCACTGCTTATTTAGTGCTTGCTCATTTAATATGTTCAATAATAAAATCAAAACATGATAATATGGTCTGTCACCTGGCAAGTATTTGTCTGAAAATTAGGTTTTTAACATTATTTTTTAGCATACTAGGGACAAATTTACAATCAGTTTTGATTAAAAAGGACTTGTTAAACAGATCTTCTTAAAATCGTCAAACACATAAGACAATGGATAATATTTTCTTTTTAATGGTTACATAATTCGTTTTAGCCAAATTCTATACTCTAGTATGATATTTAACTATTTGTTTTTTTTAGAGTATATACCCAAATTGGTCCCTAAGGAATTTCAAAGTGGACGTTTAGTCCTCAACTAAAATTAATCACTCCGTTAATCCTCAACGTTTTTTGGCGTAAGGCAAATTGATCCTTTTTTTCTCATCTCCGTTAACCACTAACGGAAGGAGGTGATATGTCGTGTGATTGTTATGAGTCAGCCGTGAAGTTTCACGTGTTTCATTCAGACGAATTGGTCCCTAGCCAGATTGATACAAAACGTTGCATTTTAGAATAGGGCACGACGTCGTTCTGTGAGAGGAAGAGTCTATCAAAACTGAAGCATCTCTTTGCCTTCCCTCCACCAAAACAAAATTACTCTGAACTCCCTCTCTTCTCCTAGGTTTTACTAAGGAAGCCACCACCACGTCAACCTGTAGTCCTCCGACCGCCTCCGTTGACGTTGTCAACGCTAGGGTTTGAACGAGTCAGCATTATTGCAGAAGAAGGTACTGTGAGCGTATCGCTCGCCACTGCCACTGGTCGAGGTTAGTATAGTGATGAGTTTATCTATTAAGTTGTTGATGGTATAGTTGATCATTGTTGACATTGTTTAACAATGTGATCATGCAGTAGTTGTTTCTGTTAGAATACCATTAGTTGCTGGAAATAAAAATTGTTTTTGATTCTTTGATACTGTTTCACATGGGTTACTGATAAGTGTTGTGGTGCATACATATATGAGGTTAACATGAAAAAGACACAATATTTCATGATGAACACATCGTATTGATGTATTAAGCTGATTATGAAATTTTATCCAAATAAGAGAAGTTAGAGTAACATTTAGTATTAATGAAATTTTATCCAAATTTTATCTGATTAAGGGTAACGTTTAGTATTCTGATATTGATAGTGCTATTCCAACTTTGAAAATTACAGATGACTGAGTGGGTTACCCCTGTGTTTCAACATGGGGGGAGCTTTGTCAAAGATAACAAGGGTGAACTTCTGTATCTTAATGGCAATGTAAAAAGATTTCCTCCGATGGATCTGGACTTAGTGAATTACTTTGACTTGAAGAAATTGTTTGAAGAGCTCGGCTACCATGAATTCAAGAAGATGTGTTGGTATGATCCAAGAGCTCTTAGCATGGAAGCAGGCTTACACCAGGTAATTTGATGTATTATTCATTTTTTGTGAGTTGTGATTTTAACATGTAATCTTGAGCAGGAATTCCATTTTTTGCTGATCTTATGTTACTGCCTGATAATCTTGAGCAGGAATTCCATGTGTTCATGCGTTGACAGCTATACAAAAGAGGTGTGATAGGCTAGAACCTTATGTGCACCCTTGGCTCAAAATGGATGCATTTAGAGCCACGTATGAACATGTAATCAGACCAGTCAACTCAGAGGAATATTGGAAAAAGACTGGTCTCTTGGCTCCAAAGCCACCCACCATTAAGAGACCTCCTGGGCGCCCAACGAAGAAAAAGAGAAAACCTAATCCTGTTGAGGATTCACCAGATGCAACAAAGGGAAGAAGGACATTCATGGTCACTTTCCAAAAATGTGGTCAGAGTGGTCACAATACAAAGACATGCAAGGGACCACCAAGGCCTAAACCACCCCCAAAGGTTAAGAAAAATGGACAGCCAACAGCAACGAAAAATACTTCATTTGCTCCACCATCACAAGATGAAGTCCAAGTCTCCCAAACAGCACCCCAACCACTGCCACATGTAAAATCTCAGTTGAATTTGTTGTGATCATATTGTTGTCATGCTGCCTGCATTCATGTGATCTTCAATGTGATAGTGACTGATTGGCTTAATCCTTAAGGACCTATTTTCCTAATAAATTATCTATTTAGGGATCTATATGTCAGATAAATTATTTAGTTGGGGATCAAAATGTCTAATGATTTGTTTATTTTGTGTTCTATTAGGAGCAGATAACCAACAGTTCAAGCCATGTTGCACCTCCATCAACATTTAGGCCTCCAAAACCTAAACAACCAATTAAGAGGCCACATTCTACTCCAGCACCTACCCCACCATCTGCTCCAGCACCTTCTCCAAGACCAACCATCTCCGCAACACCACAGAGGCCTACCCAGTCAGCATCACCTGAAACACTTGCTACTACAAGTCACAGCTTCAAGAATCTTCAAGTTCATGCCAACACCTGGACTAAGGCTTCCAAAATAGATTTGATCCTACTATGTCAACATAGTTTTATGAGTTTAATACAACTTTGTCATATTTTGTTATGTTGTTAGTACATCTTATTGAGACAACGTGGTCTGTCTATGTTTGGTTATTATGTTGATAGTGCATGTCACCGCACCTTTTTTTGTGGAAGATCTTAGTATTCCTAGCAAAAACTTAAAGACTAGCTACCTTTTTGTGTAAAACTTTGGTTATATGGAATGCAAGTATGGTACTTGGATTTAAGTATGTCTGATTTTATTCCATTTCTAATGCAACTTTTCTCTATCCAGAAAATACTCATCATTCATCTACTCATCGTTCATTGCTTGTCCTAGCACTTTACAGATTAGAGTTGCATAAACAAAAGCTAACACTGTAATTACTTGTTACACTATATAACATAAGATAAAATCTTTCTCAAACTAACTAAATCCTACTTACAAGAAGACAGACCATAAATCCTAGTATGAAAAAGAACACAAGACTACAGCACCCGAACCATCGTTTATTCTCAACGGCATTCTTATTCTTCTTCTCAAATGCATCAAGCAATTCTTTCAGCTTTTTCACCTTCTCCGCCAGAGCATCATCATCCTCTCCACCATGACCATCACATTGAAATACCCTATCAAACCACACAAAGAAATCACAGTGGGGAGTTTTCTCCTGCCCATACAAATAGAAGGGTTTAGAGTACAACATTATCAGAAATCATGTTTTACATACAAAAAAAGTTTAAAATCATCAATACATTACCCTGTAAAAAGGACAGCCAAAGAAACATCTTTTCAGATTTTTCTCCATTCCAGACTCTACAACTATGGCATAGGCTCCACAATGACATCTTGGAGTTTCTCCTCTGGCGACTCTGAACCTACCGTCGCGGGCAGAAGCACTGCTAACACTGCCGTCACCACTAGCTTTAACTCGCCGTCGATATGAACTTCCACAACTTTTTCCGGCAGCCATTGTTAACAACTATAGCCTTCGTTAATTAGGGTTTTGGCAAGAGGAAGAAGAAGATTTTGATTTCACATGTCGTTTCATGGCTATCTGCAATTTTTCATTGTCGTTTTTGTACAATCCAACCTAGGGACCACATTGTCTGCTTTCCCACGTGTCACTTATCATCTGTGTCACCAACTCAATGTGACACGTTGGATTTCACCGTTAGACTTTAACAGACCAATTTAACAGAAGGATCAATTGGTCTAACGCCAAAAAACGTTGAGGACCAACGGAGTGATTAATTTTAGTTGAGGACTAAAACGTCCACTTTGAAATTCCTTAGGGACCAATTTGGGTAAATACTCTTTTTTTTATGAGTTGTGAAGAACTTGTTTAAGTACTCCTCCATACCCTAATTCTAAAGCATCTATCTCAACTATTAAGTTTATCTTTAGGTGTGGTATGCTTAAATAAGGGATTTTCTTGACTGTAATTTTAACTTTTTGAATTATATATCTTAGAAATATTCTCTATCAAGGAAGAGGTTGTTTTTTCAATCTTTTATATAAAGGTTTGCATAAAGTTTTTTATTCTCGATAAAAATTTTGCTACATACATAATTAAGACATCCTAAAAATTTTTGTAATTATTTTTTTGTTGATAATCTCATCTGGGAACTTACCTGCAAATTCGACAGATCTTTTAATTGAAATAATCATTCCTTAAAAAATTTTATATTTTAAAAATCTTATTTTTGTTATGAATATTTTCATTTTTTTTAGAAAAGATAAAACCGTTCTCTTTTTATAATATTGATGATTTTTCTAAGTGATGAATGTGTTGGTTAATTCCTTTAGAGTACACAAGTACGTCGTCTAAGTAAACTATGTTAAAGTCTACATATGAGTAAAAACTATTATTCATAATTTTTTAAAACTCACTTGATGTATTTTTTTATCCTTGGGCATTACATTCTATTCATAATGTCCAAAAGGTACAATAAAAGCTATTTTATATTTATCTTCCTCTTTTCCTGATATTTGATAATATCCAAATTTTAAATTAAATTTAAATAAAATAGTAACATTATTTAATCTTTTAATTAAATCATTTTTGTAACGTAAGAGATATCTTCTCCATTTAAAGGCTTTATTTAGAGGTTTGTAATTAATTACTAACCTGTGAGCTCCTCTATCTATCTCTGAAGTCTTCATTACATAAAATTTTGTATAACTCCAAAGGGACTTGATGGTTTATCAGTGGCTAAGAGAAGGGGGGGTTGAATCTTAGCCCCTTTTTCGCTTGATAACACTTGCTGTCCTTTCAGAATACTTGAGGAGATATTTCTTGTTTTTTGTCTCGTGCCTAGTTAAGAGACATTTTCTTTTTATCTCGTAACCAGCCAAGATATATTTTTCAATTTTATCTCCTACGCAGCAGAAACAAAAATGGAGTAGAAGAGAGAGAAAATCACACCAAGATGTATCCTGGTTCAGCTGCTAAGTATAATGCAGTCTACATCTAGTCTCCATCACAACAATGATGGAATTTTACTATAATCATGATTACATACACCAATTCTCCCTAGGAACTACCCTTCCTATCCGGGACAAGTCCAGAATCTAATCCCCAATCCTGAACTTGACTTGGTCACTGCCAAGCTTTCAACTGCTAACCCAACTTGCAAGGGGATTCCCACAGAATCATGAAACCCAACACAGATGTACAAAGGACCTCTAAGGACATCTATGGCTTTTTCTTTTAATTTTGCACTCTTTGTCTTTTTCCGCTCTATGGCTTTTTCTTACAAACCTCACTATTTGCCTTTTTCCATGAGACTCAAGACAGACAAAATTAAACAGAAAAATACAAAATAGAAAATATTGAAGGAGAAAAACTTCTGTTAGCTTGGGTAGCTATAGGAACACTGTGCTTTCACTCTTTTCCTTACTTCAAGTCTTGGCTGTTCTCCCTTATTTATAGAAGGGGAAGCCTCCAAGATTGAAGCTCTTAAACCGAGCCAACTTCTTCTTCTTCATGCAAACCGGTTCGGCCAAAGAGAAAGAGGAGAGAAAACCGAATGTAAAACCCAACATGCAATTACCTCTGTGTCTTCCCTTTACACCAAGCTTCATCAATCCGGGCCTTCCATCTTGACTTGCACTCCAAGAAGGATTCCTAGCCCTTGATGAGTTCTTGATGATGACAGCTTCTTCTGCTCTAACTTCTGCCTCTTCCCCACGTAGCTACAGTAGCTACCTCCTGTGGTGGTTGATCAAAAGCTGAGACAAGCCATCCCTCCAAGGATCTTCTTCTTCTGACCGAGTTGATCTTCTTCCATTTTTGGGTATGGAAGGCTTGAGCTTACTTCACCACATCTTACCTTTTGTGGTAAAGATCTTAGCCACACCATACTTCAGATTTTCTTTTTTCTTGATGCTATCATCACAATGGCCTTGCAACTAGCTTCTTCCACTTTCTTTTGATAGCTTAAAATTTCTTCCATAGTTGCTGTGAAGTGACCGAAGCTAGAGGAGAGAAGAGAGAGAAGAAAGAAAACTTTCAATGTGATTTGAATGAAGAAATTAATATGAATTAACTTTGCTTCTCTCTTGCTTTGAGTGGCGTGGGTCATCATTAATGCCATCAAATCAATTTTTCTTTCTCTTTCATGGTTCCAATGTCTGCATTAACTCCTCTTAATAAAAATTTGAATTCCACCAGGTAAAGGATGTGGAATCCATTGGAGCATGCAGCATTATTATTGAAGGAAATGGATTTTATCAAGTTAAATAAGTATAGAAAATATTGTGCCCCATTTTCTTTTCTTTGATTTCGGGCTAGCCACACGATTGGGCTTCAAGTTTGTTTTTGTTGGCCCAACAAGCATAACAATTCAGCCACATATTATATAACATATTGGACAAGGCTGATTGTATTTTTCTTAGCACAATTGGGCTTTAAATTTGCTTTTGTGCCTAATATATATAACCTGCAAAACAACAAAATTATCAATCAACAAATATGAATTAAAACTCAAATTGACAATTTTGTAATTAATTAAATTAATAATGTTTATTCATCATCAAATTAAATTAGAGTTTTCCAAACTCATCATTCTCCCCCTTGATGACAAATATTATTAAAAATTAAAATAGAAAGAAATCAATGATTAGAGTACTCCCTTTGAAGATTAGGATTCTTTTTCCTTTCCAATTGTTACATGGCTCCCCCTTAATATATGCCATTTTACCAAGAGAAGCATTACTTGTAACAATTTTATCAAGTCTAAGGCAACTATATTATTCAACATATGGAATTTTGAGATGTTGAATGGCTTGATTTATGAGCAGAAATGACATGATAAACACAACTTGACTTGTTATCATATAAATGATTTTCTGCTCAATAACAATCAAAAAATGCTTTGAGTATAGAGTACATGAGAAACAGTTGATAATTCCCAAATAATTTGATTAAATGAACAACATTTTCCAGCCATCATATCAGAGCAAAAAGTTATCAGTTTATAGTAAGGAAAACATTTTCAATTTAAACAGAATTATATCAAATCACAACTAAGTTCCAACAGATATTTCAACAATTCAGAACATAAATCATCAACATAAAAAAGCATCAACATCAACAAAACATAAGGCATATGTACAGGGGTGATCATGAATTAAAATGATTTCAACCCCTGTTTCTTTCAACTTTTCAATTTTTCCAGCTTTCTTCCCCCTTTTGTCATCAAAGGGAAACCTGCAAAAAGTGACAATGGAACACACACAATATAACCAAAACTAAAATATCCAAGAGTTTAACAAAATAACAGTGGTCTAGAGTATCCAAATAGCCTACAAAGTACCAAAATAAACGAAACAGAACCATAATTCAACAAGAGATAAATAAGTCAATCATCAGAAAGGTTGTACTCAGATCCAGATTCATCATCCTTATCGGCAGCCCCCATCTCTTCTTCAAAATTCTGAAGCATCAGACCCACTCTTTCTTGGCACTTTATCCAAGCTCTTTCATTTTCGTATGCTTGCTTCCGAGCGGCCTTGTAAGTTTGCACCATCAGTTTGGACATGTTAGAAAACTCAGTGAGGACCTCCTTGATCGATTCTGCCACCTTGGACGGCTCGGCTGGGTGGCTCTCAAGATCACTGTCAGAGGGCATTGACCATTTTCTTTTGGTGCCTTTCATAGTACCTGAAACTCCTCCTCCCTTAATTGATGAAACCTTATTCTCTACATCTTCATTAGTTAGATCAACATTGAAATATTCGAAGATGCAGGTAAGAAATATGCCATAGGAAAGGTTAGCCTTTTTGGTACGTCTAACACATTCCTACATATGCCTAATCATGAGATATGCAAAGGAAATAGGAGATGAAGTGATAATAGCAAAAAGCACAAAGGCATCAGAAACGGTTACTCTATTGTATGAGCCACTCTGTGGTGTCAGAATGTGAGTAATGATTCTGTGCAGCAAAGCTCTTTCTGGACCAAGGGCTTTGTGAGTTGGAACCGTGCCATCCAGACCAGATAGATTCTCACAGATTCGGTGTAACGCAATCTAATATGTGACTCCAACTTGAGAATCCCATTTTTCTGACATATAAGCTGCTGGACCTTCATCAACATAACCCAGGGCAGCGCTTATTGTTTCTCTACTCAGAGTCATGTAAGCCCGCTTCACATAGGAATGAATTGCACCATCAATCAGCCTCATGTTTGCATAAACTCTCGAACCAAGGCTGGGTATACAGGTTTCTGAATATTGAACAGGGGAGTCCACTTCATATTCTCAAAAAGAGTAATAAATTTGATTCCTTTAGCAGCAAGAGAGTCTAGGTTCACTATGTGCGAAGCACACAAGTGACGTTTCGTCAACACATCTTTGTGAAACTCATAAGATGCACAAGAATTAAATCTCCCTGGATCAAAATGTGAATGATTTTTGTTGTATTTATTTTTGAAGTCCAGGGATTCCAGATTAGGTGGTTCCCTTGTGTTACGTAGCACGTAACCTTTGGTCTTCTGAGAGCTTTTGTCCGACGCATGTGGTGTTGCTTTCTTTGGAGGTGACTAAGGTATAGATGTGTGAGACTCCTCTTCTTCTTCTTCAATCGGATCTTGATCTTTTCCCAGCTTTCTTCTGGATGAAGTTTTCTTTGTTATCACTTTTCTTCTCATAGTTTCTATTTGTTTGGAGGAGGGTGAGGGGGATGAAGAAGAGGTGGAATGTATATGAATGTGTGTATGAGTTTGAGGAGTTGAAGATGGAGGATGTGTTGGTAGAGGGGTTCGGCTACTCTTTCTTAGAGCAACTTTCTTTTTCATGTTATGAAAAATGGAAAGAGGAGAGAGAAGGTGAAAAGGGGCCGAAGAGAGTGGTGAGAGGAGGGAGGTTAGGGAAGCATTAAATGCTGAGTGGAGAGAGAGAATTGAGGGAGTTATTACCCATTAAGGGGCGCGGTTATTAACCAAGGAAAGATTTAAAAATAAAATGAAAGGTTAGTTCCTAGAATCAAGGGATGAGGGAAGGATAAAGATTTGATTTGATACCAACTTCTTCCTACAAGATTTGATATGATAACCTTCCAAAAGAATGATTAAAAAAATGAGAAACTCAAAACGGGTCAGAGTAGGGTCAAAGGAATTTGGTGGGGCACAAGATAATTAACATCTGTTCAGTCTCCCCCTGTATCATGGCCCGTTCATCACGTCCTAAGATTTGTCTCCTGCTTTCCTACGAGACAAAACCAAACAAAATCAAAAAATTCACCATTTATCAACAGAACTTAATTCTATCATTTCCAAGCTATTTCTCAAAGAGCAGAATCTGTCTTCACACAAAGGCTTAGTGAATATATCCGCAAGTTGTTCTTCGGATTTCACAAATTGAATATCAATAGTACCCTTTTGTATATGTTCTCTAATAAAGTGATATTTGATCTCAATGTGCTTGATTCTTGAGTGCAAAACAGGATTTTTGAGATGTTTATGGTACTTATGTTGTCACAAAACAAGGGTATACTATTGATTTTTAATTTGTAATCCTCTAACTGAGTTTTCAACCAAATTAATTGTGAACAACATGTGGAGGCAGAAATATATTCAGTTTCGGCTGTGGATAGAGCTACTGTGGCTTGCTTCTTGCTTGACCACATGGTGAGTGAGCTTCCAAGGAAGCAACACATGCCGGATGTGCTCCTTCTATCCACCCGATCTCCCGCATAATCTGCATCACAAAATCTCACTACACAAAAATCATCAGATTTTGGATAACATAAGCCATAATCACTAGTTCCATTAATATATCTAATGATTCTTTTGACGGCTGAAAGATGGGATTCTTTTGGGTGATATTGAAATCTTGAACATACACCCACACTTTGAACAATGTCCGGTCTAGAGGAGGTAAGGTACATGAGTGAACTTATCATTCCTCTATACCGTGTCTTATCCACATCTTTGCCATCATCATCCTTTTCAAGTTTAGTGTTTGGATGCATTGGTGTTCCCATTGGTTTGGAATTTTCTAGGCCAAATTTCTTGATTAATTCTTTAGCATACTTTCCTTGGTGAATAAAGGTACCACTAGGAGTTTGTTTAATTTGGAGGCCAAGAAAGAATATTAGCTCTCCCATTAAACTCATTTCAAACTCACTAGTCATGAGTTTTCCAAACTCTTCACACAAGGACTCATTGGGCGATCCAAACACTATATCATCCACATAAACTTGAACTAGGAGAATATCATCATTAGATGATTTAATAAATAAAGTAGTATCGGTGGTGCCTCTTTGAAATTGATTTTCCAACAAGAAGGCACTAAGCCTTTCATACCAAGCCCTTGGAGCTTGCCTAAGGCCATAAAGAGCCTTTGAGAGTTTGAAAACATGGTTTGGAAATTCTTTATCTTCAAAACCAGGGGATTATGCCACAAACACTTCTCTATCAATAAAGCCATTAAGGAAAGCACATTTGACATCCATTTAAAACATTTTAAAACCCTTATGGGCAGCATAGGCAAGAAGCAACCTAATTGCTTCCATTCTTGTTACCGGAGCAAAAGACTCATCAAAATCTATACCCTCTTCTTGATCGTAACCTTGGGCCACTAATCTAGCCTTATTACGAACAACCTTTCCATCCTCACCTAATTTATTTTTTAAAACCCACTTAGTACCCGTTACCTTCTTACCATCCGGATGAGGTACTAGTGTCCAAACCTCATTCTTGTCAAATTAAGCGAGCTCTTCTTGCATGGCTTTGACCCAAGAGGGATCTTCAAGAGCTTGCTTCATATTATTAGGCTCCATTTGTAACAAGAGAGCAAGATTGCTTGGTTCAGTTTGATTTTTGGGTTGAGGATCTTGTTGTTACACCTTGAGAGGGATCACCAATGACCCCTCATGGACTTCCATTCTCTTGGCTTCCAGAGTGATGTTGAGCTTTGATGAGTTTCAGTGGGTCGTTCTGTTCCAGATTCTCTTGATGGCTCAGGAGACAAAACAAAAATGTCTCATCCATTCTGATGAGACAAATTTGGCCGGACAGATTCTTCATTTTGAGTAGATTTGAGATTTTCTTCACTGGCCTCCTTGTTGACAGCATCTTCACAATCTGTATCATCTTCTATCACAGTACTGGGAATTGTGTTAGTATCACAAAAAGAAACGTGTATGGATTCCTCTATGGTCCTATGATCTTTGAGGTAAATTCTATAAGCCTTGCTAGTGGTGGAGTATTCAACAAACATCCCCTCATAGGATTTTGAATCAAATTTACCAAGATTTTCTTTATTGTTAAGCACAAAGCATTTGCATCCAAAAATATGGAAATACTTAAGATTAGGAGGGGTTCCTTCCCATAGCTCATAAGGAGTTTTCTTTAACCATTTTCTAATAATGGTCCTATTCAAAATGTAACAAGCTGTATTTACAGCTTCAGCCCATAGAAATTTTGGAATCTCATTTTCACATAGCATAGCCCTAGTCATCTCTTGAAGGTTTCTATTCCTTCTTCCAACCACCCCATTTTGTTGAGGGGTTCTAGGGCATGAAAAGTTATGAGCAATTCCAAAATCATCACAGCATTTTTCAAAGTCTTGGTTTTCAAATTCTTTTCCGTGATCACTTCTCAAATGGGCAATTTTTAAATCTTTTTCATTTTGAATTCTTTTGCAAAGGGTTGAGAAAGCATGGGAAGCATCATTTTTATGAGCAAGAAAAAGTACCCAACCGAATCTAGAGTAATCATCCACCACCACCAAACCATAGTGTTTACCTCCTAGACTTTGAGTTCTTGTTGGACCAAAAAGATCAATGTGTAGCATCTCTAATGGCCTCTTGGTTGAAATTCCATCTTTAGGTTTAAAAGAGGATTTTACTTGTTTGCCTAATTGACAAGCATCACAAGTAAGATCCTTATCAAATTTAATATTTGGAATTTCTCTAACCAAGTTTTTTTTAAATAGCTTAGTGATTTGGTACATGCTAGCATGACCCAATCTCTTATGCCATAGCCATTTTTCAGATTCAAGAGAAGTGAAGCATGTTACTTTTTGATCTTTTAAGTCTTCAAGAGTCAATCCATATACATTATTGCACCTTTTAGCCTCAAACAAAATATCTCCAGATTTTTCACAAATAACTAAGCACACAAACTTTCTAAAAATAACTTCATATCCTAGATCACACAATTGGCTAACACTTAGTAAATTGTGTTTTAAACCATCAACAAGAAGAACATCATTTATACAAGATGAGAAACTTTTACCAACTTTTCCAATGGCCACTATTTTTCCTTTACCATCATCACCGAAAGTGACAAACCCTCCATCATACTCATCAAGGTTTTTGAAGAATGTTGCCTTTCCGGTCATATGCCTAGAGCATTCGCTGTCCATGTACCACATATTGTCCTTCCGCTTGGATGCTAGGCATACCTACAAAATGAGCTCAAGTGACCTTAGGTATCCAAATCTTCTTGGATCCTTTCATGTTAAACCATCTTCTTTGTCCCAAACCATTATAGTCAAAAATAATTTTGCACACTTTGTTACCAATCATTCTTTCACCAAAGAAACATTGAATGGGAAAGTGGCCATTACGGTTGCAAAGTCTACAAAATCTTGGAGTTGCTATTTTGCTAAAGCTTGTTGGATTTTGAAACCTTGTATCATTAGAAGATGAAGCAATGTTTTCAAAAGAAGGTTTCTCAACAGATTTTAAGAAACCCAAGCCAGCTTTATCATAAAGAAGTTTTTGACTAGCCAATATTTGATTTAGGTTTTCAGAACTTTGAGTGAACTTGGCTAAGTCTTCTTTAAGCTTATTGACCTCTTTAAGCAACTCTTCATTTCTTTTAAAACAGTCTACATATGCAACCACAGAATGATCACTTTCACAGCTTTTAAGTTGAGCTTTTAACTGCTTGTTTTCTTCAACAAGTTCAACAGCAATTTTAGCCTCCCTTCATTTATCTTGAGAAAATCATTTTCAGCTTTAAGAATCATGATTTGTTGTTCAAGATCTTGGTTATCAAGTAATAAGCATCTAATTTTTTTAGAAAGGTGGTCTATCATAAGATGAAGATCTTCAGTATCAAGGTTATGAAAGACTACCTGTTCAACATGATCTGCCATGATACATGGTTGTGACTTGGTTTCTAATTCTTCATCATCTTTTGAGTCATTTTCCAAGTCCTCCCAAGAAGCCATCAGTCCTTTCTTCTTTCCCTTCTTTGGCTTCTCTTCCTTCTTCAACTTAGGGCAATCCAATTTGAAATGCCCAGTTTCCTTGCAGTTATAGCATGTTACCTTGCTGAAGTCTTTCTTTTGTTTTCTTGAGTTGCTTCCCTTGCTTCTTTCTTTGAGCTTCACCATTTTCCTGAATTTTTTTGCAAACAACACAAATTCATTTTCAGAGGAGTTATCACTGGATTCATCATCCAGAGGGTTAGAAATAGATGTAAGAGCTATTCCTTTTCTTTTTGAATCCTTTTTGAAATAAATATTTTCAAAAGCAAGTAAATTTTCTCTTAAGTCATCATATGTCATAGAATCAAGACCACTACTCTCAGATATTATCAATGCTTTTGTTTCCCACTCTTTTGTAAGACATCTTAAGACTCTCCTCACAAGCACAGATTCAGGATACTTAATCCCCAGAGCATCCAAGCCGACAATGATGGTGTTGAATCTTTCAAACATTTCATCGATTGATTCTTCTTCTTTCATTGTGAACATTTCATATTCTCTGTTCAGCATATCTATCCTGGTCTTCTTCACTATGGTGGTTCCTTCATGAGTAACTTGAAGTTTGTCCCAGATTTCTTTTGCCATTGTGCATCGTGATACCCGTCGGTATTTCTCGAAGCTGATTGCATAGTTGAGCAAGTTGATAGCCTTGGCATTGAGTTCCACCTTCTTTTTGTCTTTTTCGGTCCAACTAGCTTCGGGTTTAAGAGATATTACTCCTTCAGCACTTGTGACAGTTGGAAATTGAGGACCCTCCAGGATGATCTTCCATAGTCTGTAATCTACTGCTTGCACAAAAATCTTCATTCTCTCCTTCCAATAGGTGTAGTTTTTCCCATTGAAAAGAGGAGGTCTGTTGCTTGACTGTCCTTCTGTAAGATTGTAGGACACCAAGGTTGAGCCACTGTTTTCTGCCATCTGGATCTTTTCTCCAAGCTGCAAAGCTTGATCTCTTTGAGACCAAGCTCTGATACCAATTGATGGTTTATCAGTGGCTAAGAGAAGGGGGGATTGAATCTTAGCCCCTTTTCGCTTGATAACACTTGATGTCCTTTCAGAATACTTGAGGAGATATTTCTTGTTTTTTGTCTCGTGCCTAGTCAAGAGACATTTTCTTTTTATCTCGTAACCAGCCAAGAGATATTTTTCAGTTTTGTCTCCTACACAGCAAAAACAGAAATGGAGTAGAAGAGAGAGAAAATCACACCAAGATGTATCCTGGTTCAGCTGCTAAGTGCAATGCAGCCTACATCCAGTCTCCATCACAACAATGATGGAATTTCACTATAATCATGATTACATACACCAATTCTCCCTAGGAACTACCCTTCCTATCCGGGACAAGTCCAGAATCTAATCCCCAATCCTGAACTTGACTTGGTCACTACCAAGCTTTCAATTGCTAAGTGCTAACCCAACTTGCAAGGAGATTTTCACAGAATTATGAAACACAACACAGATGTACAAAGAACCTCTAAGGACATCTATGGCTTTTTTCTTTTAATTTTGTACTCTCTGCCTTTTTCCGCTCTATGGCTTTTTCTTACAAATCTCATTGTTTGCCTTTTTCCATGAGACTCAAGACAGACAAAATTAAATAGAAAAATACAAAATAGAAAACATTGAAGGAGAAGAACTTCTGTTAGCTTGGGTAGCTATAGTAACAATGTGCTTTCACTCTTTTTCTTGCTTCAAGTCCTGGCTGTTCTCCCTTATTTATAGAAGGGGAAGCCTCCAAGATTAAAGCTCTTAAACCGAGCCAACTTCTTCTTCTTCATGCAAACCGGTTCGGCCAAAGAAAGAGGAGAGGAAACCGAATGTAAAACCCAACATGCAATTACCTCTGTGTCTTCCCTTTACACCAAGCTTCATCAATCCGGGCATTCCATCTTGACTTACACTCCCAGAAGGATTCCTAGCCCTTGATGAGTTCTTGATGATGACAACTTCTTCTGCTCTAACTTCTGCCTCTTCCCCACATAGCTACAGTAGCTACCTCCTGTGGTGGTTGATCAAAAGCTGAGACAAGTCATTCCTCCAAGGATCTTCTTCTTCTGACCGAGTTGATCTTCTTCCATTTTTGGGTATGGAAGGCTTGAGCTTACTTCACCACATCTTACCTTTTGTGGTAAAGATCTCAGCCATACCATACTTCAGATTTTCTTTTTTCTTGATGCCATCATCACAATGGCCTTGCAACTAGCTTCTTCCACTTTCTTTTGATAGCTTGAAATTTCTTCCATAGTTGCTGTGAAGTGACCGAAGCTAGAGGAGAGAAGAGAGAGAAGAAAGAAAACTTTCAATGTGATTTGAATGAAGAAATTAATATGAATTAACTTTGCTTCTCTCTTGCTTTGAGTGGCGTGGGTCATCATTAATGCCATCAAATCAATTTCCCTTTCTCTTTCATGGTTCCAATGTTTGCATTAACTCCCCTTAATAAAAATTTGAATTCCACCAAGTAAAGGATGTGGAATCCGTTGGAGCATGCAGCATTATTATTGAAGGAAATGAATTTTATCAAGTTAAATAAGTATAGAAAATATTGTGCCCTATTTTCTTTTCTTTGATTTCGGGCCCGCCACATGATTGGGCTTCAAGTTTGTTATTCCTGGCCCAACAAGCATAACAATTCAGCCACATATTATATAACATATTGGACAAGGCTGATTGTATTTTTCTTAGCACAATTGGGCTTTAAATGTGCTTTTGTGTCCAATATATATAACCTGCAAAATAACAAAATTATCAATCAACAAATATGAATTAAAATTCAAATTGACAATTTTGTAATTAAATAAATTAATAATGTTTGTTCATCATCAAATTAAGTTAGAGTTTTCCAAACTCATCAAGACTTTAATAACCTAATTAGTCCTTTGTCTAAGTATTCTTGGATTTCTTTCTTACAGTATTCCAAAAATTCTCTATTCATTTGAATAGGTTTTACCTTAGTGGGGATATTTTTTTTTATGAAAATTATCCTCATATGATAAGGATACTTCATGTAATTTTCTATAATGGAAAGCTTTTGGATTTAGACTACACAAATTTTTTTTAATCCTGTTTTCTAACTTTTTTATTAGAGCTTGATTTTTTTTTAAGTTTTTAGTTGTTATTCTATTCTTTTATATACAATCTTTTGATTTAGAAAATTAATTTGTTTCTTTTTCTTTCTATTATATTAAGTTGAGAGATAGTTACTTGTTATAGTAGGTTAAGTTCTCTTTCTTTAGGTATTTGTATGAACTCAAACAGGATAGGTTAGCTTGGTATGCGATAAATGGTTGCTCCATTTTTATCTACCATAAAAGAATATAGTAAAAGAGTATAAGAATTACCTAGTATAACCTTTTGAGATATTCTTTTAGCTAGAAAAAAAAAGTAGTTAAAAAACATACTTTGTCTTTACAATCTTTTGCTTTAAAAATCTTATAATTTATTGTTATTTTATCATTTTCTACTTTAACAATAGTTTCAATCATTTTTTCATAATATTTGGTATGTATTAATTCTTCTTGTATACATTTTACATCTATTCCTGAGTCTACTATGGCTATAAACTCAAATTTTTTTTTCCAACTATTATTACCATAGGAGTATACCACTTTTGATTAACTAATAATATTAGTTCAATAATATAGTTATGAGGAGTTATGACTTCTTCTTCTTCTATTAATTTTAGTTGTTCCTTTTTCTTTGTAATTTTACTATGTTTTCTCCTTCTAATTTCAGTATTTTGTAGTTAAGAGAAATATCTTATTATTTTAGTTCAGAAATTTCAAGTTTTAATATTTTTATTTCTTCTTGTAAATATTTTAAAGAGGCTTCCTTTTAAGAAATTCTAAACCTATTGTATATCTCTTTAATTTCTACTAGCGTTATCTTTTCTTTAACTTGTTCTTCTTTTCCAACCAAATTATTTAATTGGAGTATAAATTTGTCTTTTAAAGGAGAATCTTTTAATTTATCTATTATATTACTCATTTGTTCTCTGGTTAATATATTGACTGACTTTTCTTGAGTCTTTGTAATTATATTTAAAGATTTTACACAACTATTACAATTATATATTTTTGGTCCTAAACAAAAGGCTACTTCTAATTCTAAAGAACTTGAAGAAGAGGTTATGCGTATCTGTTGTATAAAATTTTTCAAATCATTAAAAGAGTATTCTTTTCTCTGATTCTACTTCTGATTCTCTATCAATTAGTATAGTGGCTAATACATATCTTACCTCCTCATTACTAATTTTGTTTATCTTTTTTTCTGTTTTGCAGTTGTTAATGTAATGACCTAGTTGCTTGTATTTTTAATAGAGTTGCTTGTATTTTTAACAGACTATGTATTTTTTGTCGCCTTTTTTTATTGCTCCATTTTTTCTATAGTTTTCCTTTGGCTTGTTTTCTATTGTATATGATTCTCTAGCTTGATACCTATTTTCATATTTCTTTATATTTTTTTTAATGATTCTATTTTGATTACTAGGTGCCTTTTCAGTGGTAATGCCATATTGTTGACAAAAATTTTCTAATTATCGCTTACTACCAACATTTTCTCTTATTTTTTCTTGTAGTCTAGTGTTAGTACATATTTCTACTTCAATTTGTACTACTATATTATGTATTCGACCAAAGATTAGTCCCTCGTATGGTATTTGAGCACCAAATAGAAATTATAGTTTTCTTAAAAAATTTTTGCAAAAAATTTGGGTAAATTGCTATAAATCTTTCTTTTCAAAAAGGACTGATGCATCATCTCTCATCATTACTTTAGAGATGAAGACATCTTTATACCATCTGTAGTCAGACATGGTAGAATATTTTAAATTCATTAATTGGTTTCCTATTCTATCTTTAAAAATATTTGGGTCTCTTAAAAAAAATTATAATCGTAAAAATTAAGGTTGTCGTAGCATCTTGTGTGTAGTCTTCTGGTAAGGTGAGAAAGTTATTCCGCCATTCTTTTAATTGTCCTGTAAATTCTTGGGAGTTTATTATTGCGGCTTCTCTATCACTAGTTCGTTTTTTCTTATAGACGGTTGCTGCCATAATCATACTACACATTAGGTCTAGAATAGCTTACTCACTTAATCCGTTTAGATTCTATTCTACTAAATCGGACCCAATAAAACTATTTTGTACTGATTGTGTTCTTTCTTCAAGATTTACAAGGTTGAGGTTGGTCTTGGATAATAATTCCTTAGTTTCGGATAATATTGACTCTTATGTGTCATCTTGTTAACTTCTATTGTATTAACAACTGTCTTTCCTTGGCTTATAGATTTAAGTTTTTCTTTTAGTTTATCTATGTCGGTTTCCATATTTGTTCTTAGTTTGATTACATCAGTTATCAGGACTTTAGAACTTTTATATAAGTTTTTTTATGGGTTTGTTTTGTTCATGTTTATGTTCAACCATTTCTAACCAATTTTTCATAACATTTAAGATCGTATTAGTATAGTTAAGCTGCTGATGAACTTTTTTAATATCTCTTTTATTTATATTTTCTTCTATCTCGCTATCCTTATAAGGGGGTGGTTTCTAGTTCTAAATCTTGGGCTATTTGTAGTTTTATAGTTTCTGTAGGTGGATATTAAAATTCTACTACTTGTCATATGCTAGTTTTTTAAATAGTGGTTGTTTCTGTTAAAGGACAAAATTCTTTTTTAAAATCTTGAAAGTAGGTATTGAACCAATCAAAGAAATATAAATTAATTTTTTATTAAATAATCATAAAATTCTTACTTTATTTCTATGAAAAATTAGTATTTTAGGCCATGTTGAATGTCACTTTGTGTTGCATTGTTGTTTTATTAATTTCAGGTAAAATTTGGACGAGTTTGACAAAGTTCATGTAAAGAAAAAAAAAGAATTTTGATGTTGTCAAGCTGGCGCCAAATATCACAACACAGCGTTTAGCGCTAGAAGTTTCGTAAAATGTGCCAAAGATGTACGCTAGTGGCGCTAAACGTCACTACCTGGCATTTAGTGCCATGAGGTTAGCAATGATTGAAGAAACTCTGTTTGGTATGTCCAGCAACTCTTCGGAAGTTTTTATTTGATTTTCTTTAACTAATTTTTAATTTAGAAAAAGATATTATCAGATTTAGAATTTTAATTTCATATCAATTAGGATTAGATATAAAATGGGAAAAGATTTAATCCTGTGGGCTTCTCTTCTCTTTTTCTTCCTCATTCTCCACTTTCATACTTTTGAACTCAAGGTTTTTTTCTGAGCCATGAGCAAGTAAACCTTCATTGTTAAGGTTAGGAGTTCTATTTATTTTAATGGATTAATATTATTGTCATTCTACTTTTAATTAATGCACTTATTTAAATTCAAGGATTGATTTTATTCTTCATCCTAGGGAATAAAGTATATTGGAAGATAACTCTTTTTCTAATTGAATTCTTGTTGAATATTGGAAAAGTTAAATCACTTGAATAACAGCTTGAAATCACACCTCACAGTTCTCTAATTATCTAGATTTAATGTGATAAGTGACATATAATCATCTTATTTTTGGGTATTTAGGGTTTGTGTGGTTCTTAAACTAGAATTGGACTTAATCTTTTAATATAAATTAAGTGACCAAGGAATTAGTAGTTGATTGAGTTAGATGAAATTAAATTACTAAGGAATTAGAGTTTAGTCACTTAAGGTTTACCATGAATTGAACCTTTGTATGATTAAAGTAGTTGATAAGAATTATTAATTCAGAAATTTAAACATCTCCAAAACCTTAACTGTTTCTTATATAATCTTCACAACCCATTCACTGCGTGTTTTACTGTTTTCTTGCATTCTCTGATTTTTGTTTATGTTATTTGAATTCAAACCACTCAATTTAGTTTGTCTGACTAGCTTAATCATTCAACTATTGTTGTTTAGTTCATTAATTCTCGTGTGATCGATACTCACTTACCTGAGTTATTACTTGGTACGACCCGATGCATTTGCCGGTTAGTTTGTGGTATTCAAAATTCTGCATCAAGTTTTTGGCGTCGTTACCGGGGATTAACTGGGAGTGACAGCTAACCGTTATTTGATTACCTAAATTAGACGTTTTCTTACTTTTAGTTTGCTTATTTTTTCCTTTAATTTTTAAAAAGTGTATGATAAATTTGCTTTGTTTTTTTTTTCATTTTAATTTGCCTATTTTTTTTCTTAATTTCAAAATTTTACTTAATTTTTTTTTAAATTTTGAAAATTTTTGTCTTCTTTTACTTAATTAATTTTATTTCTTTTACTTAGTTTATCTCACTGAAATTTTTCTTCACTCTGACGTAGAGATTTTCACTTTTTATTATCTTCTGTTTGTTTATGAGTAGAAATAAAAACAAAGAACCTCTTCTTGATTTTGATCCTGAGATTAAAAGGACCATAAAAAGACGCCAACAACAGGCTAGATAAACACTTGGAAATAAATAGAGCTCTACATATTGCAGCAAATCCTATTTTTCATAAGCGAAATAAATACTTGGAAGTTTATTGTCATGTGGTCCATCAAAAGGTTCAAGATGGAATGATGAAACTTCTTCCCGTCTCTTTTTCAGGACAATTGGCTGACATCTTTACTAAGTCATTGTCCCCTCATCTCTTTCATCTTAATCTCTCAAAACGAAGGAGTTCTTGACATTTTTCATCTTCCAACTTGTGGAAACGTATTAGAAAAATAATAAGTAGTTATGTTAGAGTAATAATAAGTAATTGAAAGTTAGTAATTGGTAGATAAATATTTATAAGATTAGTTTAAAATATCTCTATAAATAGTATGACTTTTAATCATGTAAACAACAATTTCAATACATATTTTTCATTTTCTTATCTTTATTTTCTTATGAAAAAGTCTAGGGGGCCAGCAACTTTGTTAAATTCTAGCCAGCATGTAACCAGCAAAAAAAGGTGAGCCATTAGATGAAATCTCACACCAATCTTACACCATTAAAACCATTATTGATGGCTATTTGATGGCTACAAATCACAAAAGTTGCTAGCCCCTAACATTCCTCTTTTCTTATTACTAAGTAAAGCCAATATCAAGAGCTAATTGATCATGAACATTAACAAAACCTTGAGCAAATAAAATCCTTATCGATAGTCGTTTGCATCCCGACGTAATTAGAAGTTGTTAGGTGCGACATAGATATATATAAGGTAAAAACTCACGTGCAGTTGTGTTCATGTAAAATTGATAATTAAGAGTTGTTAGATAATAATTTAGTCAAATTTATCAAACCATCTAATAACTTCTCATTCATATGAATACAACTATATAAAAATTTTCACTTGTTGTAAAATAACCAAATAAATAAATAAGAAAGAGATAACAAATACGAAATGTAAAATATAATTAGATAACTCTAGTAGTAATATTCACCACAATTACTATCTCAATATAAAAGAATATAAAAGAGATGATTCATATATATATATATATATATATTACTAATATATGTAGTAACGTATGAAAGAAAGAAAAAGGAAAAGTTTTGTATATAGACAATATAAATAGAGAGAGAGAGAATTGTTATTGATTGTAGTAGTGTATTCCTTTTACCCCGTACATGCTTTTATAGGCATACAAGGTTTCACTTTTCAAACTTCATAAATATTGTTTTGTCGTAACTTACTTCTTTCAATATGGGAAAACTGAGCCGCCCATATTAATGGTCATCCACATCATATACTTATCTTAACACTCCCCTTGGATGACCATTTAGGATTATTGCCTCGTTAAAACCTTACTAAAGAAAAACCCAATGGGAAAAAACCTTAGTGAAGGAAAAAGAGTACAATATCCTTTGTGACGGGGACTGCCTCATTAAAAATCTTGTCAAGAAAAACCCAATGGGAAAAAACCTGACCAAGAAAAAAAGAGTACAGTCTCCCCCTCTTGTCGACATCATTTAATGTCTCAAAATCGGTGCATCCCAATCCCATGTACCAATCTTTCAAAGGAGGATTTTGGGAGTAACTTTGTAAATAAATCTGCCAGATTATTACTTGAGCAGATCTGTTGGATATCAATTGTCCCTTGATTTTGAAGATAATGAGTGAAGAAGAATTTGGGAGAAATATGTTTTATCCTATCACCTTTGATATATCCGTCTTTAAGTTGAGCAATACATGCTGTATTATCTTCAAATAGGACAGTTGGAGCTATCTTATGATCAATCAGTCCACATGATGACAGAATATATTGGATCAAACTACAGAGCCAAAAACACTCGCGACTTGCTTCATGAATCGCTAGTATTTTGGCATGATTAGAGGATGTTGCTGCAATCGTCTGTTTTGTGGACCTCCATGATATAGCTGTACTACCATATGTGAATATGTATCCTATTTGAGATCTCCCTTTATGTGGATCAGACAAGTATCCAGCATCTGCATAGCCAACTAATTGTAACTTGGATCCATAGGGATAAAGCAATCCCATATCAACCGTTCCACGAAGATATCGAAAGATTTGCTTGATTCCACTCCAATGTCTTCTGGTTGGAGAGGAACTATACCTTACTAGTAAATTCACCGCGAATGATATATCGGGTCGTGTATTATTAGCAAGATACATTAGCGCTCCAATGGCACTAAGGTATGGTACTTCAGGACCAATGATATCTTCATTTTCTTCTTTAGGACGGAATTGGTCCTTTCTCACATCCAAAGATCTTACGATCATTGGAGTACTTAATGGATGTGACTTATCCATATAAAATCTCTTCAAAATCTTCTCTGTGTATGTCGCTTGATGAATAAAGATCCCATTTTTTGTATGCTCGATCTGCAGGTCGAGACAAAATTTAGTCCTTCCAAGATCTTTCATCTCAAACTCTTCTTTCAGAGTTTTTATAATTGTTGGAATCTCTTCAGGAGTTCCAATGATATTTAAATCATCAACGTACACAGCAATTATAATGAACCCAGATGTAGATTTCTTTATGAAAACATATGGAAAGATATCATCATTCTTGAATCCATTTTTGGCCAGATACTCAGTAAGACGATTATACCACATTCGTTCAGATTGCTTTAGACCGTATAATGATCTTTGCAATTTGACTGAGTATAACCCCTGTGAATATTCATTGGATGGTTTAGATATCTTTAGTCCTTCTGGAACTTTCATATAGATATCCCGATCTAATGAGCCGTATAAATAGGTTGTTACCACATCCATTAAATGCATATGCAGTTTATGATATGCAGATAAACTGACCAAATAACGTAATGTTATCACATGCACTACAGGGGAATACGTTTCTTCATAATCTATACCGGGCCTTTGTGAAAAACCTTGTGCCACAAGTCGGGCTTTGTAGCGCACAACTTCATTTTTCTCATTTCGTTTTCTCACAAATACCCATCGGTATCCAACAGGTTTTACATCTTCAGGTGTACAGACTACAGGTCCAAAGACTTCACGTTTTGCAAGTGAGTCTAATTCAGCCTTCATGGCTTTTTCCCATTTTGGTCAATCATTTCTTTGTCGACATTTTTTTACTGATCTTAGCTCAATATCCTTACTTTCATGCATGATATTTAATGCCACATTATATGCAAATATTTCATTGACAATTGTCTTATTTCGGTCTCATTTCTTTCCTGTAAAGACATAATTTATCGAGATCTCGTCATTTTCATAATTTTCAGGTACCTGAACGTCTTCTGGCGTTAAAACTATATTAGAATTTTGGACAACTACAGGTGTGTCTCTACTATGTCTTTTTCAACAGGAATAGTATTTACCTCTTTTCTCTTTCGAGGATTTTTGTCTTTGGAACCGACAGGCCTGCCACGCTTCTGGCGTGAATTTGCTTCAGTGGCTACTTGTCCTACTGGGACATCAATTCGAATTGGGGCATTTTCCGCTGCTATATAAGATTTGGTTATCCTCTTTATATCGGGAAATGAATCAGGCAATTCATTTGCTATTCTTTGCAAATGTATAATCTTTTGAACTTCTAGTTCACATTGCCCTGATCGAGGATTTAAATACATCAACAATGATGCATTCCAATTAAGTTCCTTTTTAGGAAGTTTATTCTCTCCCCCTAATGTTGGAAATTTTGATTCATCAAAATGACAATCCGCAAACAGGACTTTAAATACATCTCCCGTTTGTATCTCAAGATACCTCACTATAGAGGGAGAATCATATCCAACATATTGACAAACCCCAATTTGACAGTTTGTTTTGTATTGATTTTTGGGGATTTTATCACCTTTTACCCATATTTATTCAAGAAATAGCATGGTTTTGTATATTCTCCTTTAATTGTGCTTGAATGTGAAAACATGCTTTTTAGGACTCAAAATAGCTAAATTTAATTCACCTTGATTCTATTAGATGCCTTGATATGTTTGTTAAGTGATTTAAGGTTTAGGAGGCAAAGATTGGATCAAGGGAATGAGGAAAGAAAGCATGAAAAGTTGGAGAACTCATGAAGAAATGAAAGAACCGGAAAGCTGTCAAGCCGACCTCTTTGCACTTAATCGGCCATAACTTGAGCTACGGAGGTCCAAATGATGCGGTTCCAGTTGGGTTGGAAAGCTAACATCCGGGGCTTCGAAATGATATAAGATTTGCTATGGTTGAACCACGTATGGTGGCGCGCACGCGCAAAGTACGCGCACGCGCCGTTGCTGCTACCTAGTTCACTTAAAGCAAAACGTGGCCAACGAATTCTAAAGCCTTGTGGGCCCAATCCAACTCATTTCTGATGCTATTTAAGCCAAGGATTGAAGGGGGAATGGAGAGACTTTACATACTTTACATACTTTTCATACTTTAGAAGTTAGTTATCATTAGTTTAGTTGAGCTTAGTTTAGTAGTGAGAGTTAGTTTCTAGAGAGAGAAGCTCTCACTTCTCTCTAGAATTAGGATTAGGTTTAGTTCAATAATCTTAGATCTAGGTTTTAATCTTTGCTTTCTTCTACTTCTACCTTTCAATTCTTTGTTGTTACATTGCAATTTCCTTTATGTTGTTCTTATGTTTTGTTGTAGATCTACTTTTGCTCCTTCTATTTTCTTTCAATTCAATTAGAGGTAATTCATAATAATTGTGTTCCTTTTGATTGTTGTTGTTAATTCATTGCCATAATTGTTGTTAGATTCTATTTTTGTTATCAATTTACTTTGCTTTTCTTTTATGCCTTCCAAGTGTTTGATGAAATGCTTGGTTGGATTTTAGTATAGTTTTTGTTCCTCTTGGCTATGGTAGAGTAATTAGTGATGCTTGAGTTATCTAATGTCTTTGTTGATTGATAATTAGAAGTTGCTAATTGATTTAGATACCACTAAAGCTAGTCTTTCCCTTGGGAGTTGGCTAGGACTTGTGGAATCAAGTTGATTCATCCACTTGACTTTCCTCCATTATTAGAGGTTAACTAAGTGGTAGCAATGGACAATTGTGGTCACAATCGAGGAGGATAACTAGGATAGGACTTCTAGTTCTCACACCTTGCCAAGAGCCGTTTATAGTTGTTAGTTTATTTTCATTGCCATTTACTTTTCATGCTTCTTATCCAAAACCCCAAAATAACTCATAACCAATAACAAGACACTTTATTGTAATTCCTAGGGAGAACGACCCGAGGTCCAATACTTCGGTTTATAAATTTAGGGGTTTGTTTTAGTGACAAACAACTTTTTGTATGAAAGGATTAGTGATTGGTTTAGAAACTATACTTGCAACGAGAATTCATTTGTGAAATTCTATACCATCAAAAATCCAATCGTCACATATATCCCTAATTTTCTTTGGGGTCCTATTTTGGTGCGATTAGGTGGTGCAATGGGAACATATATCGCACACCCAAATATTCTTAAATGGGAGACATTTGGCTGCTGGCCAAAAACTAATTGCATAAAAGAGAACTGATGATAACTCGTTGGCCTCAAATGAATAAGTGCTGCGACATGTAAAATAACATGCCCCCCAAACTGAGGTTGGGAGATTTGTTCTCATAAGCACGGGTCTAGCAATTAATTGGAGGCGCTTAATAAGTGATTCTGCTAACCATTTTGTGTGTGAACATAAGCTACTGGATGTTCAACACTTATTCCATTACCCATACAATAAGCATCAAAAGCTTGGGAAATAAATTCATCAGCATTATCAAGATGAATTGCTTTGATTGGATTTTCCGGAAATTGTGTTTTTAATCGAATAATTTAAGTCAGTAATCTCGCAAACGCTAGGTTGCGAGAAGACAATAAGCACACATGTGACCATCTCGAAGATGCGTCTATTAGGACCATAAAATATCTAAAAGATCCACATGGTGGATAAATAGGTCCACATATATCACCTTGAATCCTTTCTAGGAATTTAGGGGACTCAAATCCAATCTTTACTGGTGATGGCCTTAAAATTAACTTCCCTTGAGAACATGCAGCACAACAAAATTCACTAGATTTAAGAATCTTCTGGTTCTTTAGTGAATGTCCATGAGAGTTTTCAATAATTCTCCTCATCATGGTTGTTCCCGGATGACCCAATCTATCATGCCAAGTTATGAATTCATTTGGGCTAATAAACTTCTGGTTTACAATGGCATGTGATTCAATTGCACTAATCTTGGTATAATACAATCCAGATGAAAGTGAGGGTAACTTTTCTAATATAACCTTTTTATTTAAATCATGAGTTGTGATACATAAATACTCATGATTTTCCTCATTCATTGTTTCAATATGATATCCATTTCGGCGAATATCTTTGAAACTCAACAAGTTCCTCAAAGACTTGGTAGATAATAGTGCATTAACATATTCTTCCGGAGCCTTCTATCACATTACCTGAGTCAATAATAGTATTAACATATTCTTCTTTTAGCACAAGATGGGTAAAATATATATCACTTTTAAGAATAGTGTGCGAACTTGCACTATCCGCAAGGTAAATATCTTCAGAATATGTCCTTACCATTTTTCTTCAAAGACAAATGATAATAATAATAATAATAATAATAATAATAATAATAATAATAATAATAATAATAATAATAATAAAATGAGTAGAAGTACATGCATAGTAAAATTATTCACATGAATACTTAACAAACATAATATACATATCAAACTATTTCATCATTGATCAAATAGCCAATATTTCCTTCCGAATCCTTAAAGAAATTAGATACATCATAATGAGTGGTGGAATCTTCATCATTTGAAACAAAATTTGTTTCCTTTCCTTTGTCATCCTTTTCCAAGGATGCTTGATAAAGATCAACTAGTGCCTTGGGGTACGACAGGTACGTGACCAATGGCCCTTTCCACCACAACGGAAGTATTTATCCTCAATTGATTTACTTTGCCCAATGTTTCTTTCTTTATCCTACTTCTGGTGAGATCCTTTCTTATGAACATAATTTCTTTTCCTTCCATGATTTTTCTTGTTATCAAAATCTTGTCATTTACCTCTTCTGGAATTATAATTTGCCGCATTTGCTTCAGGAAATGGGGCGGCACCAGCAGGGCGCGCTTCATGATTTCTCAAAAGTAACTCATTGTTGCGTTCAGCAACAAAAAGGCAAGAAATTAACTCAGAATATTCTTTTTCTCGATACTGCTGCTGCAGGAGCACATTCGAGGCATGGAAGGTCGAGAAAATTTTTTCTAACATATCGGGCTTGAGGAAGTATCACCGTCTTTTGATGGTTGTACCTTTCTTCAAGGTCTTTCCACAGATCTACAGGATCTTTTAATGTGGGATATTCATTTGTCTATCATACGTCAAGATGACGACGAAGGAAAATTATGGCTTTGGCTATATCCTTCTGGGATGTATTATTTTCAGCTTTAATGGTATCTCTAAGATCCATTGAATTAAGATGGATTTTAGCATATAATATCCATGATAAATAATTGTTTCCAGATATATCAAAAGCATTATATTCAAGATGAAAGAACTTCGACATAATAAAAATTTGTTACCTGAAGTCTTCCTGAAATATCGTTAGAGTTTCGTGCTGATAACGTGTTGTAAAATAACCAAATAAATAAATAAGAAAGAGGTAACAAATACAAAATGTAAAATATAATTAGATAACTCTAGTAGTAATATTCACCACAATTACTATCTCAATATAAAAGAGATGATTCATATATATATATATATGTAGTAACGTATGAAAGAAAGAAAAAGAAAAAGTTTTAGAGAATTGTTATTGATTGTAGTAGTATATTCTTTTTACCCCATACATGCTTTTATAGGCATACAAGGTTTCACTTTTCAAACTTCATAAATATTGTTTTGTCGTAACTTACTTCTTTCAATATGAGAAAACTAAGCCGCTTATATTAATGGTCATCCACATCATATACTTATCTTAACATCACCCATATATAATTGTCCTTGTGGTTTCTAATTTCTAGTTAATGCTTTAATTTGTCTGGTATGACATCGATACTATTGTATTTATTTTCTTTTAGCGCTAAAGGTGTAATTCCCTAAAGTATTATAGTTAAATTCATATTCATATATTCATATAGCGAATTCAAAAAAATTGGCTCTTATTAATGATGTTATTTTATTCTATTTCAATTTTGTTAGATAGACAATGACTTCTATGAATAATGTAAATAATGAACTATAAATTTGGTCCAATAGAATAAAAAAGTATTTCACCTTCAAATTACTCAATTCCACTAAAACCCTATTTTTTTTTATTGTTCACATTATTCAAAATTTTCATTGTTTTCCTGTACTTTGCCTATTTTCTTTATTTTATTCAATAGGATCTTTTCTCATAATTCAGAGAAGTTACAAACCAGAGACACACTAACGTTGGCAGAGAATAATCACAGTGCCGAGTATTTACATACATACACGACGAAGCCATCAAGGTAACCGGTGTAAACAATAGCCTTCCTAGGTAATCCCACATTAATATACTTCTATCAACAGAACCTCACAAAACCACCAAACAATTTCCACGCATCCACTGTTGTCGCCTCATCATGTGGAACTTATTCACACCATAAGATTCTTCATGTATAAAAAGAGATCAATATAATGCGTAACTATAGAACTTTTCAAGTGATTAAACTTTTTAGATTATAAAATCACAATCACAATCAGGGGAGTCAAACAAGGAAAAAAGCGCCAAAGAATTATTATTGCTATGGAGGCGGTGAAAGCAGAACTGGCGAAGGCAAAAGAAGAGCTCATAATAGCCAAAGAAAGAGCAATCCAATCCTGGCTGGATTCCAAGCCTCTGATTGACGAACTCGAGAAGCAGAAATCCAATCTTGCAGAAGCTCAGCAAACTTCAAAGGCATCAAAAACTGCAGTCTCAGAGTTGGAATCACAGCTGGAGAGCACAAAAAGTAGCATCAAATGGAAAAGAGAAGACCAACTCAAGACAGAGTCAACGATCCAAGAAATCAAACTTGCTCTGACTCAAATACGCCACGAAATCGAAGACATCAAGGTTGGCGTAACAAAAGAGAAACAAGAAAGGGAAAAGCTACAGCGAATTGTACACTTAAGGAAGCAGAAGATCAAGGCGTTGCGGCTCGCGATTCGAGCCACGACGCTAGAGTTCCAAGCTTTGGAAGAATCCAGCGCCAATGCTGTTCAGCAGCACGTCTATCACTCGGAAAGTCGTACGGACGGAGTAGTAGTCACCCGAGAAGACTACTTCGTCCTTACGAGAAGGGCGAAGCGGAAATACTCGAAGGTGAATTCGCTTGTGGCGGTTTCGGCTGAGCAGAAGCGTGCGGCTGAAGCTTCTCATGACTTAGCATTGTCAAGATTGGACAAGTACGGTGGATCATGGAGTATGGAGAGAAGAAAGGTAACCAGGAAATGGTACTCAAAGAGGGTGTTTGTGAAGAAAAAACATGGAATTGGTGAAGGGGAAGTAGAGAATAATGACACAAGATGGGAGTCACATAAATTTCAAGCCAAATCTATAGGCAAGTTTGAAGGGGGGGGAAGTACGGAAGAAGAAGAATAGAATAAGAATACCAAGTGATGTTAGAGTAACGAAGAGAAACAAGTCCATCTTGCACAAAATGACGAAATGTTTTGGACAAAATATGAAGAAATTAAGGGGATGAAATCAAGTTTATCTTTCTCTTCTTTTTTAATTTTAATATATGGTAACATATTCTTGCGCCAGAAAAAAACTTGATAGAAGAATTGATTCAAGAGGAGAGGTCTGGCCAAAAAAAAAAAAGGAGAGGAAACCTACCAAGTATATATTTCAAATCTTTTTATTAATCAAATTCAACTAAATTTGTCTAATATAACAAAAATTAATTATGACAAGCATTTTTTTAAATTTAATTCTTTAACTTGATTAAACTTGATTTATAAAATGATTTGAATAGGTAACATTTCTCATTTTTTTCTATAGCATAAATAAAAAATATCATTTGTAATATTTAATGTAGTAAATTCTTAATTATATTCTATATTAAAAGAAAAGTCCAACTAACAACAATTCAGCTACACACATCAATATGGCTGATTAGCAAATAACATTTAGACTTGGTTTGGTAAAGCTTTTTGAAGAGGTGCTTGTGCTTTTTAAAAGCTCAAGCTCCTTATTTTGTGTTTGGTAAATAAAAAAGATGATGTGCTTGTGCTTGTAGCTTTTAAAAGATCGGGGCACTTTTGAAAGCACCTAGGATAGAGCTTTTCAAAATTGGCTTGTGCTTTTCAAAATTTAAAAGTCTAATATAACCTTATATGTTAACTAATTTTCAAATTTAATGTTTGCGTTTATGTCTATTATAGTATTTTTAAATTTTAAAAGCTATTTTACCAAACACAATTGATGTTGCTTATGTTTATTAAAAGCTATTTTTAATTTGATTTACCAAACATAAATGCTACAACTTTTAAAAAGCCATATTTTAAAAGCTAACTTTTATAAGCTACTTTTGAAAAGTAAAAGCTTTACCAAACTAAGCCTTAAACTTGCTGCGTTTTTATGTTTTCTTAACACTAGACCAAATTGGATTGGTAAACAAAAAATTACAACCAATTCTTTAGCGATTATTTTAAACATCTATTTAAATATTTACTCTCAAAAAAAATATTCCGAGCGATTTTTATTTTGGCAACTACTCAAATGAAAATGGCAAAAATATCTTTTCATAAAAATGCTTTGTTTAAAAGTGTGACTTATTTATTTAGTCACACTTTAAACAAAGACAACACTTTTATAAATATCAAAATCTAACCATACAATCCATCATCCAAAGGTCAAACGAATATATTTTCACATAAAAATAATTATAAAATCTTCATTGTAGTATCCATTTTTTATTTTTAGTTAATTGCTTTGGAATGCAACATATATGCAGCTAGAGGTGTTCAAAACCGATCCAATCCGAACAAAACCGACCAACCGAACAAAAAAAATCGATAATTGAACAAACCGAAAACCGAAAAAACCGAAAAATAAGATTTTGCAGTTTTTCTGCGGTTCGGTTCGATTTTTGACTCTGATAAAAAAATCCTAACCGAACCGAACCGGTTTTATAAAAAACCCTAAATTAAACCTACACCCCCAAATGACCTAACAGCCGCAGCAACAACATAACCCTAACTCTTCTTGCCCCTTTGCCTCAAATCCTCTGAACTCTCAGCGCCTTTTGCTCTCCCTCTCCCTTCCTCTTCCTCCTTCTGCTCCGCGCCTCCACTATTGCTGCCGGCCTACCGCTGGACAACACCAACCCTGACTCGCGTCCCGCGGCCCTGTTCTCTCCTTCTCTCTTCCTCGTAGCACCGCTCTCTCTCCATCGTCCTCCCCGGCACGGCTTCACGCAGCACGTTGTCGTCCTCTCCCAACAGCATGCCATCGTTCTCCGCGGATCCACGAAGGCCGCAGCAACACGCTGTCGTCCTCGTAGCGCCTCTCTCTCCGTCGTAATCCCTACACTCATCCAGTCTGTCTGCATCAGCAAATCATCAAGAGTGGAGCCTGAGTCAGGTTGGTTCTTCTACTTCTGATCCAGCCTCTTGCTATTTTTTGCTTCTTGATTTTCTGTGTTCTATTGATTTTAGTTCTTGATTTACTGTTCTCTCTTCTAAGTTTTGCTAGCTGCTGCTACTATTATCTTTTTTTAATTTGTTAATTATTAATTTTAATTTGTTAATTAATCATTATTATTGCTACTGCTATTGTTAATTGTTTATTCTTATTATTGCTGCTGCTAATTGATTTGAATCTGAATTTGTTAATCTGTTAATTAAAAATTTGAGACTCCAAATATAATTTTGGTGGTATTTGTGTGTTTTGATGAATTGGTGGTGTGATGAGATTGATAATAATAGCCGCTGTTGTTGTAAAAATTTCCACGGGTGGAATAATTCTAAATCTGTTTTTGAAACCTTCGAATATGGTGCAAAGGGTACAATGAACATGATAGGTCTTCTTGCGTTATTGGTCTGATGGCTGCTGCTATTTTTTGCTTTTAACTTGTTATTGATTCAATGATTTATTGTTATTCTATTTTTGGTTTTGATTCACGGTTGTGTTGATATTTAATGTTGTATCTGTAATATTTTTGCAGTTTGATCATAGTATGAGGGATAATATTGGTGAAAGTGAAGGTGAAACTGGTGGACATGTAATGCTCCTCCAAACAAATCTGCAAATATAAGATCACCAACAAATTGATTGATTGAATCATTTTTTTCATTAATCTAGTTTGTTTATAAATATTATTTGTTATGATTGTTCCTTGTTTTATAGAAGTTATATCCATTCCTATCCTTTTTATATGTTTTATCTTATTCTTCCTTTTTTTTAATTTTGTATTATTATGAATTTATGATGAGCTATATGCTCATATTGTTCATTGTTTTTGTTTGAATTAATTAAAAAACCGAACAAATCGAACCAAACCAAACTAATTTGTTCGGTTTGGTTTGGATGGTCTTGGCAAAAAAACCGAATTAAACTGAACTGCAATTTTAATAAACGATCAGATCGGAAGGCTTTTTCTTAAATAATCAAACCAAACTGCACCGCGAACACTCCTATATACAGCGGAGTGTCACGGTAAATTTTAGAAGGTTAGATTTAACAGTGTTTGTATAATTTTTTGGTGTAAGACCCAGAATTTTTGAAAAAATATTATTATGAGTTAATTTTAATTTATTTATTCATTAAAAACTTTGTTTTTAGAAATTATTTTATTAAAAGTAATTAAATCAAGTTTGGATAATTAAGTTAGAAATTCTAATTAATTTTAGAATTACTGAATAATTTTCTATATTTAGGTTATACAACTTAACAGAAGTATAGGAATAAGAATTTTATACAATTTAGTTAAATAATTGAGATTTTGGAATTTAATATTTTAAATTAGAGTATTTGATTGAAAGCCAATTAATAAATTGATACAACAAATAATATTTTTAAAGTAATTTTAAAGATCAAATTAGATTTCAAATTAATATTCTATATCCTAATTTGATTAAATTAAAAACAAAACCCTAATTTCCCTAACACTACACGCCACCACTGACCTTCCTTCCCCAAAATCCAATATTCAGTAGCTTTAAGGAAACCATAGAAAGAAATAAAGAAAAGAAAGAAGGAAAGAAAGAAAGGGAAGAACAGAGAGGGTGAGAAAAGGGGAAGAGGGAAACAGATCCGCAGAAGAGGAGGAAAGGCGAAGAGAGAGATCTGAAGGGAGAGGGAGACCGTGTCCAACGTCGCCACCGTCTCGCCCACCTGTTGTGCTTCTCGCCGTCGCCGTCGAAGGGAAGAGGGAGAGAAAGTGCCATCGCGAATAAGAGCTGAGCCGAAAAGAGAGACAGCGCGAGAGGGAGCTCGTCGCCGCCAGCTGCGTCAGATCTCCGGCACCGAACTTGTCCATGCCGCCGCAAGCCGCAACCGTTGCAGTGGAGACCAATGCTGTTGCAGCCACGCTCGCCATCGTCCTTGAGCGCCAGAGAAAGAAATAGAGCTCGAGGAAGAGAAGGATGCGATGGAGGTGAAGAACGTTGTTCCGCCATGCACCGTCACCGTTCTGCGCTGTGCCGCCGTGCCTGTGACCACCGAAAACCGCCGCTGGATCTCCTGCCTTCTTGGTAAGCGTTTTGTTTCTGGAACCTTTGAAAAATTAGTATTCTGATATAAATTGTTGGAGATTTTGAGCTATTGGTACCGTAGGGATTCGGTTCCAGCGATTGCATGTCAAAATTGAGATTGCTGCTAAACCATTGGAGCTTCCGACCGCTATCGGAGCTGCTGTTCGGTCAGCTTGGAAGCTGCTACTGTGTTATCCTATTTTGTTTATCGTGGTGAGATTATTTGGTTCCGTTCTTGTTTACCGCAATACTCAATTACCAATTATGTTCTAATATCGCTTAATATCCATTCCGCGTCAATTCCAAATTATGTCAGATATGTTGTTGCCGTGATCCTTGCGGTTGCTTGAGAATTTCTGCGGTTGCTACCACTGCTGTCGATTAACATGAAAATAAGGATTTAATGGATTTAATTATGCAACTTGTGGCTAATTGAGGTAGGAGCACTTTTCTTAAACTCATTTTAATTTCTGAGAATTGTTATAAATCAATATTAATGCGAAATGTATATTTTTGTGATTTCGTAAGTCTTATGGAAAGGTTTGAATTGTTTTGGTTGATTGTAATTATTTGTGTTGTTTATTGATTGTTGTTTGAGAAGATTGAATAATTTGGGTTATGGATTGACTTTTGGTAAATTGGTGGTTGCCGAATTGATTTTCTTGAGAATTGTAAATGTTTTGATAATGGAAATGAGTTTGAGTTATTGAAAAGGATTTGATACATTGGATTTGGGTTGTTAATTTATCAAAAATGATTTCTGAAAAATTGAACATGGTTTGAGATATTGAAATTGGTTTGGTATTAGAGATGATATAAAGGAGTTTGAGGGATGTCTGTATGGGACCCGAAAAGGGTGGCAGAATTCGAGTTTTAGAGGAGATGCTGCTGAAATTTTATAAAAATTAGAGATTTTGTTTAGATGATTATTTAAAAAGATTTGGATTCAAAGGTTATATGGTTTGGTTTTGAGTTATTAAGAAAATGAGTATGTTTTAAGTTTGATTCATTTAGAAAAGAATGAATTATGTTTTGAATTGGAACTATTGATGAATGGAATGGGAGCTGTGATAATGAAGGATAATGATTGAGTATGATTGATGTATGGTGATTAATGAGATGCGACTGAGAATGATGTGGATATTGATGAATTATGATTGAATTATTTATATGGCTTATGAATTTGAATTATCTAAGATACGAGTTTCTTTGGGTAAAATACCGTGGCTTACCACTACGTGTTCCAGGTTAAGACTCGATACTCTGTTGACCCTACGACGTAAGGGTGACTGGGCACTTATAAATTCCCAGGAACGGTACCCCCATTGAGCAGTTTGATATATATATGAGAAAAAGCTATGCATAAACTTATGGGGATGCGCGTTGGGGGACAGTCCAAGGGTTTAGTAAACCGGACTTGTCGGGTTGGCTTGATAACCGACAGATGAGACTCATCATCCATAAGACAGACATGCATCATTTGCATTTGTATGCCTTATTTGGGTTTGAACTTAATTTGGTTTGCCTAATTGTTAAACTGTTATTAACTGCTATCTGAGCTATTTGCTGTAACTGTTATCTATACCTATGATTTTCTTATCTGTTTTGCCTGTATTTTTCTGATGTGGTACTTTCGAGATTATTGGTGATGAGATGATGATTGTATTGATTGATTATGTGATAGGTTGAAAGCTGTGATTGGTTTCTGATTGAGTTATTAGTAAAGTATGAAAAATCAAGCTGGTTCAGCATAGACTTAATGAACCTATGCTTGGAACAGGTTGGTCATTCATACAGTCTAGGAAACCAATTAAGATTCTTTTACAAGAAAGGAAAGGTTTTAGATTTTCTGAAAAATAAATATTGTTTCTTTGAAAAGTTTTGAATGATTAGCCGTTGATTTTTAAAAGATTCATAGGACGAACGATAATCACTGCCTTGAAACCAATTCTTCTCTTTATACGTATCTTCTTATAACAACTCTTAAACCCTCTACTGAGAACCCTTTCGAAGATGATGTTCTCACCCCCTATAGAATTTTTTTCCAGTGACAGGTTCAAGAAGCTTTGGCACAAAGCCGCGATTCGAACTACGGAGCTTTGCATATATGTGTGTGTGTGCGTGTGCGTGTGCGTGTGTTCCTTTTCTGTTTTATGATTTAGTTTTAAATTTTATTTTACCCCTCGTCATTTGTTATTTTGAGAATTTAGAGGGGCAAAACTTGTATATTAAGAAATTTCGGATAAGTTTATGTAATTATTATTACTTGAATATGATATATGACTGTGTTATTTTTAAAGTAAAGGCTTTTCACTTTCATAATTAAAAATTGGGTTCATATTTACGAAGGCTCAATATTAAATAAATATAGTATCAAAATAAAGGATTAAAGGTAAGTAACACCTAAACTTTTAGTACGATCATGAGGTGTTAAAAGTAAGGGTGTTACATCTGGAGTGTTTGAGAATACTCTAGATGGTTCTGGAACATTCTAGAATGTCCTAGAAGGTCCTGAAATACTTTAGAAGGTTCTAAAAGACTCTGGAAGGTCATAGAGTATTCTAGAAGAGTGTAGATGTATATAGAACTATGAAGAGTAGTATGAAATAATCTAGAAGTATTTAGAAAATTTTGGTATGATGGATATTTGTAATGAAGGTTCTAGATGATTAATCTAAACCGTTGATTAGAGTTAATCCTAACCATCCATTGAGGAGGCGGATGGCTATAAATAGGGTTGAGAGTTAGAGTTTGTGTGTGTGAGTTATGTGTGAGTCATTTGTAATAAACACTTGAGTAATAAAGTGTTATTTTCACCAAAGCTTCATTTTTCTTGTATTCTCTTGTGTTCTTAGCTTTCTTGCTAAGCATTGAGGGTTAGGCTGACTTGGTCTTAGCTCAAGAGATTGAGTAAATCCGAGTGCCGGCACAGTAGCATTGGAGGGTGTCTAAAGCTGTGACAATTTGATATCAGAGCAAGGTTCGAGAGGAAGCACAAGTGGTTTGTGGGTATGGCTTCTAGTGTAACCATGGAGCATGTTGAGTCTCAAAAGGGAAGGAATGCTATTCCTTCTCAATGGGGAGGCAAGAAGGTCCGTTCTTCAAGTGAGCCTAGAGGTAAGGACTCTAACTTCTTAGAAGATAGAGTTTCTATGTTGGAGAATGTTCTATCCTCTATGGATGAGCGCTTCCAAACGATAGAACATGACAAGAAGACCCTCGTGGCTCACGTGTTGGGAGAACTAGATGCTTTCAAAGAAAGCATGCTCCAAATCGAAGATAAGCTTGAGAATTCCTTGAAGCTATTTAAGGAAGTTCGAGGTTGGTTCGAGGAGGAAAAATCTCGACCAACCATTATAAGGGAGACGACAAAGATTGATCTCCCCAAGCCAAAGGATTTCAAGGGCGTGAGGGATGCTCGAGAGGTGGAGAACTTCCTATGGCAAATGGAGAGGTACTTCGAAGGCCAAAGGATAGTTGAAGAAGCAATAAAGGTATGCACTATAGCTCTCTACCTTTCTGATAATGCTACTTTGTTGTGGAGGAGAAAATGCGTAGATATGGAGAAGGGTACTTGCAACATAACCACATGGAAATATTTCAAAAAAGGGAATTAAAAAGACAATTCTTCTCTGAGAATGTGGTTTATGAGGCTAGGAAGAAGTTGAGGGAGTTGAAGCACAAGAGTACGATTAGCGACTATGTAAAGGAGTTCACTACTCTCACGCTTCAAATCCCCAACTTAGTATCAGAGGATGCATTGTTCTTCTTCATTGATGGACTCCAACCTTGGGCAAAGCAAGAACTACAAAGAAGTAATGTTAAAGATGTCGATGAGGCCATTGTGGTGGCCGAATCACTTATTGAGTATCATAACGGAGACTCTAAACCCAAGTCTTCCTCCAAGCCTAGTTTTACTAAAGGTGTGGGAGACAAGAGGAAGAGTTTCTCAACCAAGAAGGAAGGAAAATACTCTTCAAAGAAAGAGTACAAGAAAAAGAAGAAGGCTTTCGTGCCCAAAGGAGGATGCTTCGTGTGCAAGAGACCACACCAAATGAAAGATTGTCCCAAGTTAGGGACTCTGGCATCTATCGCTGAGGAACGAGAGGCTCAAACTCAAGTAAATGAGTGTGTCGGATCTATCCAACTCATGAATGCTGTGAAAGGCAAAAAGGTAAGCACTGCAGAAAAAAAAAGGCTTGATGTATGTGAAAGCCTTTATCAATGAAAAACCCATCATGGCTATGATCGACACTGGTACTACACACAACTTCATCACACCTGATGAAGTAAAGAGGCTTGGGTTGAGGATCACCGAAAAGAATGGTTGGTTCAAACCCATGAATACCAAGGGTGAAACCCTTAATGGGGTAGCAAAAGGGGTTGAGATGACTCTTGGTTCTTGGAAGGGCCTTGTGGATTTCTCAATAGCACCTATGGACGATTTTAAAATAGTCATCAGGTTCGATTTACAAAGGAAGGCAAATATAATACCTATGCCATATTACGACAAAGTATGCGTCATGGAGAAAGGGTCTCCATGCATGGTCCCTACAGTCTCTAAAGTTGGAGGACCACCAATGCTCTCTACTATGAAACTCAAGAAAGGGTTCAAGAAGGAAGAGATTACATATTTGGCTCTATTACAAGAGGAGTCAACACTTGAAAGAGAAGACGTTCCTCCCGAAATCAAGGAAGTCCTTGAAGAGAATAAGGATGTGATGCCTCCCGAGTTGCCAAAACAACTACCACCTAGGAGGAAGGTGGACCACAAGATTGAATTGGAGTTAGGAGCAAAGCCGCCTGCCTTAACACCTTATAGGATGGCATTGCCAGAACTTGAGTAGTTGAAGAAGCAACTCAAGGATTTGCTAGATGTTGGGTTCATCCTTCCATCGAAGGCACCTTATGGCGCACCAGTCTTGTTCCAAAAGAAGCACGACGGTTCGTTGAGACTATGCATCGACTATCGAGCACTTAACAAGAAAAAGTGTTCATTTGCCAGGGACGAAGTCCACTTCTTGGGACATATCATTAAAGATGGAACTCTCTGCATGGATCAAGAAAATGTGAAGGCTATCAAAGAATGGGAGCCGCCAAACAAGGTATTTGAATTGAGGTCATTTCTTGAGTTGGCTAATTACTATCAGAGGTTTATCAAGGGATACTCCACCAAAGCTGAACCATTAACTGATCTTCTCAAGAAGAATCACTCTTGGGAATTATCAAAGGAGTGTCAAAAGGCCTTTGATGAGTTAAAGGCTGCTATCATAGAAGGACCAGTACTAGCATTGCCCGACTACTCGAAGGTGTTTGAAGTCCATACTGATGCTTCTGACTATGCTATTGGAGGGGTTCTGATGCAAGAAGGACATCCTATTGCATGTGAGAGTCGCAAGTTGAATAATATGAGAGGCTATACACCGTCCAATAGAAGGAGATGACTGTAGTGGTGCATTGTCTGAGAACTTGGCGTCACTACTTGCTTGGTTCACACTTCATCGTCAAGACAGACAATGTGGCTACAAGCTACTTCCAAACTCAGAAGGAATTAAGCCCTAAAAAAGCTAGGTGGCAAGATTTCTTAGCTGAGTTTAATTTTGAATTTGAATACAAGTCAGGCAAGACTAATGTGGTAACAGATGCGCTGAGCAGTAAGGTTGAGTTTGTAGCCATTTTCATGGTCGAATAAGATATTGTGCATACCATCAAGGAAGGGTTGCATCATGATCCATTAGTCAAGAAGTTGGTGGAGTTTTCTAGAGAAGGTAAGACCAAAAGATTTTGGCTAAAAGATGACCTTCTCTACACTAAAGGGAGAAGATTATACGTCCCTAAATGAAAAAATCTAAGAAAAAAATTAGTGAGAGAATGCCACCACACCAAGTGGGCTGGTCACCAAGGTCAGCGAAGGACCTTTGCACTCATTGAATCTTCTTATTATCGGCCTCAAATGAGAGATGATGAAGTGGAGAGCTATGTGAAAATTTGTCTTATGTGCCAACAAGATAAGATTGAAAATAAGACACCAAGTGGATTGTTGGAACCTCTGCCTCCATCACGGTGACTGTGGAAAAGTTTCTCTATAGATTTCATCTCTGCCTTACCAAAGTCTGAGGGGTTTGGATATATTCTCGTGGTAGTGGATCAATTTTCGAAGTATGCTACCTTTATACCCGCCCCTACTGACTCCACTGCAGAGGAGACAGCACGACTATTCTTCAAGAATGTGGTGAAATATTGGAGATTGCCTAAGAGCATCATTAGTAATCGAGATCCACGCTTCACAGGACGACTATGGACAGAGTTGTTCAAACTCCTTGGGTCGGAGCTTCATTTTTTAACAAGCTTCCATCCTCAAACCGATGGGCAGACTGAGAGAGTGAATGCCTTACTCGAGTGTTACTTGAGGCATTTCGTAAGCGCTAATCAGAAGGATTGAACAAAACTCCTTGACATTGCTCAATTCTCATACAATCTACAAAGGAGTGTGCAAAGGAGTGAGTCTACAAGGAAGAGTCCATTCGAGATTGTGACTGGACAACAGCCGCTTACACCTCACTCTCTTTCTTCTTCTTGCTCAGGGAAGAGCCCTGGAGCTTATCATATGATTAAGTCTTGGGAAGAACAAGCAGATGTCACTCGTTCTTACCTTGACAAAGATGCAAAGAGGATGAAGAAATGGGCAGATAAGAAGATGAGGCATGCAAGCTATAAAGTGGGAGACAAGGTAATGATTAAACTTCTTCCACAACAATTCAAAACCTTTCGCAAGGTTCATAAGGGCTTAATCCGCAAATACGAAGGGCCATTTGAGATTATTGGACGTGTTGGAGAGGTTGCTTACAAAATACAACTCCCTCCCTCTATGAAGATCCACCCAGTCTTCCATGTGAGTATGCTTAAACCATATCATGAAGACCAAGATGAACCGAGTAGAGGTGACTCAAGTCGTGCTCCGCATGTGGTGATTAGATCCTTTGATAAAGAAATCGAAGAGATCTTAGCTAATCGCGTCGTGCGACGAAGAGGAGTACCACGAAGTATCTAATACTTGATCAAGTAGAAAGGGCTCCCGATAACTGAAGGTAGTTGGGAAACTCGTGAAGATCTGTGGCAATTCCAAGAACACCTAGAGCGCTATCATGAACAGAATGCAACGAGGATGTTTGCGCATTAGGTGGGGGAGAATGTCACGGTAAATTTTAGAAGGTTAGATTTAACAGTGTTTGTATAATTTTCTAGAGTGTTTGAGAATGCTCTAGATGATTCCGAAATGTTCTAGAATGTCTTAGAAGATCCCGGAATACTCTAGAAGGTTCTAGAAGACTATGGAAGGTCATAGAGTATTCTAGAAGAGTGTAGATGTATATAAAACTATGAAGAGTAGTACAGAATAATCTAGAAGTATTTAGATAGTTGTGGAATGATGGATATTTGTAATGAAGGTTCTAGATGATTAATCTAGACTGTTGATTAGATTCAATCCTAACCATCTATTGAGGTGGTAGATGGCTATAAATAGGGGTGAGAGTTAAAGTTTGTGTGTGTGAGTTATGTGTGAGTCATTTGTAATAAAACACTTGAGTAATAAAGTGTTATTTCCACCAAAGCTTCATTTCTCTTGTGTTCTTAGCTTTCTTGCTAAGTATTGAGGGTTAGGCTGACTTGGTCTTAACTCAAGAGGTTAAATAAGTCCAAATGCTGGTACGATAGTGTTGGAGTGTGTTCAAAACCGTGACAGAAAGCCGCATATGAGTATGATTGATTGTTAGTCTTGATTAATCCAGAATGTTTTTATTTGTGTTAAAATATTGTTTTTAATTATAAAAATTTTAAATAGTAACAACTTTAACTATGAAAAATATAAATTAATTTGGTATAAAATTAGATTTATTCGACAAAACTATTAGAAATGTGTAATTTTATTTATAGAACTCAAAACTCTTAATAAATTATTAGAATAATGAACTTAACATTGCCACGATTGATGCCTTAGAAGGACAAGGAAATTTGATGCGTTAGTAGGAGAAAAGCTAAAAAAACATAATTACTAGTTAGTGAATAATATATGAGCTCAATTCAAAAGTAACAAAAATAAGTAAATACTATTTTTTTTTTCGTGACTAAGTAAATACTAAATAACACATCAAAAGTCAAAACACTCGTTATGATAAAAAATTTACTATTTTATATTTTAAAGGTATAGATTAAGCATATTATAAAAAGAATTATTTTAATATTATTTATTACAAAATAATTTTTTTTATATAATTTCAATATATAAAAATAATAAATAATATTAAATTTTTTTTATGATATGTTTAACTTGTGTAATCTTTTCTTTTTTTTTTTGACAGAAAATATATCATCTAAAGGAAAGCTAAACAGCACTTACAAATAACAAAAATAAATTAGATCTAAAATTAGAGAAGATGATTAGATAAATTCTATGCTGAACTAGAAACTGAAAGTAAGCCCAACGTTCGATTACAGAGAATCTTAACCAGTAAAAACATAGACAAATCTAAATCTCTATGATTTCTAAATCAACACTAAAAGTGATGCAACATATTGAAAAATATGTTCTTCTCTGCTTAAAACCGAATCCTCCTCTAGTCTAAAGATATTTCCACGAACAACAAGTAAACTTCAGTGTATACTCCAAGAGATGATAGATCTGTACCAACGTACCCATACTACCCATAAAGGGAGGACAATAAATCACCACAAAAAGGGAGAAAATACACCACATAAGAATATTAAAAAAACAGAAACTAAAATAAAATAAAAGATAAACAAGAAAGCGTGGGGGAAGAAGCAATGGAGATAAAGAAAGGAGGGATAGGAAATGAAAGAAGAGAAAAAATTGGGGAAAAAAAAGGTAGGTGCAAAGAGAAACAGAGTTAAAAAAGAAAACGAAAAGAAACTAAAAGAAGAAGAAAAAAGGGAGAAATAGAGTAAGAAGAAAGAGAGAGGAGAGGGAGGCCACCATCTTACCAGGTTAGCGGTGGCGGCGGCAGCCTCCCTCTAAAACGACACAAGGATAAAAAAGCTTCAAGCCCTAGCAGAGAGGAGAGACCTATGTAATCCTTAAGACATAGGATACCAGAATCGTTCTCAGTTGATGCTTGAGGTTTCTCTCTACCAATAATCTTTTTCTTTTTCTTCTTTTTTTTTCTCTATAATATCCTACATGAAACAGTTTACGTTGCTCTGTGACTTATATAAAATGTTTTTGATATAGGTTGAAGGCAATGGGAAAAAATCGCCGGTAAAGAATTCCCAAAATAAACGCCTTGTAAATATAGATCTAAATCGACAATTAAGCCTCAATCATATGTAATTTGTTTGTCACTTAAGCAAACCCAATAAAATTAACCGAAGTATTAAACCTCGAGTCGTCTCTCAAAGAATTGCAAGGAAGTATGTTACTTATAATTGGTTATGAGATTGTATCTTTTTGGGTTTTTCAAATAAGGAACATGAAAAGTAAATAACAAGAAAGTAAACAAAAATTCAAATGATAAAAGCTCTTGATAAGGTATGAGAACTAGAAGTCATATCCTCATTATCCTCCTCAATTGTAACATAACAACTGTCTATTGCTCCCACTTAGTCAACCTCTAGCTATGAAGGAAAGTCAAGTGGATAAATCAATTTGATTCCTCAAATCCTAGTCAACTCCTAAAGAAAGATTAGCTTTAGTGGAATTCAAATGAATTAATAACTTCTAATTATCAATCAACAAATGAGTTTGATAATTCAAGAGTCTCCAATTACTCAACCAAAGCCAAGAGGAGAAAAACCTACTCTAGCATCCTTCCAAGCATTTTATCAAACACTTGAAAGGCACAACATAAAAATATAGAAAAGCAATAAGAGATAATAAAATCCAAACAACTAATTGCAAGTATCAATAACACAAATTGAAGAAAACAATCACATATGAAATACCTCAAATTTCATTAAATAAAAAATAAAATCAAACATGAGAATTCATAAAAAAAAGTGAATAAATAAATAAATCACCAAGAGAAAAGGAACTAAAGTGCTAGAATAAATAAGAGTAGAAAAAAACTAAATTAAAACAAAGTAAAAATCTGAGATTAAGAAAAGCTAGACCTAAAATCCTAAAACCTAGACAGATAAGAGAGTCTCTCTAGAAAACTACATCTAAAACCTAAAAATTATATAAATGAATTGTTGAATGTACGTTTTTCCCACTCTGCAGCCTCTATTCTGTGTTTTCGGGCTTGGAACTGGGCCAAAAAGAGCCCAGAAATCGCCCCCAACATTTTCTGATATGTGCAGCACGTGGCTCTGTCACGCGTACACGTCGCTCATGCGTACGCGTCGCCTAACTGCATGGCAACTATGGCAAATTGCATATCATTTTGAAACTCCAGATGTTAGCTTTCCAACGCAACTGGAACCGCCTCATTCGAACCTCTGTAGCTCAAGTTATCATCGATTTAGTACGAAGAGGTCAGGCTTGACAACTTAGCAATTCCTTCAATTTCTTGTATTCCTTCCACTTTTGCATGTTTCCTTTCTATCCTCTAAGTCATTCCTACCTTATAAATCCTGAAAACACTTAACAAATATATCACGGCATCAAATGGTAATAAGAGAGGATCAAAATTAGCAAATTTAAGGCCAAGTAGCATGTTTTCAATCATAGCACAAAATTAGAAAGAAAAAATGTAAAATATGCGAATTATATGAATAACTATGAGTTTAGTGAATAAAATCTACTAAATTAAGTACAAGATAAACCCTAAAAATGGGGTTTATCAATCTCCTCACACTTAAACATTAGCATATCCTCATGCTAAACTCAAGAGAACCAAAAGAGTGAAGAGAAATGGTGAAACTTATGAAATGCGACCTATCTATATGAATGCAACTACATGCAAAAATACTTCTATCTACTTGGTTAAAAGTAAACAAATTCTCCAAGACAAACATAAACTGGATTCCACTAATTCAAACCACAAAATAAAGTACAAGTAAACTTGCAGAAGAAAATAGCTCATGAAAGCCGGGAACAAAGAATTGAGCATCGAACCCTCACCGGAAGTGTATACACTCTAATCACTCATGTGTTTAAGGTTCGATTCTCTCAATTCTCTACTAACCTTGCTTTCTAAGGCTTGCTCTTCTTCTACCAATCAACAAATAATTTGATGCACAAATACACATATCAAGAAGTCTTTTAAGGGTTGTAAAGAGGTTGGGATTAGGGTCAAGGTAGGATTGTATTTGGCCAAGTGGACTAAGATCTGAATCCTTAATTAACCCAAACTTCCCACCTAACTTAGGACAATCCATGTAATCAAAATACAAAACCTAACTATCCATTAACCATGTTTTCCACATATTCATGCATCCTAATTTCGAGTACAGTACATATGCATTGCTATCACCATCTACTTTTGGACATTTTGTCCTCTTTTATTATTTGCTCTTTTTTTTTCTTTTCTTTTTTTTATTATTTTTTCTTTTCTTTTTGTTTTTCTCAATGCATAGAACAAAGATATTGAATGCAAAAATATATGTTCAACTTATTGTTTTGCACATTTTCACAAAAATATACAACACCCAATTATAAAACCAAATGTTTCCAAATCCAATTTTCCCACACTTAAATCATGAGCACTCTCACTAGTCTAAGCTAATCAAGGATTCAAATTAGGGACATTATTGTTTTTCGTTTAGAGTTAGTGATGAGCTAAAATAAAAAATAAATAGGGTTAAAAGGCTCAACAATGATTTACAAAGGATAATGAAAAGGTTAAGACCATATGGGTATGTAAGCTCAATGAAACAAGGCCTCAATCATATAAGTGTATGCATACACCAAATAATGAAAATATAGAATTAAGCAAGACAAAGATCACAATTTTAGAGAGAACAACACACACCAAAATAGAATATTGGTTGATAAAATGCAACCAATCGAATAGGCTTAAAATCTCACTGGTTTTGTGTGTTCGAGCTCTAAACCATGTTCCAATATAATATTTCTTCAAACAAGTTCAATAAAAATTTTAATTCAAGTTAGTGAAATGTACTAATTTCTTGAAGAAAATATTACTTCAACCAAGTAGCGATAAAATATGCACAAAATCAAACAAACATGCAATCAAACATGCAAATGCAACAACTAATTTAACAAAAAAAATTAAACATTGGTGTTGAGAAAAAAATAACTAACCCACAGAAGTCGGTATCGACCAAGTATTGTTGAATTGTCTGCATCTACTATTTGTAAGTGAGTGAAAATGGGATAAGGTTGGTTTTGTAACTAGCCTAGTTGGAATTCTACATCTGATCTAATAGTGAGGTATTGTAGAAGCAATTTGGAATGAACCAAATAAGCAGTTAGTCAAGATTCAAAGCTTATTTTGGGAAAACCGTGATGCATACCTCTTGAAATTCTCATCAAAGAGGGCTACAACGACTAGGTTGCAATCTATATTGCTCAAGTGGGTAAAATGGAAATTAGGGACGTAATTGTAGTTGAGTGAATATGGGGTAAGGTGGGTTTTGTAACTATCTTGCCTAGTTGGAAAGTGAGTGAGAGAGAGGAACCTTCTGTTACAAGAGATAAGTGGAAAGTGGGAACTATAAAGGGCTGTGGGAAGTTGTGGGAAGTAGTCAGGGGCATGCGAAAAAGAGAAAAGATAGGATTACCTTCACATTCAATCTCTATAATGCTATAGCTGAATGGGATGGTAAGATTTTATAGAATCGTTCTTAGTTAAGACACAGTCTAACTTGGAGCGGCAATTGGAAATCCCAATTTTTATCCTTCGTATAAATAATCTTGATTATGTTTGAACAGGCTGTTGTTAATTTTGTCCGTGATTTTTTTCTAATGATATGAAAACCTTAATCTTAGACCACTTATCCAAAATACCTCTGCAGTCTAATGGTAAATTTATTTAGCTTTTTGTTTTAATTTCTATTTGTGTGATTGACACTTTTATTTTGTATGTAAAATCTTTAATTATTTTTAATGATTTTAACTTTTCAGGTATGTGTGCTGCGTATACTTTAGTGGCTGCGTGCGAGTCAACAATTCTCATAAAAGAGTGCGAAAGAACCATCGGAGCGAGATGTTTTCACCTTGGAGGGAAGGGAGCTCGCGGACTTGATGATTAAAAATGAGACTGAAAAGTTCGATATTTTTTATGTCATGCGGCAATTAAGCAATCATGGCATAAATAAATACCAAGATGGAGTTCCGATAGGCACGTTTAAGATTAAGGCTATACGGTTATTGAGAATGAATAATAATTATGAGGAAGTGAAAGAATACATGAGGGTGAATGGAGGTGTTTTTGGAGCTATCATGGTTGAAGAGAATGAATTTATGAATTATGATGATATGACATGTTACATTGCTCGTGGAGAAGACTAGACTTTGAACCACACGCAGTTCTACTAGTTGAGCTCGACGAATCTGGAAAATTCTGGCATTTCATAAATAACCATGGATCCGATTTTGGAGATAAGGAAGGATTTTGTCGTTCATAAGCTTTATCTATCTCCAAAATCGGATCCATGGTTATTCATGAAATGCCAGAAAGATTCGTCGAACCCAACTAGTAGAACTGCGTGTGGTTCAAAGTCTTCTCCACGAGCAATGTAACATGTCATACCATCATAATTCATAAATCCCTTCTCTTCAACCATATAGCTCCAAAAACACATCCATTCACCCTCATGTATTCTTTCACTTCCTCATAATTATTATCCATTCTCAATAATCGTATAACCTTAATCTTAAACGTGCCTATCGAAACTCAATATCGATATTTATTTATGCCATGATTGCATAATTGCCGCATGGCATAAAAAATATCGAACTTTTCAGGCTCTTTTTTAATCATCAAGTCCGCGAGCTCCCTTCCCTCCAAGGTGAAAACATCTTACTCCGATGGTTCTTTCGCAGACACTTTTACGAGAATTGTTGACTCGCACGCACCCACTCAAGTATACGCAGCACACATACCTGAAAAGTTAAAATCATTAAAAATAATTGAAGATTCTACACACACAATAAAGATGTCAACCACACAAACAGAAATTAAAGAAACGAAAAAGCTAAATAGATATACCATTAGACTGCAGAAGTACTTTGGATAAGTAGTCTAAAATTAAGATTTCCATATATCATTAGAAAAAAATCACAGACAAAATTAAGATCCTGTTCAAAATCAAGGTTATTTACACGAAGGATAAAAATTGGGATTTCCAATTGCAGCTCCAAGTTGGACTGTGCCTCAACTAATCTATATAAGCCATAGAGCAACGTAAGCTATTTCATGTAGAATATTATACAGGAAAAAAAAGAAGAAAAAGAAAAAGATTATCGGTAGAGAGAAACCTCAAGCATCAACTAAGAACGATTCTGCAAAATCCTACCACCCCATTCAGTTATAGCATTACCGAGATTGAGTGTGAGGGTAATCATATCTTTTCTCTCTTCTTCCCAATGCCCTCTCACTACTTTCCACAGCCCTTTATAGTTCCCACCTATCTCTCATAACAGAATGCTCCCTCTTTCTCACTCACTTTTAAACTAGGCTAGTTACAAAACCCACCTTACCCCATATTCATTCGGTTACAAACAGTAAATGCAGAGAATTCAACAATAACTGTCGATGAGTCCCTATTAACTCCAATTGTCGCTCCAAGTTGGACTGTGCCTCAACTACTTTTTCCTTCAATCTAAATCGAAAACATTTATATAAGCCATAGAGCAACGCAAGCTGTTTCATACAGAATATTATACAGGTAAAAAAGAAGAAAAAGATTATTGGTAAAGAGAAACCTCAAGCATCAACTAAGAACGATTCTGCAAAATCCTACCATCCCATTCAGCTATAGCATTATGGAGATTGAGTGTGAGGGTAATCCTATGTTTTCTCTTTTTCCTATGCCCCCTCGCATACTTTTACTAGAACTTTTTAGATGATTGAACACTCATGAGAACCAATGAAAATGCATTTGTGCAGTTTAGTGCAGTTCTTTACTAAAATCTATGAGCACAATTACCTACTTCAGAAGGCTTCATAGAGAAAGAAACCTTAAGCATATGGAATGCAGGTACAAAGAAAAAATTTCCAAGTTTTTTGCTTCCTCCATTGGAGTAACTTCTTAAGTACTGACTAAAAACTCACCAAAAGTAACTTCTTTCTGGTGTCACCTTCTGCAAAGCGAAGCCTCCAACCACATCACTTCTCACCGCATCCTTGGCATCAGGAATTACATCACTGTTGAAGCCAGTGATGCTTTTTGAGTCAGAAACCTGAAAGCAAATTAAGCAATAAGCATTTAGCATAAATTTCTTGAAACTTGGATCTACATTGGAATTAACTTCCTTAAAGAAAAGACAAAAGAAGAAACAAAGAAAGAATGAGACGCATACCGAATTCAAAAGAACAACGACCAAGTCATCTTGATAGTACTCAAACAAATAATCGTGCACTATAGCCTCCCTTGTCGACAGCGGCCATGAAAGCTTCAGGTCTTCCAAAATTTAGAACAATGTAAGAATGACATAAAGCATTTTCTTTTGTCTTCTTTTCTCTATTTTAGGAAAATTAAAAGAAATTTATTGCTGCAAGGACAAACCTGACTAGTGATATTTATTCCCCAATCTGGATCTTCTGCAAACATTCCTCCGCAGTAACTTTAAAGGTTGGAACAATAATATGAGGCCACCTGAGAAATAGAAATTGTGAATAGGATATCAGCTGAAAAGTATGACTCAGATTTTCATAGTGATACATTACTTAGAATAAAAAAAACAGAAACTCAACAATAGTTATACTATTATAGTAAAGCGTATACCAACACAAAAGGGTGTAACAAATCATATAGAGTATGAGATAAAAGAAATAATTAATCAGAGAATCACAAAAAACTGATCTTGGACATTCCTCCTAGGAACTTGTTTAGTGTGGCAAGCAATGCAATGAGGGATATTGAAAGGGGTATCCTGTTAAGCCAAGCCAATTTCTGATATTTGTAGAGCCTGAATTTGTAAAGGGTGGCAAGAAAGTTGAAACCTTTAGTGCAAGCTGAAGAGGAGGATCACAAATTCACCACACTCACTACACTAAAGCATTATTTAAGGAAACAATAAAGATTGATTGAAATAGAACAATATAGAGAATATTAATAACAACTCCTATTCCCGATAATACCCTTTAGCAGTAAACATGGCAACTAATAAGGGGCACTCCGGACACTATATGCAACCGATTCAGGCCCTGCCAGGATTCATTGTATCCCCTGCTGTCTCATTTATTGATTCTGATCCCTCAATCTTTTCTGTTTCACCCCCCTGATCTCATTTCCCCTTTTACTCCTCTGTTTGTTTCTTTCTCATTAATTAATGTTAGCTTCAAAGGGCAATACACGGATTTTGGGAAATGTGACTGACCAATGTGCATTATACCTATACTACTACTTACTTGCGTCGAAAAGCATCACAAATTCTTCTACGTTTTTTTGGCATCGTTGAAATTGCTACCTTCATTGTGAATACCAGCAAACGGGTCAACATAAGTTCAAAAAAATATATAAAATTAAAAGCTAGCAGTAAGATATCAAGAATAGTAAAAAAGAATTGTTCTCGTGTTTGGTAACTTACAGTTTTTGAGAATGTAACTTGGTATAGTCTTGTTTCATCCGGAAAATCTGTCACCACCACCACTCTCAGTTAAAAATAAAGAATAAATTAAACAATTCAAACCAATCCAAGTCAGATAAATGAAGTAGTGAGATTACCAAAACAGGTGTGGATTCTTCGTCATGACCAGCTACATAGGCCAGTCCATCAGCTAGTTCAGCAGAGAAATCATCAGCTATCAAATATTCTGTTTTTCAAAAAATTGGAAATATAACATATGAAGTACTAATAAAACAGATAATCTGAGATGATAAATCATATTTTTGGATCATGTAATAAATAAGAAAATATAATTCTTGTTCAATTATGCAACACAACTATACTAACACACTATCCAAAAAATTACTCTACTAACAATGATGCTCGTAAAACCTCCTTTTAAATGCAAATTCTATGCTCCTTAGTATCCCTTCTATTCTCTCTTGTAAATCAAACAGCAACTTCAAAATCAAGTCACAAAGCCATCATTTGTTCCACCGCTCATTATTCAAATTCAGCTTAAACAGAAAAAAACAAGTAAAAAGCTGAACCTAGAACCAATCATAGAAAAAAATGAAATAGAATAATTACCGCCATAGCCGCATTTTGGTACTCATTGAACAAAGAAACCGAAGGAAACCTTCCAGACAAGCCATGCCACATGCCATTCTCCTTCTCCTCATCTACCTTCTCGCTCCTCCTTCCGCCGCCGCCAAAACACTGTGGCGACAACTCCTTGCAGCTCCCGCTCACCTCTTGCCCCGGCAATTTCCCAATCGCCGGCGACAGGTAAGACTCCGGCGACGCATAGGCCTTCGCTGGCGGTGTCCTCTCCACGGTCCTGACCAAAGCGAGAGGGCTGTCGCTCCCGCTGGCCTCTGGAGGAGCAACGATCCTCGCCACCTTCCTCGGCGGTCGGTAAGCCACGACTCCAGCACAACCTCGAATCCCGCGATATCCGGTGGAACTTTCCCGGCGGAATCGGCGATACCGGCGACGGCGATGGTTTGGATACTGGAGAAGGGGATTGGCGTTGATTGGGAAAAGTGATGATTGGTAGGGTTTTGGATTTCGATGAGGAGTGGGATAAGTGATGGTTTAGGGTTAGGTTTTTCCAAGGTTGCGAGAACCGGACCGGTCAATAAACTGGTCAAGTAACTGGTTCATTGGTTCAATGGTTCAACCGAGGTCGAACCGTGGTTGAACCTGTTTAGTTAAATATAACATAAAATTATTAAAAATTCAAAGCGGCATATATTGTGAGATAAGGTACAGAGCAATTAAAGCATTGTATGAATTAAAATTGGTCGAAGCTTGGTTCTTTCATTTAAGTTTGTCAATCTTCATGTATATATAACACATTAGCAACTTCTAAGCTTGGTCAAACAATATCAGTTCCAGATATAACAGAAGATAATGATCCATTATAGGCTACCTAAATTTGAGGCCACAAATTTTAGTATGGTGCAGGGAGAAAAAGAAATCAGTATAGTTTTCAATTTGAAAAAGAAGAAGCAATTCCACAGCACAGTAAGAAGCTCAGAATACACAAAAACTGAACAATTAAATTAACTAAACAAAAAAAAACACAATATAAAAGCATGAATAACCTTTATAAATTAGGTTTCCATTCCTGAATTTTCCATTTTCATAAATTAGGTAATCTTTTTGTTCTTTACTTCTTAACTTCATTCTCTTTTCCCATGAATAAACTATCTCCTTATCTGAACTTCATCCAACCCTTATTTTAAAGCCATATATTAAATCCAATGCAGAATTGTAACAATGTTTCTCTTTTGAATCAATGACAGCAAAATAACAATTTACCAAAATAACAAGAAAAACAGATTGGATTTACAACCCAATCTCAGTAGAATTAATTCAATATCAATCTCAGCAAATAAAATCTCAGCATAATTAATAAATTAAACTTAAAAAAGTAAATTTATAACTCAATCTTAGCAGAATTAATTCAACATCAACTGACTGAATTCAAATAAAACTTCAGAAAATGAATATCTCAAAACTCAGCAGAATCACCAATAATTTATCATATGTATATTCAGAAAAAAATAAAGAAGAAAACAATGTAATACAATTACAACAAATTGAACATTATTGAAGAGGATAAAGGGGAGGTTTTACGTTATCTGGATTGCCAGCGAAGGAGAGGAAAAGACAGCATAGAGCCAGCGAGATAGAGAAATTCAAATTGGGAATTTTGGTAACGTGAAACAGAGAAGCGACGACAGTGAGACACGGTGCGGAGCAGAGAGGCAGTGACGACAAGACTGGCGGGGAGACGAGAAGGGGCCACAGCCAAAAACGACGAGGAGGTGAGAAGAAGAAATGACACGGCAAGGAGGGGAGAAGCAGTGACGACCTACGGCGAGGAGTGGAGAAGCGACAACGACCAGCGGTGAAGAGCAAAGAAGCAGCGACAAAGAGAGCTCGGACAGAAAAACGGCGATGCCAACAACAGCCCCGAACCGACCTTAGCTTCTGGCGACGCGAGGAGAAGAGCAGAATGAAAGGGGGGATGGTGATGGTGGCTCTAATAGGGTTTCGCCGTTTAGGAGAATCTAGGGTTGGTGAGGGTGTGTTTGTTAGCGAAAGAAAGGGGGATAACTCAGCATTGGTTTTTTGTTTTTTATCTGGAATCAAAACGGCGCCGTTTTGATTGTTGGATCAGCCAACCAGAACTTGAAAAAACCCGCTCGGTTTGCTGGTTAACCTCCGATTCATCCGGTTTTTAAACTGGTTTTTTGCAGAACGATTTTAGAGACTAACCGGACCGGCTAAATAACTGATTTCCGATTAATCTGATCAAACCGGCCGGTCCAGTCTGGTTTTCAGAACCTCGGATTTTTCAGAGAACGAGTGAGAGAAAGGGGTGGGTCCTCTTTTTTATATGTAATTTGATTTATTATTATAAAAAAATTATTTTAATAAAAATTATGCCAGTCATAACATTATGTCCATTAAAAATTTCTTACTAAATATATATATATATATATATATATATATATATTTTTGTAATTTTACCAGCAATATTGATAAGAAAAAATATGGGGAGCCAATGGAATATTTGTACTATGGAGGTTTATGGAGTATTAGAGATATAACCATTAGTGTTGCCTTTTTCCATCCGCGTAAGCTTATGGGATGAGTGGTTTCAAGACATGGTATTAGAGTGTTTATTATCCCTAGTAAGCCATTGGCTCCCTAGCGGGACTCATATAAACTAGTAGGTAACCCGTGCATTCGCATTCGCACGGCCTTAAATAGATTCCTTTCAGTTAATTTTACTTTTAATTCTTGGATTCTAATCAAAATATAGAATATTCAATTTAGTATTACAATTGATAATAATGACTATACACTTGTGAATATTGTCACAAATTTACTATGTAAATATAAGATGATTAAACATATTTAGAGTGAAAAGAGTGAAAAAATAATATAATTTAAAATTTAAAAACATATAAATGGTTAAAAACTTTTGTGACGAAATCAGAAAATTTCTTAATATATTTGCACAATAACTTACTTATCCCCAATGACACAGTTTTATCCAAATATCTCGTTAACTATTACATACCATTCGGTTCTTTTTCAATAGCTATTAATTAAATAATTCTTTTCACAGACTGATCACAAAATAAAAATTATATTCTAGCTATTAAAACTAAAAACTAAACATCAAGCACGATATTCGTCCATATGCTCATCAAAATTATAATTTGAATCTTTCAGAATGGCAAGTTGTTGCTCATTTCTGGGAGACAGGTCACTACTATGTTTAACATTTGGGCTATGTGAATATTTGACACTCTGATTAATAACATCCTAAATAACATTAAAAAATAAAAATATTCACTGCAAAAAAATATCATTTATACAAAAGAACTGAACAATAATCTTTAGTATTAATATCTACTCATATATTTCATTGAGTATACAATTTTACAGGGATTACCTTGTATTGTGAATCCCTCAAACATGCAATGTTACTTTAAAATTCAAGTGAACCAAAATAAGTATCAATTAATGGAGAACACAAAATTATACTGACAAATGGCAACACCAATATTTCGTTCCAATGTATACAAACAACATTTGTTAATTACTCAAGAGATGGAAGTTATCGGAGATAAACTGTTCAAACAAGTTAAATAGGAAACACATGCTTTAAAAATCAACCTTCCCCCATTTGTAGTAGAACATCACTCACCCCATAGATCCAAAATAAAAAAATGGATATTTACATTGGGGCCATAATCATTATTCACACATGAAAGAACAATAAATCTAAAGATGATACCAAAACTTTTCATCATAATTCATAACAACATAATAAAAATTACATACAGAGAATCAAACTTGGTGCACAGGTGAATGAGCTTATATTAAGATCAAAGATTTTTTTATTGCTTATTTCTATCCTCACGCACAATCTTATATAAGAACTATTCACAAAATCCTAATTTCTAACACAGGTCCAATTTCAATTAATTTGTATTGGAAGACTCAACAAACTCGTACTTCCGAAAATTCACATTCATCATCACACATTAAAAATTAAGTATTTCATCCACAAATTTTGTCTTCTTTTTTATTTTTGTTGAATTTCTGATCATTAAAATTTAATAAATTAAAGCAAGCCTTAAAAGTATCAAATACACACTACAAATACACAAGACTAAATGACTTTATTAAAGAGAAAAAAAATTAAGTTACACTATTCTTTCTTTAATTGTATGTTAATTGTTAACATTAGTTAGCAAAACCTTTTTCTTCAGCTAATGCATTGAAAATTCAAGTAGCCAAGCACCAGGGTGAACAAGAAAGAATAACCTAGGAAACATCAAACCATATTCAATCATTCTTGAACCATGGCTTTCGAAGGACGGTTTAATAACTAATACCAATTTAATCAAAAGAAATTTCAAACGAATTCAGCACAACCAAGAAAAAAAAAGAATCTAGTATCTAATATTACACAAATTTAAAGTTTTTGTCATTGATAGTTAATTTTTTGAATGCCACAAAAATTAAGAAATAAAGACATGAATTGAGATAAAAGTTATAGCTCAACTTCTAAACACCTAAGAAAAAACTCAACATAAAAAAAGAAAAATCAGAATTTAGAAATGCAAATCATTAAAAAATCAGAAAAAAAGATATTTGAAGGAGAATGAAAAAGAAGAGTGAGCCACAAGTTAAAAGATGTACATCACTTACTCCGTGTGACTCACATGCAAACTTTTTTCAATTCTGTAAAGGAGAAAGATTATAACCAAAGCATAGCCTAATGTGAGAAATATAACTGCACATCTATAAAACAGTACCGACTACCTCAACTACCCTCAAATCTTATGAGATATCGTGGCCACCCTGTAATTTAGAACCTAAGAATATAACAATAATAAATTTCAATAAATAATTTACTTAACCAATAATATTAGATACACAATTTCCAAGGTTACCTAACTACTTCAACTACTCTGACATGTATCTATAAAAAAATTAACTACCTCACTTGTCCTAACCTCCTACATTATAGTTGACAAACCTATGAAACAGAACCTAAGTAGTGAACTATGACTCACATTCTTGTAAATACAAAAGAGAATGTCAATGATATAATGAAGCTAATAAAGCTGTACTAAAGAAACCTAATAAAGCTAACCTATGAAATTGGTAAAACATATGATTCAGATAGAGTGCAAATGCTGCAATATGTCATCATTATACTGTAACAGAACAACAGTAAACACCACATAGTAATGGTGACAAATGACAGCAGCAGCTAGTAAGTATTTTCTTTGAAACAGTATAGACTCGGAGATTGTCAGCCCTTTATTTTGAATGATAAAATCAGTGAATTTTTTAAATAAACACAACACATGTGTAACTGCATGCATCTTAAGTTAAGCAACAAACCAAACATTCTATTTCAAATCAACCAATTCAATTAGGTGAAAGTAAATATAATTAGTTTGTTTGAAACTCATTTACTAAAACAAATAAATAGCACAAAGAAAAAATATTTTTGTTAATTAGATCAAGGCTTCAAAAAAGAACATACAAAAATTGATTCAAAAATTTTCGTTCTATTCTCACACAAAATAAATGAAAATTAAGATTAAATACCTTAATTCTAAAGTTTATTGTAGATCACAAGTACCACCTATTGAGAGTTAGCTCAGAAGGACTGGGTTGAATTCCAAGTAAATCTTATTCTAATTAATCTCAAAAGCTCTAATTTTGAAAATCTCTCTTGGGAGGAGTCATGTGCCAGTTACCACTATAGATTCTGGGACTTAGAGTTTCCTTCCTTACCTTTGGTCAATCAGAAACAAAAAAAGATTGTAAGTCCTTGGTGAATTCCGTTTGCCAAGGGATTGAGATCCTAATACAGATGCCACGTTGAAATTTCGTTTGCCACATCACCAATCTCCGTTTAACGGAGAAGGGTTCTCCTTACGGTTGGGTAGATTTGTAGCGTTCTTAAATTTTTCGAGGGTATGATTGTCGTTAACAAATATTAGGATTTTTTTTATGTCAGCGTTTTACAAATTTGGGGCATAATTGGTAATTTACTCAATTTTTATATATTACTTTATTGTCAAGTAACAACATATCAAAATCAGCTCAAAATAAATAATAAATTATTAGATAATTCTAACGCACAAAATTCTCTAATAAACAATAAATAATTTAAACCTGCCAAAAAATAACTCAACACTTTTCTTTGATGCCTGCAAAATATATACCTGAAATAATATTATATCAATGTTAGTATACAGTTTTACAATCATCGACCGTATTTACTACGTGACTCACTCTTAAAAGTTATGTTACACACGTGTGCAGTCAGAACATAAATTACTGGACTTTATTTTATTTTTCTAATTTAATTATTATAATTATGCATTATTCATTAAAATGCTGATTATAATATAATTGTAATATTGTAATATAATTATAATAAAGGTATTTTGCTAAAATAAATTTAGAAGAGAAAATAGTTCTTTCATTTTGCATAATAAATGAGTAAGCTTAATTACATCATAAGCTTAATTACGTCATACCTATGGTCTAAAGGCACGGTTATAATAACCCATTAAAAAGTATTTAATTAGTTAATACAAATAATTAGTATAAGTAATTTAGTTCGATAAATTAAAAGAAATAAATGTGAAAAGAAGAGATAAAGAGAAAGTGAAATTATAAAAACGTGTAGCCATTAAAAAGCAATGAAAAAAAAGTTCTTTCTAGTTTTTTATTTATTAATTATTAATTTATTATAATTAATTTCACAACATTTATTATACGTTATTCTTCTTACAAATTAATACAATCAATTAATTGATATCAATTATCAATAATTAAAAATGTACGTCTCAATTTTTTGTTAAAGTAGAATAAAATAAAATACATATATAAAAATGCACATCTAATTTATTATATATATATATATATATATCAATAAAAACATTAACATATAAACCACATATACGAACAATGTATATATTAATTGTGAAATAGATCAGGAAACATCTCAAGAGCGTGCCACATCAGTTCCGTCATTAAGTGCAAAAATTTTATTTTTATATAATAAAATAGGGTAATGCTAGGTAGACCAAAAAACCAACCAGAACTTGCCTTATTTAGTATTAATTAATTATCGTAACAATTAATGAATGCTAAATAAGGCGAATTATGGGTGTTTTTGGCTAATTTTTTTTGTTACCAAACATTTTCGATAAAATAGAATAGAATAGATAGATAATAAAGATACTTTCTTAAATTAGCATATTTATACATTATTCATTAAATATTAATTGTAATATTGTAATATAGTTATAATAAAGATATTTTTTAAAATAAATTTATTTAGAGAAATATAAATCGGTTATTAATAACAGGTGCCATTATCATATAATTAAAATGATTAAAAATATTATCGATTGATAATTGATAAGTAGATTAATAATGTATTAAATATTAATTTTATATAACTGTATATAGTAAATATATTTTTCTAAATTAGTATAATTATGTATTATTAATTAAATGGTAGTTATAGCATACTTTTTATAAAGATATTTTTACAAAATAAACTTAGAAGAGAAAGTTGTGCATTCATTTTAGCGAAAAAATACATTCATGAGGAATCAACACCTCACTTCTATTAGTTGGGGGAAAATCCAATTTTAGTATATTGAGTATATTATTATTATTATTATTATTATTATTATTATTATTATTATTATTATTATTATTAAAATGATTAAAAGTATTTTTAATTGATAATTGATAAGTAGTTTAATAATGCATTAAATATTGATTTGATATAATTATAATGAAGATATGTTTCTAAATTAGTATAATTATGTATTATTCATTAAATATTAATTATAATAATAATATTTTTTATAAAATAATTTAGAATAGAGAAAGTGCATTAATTTTGGACGGAAAACGGAGTCACGAGAAATCGACACCTCATCTTTATTAGTTGGGGGAAAACCCAGTTTTAGTATATTAAGTAGATTTATAATAGATGGAAAATTTCATCTGCTATCCATGCAATGCGGCAAGGTATAGAATAAATGGAAAATTTCATGCATTTTGGAGGGAAAACGGACTCACGAGGAATCGACACGTCACCTGTATTAGTTGGGGGAAAACCCAATTTTAGTATATTAAGTAGTTAATAGTTAATATAAAAGTCATTAATTAGATTTGTGCAAGGTAAGTTTAATGAAATATTTTTAATATAATTAACTTTATGAAAACTCAATCTAGTAATTAATATTTACTCTTATGAAAACTTATTTAATAAAACAAGAATGAATACCTAAATTCAAACATAAAAAATTTTAGATTGGATATTTTGGTCTCAAATAAATTTTTATTCACTATAAGTTCTTAATTCTCATAGAATAAATTGGTCCCTCCTTCACTTTTAATCAAATTTTGAATATGCATATTGGACAAATAACTTTTTAATAAATTTTATTATAAGACAATTAAATTTTTTAAAATTATTACTATAGAATAAACTAGCGAAGTGTCCCGTGTGATGCGCGAGTATGCAAAATTTAATAAAAATCAGTTAATATTTAGCTATTGTTAGAATAAGGGATAAGTATTGTTTTGGTCCCTCACGTTGAGGGTCAACCCATCCCTAATGTATATTTTGATTTAAAATCATCCATAAAGTCGTATTTGAATTTAAAATCGTCATTTCTAATAAAATTTTTTAATTTATTCCTAAACTACCCCTATAATAAAAAAAATTATAAAATTAAAAAAAAAAAACCCGTTAGTGGGGGTCGGGGGAAGAAAAGGGTACGAAGGGGGAGGGGAGGGAAAGGGGGAAGGGGAAGGGGGGATGGGGGGTCGGCGGGGGGACGGCGCCGGCAGCGAAGAGAGGGAGGAGGGGAAGTGGAAGAAGCCGGAGAAGAAGAAGAAAGGGGAAGGTGGGAGGGGGAGAAGGCGGTAAAGGGGAAGGGGGAAAGGACGCGGGGTGGGGTGGGGGTGGGGGTGGGGGAAGGGGAGAGGGGGAGGAGGAGGGGGACGGCGGCGCGAAGGGGGAATGGACGTTGGGTGGGGGTGGGGTGGGGGAAGGGGAGAGGGGGAGGAGGAGGGGGAAGGGGAAAGGGGGGAGGGGGACGGCGGCGCGAAGGGGGAAGGGGGAATGGACGCTGGGTAGGGGTGGGGTGGGGGGAAGGGGAGAGGGGGAGAAGGAGGGGGAAGGGGAAAGGAGGGAGGGGGACGGCGAGCCACTGCCGTTGGAGTCTGCCTCGCTTCTGCCGCTTCACGCCTCGCCGCCTCCGAGTCGCCGCCTCACGTCGCCGCCTCCGCCTCGCTTCTGCCACCTCACGCCTCACCGCCTCCGCCTCTCCGCCTCACGTCGCCGCCTCTGCCTCGCTTCTGCCGCCTCCGCCTCACGCCTTGTTTCTGCTTTCTTGCTTTCTGTTTCTGTTTGGTGTTGTTTCTATTTTTGTTTGGTGTTGTTTCCTGTTTTCTTGGTGGTGGTGGTGGTGGTGATTGGTGGTGGTTGTGGTTGTGATTGTGGTTGTGGTATTGTTTACTGCTTTCTTGGTGGTGGTGGTTGGTGGTGGTTGTGTTTGTATTTGTGGTTGTGGTGGTGGTGGTGGTTGTGGTTGTGGTTGTTGGTGGTGGTGGTGGTGGTGGTTGTGGTGGTGGTTGTGGTGGTGGTTGTGGTGGTGGTTGTGGTTGTGGTTGTGGTAGTGGTGGTGGTGGTGTTGGTGGTGGTACTGGTGGAGGAGGTAATTGTGTTGGTAGTGGTGAGGGTATTTTTGTCCAAAAAAATTAAAAGGACGATTTTAATACGAAAAAAATGTTAAGTATGATTCTAAATCGGAAATTACGTTGGGGACGGTTTCGATTCTGACCCTCAACGTGAGGGACCAAAACAATACTTATTCCTTAGAATAACTAATTAAATATAAATTTTTTATTTTAAGTTAGATCATAAGAATAAAATTATCTAATTTACCTTTAATAAAATTGTAAAAACATATAAGTTAAGATTAAGATTAATGTTTAATTACAATAAATACATGATAGAAAAATTGTAAACTAAAGTAAATAAGTATCCAAAAATAATTCATACAAAAAAGTAACAAATTTATAGAAGAATATAAAGATCTAAAATTACATATTAAATAGATTTTAAAATTATACATGATCAACTAAATTTTTCTATAAACAATATTTATGATTGTACCTTCTGCCTTGAATAAATTATTCTAAACTAATACCCTTAATCTTGCATAAAGTTGTTCGCGTGTAAAAACATGCTTTGGCAAGTATAGTCCCATATGTTTGATCCTAAAACTTGTTAATAGTCATAGATAATAACACACACCAGAGAGAAAGAGCCTTTCCAATGATTAAGATAATCTAACATTGTAATGGCACGGTCACCAACCTCACATGCTACATAATGCCACAAAAGTCATGTAAAATTATAAATATAAACATTAATATAGCAGCAGTCAAAATAATAATGATAATAAGAGAAATACAATTATGGATGTTCAAAAGAGCATAGAATATTATATATCACATAAGCAAATTTTTTTAGAACTTCATAGCTCTACATCATTTAAGAAATATGAATAGCTATTTTTCTAAAAAACAGGATGCACAATATACACAATGCAAAATAGTTAATTTCTAAACTCTCATTATGTAGAATAATAGGTTCACATAAATGAAAGAGTCTAAGAAAGAACTATCTTAATTCTATAGGAACAGAGGCTTTCAAAAAAAATTGAAAAAATAGTTTAAATGCATATATTTGCCAAACCTAAAATTTTCAAAATAGAGAGACAAATTCAATATCTCAACAAAAATTAGCTGAAAAATATAGCATGTGTAGTTAGAGCGTGAATATACAATAATGAAAGCTAAAGCAGAAAAAAATAAATATTCACTCCAAACTATAAATATTCAAACTTTGCACCACCCAGACCCACCTCATCAAACTAAAACATAACCATTGAAAGAAGAATATCAAATACTAATGTTGCAAAGCAATTGATACATACCATTAATATAAAAGAAAACAAATTGGAGAATAGAGTGTACAAAATCCACTATCAGTTGTTAGAAATTCACAATTATGATTTCAACCATAAAATAAATCGATGAATGACTAAGTGGATAAAAAAACGTATGGGAGAGAGAGCTTAATTTTTCTGAATCCAAAATTATTAGGAATTGTGGTGCAAAATTCTCTGTAATAAACAAAGAACTCAATTAAACAATGGCAATCCGATATTTTAAAGTAAAATTATATCCCTCAAATGAAAAAAATTAAGTCATAATACATAGACAAATCAGTACCCCAACTCATTGAAAAGCAAATAAGCAGGAGAAGGCACATGACTTCAACAAAAATGAAAAAGAAAAAGGAGCACAGAACACTAAGTACAACGAAAAAAAAAAAAGAAGAAAAAGAGCATAGAACATCAAGTACAACGAAGTACTACATCTTCTTACCCACATAATTGCTCAAGGGCTCTCCTAGCAGATTTATCAGTCACATAAGCAAGTTTTTTGAGAACTTCATAGGCATAAATCATTTAAGAAATATAAATAGTTATTTTTCTAGAAAACAGGATGCACAATGCACACAATGCAAAATGGTTGATCTCTAAACTCTCATTATGTAGAATAATAGGTTCTCATAAATGAAAGAGTCTAAGAAAGAATTATCTTAATTCTATTAGGAGCAGAGGCTTTCGAAAGAAAAATTGTAAAAATGGTTTTAATCCATATATTTGCCAAACATATAAATTTTCAAGATAAAGAGACAAATTCACCATCTCAACAAACCATAAATATTCACTCCAAACCATAAATAGTCAAACTTTGTGCCAGCCAAATCCGCTTCATCGAACAAAAACATAACCACTGAAAGAAGAATATCAAATACTAATGTTGCGAAGCAATTGATACATACCATTAATCTAAAAAGGAAACAAACCAAAACGAACTCACCCACAAATAAAATAGTGGCCCCATTTGTGATTCTTCAAACCTTATTAATAAACTGAATGGTAATGGATAATCTGTTAATTTTATTAATAAGTTCAGCTATGTCCTGTTTCATGCATCTGCTCTCAAGTGAGAAAAAAGAAACTAAAGACTGTCAAATTCTGTGTTTTATTTGTTCTTCGTTCTTTTTTTTTTCCTCTTTAAAAAGTAGAACCTTGCTTATGTATGAATGAGATATCAAAAAATTTTCTGCATGCACACTAAAAAAGCAATTTTTCTGTTTTTCCCTTGATAATCTAGAATGATCCACGGTTCCTTCATGAGGACATTTAAAGTCTTGGCACCATGGTTACTAATCAAATCAGATATAAAATATTTAGACAGGGATAATTGAAATGAATAATTAATGACAACATAATAGAACATACACAAAGTTACACCACTAAGGAATCTTATGGAAACTTACTTGTTTATTCAAATTACTGTAGATATAGATTGAATGTTCATTCTCATCAACCCTTATGAATGGAGAAAGGAACTTATCAACATCATCATATTTACTATCAAGCGATGTGCTCGAAATACTTCACATCAGAATAGAACCCAATCTCATACTAAAACCTGAGAAAAAGATAACAAAAGAAAAATGGAGTTTCAAAAGGAGGAGTATTAATAATCTTAGTCCATAATGTATTGGAAAAATAAGATTCTAGAGAGGTTATATGAAATGAAAATTAAGATTTTAAAATATGCTTAAAAAAACATATTAAAAAATATAATAGTAATCTCACTCTCAAATTAAAACAATATAAAATCACTATTAGAAAAAATTAAAATAAAAAATAAACGCAATAACCCATCAATCAGATGGAAACTTTAAAAAGAAAGGAAAAAAACCGAAACAAATGGGATTGCAACAAAGAAAGCAATAGAGTAAGGGATGCACAAAAGTGTACATATTCAGTAGAATCGGAGATTGCAAGAAGTTAGAGTACCACAAATCTAAATGGGAGCTTGGAGATCCCATAATTTGGTTGTTGCAAGAAAAATGTCTTTGAAAATCAGGCAGAGCTGTCGAATCCTGGGCTCCAAGAGTTCCACCTTCTTTTTTGCCTGGAAAAAAAAAATAAAGAAGGAAGGCTAAAAGTCTTAGCATGAAAAGCATGGAGATACATATTTATCACATTGACCACCTTCTTTTAGAGAGGAATCAATAATGAGTGTTATTCATATAAGAATATCAATGAAAATAAGTGTTTATTATTTATTATAATTTTTTATAATTAGTCGTCACTTAATAATTAATAGTAAATTCTCAATATTTATGTATATGATAGCATAGCAAAACAGAACAACAGAACAACCATAAGTAATATCAGAAACAATAAACAATAAAAATCAATAGCGAGGTAGTTAAAGAACATATTTTTTAAACAAAAAAAAAGGGTAGGGGCATGAAGTTGAAAGAAAACACCATTAAATAATCAATAATAAAAAATTAAGAGCATGTGCTTACTATAGAAACATTCAAATTGAAATAAAACTGGAAAAGGTAAAAGAGAACAAAATAAAACAGATCAAATTCAAAAAATAAATAGATAAATGTCTGAATTATATCTATATTATAACAGCAGTCATTCACAAAACAAAAAGTTGAAGGTTCCATTGCTCTTTAGCAATTTGAAGAAAGAAACTGGTGGTTTATTCTTCGTAACTTAAAGTAAAGCTTCTTGATCATAGCTTGAACCCTGCTAAAATAACTAAATGACAAAAGAACAAACCAAAAAATTCCCAAAAAAGAACAAACCAACAAAAACCCCATAAGTAAATGACAACTATCAGTAGATTAATTGAAAAAACAAATTACCACTTATTCGTGATTCCTTCTAATAGTTTTCTTAGTGGAATTCTTCACACCCATGGATCTTGTCTTCATATTGCACTATCAAGAAGCCTTTGCAGCTTTGCTGTTTGATAACGTGCCCATTTTCATTTTTAGTAAATTCTGGTTGTTAGAAATCAGATCCCAAATAATTTTAGTAAAATCAACATATCAAAAAGGAACCATAAAAGAAACATTAAGTAAAAATATCTACCAAAATTCATAGAGAACCATGATCTCCACTATATTTGTTCTTGTACATAATGGGGTGAACCTGAAAAAAGAAAATAATGCACAATAAGAACATTTAAAAGAGAGAAACTGCAGAATCCAAACCCACGAATAATCTCTATTGCTAACACCATGACTCACATGACACTAAATGAGAAATCTCTTGTCTAGGTGATCCAATCAGTTCAAAGGATTCTAAATCCCCAAATCTTAGTGTACTGTCTGCTAACCTTGTAATACAATTTGTGATATTCAAAAGCTTAAGAATAAACATTGAGACTTTCAATCTTTTAGGCATCAAGTCACAATTAAGTTAACCAAAATTAGAGGAAAAAAATATATGTATAAATGGCAAGTCCACACAAATACATATTATGCTTAGTATGAAAAAGTTAATTTGTGAGTGATCCATACATTTGCACTTTCTACCTCGGTGATATATGTTTGGGGACTGCATTGAATAAAAAAATAAATTAGCTTCTTATTTAATTAGATCCTTATATAGAGAAGAGAAATTTGCCATATCTAATAAGATATTTAGATAGTACATGTACTAAGATTAACATTAGTAAAATAATTAAGAAGTGAATTGAAATTTACACCTTGAATTATGTACTTCTGCTGATAGTGATTTAGATACTGAAAGCACCCACCACTGTTAGTATAGAAAAAGCTTTTCTTAAAGAAAAAGAATGAACTAAAATAAGAAAACATACTAAGCTGAATTTAAGTCTTTAACTCTATTATTATTAATACTATATAAATTGATGTTCAATGCTTGGTTAACATATAAGTTGACTACATGTATAGGGTGCATCCCATATCTATCCTTAACTCTAAGAAAACATAAAATTTGAATACAAATCTATGTAAATATAGACTGCCATCTTTTAAAATAAATAAAAGAGATAAAAAACAAAGAGATCCTTCTTACATATTGTCATTGTTCACTCCCAAATACTGAACCAATTTCCGTATTTCTGCTGCATGATCTGCTGCTTCAATACCGGTTTTTATATCAGGCTCAAAAACTATCACAAGCAAAGGTGCCCTGCTCCACTTAGATCAACCATTCAACCTATCATGAAAACACCAGAAACTTCAACACTCTTTTATCATGGATACATGTGATTGAGCATATTATATGTGATCTAACAATGAAATAACTAAAGGTAGTTGAGGGATTGTCCAAATATAGATGTGTTAAAAAAATGTAACTCAGTACAACAGATGCACAACAAATAGAAACAACATATTAAGCACTAATGTTAGAAATAACTAAAGTTCCAAAAAGGAAGAAAAAAGGATTACCTGTAAGTAATTTTATCAGTGAGTAAAATCAAAACATTTACCAAACTCCATGATCAAAACTTAAAAAGAAGATACCGCAGCATGTTTCACAAACAGTAGCCGATTTGATTTGGTTGTCGAATACTGCAGCTCCCCAGTATTAGAGAGCGAGAGCAAGAGTGATGAGAAGAAAAAATTGGAAAACATGATTTGTGAGGATAGTGAAAATGAACATATACAAATGATTTTTTTTTCAATTTAAATTTTAAATTTTAAAACAATAAAATTTGTAGATTAAACAAATAATAATCATTTACATAATTTATCTAATTAATTAATTAAAAAAAATAACAACCATGCAAATCTACTCTGAACGCCGATTAGATCTCACGGTTCTGTTTTGGTCGTCGCTGCTGTGCTCTCGGCTTTTATAGTCTGTAGTGCTCTCTATGGCCACCACTCAGTACTTTCCAGCTATATGCTCTCTTTCGCCCCTTCCTCTTCCGTATCCATCACCACACATCGATGATTATCACGAACTCCACCGCATCAGTTGCGACCACCACGCCATACCATCGTCTACCACCATAGCAATCGGCACCTCATCCACCGCCGTAACCCTACCACCACCGCTGGCATTGCCTCCACTGCGACGACTCCCCTGAAGGTTGGAGCCATGAGGTACAATGACATCCTCTGCCTTGGTGAGTGCATGAACTTTATAACTTTCATCTCCAACTTAGATTAGGAACAGGAAGAAGAAACGAATGAAGGAAGGGAAAAAAAGAGGAGGAACTGACGATGAAGGAGAAGAATCGAAGAAGAAGAGGAGGAAGAGAGAAAAATGGAAACAGAGAATGGAGACGTAGATGATGGGAAATTGGGAATGAATCCCTTTTTTAATTGATTTTGAATTCGAAATTTGAAATTCAAGGGAGTGTGTATATGTAAAGTGATCCACTTCTTTTTTCTCTTATTTCTCATCTTCTTTCTCATTGCCTCCTTTCTTCCTCCATACCTCCCACCCCAACCACTGTCTCACTTTCTCTATCCCTCTCCACTGCCTCCATTCCTTTGTCCTTTTTTGCCGCCTCTTCTCCTCCTCTTCTTCCTCCTCTTCCTCTTCTCCATTGCTTCAACTCTTCTCTCCCTCCCTGGCTCCCTCATCTTTGAGCCTCCTTATGCTTAGATTCAACGCAGCCTCTACTTTGCATCTGTTTTTATCAAATCCACCGTCGCCGCCTCTGTCGTGCCTCCCTCTCCCTCTCTCAATCCGCCTTATAGATCTATCTTGGTCTCTCCGACTCTTCTAATTTCGTCTCCACTTCTCTTCTACAATTCCTCTGCCTCTCTTCCTCGTTGCCAGATCCATTTAATTTTCTGTTTTTTTTTTAATTTATATATTATATATTTATTTTTTATTTAAATGTTGATTGAAAATTGTATTTATATTTTAAATTAGATTGGATCTGAATTTTTAATTTATTTTGTGTTTGTTATTATTAATAGTTATAATTTGTATTGAAATGGTGGTAAAGAAGTGGTTATGGTGGTTTTAATAGTGGTAATTTGAACAGAAATAATGGTAAAGAGATGGTATTGATGGTTTGTGGCAGGGATAACATTGTCATTTTGTTAGAATGGTAAATTGTAAATAATGTTATGTCCTTAAGTACCAAATAAATTCTCAAATTCCATGTCTCATTGTGTCTGTGTCATTTTGTGTATTTGTGTTTGTGTCTTATTTATTTCCACCCACTAATCAAACAAAGCCAAGGATGATAAAAAAAAAAAAGTAGGTACAATGTTCAGAAGAGTAGTGGAATGAGGGTGGTTTGATCATGGAGTGTTATTGTAATAAAGATCATACATAAAAATTTGAAAAATTCTAGAGGATGCTACATAGAAATTCCACCACTGAATAAACCTTCTTTTAAAGGATTGTTATAGGATAGGATTAGTCTCCTTTTAAAATAATAAAGGAACCAATTTATTCCATGGTAATAATTTTCAAAGACTTCTAGAAGATAAAATTTATTGAGAACCAAAATATTTAATCTAAAATTTTTTAGGGATGAATTTGAATGTTTACTCATAAAACAAACTCCCACTAAATTTATGGGTAACCAAAATTCATCTTAGAAGAAGTTTAGAAAAATTTGACACTAATTATTTTCAGAGGATCCAGACATACTTTCAAATTTTTATGAGAAATTATTAAAGCTGCTTAGTATTAGTGGTGAATGGTCAAGTTAATAAATATATTACAAGTCTCATTTTTTTAAAGATAAAATTTCGAGAGTATTTATAGATACGAGACATTCTTTATTTCTTTAAATAACTTTTTACAGTTGAGTTACATCATTCAATGATAATATATTATCAAGCAAATGTTTTTGTTGAGGATAGCTTTAGAATTTAGAAACATATTAAAAAATACACCCAGATTATTTATTCTTCCATCTTAATTAGGACAAGTAGAGCATTCAAATGTTGCAACTATTGTGTAAAGTTTCATGGAATACAATATACATTCCGATACGGGAATGGATACGCGGTACGCAGTATGTTATTAGTAAATAAAATATTTTATATAAAAAATATATATATGATGTTCCGATAGGCAGATAAATTGATACGCAATACGTGTAAATTGGTACGCGCTGCTTTATGGGTGAATTCATAAGAGTATGCTCTTGTGTTCTTTTTTCCTTTGTTTGGCCGGGCAGGGCAATTTTTTTACAATCTAAGACTAATATTCCAATCTTCAAGTATCATTATTAAAAATATAACAACTGGAGTTGACTAACATACACTGCCCCTCCCATGTCATAATCACAATCACCATCAAAACTAGGAAAGGTGTATCCTAATTATATTTACATATTCAATTCATTGTAATGCTGATGGAGGGAGAATTATTCCCTTTGCTTAGAAGGTTAATTGCTGCAATCTTCTAAGTCAAGCATAAACATTACTATAATACAAAAACTGCTACTATGATCTGTTGCATGCAACATACCTTCTTCTAGAAGCAACATCACTCTTTTAGTGATAATCTTGATGAAGAACCTCAATAGAAGCAAGTAACCTACAAGATTCCATATGTTGATTAGTTAAACAAGCCCAATTGTTATCATAAATGATGAAAATTCCATTAACAAGAGTGATCAGAAAAAAGAAAAATACCATTTTCTCTTTTCCTTCTCCATATATTTTAGTGATGTTATGCAGAAGCTACATTGTGAGATATTTGCTCAATTCCAGCACACAAAAAAATCATGCTTAAGGGGTTGAGCTACAGGGGACGGGGGACGAAGAGCGAAAGATCAAGGAGAGGATGTAGCTAACTAGTTATTGTCTTTGGAATGCTGGCAAGATATCCAAGTTAGGAATAAGAATTCCTCGCCGCTCTGCAGCTTTCAACTTCGCAATCTTCTCGCACGTGATAGATATCTGATCAGGTATATTTTCTAGATGCCCTGTGGGACTATGAGGGCCTAGAGTTTTATCCTGCAAACATAAGAAAAACTTAGTTGCGAACTGAATGATTTTGGCAAATATAAAGCAGCAGGAGAGTTATATTATGTACCATGATTGTTGTTCCATTGTACAATTGAGTGGAAGGTGTAACATCCATCGGTTGAGAGTTCTTCAAAAATCGATGTTCGAGTAACATTGCAGCAGTAGGTCGCTCTGCCGGATTTCTTCTAAAGCAGCACCTCAAGAAATCTTTGCCTTCGGATGACAATGTTTCCGGTATAGGCGGGGTATCTTTCATAACCTTAAACATTGCTGCAGCCTGCATAATTGTATCAAATTAAAATTGAAAGGAAGTTATGGACTTGTACACAAACATCGTCTTAAAAACTTATCATGTACTATTATTTGCTTATAATTTAGACAGAGCTTAATAAATTGAAAAGAGATGACAGAAAATTTAGCTATGCTTACTCCTTCGAACTCGCTCCATGGAGGCTTCCCATTGAACATTTCAATGATTGTACAACCGAGGCTCCAAATATCAGTAGCATAAGCTAGATCCGAGTTGTTATCCTTATGCATAACAACAGTCTGCATAAGCTGTAACAGAATTGATTGGATTGTCAATGAATTACAGAGGAATGGATTAAGGTATCAGAGAGGAACGTAGAATAAGAATAAGATACCTCTGGAGCCATCCAATATGGACTTCCCTTCAAAGAGAGATTACCTTCATATCCATTAAGCTGTGTAACATCGAGGTTCAAAATTATTTTCATCAAATATAAAGATTAACGGTTAAATCATGGAAGTGCAACTAAAAAAAAAAAAAGAAAAAGGAAATTAAAAATTTTCTAAGTAGTCCAGAGATTCAAACTGATCAATAGGTTACCCTTAAGGAAGGATCTCATTTCAACTACATATAATAAACATCAGATCATGAATAAACATAATTTAAGAAAGGAAAACTAGCAGATTAAGGACCTTATTATTAAAATCTTCTACTGAGAGACAACTTAGTCTACTTTAAGAGATCAGGACATTAGAAATCTCAACCAATAGATAGTTTTTTAAAAGCAATAAGTTTGAGCCTTTTAACTTAAATCCTGTGTGTTCTAATGCCTAAGTTTCAAAACCAATTAGTTTAAGGAACCTTGCAGACATGACACAAGACAAAGTAATTATTGCTAGGAGGATACTTGGAACTCACATGCTTTGCCATTCCAAAATCAGCAAGTTTGACAACTCCTGCCGAATCGACAAGCAAATTAGCCCCTTTAATGTCCCTATTCATAATCCAAAATGAACAAAACAATTATGTTACAGGAAACAGTTTTCCAGAAAAAAAGTAATTGAATACTTGTGTATCTATGTACATAGGTTTCAAGCTGCAGCTAGTATGAGCATACCGAGCATGGGTCCGTACCTATGAATTGTTTTCTTGCTATGCAAGTATGCCAACCCCGAAAGAATATGGCGAGTAAAATTCCTAACGACCGATTCTGTTATGGCGCCACAATGGTCGCGGACATATTTATTAATTGAACCAGGATGTACATATTCCAGATAAATATTGAATTTGTCTTCAACCTATGAAAAATAACATAATGATGTTATAAGGTTGAGGTTGTAATAGAAATAAATTATCAATGTTGGGTACCTAAGGTTCAAGTAGAAGATCACTTACTACTTCACTACCATAGTACTGCACAATATTTGAATGTTTCAGTTGGCTAAGAACTTTAATTTCCTGAAAAATAGGTAAAGGTTAGTAATAAGGATAAAGAATGCACCACCTTCCATTGTTTCATAATTTATTAGCACAAGATTTTATTTCCAATTCATTAAAAAGATCAGGTAATGAGAACCACATTAATGTAATTGGACAGTATCTATGAAATTTAAGAGTTATCATGAAAAAATATATGGCATCAGACAAAGAAAATAGGTAAATTAAGTAAATAATTGACCAGTTAACTTAAACTAGGCCTCTTATCTTCCTAGGAACTAGAATTATTTTTTATGATCAAGTATTACAACTAAAAGAGTTGCATTGTTCACCATACTTTTCATGATTAAACATTTTGATCATCATAATCACAAATCCACCATATCCCATTGTTTATGTATGTATGCTAAGAGAACTCAAAGTAATGAATAACCAACCTGCTCTAACTGCTTTATAGACTCTATGGAAGTTGGATCCTCGTGACATAATTCTACTTCTTTCACAGCACACAATGCTCCAGTTTCTCTATCAAGAAGAGAAAATTATTTCAAATCCTTTGAAGAGACTGAAGAGAAGAGCATCAAGTACATAAAAACTTTAACAAATTTGGATACGGTCAGGACCTAATTAGAAAATTCAAACAGTATAGGAACCTAACTGAATGATTTTAAACTATAATTATACTAGGTATACACTAAAATCAGCCACTATGTATAATATATCTTGAAATACAAAATACGCATTAAAAATGAGCTAAACTACACAGATAAATAATATATCTTGAAATACAAAATACGCATTAAAAATGAGCTAAACTACACAGATAAATAATGGCTATTTTAGCGTACAAATAACATTTTTGTTTAAACTATAGAGATTTAATTACAAATTTGGTAAAACTATAAGAATTCAATGTAACTAAATTTATATACATACCTATTAGTGCCAACATAAACACTTCCAAACGTGCCACGACCAATAAGTTTCCCTTTCTTCCATTGGCTTTTCATTGGCAAAGATTCTGATCTCCCCGGGGCGTGGGAGTAGGTAGTTGCAGCGGTTAGGGTAGGTGAGTTGGGCATGGGAGGCAGGGGTAAACGGTGGACACTGACAGAATTACCTTCAGCCCGGCGCGCTGATGCAGTCTCATTCATCATGCCGCCGTGCAAGGGTGATGGAGGTCCACTTGAGCTCTTAACATGGAGTAGCTGAGGTCTTCCCTTTGGCGAGGTTTCGGTGCCAGACGCCGATAAATCAAAGATTGGATGAATGGATGATTCTGAATTAGTTATCTCCGGTGCAGACCAGAATTGGTTTCCTTTTGGAGCCACATAATGATATGGCACGAAATCATCTGTGCTACACGGACTGATCTTGGGACTTGCAAAGGGACTACTCGAACCACTCCTGCCGGAGTGGCTTAAGCAATAGTTTTCTTGAGATCTCGGTGACAAGCGATTTTCTACCTGATCAGCCTTCCGCCTTGTGTCTCGGTTGCTAGCAAAAACACTGCAACAATATTCGGGGAAAAAAAAAAAAAGAATTCTTACGATATCCATTTCGCAGGGCATATTGATATTGCTAGTATAAAGAAACAAAAACATAAGGAATAATTCTAACAGCTTCAGAAAAATTAAACATTGACACTGGTCCATGCAATAATCCTAACAGAAGTTTTAGTCCATTTTGGCAATCAATCAGAATACAGAATCATATATACATTCCGTGATTCTATTTTGTAAAGAGACAAAACCTTTCAATAATTGCACACAAATTAGGTTTTCAAGTGGCATTACGTTATTCAATAAACAATACCTCCTCATCTTGAAGCCCGTGAAGGATGAACCGTTGACAGCTGCCGCAGCATCAGTTTGATCGCGATCCTCCGCGGATCGATAGCCATTGGAGCTAGCGCCGCTGGAGGTTCTTACAGGTGACGGTTGGCGACATTCTGCATCACGCTGCGGCAAAGGCAACGGGAGAGGCATGGCGGAGGAAGAGGAGGAAGACGCTGACGCAGAGGAGGAGGTGGATGTGGTGCGAATGCCGGAAGGAGAGGTTGTCGTAATCGCCACGGCAGCCTCCTCTTCCACGTCAACATGCTTCTTGTAACTGTTAGCGGACTTTCCATCGTTGTTGAGACGCTTCTTGTTCCCGTTGCGGAACCGCCATGCTTTCTTGTGGTTTTCAACGACGGAAGAAGAAGAAGAGGAGGAGGAAGAAGAAGAAGAAGCGTAATAGTTGTTTTTGTCTTTGTCTTTGGTAAACGTAAGGTGTATCCACCGCATGGTTATTTCTCGAACAATGAAGATAAGATCAAGAGTTCTAATTCCCCTGTTGTTTTATTCAAAATTTTATTTGAAGAAATGGAATGATGATAACGATTCATGGAGCAAAATGCAAGGGAGAAGGAATGTTAATCTTTCGTGTATTAATTAACATGGTGGTTATTCTAGCGTCCTAACAAAACCTTTGTCCCTTCATTAAAGATTTTGGCAGTTTCTTTTTCGTTAGGGCGGTGATCTTATTAGTGGATATGGTTCTAGATTTCTGGCTTTCGAGAGAGATAGAGAAACAGAGAAGAAAACTACCCTCTAAGTCGAGCTCTCTCTCTCTTTCTCTCGATTTCTCTCGCTTTGTTTTTATTTTGTTGTAACAAAACTATTATGTCGGCGTGAAATAAGGGGTTGTGCTATTTTGGACGCGGTAGGCGGTAGGCGGTAGGCGGTAGGCGGTAGCTATAGGCCTATAGCTATGTGCTTTAGTTCCCGCCAGATAATGCACACAAACAACTCACCCCATACCCAATTAATTTACTCACACTCGCCTTTTACAGTTTCGTGTTTTTATTACCGAGTTCAAGTTGCATATTGTTTCATCCTATCAAGCAACGACACTTCTTTAATTTGTGTGTTATTGTGTTAGATATATTTTACATATATTGTATTTTTTTATTTAATTATGTCTTAATAAAAAATAAAAATAAAATTCAAATATATATATATATATATTTTTTTTTTTGTGACTAAAATTTAAATATATTTAGATATATTTAAATATTATTATATATTAGTATGTTTAATTTTATTCTTAATATGTATTATTAAAATAAATTTAAATTAATATATATTATTAATTATTAAAATAAAATATATTTTAAATAATTTATATAATTAAAAAATATTAAAAATAATTAAAAATTAATTTATATTTTAATATTAATAAAATATTAAAATATTATTATAATTTATTTAAAAAATATTTTATATTTCATGTTGTATTGTGTCCTGTATTAGTATCCACACATCTTTAGTTTCATCACTTCCATGGATTAGGCTACTCTTTTTACCGTCTTGTCCTTTGGTTATCTAAATGAGGTTTTAGCCTTTTAGGTATTTGAATATTAAACTATTTTTCTTTATACGGATGAGATTTTTACTTTAATTAAATATTTTATTAATTTTAATATAACAAGATGCTCAAATGCTTTGAAATTACTAGAGAATTATTTTCAAAGTCGTATATGTAAATTAGATTAAATTGATACATGGGAAAGATTGAGGAATCCATCCTTTCAATTTTTTTAATAATTAAAAAAATAAAATATGATTTATCATCATTAATTTTATAAGTACGGCCGAAAATAAATATGAGAGAGAGAACAATAAAAGATTAAAGATTACATTTTATACCTTTAATTTTTTTTTAACAATTAAAAAGATCCATTTCCATCCGACACTACAAAGTCACAACCTCAAAATGACTTTTTAAATTATCAATCTATTTAAGAAATGGGAAAAGTTACTTTCTTATACCTCAAAAATAAAAGAACACATGAAATTGGATTTCATAAATGGTGCTGCGAATAATAGTATTGCATAAAAAATAGATAGTTTTGGCTCAATATACTTTTTGAGAGGATAATGGTTAAATTCGTCCTTTAAAGATTTTAAATTAATCGAGTTAGTTCTTCTGTCATTTTTTTTTTGTTGACGACACCAAAATTTATTAATGTGGAACCTTAAGTGATACTACAACACATATTTTAATTGACTATTAATATGATAAGTTTATGAAATTAAATCAAATCAAAACCTAATTGAAGGAAGAACTTGAGGCATTGGAATCCCTCAATTTGGAGTTAATTTGATCTAATTTCATAAACTTATTACGATAGTCGCCAATTAAGACTACTAAATATGTGTTGTAGTGTCATTTAACCTATCACATCAACAAATTTTGATGTCATTAGCAATGAAAGTGACGAAAGGACTAAAATAACTAACTTAAAATCTTTAAAGAAAGAATTTGATTAAAAAAATATTTTAAAAACTAATTTGAAGAAGAAGTGATCTTTCGAATATTAATTTAATCATTCACTCTCTCAATAAGCCAGCAATTTAAAATATTTTTCTCTCCGCTATATACATTATAGGACGAAACTGCCTTAAATGGAAAAGGCATCTAAACCAAAAATACAAGCATCCTTTCCATTTAGAGTATAGAATGATGTAACATTGAAAGAGGAACGAAATCCCAATGGACAAATGACTCTACCACAATATATGAGTCAAACTGTCAAAGGAACCCCAAAAGAACTAACAAAGTACTGCTCGAAAAATATCAAAGTGTTCATTGTTCTAGTTCTCATATATATATATATATATATTTCACTTTGTAAAAACTCTTCTCATCTTAGAAAAATATTTCTTAATTGTTTGTAATCAGGTTTCATACCTCACATATCATATACCATTGCTAGAAACACGTTGCTTTGCTGCGGAGATTTGGAGGTTGTTTTCGAAATCGCTGCTAAATGGAAGGATACCGGTGGTTATGGGAGTGGTTTTAGATTGTGTTCTTGATTTGCTAGGAGTTCCTCTTGTGGTTACGTAATTTGGTAACACAGCATTTTTGTACATGCATATATGACTAAATTTTCTCAAATTTGAAAATGCACCATCCGATCATATACTAGTCAATGAAACTCTAAAATGTAACATTCCTAGCACAAACTAAAAGGTTTTATGTTCAAATCCTATAAATAGTAAAATAAAAGTGTTGTAATAATAATAAAACTTAGAAGTATTTTTAAAATTTTTAACAAACTTCAAAGACAAAAATATATAATTTAATCTAATACTAAAGAGTATTTTAGGGGAAAAAAAATGTATACACCAAACTTGTCTTCAATTCCCACTATACGTAAAAATATATATATATATTTGATACTGATTGAATAACTTTTTAATTTCAGAAACTAAATTGTAATTTTAGTCTAAGATGTTAGAAAGAAATAACTTTCAGGACCAAAATGAAGATTTAATCTTGTTCCTCAGTACTCCCAACATCATTAAAGAAAGATAGGGAAGAGAAATTGGGTCAATCTAAGATGGTCCTGTGTAAACAGACGTTTGGAGACTTGCATGGCAATTCATCTTCAAGAACTTACATCTAAGTCGTAAATTCGATAAGAAAATTGCATGGAAATCAAAATTCAAAAGCCGCCTATACTAATATAAAACAGTTGTAACATGCAGGTGCTTGCACTCATCGCTGCTACAGCATACCCACCAAACTACACCTCTTTATTTGGAAATTGAATCTGTCCCTTGGCATTTCTCCTGTTGAATAATATAACATATAAGGACTCTGAGATCATTGATCCTCCTTCGCTTGGTGTCCCAAACTTGTTGGAACTACTTTACATATGGGCATGTTTTCATTCTTGCTCAGAAGCTTCAAGGATGGATGAACCTCAATATCGCGGATGAATATCTTATCTTCAATATCAAGATTACTCACGTCCACCTCAATTTTTGAAGGAATATGCTCTGATGGACAGAGATATTTTACGCTAGTTCTGATCTTATTTAACATCCCCCCTGTAAAGGCATTCAAAGTTAATATCATGCTAGCACTATAACACATTGAAGCCAACTTAGCTATTTAAAAAAAGACCAGATATTTTAAATGGCACGCTAAATCGTCTTTTAGACTATAGGGAATTGATTAAAAATTGAGTAAAGTATCGTTTTTATCCCCAACGTTTGGAGTGAGTCTCAAAGTTATCCCTAACGTTTGAATCGTCCTATTTATGTCCCTAACGTTTCAAAATTGACTCAATGTTGTCCGTTAAGAATCTGTTAACGGAATTGATGGCGGGACAAAATTGAGACGATTTTGAAACGTTAGGGACTTAAATAGGACGAAAACGTTGGAAACAAAAACGATACATAGAAATAAATTTTAATTTTATCCTTTACTAATATCGATCTTTTACGGTACATAATTATTCGATTATTTTTTAATCACATTTAAGTAAATTACACTTAATCACATTACTTTTATTCTAAATAAATTTATCTTTTTTTATAATTTTACTCTCAAAGATTTTTATTCATCATGAAATGTTTATAAAATGACTAGAATCACATTACTGTATTGTATATGTATCATTTTTTTTCCCAACAAGTTTATGTACTAGTCATTTTACAAACATTTTATGATGAGTAAAAATTTTTAAGAATAAAATTATAAAAAATGAATTTATTTAGAATAAAATTAATGTGATTAAGTGTAATTTACTTAGATGTTATTAAAAAATAATTGAATAACTATGTACCGTAAAAAATTGATATTATTGAAGGATAAAATTAAAATTTATTTCTATGTATTGTTTTTGTCCCCAACGTGTTCGTCCTATTTAAGTCCCTAACGTTTCAAAATCGTCTCAATTTTGTCCCGCCGTCAATTCCGTTAACAGATTCCTAACGGCAAAACAACATTGAGTCAATTTTGAAACGTTAGGGACTTAAATAGGACGATTCAAACGTTAGGGACAACTTTGAGACTTACCCAAACATTAAGGACAAAAACGATACTTTACTCATTAGAAATTTTTAAACACAGCTCTATGTAATAAATGGCCATTGTGAAAAAGAATATTACAAGCTAATAAAACACACAGTGTGCTAATAATGAATGAAAGAATGAATTGCTATAAAGAGTGATATTGAAATAAAAGTTTGATTGGTACTGGAAGATATTAGAATCAATTAAAGAAAGGCAACAAGATAACCCCACGTAGAAGGCATCTAAATCTAGAATTTCCATGTTGCCCATATTTTCACAAGGTAACATGCAAACAGTCCATTGAAGGGCTTAACTCAGGGTGTTAACATGCAAAACATCTAAGGGTGCCTTTGGACATGATTCTTTCTTTTAGCATAACATAATTTTCTTGGGGCTAAACAATCACTTTTCAGTTTTCACATATTGTATAATTTGTATATTTAAAAATAATCCAAATTTCAAACAGATATATTTTCAGAACTTTTGTAGAAACTGATTATAGTATCTTCTCAAAATAGAGCAAGAAAATGGAAGAAAGTATTAATTCAAAGAAAATGTCAAGAACACATTAGTCTTAGACTCTTAGTTCAATTGCCTCCTTTTTGAGTGTGTTCTTTTCGTTATCCAAACAACCATACATACTCGCGCTCTTCTTCCTCAGAGAACTGCTTAGACAAATTCTTACAAAGTCTCATTTGGGTAGAAAAATTCCCAATTAATTTGGAGATCCTTTATTCTCCTAGACTCCTAGTTCGTTTGGTTCCTATCTACTCAACAAATGCCTTCTACCAATCTACTACCTTCTTTCATGCCTTTTTGACTACTAGTACCAAGGCCGAATAAGAGGCATGATCCCCAACAGAAACGCAATCAACTTGCAGTCTATCCTATAGAGGTCTTACATAGCAATTTATTTGCTAAATGCTAATTCAATGATTACAAACCTTTGAAATAAAAAGAGTTAACAATTGCTCTTGTTCACACTGAGAGATTGCTGAAGTTCCATATTTTGCAATTTCACATAAAACTTTCCAAACAGCTTAAAAATGGGGAATAGATTATAGAGAACAAGGTCCATATAATTAAAATGAAGGGAAAATAAAAGAACGGAAGGCGTGCAATTAAATTTATGATATCCTCAATATCTTCGACACTAAAGTTATGCCAAAATCATTTGAAAAATGGATAACAAAGAACAATCTATGTCTAAATTGTTGGAAGTTCTTATATCTTTAATTCATGTTTAACATATGCAAATTTTAATAGCAAAGTATTTTTCCAAGAAATTTGACATTTGCCAATCTCATAAAAAAAATTACAATCGATAAATATTTAAAACCTACAGCGTCCCTCAGCCAAGAAAAATACTTTGGAAGTGTTGGCAGAGGACTGAAGGGTGAGGAGTGGCATGAGCAGTTCAACAAGATCATGTTTGGAAGAGGTTTATTAGGAGGAAGGGGCAAGGAAAGCAAAGGACACTGAAGCCGCTCCTTGCCATTGCGCACATTGTATTTTGTGACCCCCCAAATGGGGTGTGTGAATAAGGTCTGTTGCTTCATCCCTTTCCTTCCCCAGCTTTTCCTTCCATCTTCTACCAAACACCCGGAGATAGGCACCACATCACCATGAATAGTGTGATGTCATCATCAATATCAACAGAATTTGGCTCTGGCACTGCAGATTTTCTCGGCCTAGTTTTATGCGTTTATTTTTTTTTTTTCAAAGTTAGGAATGAGGCTCGAACCCACCACCTCTAAGTGAGTATGGAGAAACTATGTCATTTGAGCGTTTTATGCGTTTATTGTTATTGTTTATTCATGATACTTGCACTAAAGACCTTGATCTAAAACTATATATATATAATGCATCAAAACCACTTTAAGCAAGCAACTAAGTAGTGTTGATGATATTCATATTTCATTCCCTACTAACCCAAATATTGTCAAATGACGCCTAAATTGTCACAGTGACTGAAATTTCCACACCAATAAACTGTAGATGAAAGCCAAAAAGAAGTACCTTTCTGAACACCAAGACAAACATCTTCGCCTTTGAACACAACAGGAACATCAACCTTCAAATTCATCCCATCTTCAGCCCAAACAAACACCAGATTCAGAACCTTCCCACTCTCCTCGTCCCTGTGAATCTACAGGCCACATAAATATTAAAAAATAAATAAATCGCATTCCATTTTTGTGTTGAAAAAATAAAAAAGAGCAAACCACTATTTTGGCACCAAAAAAATATAATTCCAACAAAATAACACCTAAATGAAATATCACAAAAGTCTGAAAATAAAATGAAAAAAAAAAAAAATCATTTTTGAAAATATATATCGAAGTATAAAACCTTGATGGGAAGAACAGTTCCGGATTCAAGCAAATGGGAGGATCCTGAGCCAGCACGGATCTGCAGAGGAAAACGTGTGGAGCAAAAGGAAAAGGCGTCAGGGGATTTGAGTATGGTCTTAATCTGCTTCCTCTCAACGGTGACCAAATGCTTCTTCGAAGAAAATGAAGGCCGAGTTGTAGGATCCTTTTCTAGAAGGGTCTGGAAGAAAACCACGGCAGGGATTCGACCTTGCGTTCTTTCCCTTGCAGAGACTCTGCTGCCGGTGAACTCTCTCGGGATCGCTTGGATCGTGTGATAACAAGAACTCCGGAATGATGATGGTCCCCGACGGGTAGCCGCCGCCACCGTTCTGAGGTGACCGGCGGCGGAGCGCCACCGCTGCGCCATGAGCGTCTTTTTATCAGTGTTCCTGCTGCAATGCGGAAATGGGGTTTGGGGAGAGAGAGAGAGAGAGAGAGAGAGAGAGAGAGAGAGGGTTTTGAGAATTAAGGGGTTAAGCCGTTAAGGTTCCGAGGCTAGGTGCTTGGGTTTTTTGTTTTTTCTCACCTCTGGGTTTGGTAACCATTGTCTCCGGAACCTACTAAATGAGATGTTATGGGCCTAGCGTAGATCATTTGGCCCAATACCTTGCGACAAATTTTCTTAACTCTAACAAATGAGGTCTCATCGACCAAAAAAAAAAAACAAATGAGGTCTGCAAGTGAGGCTTTAGTTGAGTGGCTTAATATGTTACATCTGAGTTTAAATTTTGGTGGTGTTCAACTAATAGGTAGAACCTTTAAATTTAAATGTGTGTGTGAGTGTGTGATGCCTAGAATTAAAAACGGTTCAATCCATTCGACCAAAAAATCAAAAAACAAAATAAGTACGTTTTGCTGAAAAGTGTACCGGATTCGAATCCAAGCTATCACTAAGAGAAAGGTGTATGCATTATAGTGTAATATAAAAAAAAAAAAAAAAAACAAAGTGATGGAAAATTTTGGACTGTATTATTATCTCTTGAAAAAATATTATAAGTCTAATAAAATACTCCCTGATTAAGAAAAATTAGGTAAAAATAGTAGAAGGTAATGAAAAATCTATTGAAAAAAAAATTATAAAATGAAATTAAAGCAAGATCACATTGAATTATCGCATTTGCAGTTTGCGGATGACACTATACTGTTTTGCCCTCCAGAGGAAGAGACAATTCGGAATTACAAGCGTCTTCTTCGATGTTTTGAACTGATGTCTGGGTTGAGCATTAATTTTGAGAAGTCTAGTTTCATTCCGGTTAATTGTGATCAGCGCTGGGCGCAACAGATGTGCCGCCTGTTGGGATGTAAGGAGGCCTCCCTTCCTGTTCGGTACCTTGGCATTTCCTTGGGAGCGAATCCGAGGCTAGTGAAGACATGGAAGCCAGTGATTGATAAGGTTGAGGAAAAACTAAGTCTGTGGAAAGCAAAGACTCTCAATAAAGCGGGTAAGTTGGTTCTCATTAAGTCCGTTCTGAACAGCTTGCCTATATACTATCTAAGCTTATACCAGTTGCCTAAGGCTGTAGCCGAGAAATTGATAGCCTTACAAAGACGGTTCTTGTGGAGTAAAGAAGATGGGAGGTCCGGTATGCCACTTGTGCGATGGGAGGTAGTGATGGCGCCGAAAAAGGCGGGTGGGTTGGGAGTGGGAGATGCAGTGCTTCGGAACACGGCCCTTTTGTTTAAATGGTGGTGGCGATTTTCGAAAGAGGACTGCCCCTTATGGAAGAAAGTAGTGTGTTCCTGTAATAGCATGAGTCCGGCTGAGATGCTGTGTGGGCAGCCTGTGCCTCAAAGAGGGGGGCCTTGGAAGGATATATGTCAGCTTCGAATAAGGGATCCACAGCTAAGAGAGAAGATGATCCGAGGGCTGTCAATGGACGTAGGGAATGGTAGAACTACCCGATTTTGGGAAGATGTCTGGTTACCTGGTGGGGCCTTAAAGGAGAAATTCCCAAGACTGTTTTCGGTCTCAAACCTTAAGGGATATGTAATTGGGGACTGTGGATTTTGGGATGGAGTAGAATGGATTTGGAGCTTCCAGTGGCGGCGACAACTGTTTCAATGGGAACTGGAGCTTTTGAACCAGCTACATGAGATCTTAATGACAGTGAAGCTAACGACGGAAAGGGAGGATAGGGTCATCTGGAAGTTTGATAGAACTGGTATTTTCTCAACTAAATCCTTTGTCAAGGTGGTGCAAGAAGAGGTTCTCCCGGAGGAAATAACAAGTTATAGCTTCACTAGTGCTGTTTGGAGTGGAGTTGTCCCGCACAGGGTCGAACTATTTACTTGGTTTGTGTTGATTGAAAGGGTGAATACTAAAGAACGATTGTCCAGGCTAGGTGTTATTGATCAGCGTGATAATATTTGTGCTTTATGTAAAAAGGCGGTTGAGACTGCGTTTCATCTGTTTGTTGGTTGCGAGATCACTTGGCAAGTGTGGAATGCGTGGCTGTTTGCCCTTGGAAGGTCATGGACTGTACCAGGTACACTGAAACAACACTTTGAGGGTTGGTTGCATGCGGCACGAAGTAAGGTTGAGAGGAAAAGGTGGCTGGTTGGCTTCTTTGCTGTCATTTGGGCAGTGTGGCTAGAGAGGAATGATCGAGTTTTCAATAATCATGGCTCGGGCGTCGTGGAAATAATAAATAAGTCCTTCATGCTCTCGGACGAGTGGCTAGGTGGTGCTCCCTTTGGTTGTTGATGGCAACGCCGGAATGACGAAGGGTTGATTCTACTATTCGAGTTGTTAGTAATGTTTGTCACTTGTTTTTACTTATGTTCTAGACTCTAATTGCTCCACTTTGCTGTGTTGAGCGCATGTTAATTCAAAAAAACTTTATGAGAAAGAAAATACAAATAAATCACTCCAAAAAAAAAAAAAAACAGTTAAAACATCATTTTTAATTGTTGGTATGAAAGTTTATTTTGACCAAACATGAGTAAGGTCAAAATAGCTCTAGAATATTAAAGCACATGGTATCGAGTCTTGATGGTTCATCTTAACATCATACCAAGAAGCACAAGCTCATATCAAGATTAAAAGAAAGGAAGGAAAATCTCGAATTTGAATGTAGAAGATTAATGTCGAAAGAGGAAGGTAGTTGTAGTAAGATCCAAAGGTTCCATAACAAGAGTCGAACAAGGACTTTAGAGGTCTAGAAGAGGTTAAAGGAATCAAGAACTCAGAGAAGAGGAATCGAAAACATATTGAAGCAATCTTGGCCAAAATTGATGAAGTGGATAGTTCATTGGGGGTAGTTGAAGACGACAGAGGCTACAATTAAAAAAAATATATGCTTAGTTTTCTAGTCTAGATGTAACTGCCTAATGTGGAGAAAAAATTTGGTATTTAAAGAAGTAATCACTTTTCAGACCATGGGTAGAATTTTTTGATTCCCAAAAAGATTTAATGGTAGGTGAAATTGCTTGATGATCAAAAAGAGCCTACACATAGGTAAATAAGCTTAATCTCCAAGAAATGTAAATCTAAACACAAAAGTATTTCTATAAATAGATTATCAAAATACTAGAAAATGGGACTACTTGTAACGACCCAACTTTCATCATGTCATCATAAATGTTAATTGTCAGGTGTTAGCATCCAGTCATTCTATGGTTATGAACATATGACACCCTAAGCCCAAGATCATTCAGAAAGCCCTTAGTCTACTACTAGACTAACAAAAAATAGTAAAATCATATTCCTCAAGAAAAATGCTAATAAACAATAAGAAAAACACTCTAGTCTTGAAGGCTTTACATGTTATCAGGTGTCTTCCAAAACGCTAAACGTATTTCGTGGTCTAGGTTGTAGCAAAAAACAGTCTTAGTATTCAGCGAACGTTACCGTTGGTTCCATCTATAGAAATAGTGAAGGAAAGATGGTGAGAACCTATGGTTTCCAGCAAGGTACCAACAAAAAACGGTTGCGATGATTATTGGTTCTAGTACAAAGCTTTAGCGTTTAATCATTCCTGCGTATACTAGGTTGATCCTAGGTTCAAAGTCTCGCATCCCTAGCTTAGCATAATCTTAGTCTTTCTTTAATTATACCACAATCTACAATCTCAGTAAATAGATCAAACATAGAGAAATCACATAGCATAATAATAGAGAAACATAGAGAAATCACATAGCATAATAATCGAGAATCAAGCACATAACACCGTCACAAAGAATATGTGCAAATCACAAATCACGAAGAATACACATCAAACAACATAATGCATGTCTGCCCTATGTAGGCCATAATCTCACGCATCGGTTGACTATCCATAACTCGGCGTTACCCGAGAATCAGCCCAAATATGGCTTCATAACTGTGTATAGTCAGCATATGTGTTTCATGGGCGAAATTATTCAGGGTTGTCGACAATCATCACAGAGCTTGATGCCCCAATATGTTCCCAGTTGAGAAACAGAGTTTACAATCAGGTGGGTCTCCCCACATTATTTAGGCATTGAACAGCCGAGACAAAACCTCGACCCTGCCAAGAAATTATTCATTCACAAGCATCTTAGTGTGGTTAACGTTCATTATTCCATTACATATAGCTTTTAGGATATTTATGTATGTCATATTCTGTTTATTTTCTAAGGTTGCGATTGTTTGCAAAGACCGGAACTGAGACTAGAAGATTAGAACTTAGTATCATGTTTGGTGATTAGAGACTAGAACTAAAATTTCAGTCCTAAGACTCAAAATTTTAATCCCTTCAGTACCTCTAGAAAGTGGAAACACAGAGAACTGAAATTTTTTAAGACCGAGACTAAAACTTTAATGGTGAATGCTATGGTGCCTATCACTTTCTACCTAACTTACTAAAAAAGGTAAATAAATAATATTTAATAAATTTTACATGATTTATTTTTTATTTTAAACATTTTATTTTTTACTTTAAAAGGGAAGTTAGACAATTTAGGCACCATAACAAAGGCACCATAGAACTCACAAACTTTAATAACATTTCTTTCTAAATTTACATTCATTCAAATTTTAAAATTTCAATCTTACCCCTCTCTTCAAACAAAATTAGGACTTTTTTAGTTCTTTCATTCTTTCCTTTCTAACTCATTCGTTCTTTCTCTTGTTTCCATGAGGACATCTGCTTGAACAGCAAGGACTTGAGGCGTCGAAGAATGAGAATTAGAAAGAAAGGAGGCATTCCAAGCACGGATGAGGGATAATTACGACTGGCAGAAGAGGTAGAGGGCCTGTAAATGGGACTCCTTGATGCAATTGGAGAGGGAGTCAAAGCAGAGGGAAGAAAAATCGGAGAAGGAGAAGGAGAAGATGGAGGAGTAAGTGGCATTGGGGTGAGGTAATAGAGGAGGAGGATGAAGACATGGAGAATGTCGAAGAGTTACTTCTTTTGAAACTTGAGAGAAAAGATAATAGTGTTAATGGCAATGTCAATAGTGCTAGATCTAGACATGATATTCTAAGAAAACTTAAAACACTCTAAATCCAAAGCTTTTTCTTTGAAAATCTACTTCTTTCAAACAACCATCAGAAAATGATTCTATAGTTGTGAATAAGATTAGGCCTACAAATAAATCACTCTTTCAATGTCAATTTGGTTAGAAATAAAATGGATGATAGCAGAGATAGGAAAGCTGAGAACATTGTTAAGATTAAAAGATCTAATGTGGAGAAAAAAAAAAGATGGACAATGATAATAATAATACTTTTTATGATGCATTTGAAGAAAGTAAGAAGAAGAAGAAAAAGAGACTGGAAGAAGAAGATGAAAAAAGTAAAAGAACAAAATTATTATTATCTTTAATAAATACGGGTATTTTAATAATTTTTATTTCAGTCTTTATATTTATCTCAAATTAAATAGAATATTAAGACATAATTCAATCTCTATCTCTTAGTTTTAGTTTTTTTTTTTAAACGCAGCTTAAAGGATCCTTTTGTCTATAGTCTTTTTACAAAATAATCATTATGCCCTTTAATATTTTATATTACTATTTGCACCTTAAATTTTTTAATTAAAAGGCTTTTATATTCTCCTTCCCTCATAATTACATCTTTACCCTTAATATCTTATAAAATAACTTTTTTGTCCTTAATGTTTTAAATTTATCGGTTTATTAACCTCATGTTTTACCAAAATGACCTTTTAATCCTTAATGCTTTATAACTACTTTAATCTTATCTTTTTATCAAAACAACAATTTTACCCCTTATACCTCTGGTCCCAAGTTACTATTTCACCCTTAAACTTTTTTCTAAGGACTATTTTATCCTTAAGTAGACCTAATTATATGTCCCTATCTTTTAACATAATTACAATCTTATCTTTGTTGTGATAAGTATACCTTATCACAACTTATGTGGATGCCTATTTTTCATAAGATGCAGTTTCTCAAGGATGACTGTATTTAATATAGTTTGAAAAAGTGAAACCTTGCACATGTATAAATAGGGGGCATAAGTTGAGGCTTTTAAAAAACAACAAAAATAATAAAAAAGCATTCTCTCTTTTTATATACTGTTCTTTTCTTTCTCTTTTACAAATAAGTTGCTATATATATATATATATATATATATATATATATATATATATATATATATATATAAATCATCTTTATTATATTGAGTTAATTATATTAGCTAATATTAATACTAGAGTCTTCTATTTCTTATTTTATCTTATTTATTTATTTATTTTACAACACGTTATCAGCATGAGACTCTGATCAAAATTTAGGAAGACTCAGGTAACAAATTTTCATTATTTCGAAACTCTCTCATCTTGAATTCAATATTCTTGATATATCTGGAAACAATTATTTATCATGGATATTAGATGCTGAAATCCATCTTGATTCAATGGATCTTGGAGATACCATTAAGGCTGAAAATAATGCATCTCAAAAGGATAAAGCCAAAGCCATGTTTTTTCTTCGTCGTCATCTTGATGGAGGATTGAAAAATGAATATCTCACATTAAAAGATCCTGCAGATCTTTGGAAAGACCTTGAAGAAAGGTACAATTATAAAAAGTGGTGATACTTCCTCAAGCCCGATATGAATGGACGCACTTGCGTCTACAGGATTTTAAATCCATAAATGAATATAATTCTACAATGTTTCGAATCACCTCACGAATGAAATTATGTGGGGAAAAGATAACTGATCATGATATGTTGGAGAAAACTTTTTCAACCTTCCATGCCTCGAATGTGCTCCTGCAACAGCAGTATCGAGAAAAAAGGTTTAAAAAATATTCTGAGTTAATTTCTTACCTTCTTATTGCTGAACGCAACAATGAGTTGCTCTTGAAAAATCATGAAGTGCGCCCAGCTTGTGCCGCCCCATTTTCTGAAGTAAATGCGACAAATTACCCCAGAAGAGGTAAATGACAAGAAAAATTATGGAAGGAAAAGGAATTATATTCAAAAGAGAGGATCTCACCAGAAGTGGGATAAAAAAAAAAATATTGGGCAAAATAAATCAACAGAGGATAATTGTTTCCGTTGTTTTAAATGATACTGAAAATTTTACTACTCATTATGATGTATCTAATTTCTTTGAGGACCCTGAAGGAAATATTGGTCATTTGATCAATGTTGGAATAGTTTAATATGTGGGATTGTGAAGTATCTATGTAAATAAATAATGTAAAAAACTTATTGTTAAGTTTTATTTCTATGTATTTAAGTTTCAAATGTGATGTATATAAATAATGAAATATTAATGTTTATGAATTTTGAAATCATTAAATGTGTCAAGTTTTAAAATAAAATTTTAATATATGACATTATTTTTATGAACAGTGTTTCTTAGAAAAATAATTTCGATCAAGTATTCAATTTAACTGTGCATACTACTCATTTTATTATTATTATTTGTTTTTGAAGAAAATGGCAAGGATATATAATGAAGATGTATGCCTTGCGGATAGTGCAAGTTCGCACACCATTCTCAAAAGTGATATATATTTTACCCATCTTGTGCCAAAAGAGGAATATGTTAACTATTATTGGCTCAGACAATGTGATAGAAGGTTCCGGAAGAGCTATAATTTTGTTTCTTGGAGGAACGAAACTTATAATAAATAATGCACTATTATCTACCAAGTCCTTGAGGAACTTGTTGAGTTTCAAAGATATTTGCCGAAATAGATATCATGTTGAGACAATGAATGAAGGAAATTATGAGTATTTATGTATCACAACTCATGATTCAAATAGGAAAGTTATATTAGAAAAATTATCCTCACTTTTATCTGGGTTGTATTATACCAAAATTAGTGCAATTGAATCACATGTCATTGTAAACCAGAAGTTTACTAGCCTAAATAAATTCATAACTTGGCATGATAGATTGGGTCATCCGAGAACAACCATGATGAGGAGAATTATTGAAAACTTCCATGGACATTCACTAAAGAACCAGAAGATTCTTAAAACTAGTGAATTTTGTTGTGTTGCATATTCTCAAGGGAAGTTAATTTTAAGGCCATCACCAGTAAAGATTGGATTTGAGTCCCCTGAATTCCTAGAAAGGATTCAAGGTGATATATGTGGACTTATTCATCCACCATGTGGATCTTTTAGATATTTTATGGTCCTAATAGACGCATCTTCGAGATGGTCACACGTGTGCTTATTATCTTCTCGCAACTTGGCGTTTGCGAGATTACTAGCTCAAATTATTCGATTAAAAGCACAGTTTTCAGAAAATCCAATCAAAGCAATTTGTCTTGATAATACTGGTGAATTTACTTTCCAAACTTTTGATGCTTATTGTATGGCTAATGGAATAAGTGTTGAACATCCAGTAGCTTATGTTCACACACAAAATGGGTTAGCAGAATCACTTATTAAACGCCTCCAATTAATTGCTAGACCCTTACTTATGAGGACAAATTTCTCAACCTCGGTTTGGAGGCATGCTATTTTACATGCCGCAGCACTTATTCGTTTGAGGCCAACGAGTTACCATCAGTTCTCTCCTATGCAATTAGCTTTTGGCCAGCAGCAAAATATTTTCCATTTAAGAATATTTGGGTGTGCGATATATGTTCCTATTGCACCACCTAATCGCACCAAAATGGGACCCCAAAGAAAATTGAGGATATATGTTGGATATGATTCTTCCTCTATAGTGAGGTATCTTGAGATACAAATTGGAGATGTATTTAAAGCCCGGTTTGCGGATTGTCATTTTGATGAATCAAAATTTTCAACATTAGGGGGAGAGAATAAGCTTCTTGAAAAGAAACTTAATTGGAATGTATCATCGTTGATGCATTTAGATCTTCAATAAGGGCAATGTGAACTAGAAGTTCAAAAGATTATACATTTGCAAAGAATAACAAATGAATTGCTTGATGCATTTTCCGATACAAAGAGGATAACCAAGTCGTATATACCAGCGAAAAATGCCCCAATTCGAATTGACGTCCCAGTTGGACAAATTGCCACCAAAGCAAATACACGCCAGAAGCGTGGCAGGCCTGTCGGTTCCAAAGACAAAAATCATCGAAAGAGAAAAGAGGTAAATAACATTCCTGTTGAAAAAGACATAGTAAAGACACCTGCAGTTGTCCAAAATTCTAATATAGTTTTAACGTCAGAAGACGTTCAGGTACTTGAAAATTATGAAAATGACGAGATCTCGATAAATTATGTCTTTACAAGAGAGAATCGGACCGAAATAAGACAATTGTCAATGAAATATTTGCATATAATGTGGCATTAAATATCATACATGAAAGTAAGGATCTTGAGCCAAGATCAGTCGAAGAATGTCGACACAGAAATGATTGGCCAAAATGGGAAGCCATGAAGGCTGAGTTAGACTCACTTGCAAAACGTGAAGTCTTTGGACCTATAGTCCGTACACTAGAAGATGTAAAACCTGTTGGATACCGATAAGTATTTGTGAGAAAACGAAATGAGAAAAATGAAGTTGTGCGCTACAAAGACCGACTTGTGGCACAAGATTTTTCACAAAGGCTCGGTATAGATTATGAAGAAACGTACTCCCCTGTAGTGGATGCAATAACATTGTGTTATTTGGTCAGTTTATCTGCATATCATAAACTGCATATGCATTTAATGGATGTGGTAACAGCCTACTTATACAGCTCATTAGATCGGAATATCTATATGAAAGTCCCTGAAGGGCTAAAGTTGTCTAAACCATCCAATGAATATTCGCAGGGGTTATACTCAGTTAAATTGCAAAGATCTTTATATGGTTTAAAGCAATCTGGACGAATGTGGTATAATCGTCTTACTGAGTATCTGACCAAAAATGGATTCAAGAATGATGATATCTGCCCGTGTGTTTTCATAAAGAAAACTATATCTGGATTCATTATAATTGCTGTGTAAGTTGATGATTTAAATATCATTGGAACTCTTGAAGTGGTTCCAAAAGTTATAAAAACTCTAAAAGAAGAGTTTGAGATGAAAGATCTTGGAAAGACTAAATTTTGTCTCAACCTGCAGATCGAGCATACAAAAAATTGGATCTTTATTTATCAAGCGACATACACAGAAAAGATCTTGAAAAGATTTTATATGGATAAGTCACATCCCTTGAGTACCCCAATGATCGTAAGATCTTTGGATATGGAGAAGGATCAATTCCGTCCTAAAGAAGAGAATGAAGATATCCTTGGTCCTGAAGTACCACATCTTAGTGCTATTGGAGCGCTAATGTATCTTGCTAATAATACACGACCCGATATATCATTTGCTGTGAATTTACTAGCAAGGTATAGTTCCTCTCCAACCAGAAGACATTGGAGTGAAATCAAGCAAATCTTTCGATATCTTCATGGAACGGTTGATATGGGATTGTTTTATCCCTATGGATTCAAGTCACAATTAGTTGGCTATGCAGACGTTGGATACTTGTCTGATCCACATAAAGGGAGATCTCAAGCAGGATACCTATTCACATATGGTGGTACAGCTATATCATGGAGGTCCACAAAACAGACAATTGTAGCAACATCCTCTAATCATGCTGAAATACTAGCAATACATGAAACTAGTCGAGAGTGTTTTTGGCTGAGGAGTTTGATCCAATATATTCTGTCATCATGTGGACTGATTGATCAGAATATAGCTCTAACTGTCCTGTTTGAAGATAATACAGCATGTATTGCTCAACTTAAAAGTGGATATATCAAAGGTGATAGAACAAAGCATATTTCTCCCAAATTTTTCTTCACTCATGATCTTCAAAATCAAAGGACAATTGATGTCCAACAGATCCGCTCAAGTGACAATCCGGCAGATTTATTCACAAAGTCACTCCCAAAATCCTCCTTTGAAAGATTGGTACATGAGATTGGGATGCTCCGATTTCGAGACGTTAAGTGATGTCAACAAGAGGGGGAGACTGTACTCTTTTTTCCTTGATCAGGTTTTTTTCCCATTGGATTTTTCTTGACAAGATTTTTAATGAGACAGTCTCCATCACTAAAGGATATTGTACTCTTTTTCCTTCACTAAGGTTTTTTTCCACTGGGTTTTTCTTTAGTAAGGTTTTAACGAGACAATAATCCTAAATGGTCATCCAAGGAGAGTGTTGTGATAAGTATACCTTATCACACCTTATGTGGATGCCCATTTTTCATAAGATACAGTTTCTCAAGGATAACTGTATTTAATATAGTTTGAAAAAGTGAAACCTTGCACATATATAAATAGGGGCATAAGCTGAGGCTTTTAAAAAACAACAAAAACAATAAAAAATCATTCTCTCTTTTCATATACTGTTCTTTTCTTTCTCTCTTACAAATAAGTTGCTATATATATATATATATATAAATTATCTTTATTATATTGAGTTAATTATATTAGCTAATATTAATAATATGGTCTTTTATTTCTTATTTTATCTTTTTTATTTATTTATTTTACAACAATCTTAACATTTTATCATATTTGCAATTTTACTTCTATACTTTACTAAAATTATGATTTATACTCAAAAGTTCATTTTAATTACATTTTGACCTAATTTTTCTTATAATTATGCTTTTATTCCTAAATTTTTTATATTTTTATTTTTAGTCTAATTTTTTTCTTAATTATATTTTAGCCCACTTTTTATCCTAAATTACACTATGCTGCTTATTTGATCTCTACTCACTTCTCATATTCTATTTTCTAAGGCTTAGATTGGTAAAGCTTTTATTTTTCAAAAGTAGTTTATAAAAGCTAACTTTTAAAAGATGGTTTTATAAAAGTTGTAGCATTTATGTTTGGTAAATTAAATTAAAAATAGCTTTCAATAAATACAAGCAACAACCATTGTGTTTGGTAAAATAGCTTTTAAAATTTAAAAATACTATAATAGACATAAATGCAAGCATTAAATTTGAAAATTAATTAACATATGAGGTTATATTAGATTTTTAAATTTTAAAAAGTATAAGCCAACTTTGAAAAGCTCCTTGTTAGGTGCTTTCAAAAGCACCCATAACTTTTAAAAGCTGCAAGCACAAGCACTTGGGCTTTTTAATTTACCAAACGCAAAATGAGGTGCTTGTACTTTTTAAAAGCACAAGCACCTCTCCAAAAAATTTTACCAAACCAAGCCTAAATCTCACTTTAGGTGCATCATACTTCTTTCATATTTATCAATTTCTTTTTTATGACACTTTTAAGTCTCTTTAAGCTTTTTTCTTGCAATTTTTCATTCTTTTACTCGCTTAACAAATACGAACATCATCTTACAAGATTTTCACTTATTTTTAAAATTTTATAAAATTATATTTTAGCCCCAAAAACTCTTCACCAATTCGTCAGCTACCAGCATCATTGTTAAATCTTAATCATTCAACATTCAATCATCAATATGAACATACATAGGCAACCAATTTCATCAAATCATCATCAAAATATTAATTAGAATTTGATGACATTCATGAGATATTCTAATCTAACCCTAACTCTTACCTCACTTGTTAGCCTTCCAATTCTCTCCTTAGAACCTTTTGATCACTTCTTTCTCTTAAATCAAAATTAAAACAAATTTAAACACTTTTAGCCTTTACGGCCGAATTATCATAGAAGAGAAAGGAATAAATTTCTCATCTTTGAAGTTTGAAATTTTTTATGTTGTGATTCTTTGCGGATTTCTAGAACACATATTATGAACAAGACATCATCAAAATAATTTTCTTGTTACCCAAGTAACCATGGCCGAATTTCATAAGAGAAGAGGAGAAATTTTTTTTTCATATTTGAGCTTGAAATTGATGTTCTTTCTCACTTTTCAGAAGATCTAGAAATAATTTTTTATACAAAAAAATAAAAACATTTTTCTTCTTTGAAGAACCTAGTATGACCGAATACTAATGGAAGGAGAAAAGGAAGATTTTCTTCACAAATTTTAAGAAAATTAATATAAGAATGAAGATGAAGATGAGAGGAATTGATTAGTTGGATTATATTATTGATATGAGATCTTGATCTCTTGAGAGTAGTAAAGGTAAAGATTAATGAATACAAGAACACACTATCTTTTCTTTCTCTTTAAGCAACATTCTCTTGCTCTCTTTCTTTAGCTATCTCTCTTTAATTTCTTTTTCTTTAGCTATTTCTCTTTCATTTACCATTTTTTTTTCTTTCAATATTATCCAACTTAAGTTAATTCAGCATGTGCTAAATTAATTTTTATATAATTAGGAAACGGGAAGAGGGGAGAAACATATGAAATGGATAGGATCAAAGAAAATTTGTAGCCAAAATTGATTTTTGGAAGATAATTATTAAAATTAGTAATTATTTGATCACTTTATTTTATTTATCAGATCAAATGATAATTATATCAGTATTGCTGACACTGATATTTTATGTTATCTCAATCTTAAAATATCTTTAGAATATTTTGATGAAGTTAAATTTATCAAAGAATATTAATACAATTTTTTATCAGTTCAATTTGGACCCGATAATTAAACAACATTATCAAAAGTATATTTCGCCTTATATGAAAATAATATTTTAACTAAATATATTTTTATTTTTATTTTTAAAAATACGAACCCGCCTTATTAAGACGAAGTAAACCGTAATTTACGAATTTTATAAATTTCAATCATGGAATGCTGGAACAATCATTCCAAGAAAAAATGTGTTCTTACCCTTTTAACGGGCAACTCACAAAATCACACCGAAACAGTGAAGATTTCTGTTCGGTAGATCGGGTACCGGACGGGTAGGATTGGTATCCTCTCCAAAGAAGGAAAAGTCGTCTGGTCGTACGTTTTCGGGTTGGGGATATGCGAGGTCCCGAGCTCTTCGAATACAGAAGGGGAGTGTCACCTGCAAAGACACTCCGACGCCCTAGTCAGTGAAGTGTGCAGGCGAGTAGAGAGTGAGTGGTATGTGACGTACCTTGGGGGAAGGGTAGGTCCTTCCCCATATATACCGTGTTAGAGGTGGGCCCTGCAGGGACAGGCCCACCTTCTTCGAGGCCTTCCTTGTACAGTTGTGGCGAAGCTGTCAGGGACGCGTGTCAGGGGCGCATGTTCGGGTCGAGATCTGAGCATCTCGCCCCCCGACCGTTCGGGTCGGGTGCTGCTCGGGTCGGGCCGGCCCGTAAACTGCTTGGGCCAGGCCGTAACAGTGCCCCCGACGTGCCAGCAACGACCATGAGGATAGTTGGTGGCACGTCATCTCCTTTCTCGTATGGCGTCGTCAGGCCGGCCGTCCGTGGAGTGGACATGCCTCTTGTGCGCGTGTCTGTTCGTTGTTGGAACGACCGTTTGTCGCCTCGTTCTTCGCGCAGGGCATTTAATGCTCATAATGGGCTGGAAAATCTCGTATGCAAAGACTATTTTGCCCCCAGGTCTTTCGCGCTTCCTGGGTGGCAGTTTTAAACAGTTTTGCTTTGATTTTTTCCCCTTACACTCTTGCTCCTACTATCTCATTCTTCTTCACCCAGAAAATCCCAGAGCATCCCAAAGCTTCGTTCTAGCATCTCCGTGCGTCTCTCCTTCTTCCTTCTCAGTTTTCGTACCGATTCAGGTAATCTTTGATCATCTCTCTTTTCTGCTTTGTTGTTGTAGCGTTTACTGCTTGCATTAGCTCCATGTTCTTGCTGTTTTTGTTTGATCCTTGTTGCTAGATGGCTTTTTAGTGCCAAGTAAACGCGTTAGGGGAGGGGTACCATTCCAGGGTAGGCTTTTAGGTGGCTTGCATGATAGGTATAACTTTAGTCATGCTTGATCTTAACTGTTGAATAGGATGGACATAGTTTCTGGGTTTTTTCCGGACTCCCGACCTCATAGACTAATGGAGTGATACTCCCACTGTAGGTATGCCTCGCATCATTTTCCGGGCTTCTGCTTCCGCCGCGAACTATGACCCCTAGGCTTGGGTGACCTCCGATGTGAAGGACTCGCCGAATCAGATGGATCTGGAGGAGTTGACAGAGTTCCGGCAAGCCGGGTATCTGTGCGGGGGGACAGACGAAGAGGCCAATTATGAGTCCTTCGTTCCTGCCCCCAATGAGCGGTTGTATGAGATTAATTTTCGCTCCCCCCGAGTTGCCGACTGGATTTGGTTTTACAAAGCCATGTTCACCCAGGTTGGCGTTCGCATACCGTTTTTCGATTTTCAGATGTCGCTTCTTAATCGGATATCCGTGTCACCGTCGCAGCTTCATCCGAATAGCTGGGCTTCTATCCGCTGTTTCGAGATGGTTTGTGAATATCTCGAGCTGCCGGTGTCGGTGGATGTCTTTCTCTTCTTCTTCAACCTTACCAACCCTTCCAGACAAGGGAAAGCGAGGAAAGGGTTCCTGTCTTTCCGATCTGCCCAAGGTCGGAGGGTATTTGGCCTGTTCGAAGACTCCTATCATGGGTTCAAAGACAAATACTTCAAAGTTCGTCCCGTCAAAGGTCGCCATCCCTTTTGGTTGTCGCTAGAGGGAGAACGCCTCATCCCGACATATTGGAGCTTCGGGGCGGGGTCTAACACCTTCATTAAGGTGACCTACAAGGGGATGTCCCCTGTAAATAAAAGAATTGCCGATGTGTTGTTTGCGATTTTTGGAAAGAACCCCGTGAACCCCCACCTCCTTATGGGTGAACGGGAGGCCGCCAGGAATTATATTTGTGAGCTGTTTTGTCTTGTACTTTTGCTTCGTTTATTATTTAATTTGCTCTTGCCGACTTCTCGACTAACGCATTTGTTTCTCTGTTGTAATGGAGATGTCTGCTTCGGTAACCGGGCTCGAAAGTTTAGTCAAGACCTTCTTGGAGGATAGCGACGAGGAGAAGGCTGACGAGAAGGATGCCGGGAAGTCGGAAGGCCCTGCCGAGGAGAAGGAGAATCAAGCCGTACCTTCTCCTCGGGACGCCGAGATGTCCGATAAGAACTCTGTCGGGGCGCGAACTTCTCCCGTTCTCGATGAGACGGCCGCTGTTGGGCACTCGTCATCTTCTCGTCAGGAGGATGATGATTTGCAGTTCATCCCCACTCCTAAGAGGCGAAGGGCATCCTCCAGCCCGGAAGGAACCCTTACCGTGATGGAAAGGAATTTTGACGCTGCCGCTTTCCTTGACTCCCAGCTGATCCCTGGCACGGAGGACCACTTCCATGGCACCGAATTGGCGGGCCAGGTGAGGTGGATGTATCGTACTCTGCTCCGCGGAGCTGTGATAGCTCGGAAAGCCAAGTTCAAGCTGTCGGGGATGCAGGCGCTTCGAAGGAAACTTGAGTCTTCTGCCAAGGCGAACAATGATTTCAAAGTTCAAGTCGAGTCGCTCCAGGGGCAGCTGTCCGAGGCATGGGAGAAGCTCAAGGCCACTGAGGAGAAAGCTGCCTCTGCTGAGGAGAAGTTGAAAGCCTCCGATGAGACCGTGTCTCGTTTGGTCGAGCGGGATATGACCCTTGAGAGTCAGTTGAATGCCGCGCAGGGTCGGGTGGCGGCCTTGGAGAAGGAACGTGACCAGGCCGTTTCGTCGGCTAGAGCTGCTCAAGCCGAGGTCGAAGAGCTTAAGAGGAAGCACAAGGCGACTAAAGAGCAAGGAAAGAACACGATCTTCATGAATGAGGAGGCTCTCAAGGCTCAGGTGAAGATCGTGGTTCCGAACTTCGACACGTCGGCTATTGGGGTTTTCAAAACGATTCAGGATGGCAAGATTGTTGATATGCCCTGAAAGTGAACTCTTGTAACTTGTGTATGGTTTTGTAAAATACTTTGTTGCAACCGTTAAGACGTTTGTTACTCTTTAATGGTCACTTGGTCGGCTTCTAGTTATTGCCGCTATCTTGTTTGTTTAGTGGCGTTTATGTTTTGTTACCGTTTTTTTTTTGTGTGGACTTATTGCTTGTGTCCATTTTGCCGTTTACGTTGGTAACGTGGTTGAAACCGTCTTGGTCATATTATCACGGCCGTTAATTATGGCTATGATCCGACTGGCTCCCGGGGTGATCAGTCCCGGGTTGCCGTTGAAGAATGCGATTGTGTGGGATACGTATTGGGGAGTAGTAGATGGAAGAATTCAGACAAGTAAAAATTAGTCGTCAGCTAAACAAATTCATGAACATGGTAGGCATTTGATAAAAGTAAATCATTGGAAATTATCATTTGATAAAAGTAAACATCCATCTAGCTCGTCAGGCCGCTTGGCCGGTGTGCCCAAGCTATGAATAGAACCTTCTCAGGTTACCTGCATTCCATGTTCTCGAAATTTCTTTGCCGTCGAGTCTTTCCAGCTTGTAGGCGCCTTTGCCAAGCACTTCTTTGATTTTGTAGGGGTCTTCCCAGTTTGCTGCCAGCTTTCCTTCTCCCGGGGCCGGTTGCCCGACGTCGTTGCGGCGCAGGACGAGGTCCCTTTCCTCAAATTCCCTCCTGAGGACCTTGGTGTTGTAGCGTAGGGCTATTCTTTGTTTCAGCGCTATCTCTGATAAGTGGGCCATCTCTCTGACATCATCTACCAGATCTTTGTCTACTGCTTCTTCTACTCCTGTGAGAAGTAACTGCGGGCTTGGCTCGCCGATCTCTACGGGTATCACCGCATCGACTCCGTATGTTAGGCGAAAGGGGGGTTTCTCCTGTGGAACTTTGCTCGGTTGTACGGTAGGACCAGAGGACCGAGGCGAGCTCGTCGGCCCATGCGCCTTTTTTGCTATCTAGACGCTTCTTGAGACCTAATAAGATAACCTTATTTGCGGACTCCACTTGTCCATTTGTCTGGGGATGCTCAACTGAGGAGAACTTCTGTTTTATCCCCAAGCCGGTTAGAAATTCTGCAAACTTCTTGTCAGTGAACTGTGTCCCATTATCCGATATAACGATCTCCGGGATGCCAAATCGGGTTACCACCTGCCTCTGCAGGAACTTTCTACAATTGGATGAGGATATGCTGGCCAGTGGTTCAGCCTCTATCCATTTGGTGTAATAGTCAATGGCAACTATGAGATACTTGACTTGTCCTGGGCCGACCGGGAAGGGTCCTAAGAGGTCGATTCTCCATTGTGCGAAAGGTCGGGTAGACGTCAGTAGGCTCAGCTCGGAAGCTGGAGCTTTATGGAAGTTGGCGTTCTGTTGACACTTCGCACATTTTTTTATGAATTCTCTCGAGTCATTCATCATTGTTGGCCAGTAGTATCTAGCTCGGATAAGCTTCCTTGCTAGGGCTTTGCCCCCGATGTGATGGCCGCAGCACCCCTCATGGACTTCTCTGAGTACGTAGTCCGTCTGGTAGAGGTGTAGGCACTTCAGCAAAGGTTGGCTGAGTCCCTTTTTGAATAGCTGGTCTTGTATGACCGTGTATTTGGTGGCTTCTCTTCTTAATGCTTTGGCTTCCTTCTCGTCCTCAGGGAGTTTATCGCTTTCCAGGAAGTCCGTGATGGGGTCCATCCAAGAAGGGCTTATTTTGGTCAGGTGGAGGGCAATTGCCGGCTCTTTCGTGATGCCTTGGATGAGGGAGCGGTTGCCGGTTCCAGGTTTTGTGCTCTCTAGCTTGGATAGGAGGTCTGCCCGTGTGTTCCTCTCCCTTGACCCTCTCTAAGTATTTCTGTAGCAGTGAGTCTCTGGCTTGGTAGCTTCCATTCACTTGCAAAATGACGACTTGCGAGTCACTGCATATTTCCAGCCTCGTGGCCCCAACTTCTTGAGCTAGAACCAAACCCCCCAGGAGGGCTTCGTATTCTGCTTGGTTGTTTGATATGGGGAACTCAAACTTAACCGATTGTTCGTAGATGACTCCGGATGGCCTTTCTAAGATGATCCCGGCGCCCCCGGACGTCTGGTTGGAGGCTCTATCCACGTGGAGCTTCCACCGTGTGTCCGTGTCCTCGGTTGGATTCCCAGTTAATTCCACTAGGAAGTCTGCCATTGCTTGCGCCTTAATCACGTGTCGGGGCACGTAGCCTAGGTCGTATTGGGATAGTTCGATGGCCCAGGTCATCATCCTTCCCGCCAGATCAGGTTTTTGGAGCACCTGACGAATCTCCTGATCCGTCCTCACGACCACCTGGTGACTCTGGAAGTACTGTCGTAGTCGGCGGGAGGAGACCAGGAGTGCCAGTGCCAGCTTTTCCAGCTTGCTGTATCTAAGTTCTGCCCCTTGCAGTGCTCTACTCACAAAGTAGATTGGTTGCTGGGCCTTCCCTTCTTCGCGCACCAACACCACTGCAAGCGCCCCTTCCGTTATGGCTAGGTACAGATAGAGTGGTTCTCAGGCTTTGGGCTTCCCGAGCACTGGGGGTGCTGCTAGAATCTCTTTGAAGTGGTTGAAAGCTTCTTTGCACGCAGGGGTCCACTCAAATGCTATTCCCTTCTTCATCAAAGCGAAAAAGGGTAGGGCCTTTGCTGCCGATGCACCGAGGAAACGGGACAACGCTGTGAGCCTTCCCGTCAGCCACTGAACGTCTTTGATGTAGCCCAGACTCCTCATCTAGAGTATTGCTTGGCACTTTTCAGGGTTGGCCTCTACTCCCCTCTGGGTTATCATGAATCCTAGGAACTTTTCGGCCTCCATGGCAAAGGCGCACTTAAGCGGGTTGAGCCTCATGCTGTGTTGTCGGAGGGATGCGAACACGTTCTCCAGGTCGCTTATGAGATCGTCAGGGCGGGTGGTCTTTGCGAGGATATCGTCCACGTAAACTTCCACCGTCTTGCCGATGAGGTTGCTGAATATTTTGTTCATCAGTCTCTGGTACGTTGCTCCCGCGTTCTTCAGGCCAAACGGCATCACCCTGTAGCAGTAGGTCCCCCTGGCGTTATGAACGCCATTTTATCCTCGTCTGGCCGGTGCATTGGTATCTGATTGTAGTCGGAGTAGACATCCATGAAACTCAGATACTGGTATCCCGCAGCCGTGTCGACGAGTGCGTCAATGTTGGGAAGGGGGTAGCAGTCCTTAGGGCATGCTTTATTGAGATCGGAGTAGTCCACACACATTCTCCATTTCCCATTGTGCTTTTTTACCAGAACCACATTTGATAGCCAGGTCGAATAGTCCAGCTCTCGGATGAACCCCGCTTCGAGAAGGCCGGCCGTCTGTCTGGCCACTTCCTCTGCTCTTTTCTGAGACATTTTTTCTCCTTCTTTGGGCCACTGGTTTGGCTTCCGGTCTGATGGCTAGGTGGTGTGACATGAGACCGGAGTCTATGCCCGGCATGTCGGCAGGTGTCCAGGCAAACAAATCGCCATTGGCTCTGATCATTTCCATCAAAGGTTCTTTTAACTCATGGGGGAGGTTCCTATTCACGAATGTGAATTTTTCCTCCGAGTTCCCGACCCTAAACTTCTCCAGGTCCCCTTCGGGTTCGGGTCTTGGTTTGTCGTCAACTCTGGCATCCAGGTCGGCGAGAAATACTCCCGATGCCTCTTTAGACTTTTTTCTTAACGAGAGACTGGCATTGTCACAGGCGACTGCCGTTTCCAGGTCTCCCCTTACAGACCCTACTGACCCTTATTCAGTTATGAACTTCATTACTAACATCCTCGTGCTGATGACTCCTCCTAGGTCGTTGATTGTCTTTCTCCCCAAGATGATGTTGTAGGCGGTGGAGTCCTGTAGGATCACAAATTCGGCCATTATCGTTCTTCTCGCCTGGCCTTGTCCCAATGAGATCGGCAGGGTGATTATGCCATCCGGCTTGATGAAATGGTCGCCGAGCCCTACAACGCCGTGTTGGTGCGTCTGTAGGTCGGCGTCCCTTAGCCCCAAAGCATCGAACACATTGTGGAACATGATGTTCGAGTCTGTCCCTGTATCTACAAGGATTCGTTTGACGAGACCGGTTCCTACTCTGGCCGTTATGACCATGGGAGGACTCTCTCCGATCTCGTCGAACCACTGATCCTCCGGGCCGAACAAAATGGGTGGGAGCTTCCTAGTGCTTCGCGTAGAGGATGAGGAGACCGCCAGGACTTTAGCGTCTTTCATGTGTGCCGACCTTGACCTAGGTGCTGCATTCCTAGTTGTTACCACGTTCACTATGGTGAGGCCCCGGTCGTCGTCCTCCGGTTCTTGGCGTCGCTTCGGTGCCCGAGTCCTATCCTCACCGTCGTGGTCGCGATTCCGTCACCTCGGCTCCCTAATAAGGTGGGAAAATTCGGCTAGCTTTCCATCCCTGATGGCCTACTCCAGTGCGTCCTTTAGATCGAAGCAGTCTTGGGTTTTATGTTTATAGCCCTTGTGATAATCACAGTAGAGGCTTCGGTTTCCCCCTGTTCGTTCCTTCAGTGGTCGAGGCTTTGACAAGATCCCCTTTTCGGAAATTTGTTGATAAACTTTCATGATCGGCGCGGTGAGGGGAGTGTAGTTGGTGAACTTCCCGACACGAGGAAATGGTCTGGGTGCCTTGCTCGGGCCGCCGTCTCTGGCGTGTTCCTTTTGTCCTTCTCTGCTTCCGCGGTGCCGATCTTGGTTGTGAGAGGGCTTCCGTTTGTTGGCGGCCACGACTCGGCTCACTTCTTCGTCGTTGATGTACTCCTTAGCCACACATTAGATTTCCTGCATACTCCACACTGGTTTCGTGGTAAGGTGCTTTCTGAAGTCCTTGTTCAGGAGTCCGTTCGTCAAGCACAAACTTGCGACTGAGTCCGTCAGCCCGTCAATTTCTAGGCACTCATCGTTGAATCTATCTAGGTATTTTCTGGTCGACTCGTCGGGTCGCTGAGTCACCCCGAGCAGGTTGATTGGGTGCTTCGCCTTTGCAATTCTGGTCGTGAATTGGGCTAACAGGGAATGGCTGATGTCCGCGAAGCCGGTCACCGAGCCGGTCGCGCGTCCTCTTTCTTCAGCGCTCTCGGATTCAGCCTGGGGGCTGGGCGTGCGTATGGAGTGGCTCCTAGAGTGAGAGCGGGAGTGGCTTTGTTCTGGGGCGTGTTGGTCGTGCTCCTGTTTGCCAGCCGGCGTTCCAAGTCTTGCATCCTGTGGCATAGTTCTTGCATTATTCTGGCGTGGTTGTCGCCAGTTCCCCCGAAGGGGCGTCTCTTGTGGGATTGTGTTGTGTGCCTCGGAGGGGACCTTGGATGTTGCTGGGAAGCAATCGCGGCGGCGTCCCCTCCGAGCTCGGCCTTGCGGCCTGTCCCAGTTTGGACTAGTACGAAGTCCATGGACGATTCCCACAGACGGTGCCAATGTTCGGTAGATCGGGTACCGGACGGGTAGGATTGGTATCCTCTCCAAAGAAGGGGAACTCGTCTGGTTGTACGTCTCCGGGTTGGGGATATGCGAGGTCCCGAGCTCTTCGAATACAGAAGGGGGTGTCATCTGCAAAGACACTCCGACGCCTTAGTCAGTGAAGTGTGCAGGCGAGTAGAGAGTGAGTGGTATGTGACGTACCTTGGGGGAAGGGTAGGTCCTTCCCCATATATACCGTGTCAGAGGTGGGCCCTGCAGGGACAGGTGGTGCACGAAATTACAATCACACTTTTGTAACTCCGCACAACTAACCAGCAAGTGCACTGGGTCGTCCAAGTAATACCTTACGTGAGTAAGGGTCGATCCCACGGAGATTGTTGGCTTGAAGCAAGCTATGGTTATCTTGTAACTCTTAGTCAGGATATCAGTAATTCTCAGATTTAATTATAAAAATTAAAAGAACATGAAATAAATACTTGTTATGCAGTAATGAAGAACAGGTTGAGGCTTTGGAGATGCTTTGTCTTCTGAACCTCTGCTTTCCTACTGTCTTCTTCTTCATGCACGCAAGACTCCTTCCATGGCAAGCTTTATGTTGGGCATCACCGTTGTCAATGGCTACATCCCGTCCTCTCAGTGAAAATGTTCCAAATGCGCTGTCACCGCACGGCTAATCATCTGTCGGTTCTCGATCATATCGGAATAGGATCCATTGATCCTTTTGCGTCTGTCACTACGCCCAACACTCGCGAATTTGAAGCTCGTCACAGTTATCCCTTCCCAGATCCTACTCAGAATACCACAGACAAGGTTTAGACGTTCTGGATCTCAGGAATGACCACCAATGATTCTAGCTTATACCACGAAGACTCTGATTTGAATCATGAGGCTAAGAGATATGCATTCAATCTAAGGTAGAACGGAGGTGGTTGTCAGGCACGCGTTCATAGGTGAGAATGATGATGAATGTCACAGATCATCACATTCATCAAGTTGAAGTGCGAATGAATATCTTAGAATGGAGGCAAGCGTAATAGAATGGAAAACAGTAGTAATTGCATTAATTCATGAAGAACAGCAGAGCTCCTCACCCCCAACAATGGGGTTTAGAGACTCATGCCGTAGAGAACACAACAAGAAATGTGTAAAGTGTCATGAGGTACAATATGAATCACTGAAAGTAGTATTTATAGTAAACTAGTGACCTAGGGTTACAGAAAATGAGTAAGCTAGGGTGTTTATTGTAAAATTCCACTTCCGGGGCCCACTTGGTGTGTGCTTGGGCTGAGCATTGAAGCTTTCATGTGTAGAGACATTTCTTGGAGTTAAACGCCAGCTTTTATGCTAGTTTGGGCGTTTAACTTCAGCTTTTGTGCCAGTTCTGGAGTTAAACGCCAGAATTCTTGAGCTGACTTGGAACGCCTGTTTGGGCCATCAAATCTCAGACAAAGTATGAACTATTATATATTGCTGGAAAGCCCAGAATGTTTACTTTCCAACGCAATTGAGAGTGCGCCAATTGGGTTTCTGTAGCTCCAAAAAATCCACTTTGAGTGCAGGGAGGTCAGAATCCAACAGCATCTGCAGTCCTTTTTCAGCCTCTGAATCATATTTTTGCTCAGATCCCTCAATTTCAGCCAGAAAATACCTGAAATCACAGAAAAATACACAAACTCATAGTAAAGCCCAGAAAAGTGATTTTTATTTAAAAACTAATAAAAACATAATAAAAACTAACTAAAATGTACTAAAAACATACTAAAAACTATGCCAAAAAACATATAAATTATCTGCTCATCACAACACCAAACTTAAATTGTTGCTTGTCCCCAAGCAACTAAAAATCAAATAGGATAAAAAGAAGAGAATATACAATGAATTCCAAAAACATCTATGAAGATCAGTATTAATTAGATGAGCGGGGCTTTTAGCTTTTTGCCTCTGAACAGTTTTAGCATCTCACTTTATCCTTTGAAGTTCAGAATGATTGGCTTCTATAGGAACTCAGAATCCAGATAGTGTTATTGATTCTCCTAGTTAAGTATGTTGATTCTTGAACACAGCTACTTTATGAGTCTTGACCGTGACCCTAAGCACTTTGTTTTCCAGTATTACCACCGGATACATAAATGGCACAGACACATAACTGGGTGAACCTTTTCAGATTGTGACTCAGCTTTGCTAGAGTCCCCAATTAGAGGTGTCCAGAGCTCCTAAGCACACTCTTTTTGCTTTGGACCACGACTTTAACCGCTCAGTCTCAAGTTTTCACCTGACACCTTCACGCCACAAGCACATGGTTAGGGACAGCTTGGTTTAGCCTGCTTAGGCCAGGATTTTATTCCTGTGGGCCCTCCTATCCACTAATGCTCAAAGCCTTGGATCCTTTTTATCACCCTTGCCTTTTGGTTTAAAGGGGTATTGACTTTTTCTGCTTGCTTTTCTCTTTCTCTCTTTTTTTTTGTTGCAAGCTTTCTATTCACTGCTTTTTCTTGCTTCAAGAATCAATTTTATGATTTTTCAGATTATCAAATAACATTTCTCCTTTTTCTTTCATTCTTTCAAGAGCCCACAATTTTAACAGTCATAAACAATCAAATTAAAAAATATGCACTGTTCAAGCATTCATTCAGAAAGACAATAGTATTGCCACCACATCAAAATAATTAAACTGTTTTAAAATTCAGAATTCATGTATTTCTTTTTCTTTTTCAATTAAGAACATTTTTCTTTTAAGAAAGGTGATGGATTCATAGGGCATTCATAGCTTTAAGACATAAACTTTAATTTTATTGATTATGGAATAAAAAATAAGACTAAAAAATAAATATAAAGGCAGACCCATAATAATAGAAGACAGAAAATTAAAAGCAGAAAAATAAATGACTCTTAATAATAAAGGTTATCACAGATTTAGGACTCAACAACCTTGATTTTGAGAAGTGGATGCTCCCTCTTTTTGTGGGGTGCTTGGTCCTTCAAGGGAGAGCTTCTGGCGCTTCAGCTCCTGTAGCTCACGCCCCTGCTTCTCTTGTTCCTTCAGCAGCTTGCAGAGCATGCAGTTTTGATTCTGCTGTTCTTCCTTAAGTTGTTCCATAGCTTCCTGCAGCTTGGTAACAGATGCTTCTAAGCGGGTCCAGTAGTCAATTTCAGGAATTTCTGGGAGGAACTCCTGCGCCCTCTTTTTGATGGAGTTGTCTTGCACTTGTCCTTCCATTGACTTCTTGGTGATTGGGTGTTCAATTGGGATGAATTCATCTACTCCCATCCTCACCCCAGCATCTTTACATAGCAGAGAAATTAAGCTTGGGTAAGCCAGTTTGGCTTTAGTGGAGTTCTTGTTTGCAATTGTGTAAATCTCACAAGAAATCAGATAATAAATCTCCACTTCTTTTCCAAGCATAATACAATGAATCATCACTACTCTTTTGACAGTGACCTCAGAGCAATTGCTAGTAGGCAATATAGAACGCCCAATGAAGTCCAGCCAGCCTCTTACAACTGGTTTGAGATCTCCTCTCTTGAGTTGGTTTGGGACACCTTTGGAATTGGTTATCCACTTAGTTCCAAGGAGGCATATGTCCTTTAGAACTTGATCCAACCCCTTATCTACTCTCACCATTATCCTATTAAAGGATTCAGGATCATCTTGTAGTTGAGGTAGTTTGAAGACCTCTCTTATTTTGTCCAGATGAAAGTAAATAATTCTTCCTCTGACCATGGTTCTGTAGGTATAAAAGGCGGTTCCAGTCATTCTCTGCTTATATGTTAGCAACAGATTTGAATAGAATTCCTGAACCATGTTTCTTCCAACCTTTGTCTCAGGATTGGCTAGAATTTCCCATCCTCTATTTCGAATTTGCTCTTGGATCTCCGGATATTCATCTTCTTTCAGATTGAATTTGACTTTCGGGATCACTGACCTCAGACCCATTATTTTGTAGTAATGGTCTGCATGTTCTTTGGTTAGGAACCTCTCTTGATTCCAAAGACTCTTTGGAGTATTCTCTTTCTTGCCTCTTGATTTGGTTTGTTTTCCCTTAGGTGCCATGATCTTGATGAGTCTTAGCTCAGTGATCACGGGAAAGCACACCAAACTTAGAGGTTTGCTTGCCCTCAAGCAAAAGAAAGGAAAGGGGAGAGAGAGGAGAATAGGTAAATTCGAATGGTGTAGAGGAGGGGATGGCCGAAACTATTTTTATAGGAGGAGGGGATGGCTTTCAAAAAATTTGAGAGAGATATGAAAAGATATGGAAAGAATTTAAGAAGATATTTGAGTTTTTGAAGAAGATTTGGAAAGGATTTGAAAGAAATTTGAAAAATAATTTAGAAAATTATTGAATGATGAAAATTGAGGGTGAATGATGAAAGTTTGAAACATGTTTATGCAGAAAATTATGAGTCAAAACATGAAAAATTGAAAAATTTGAAGTTGGAAACAAAATCTCCTCCTCCTGCCTTTCTGGCATTAAACGCCCAGAATGGTATCCATTCTGGCGTTTAACGCCCAATTGTTGGCCATTATGGTACCTGGCTGGGCGTTAAACGCCAGAAACTCCTTTATCACTGGGCGTTTTGCTGAACGCCCAGGACACTGCAATTCTGGCGTTAAACGCCCAGAATGGTACCCATTCTGGCATTTAACGCCCAAAATGGTACCTTTACTGGCGTTAAACGCCCAGAATGATACCCATTCTGGCGTTTAATGCCCAAAATGCCCCTTACTGGCGTTTTCTTGCCAGCAAGCTCCTTTTCTATGCTTTTTGCACTGAATCCTTCTGTAAATCTGTGAATTCTTTCATTTTTGATCATTAACCTTTAATGAAAATGTATATCAAGCCTCTACAAGTATTAATTTAAAATAAATAACTTGCTAATGGCTGGGTTGCCTCCCAGCAAGCGCTTCTTTATTGTCTTTAGCTGGACCTTTACTGAGCTTTATTCAAGCCTCAGTTTTGAGCATTCTTGCTCAAAATTGCTTTCAAGATAATGTTTGATTCTATGTCCATTGACAATGAACTTTTTTTCAGAATCAATATCTTGAAGCTCAACATATCCATATAGTGACACTCCTATAATCACATATGGTCCCCTCCACCGGAATTTTAATTTTCCAGGGAATAATCTGAGCCTAGAGTTGAATAGTAGAACTTTTTGTCCTGGCTCAAAGACTCTGGATGATAATTTCTTGTCATGCCACTTTTTTACTTTTTCCTTATAAATTTTTACATTTTCAAAAGCATTGAGTCTGAACTCTTCCAGCTCATTTAGCTGGAGCAATCTTTTCTCACCAGCTAACTTAGCATCCATGTTTAGGAATCTGGTTGCCCAGTAGGCTTTATGTTCCAGTTCCACGGGCAGATGACAAGCCTTGCCATACACAAGCTGGTATGGAGAGGTTCCTATAGGAGTCTTGAATGCTGTTCTGTATGCCCACAGAGCATCATCCAAGCTCTTTGCCCAATCCTTTCTACGGGCAATTACAGTCCGTTCCAGGATTCTCTTTAGTTCTTTATTAGAGACTTCAGCCTGCCCATTTGTCTGTGGATGATACGGAGTTGCTACTTTGTGGCTAATTCCATATCGAACCATAGCAGAGTAAAGCTGTTTATTGCAGAAATGGGTTCCCCCATCACTGATTAGTACTCTGGAAACACCAAATCTGCTGAAAATATGTTTCTGGAGGAACTTCAGCACAGTCTTGGTATCATTAGTGGGTGTGGCAATTGCTTCCACCCATTTAGATACGTAATCTACTGCCACCAGAATGTAAGTGTTTTAGTATGATGGTGGGAAAGGACCCATGAAGTCAATACCCCATACATCAAACAACTCAATCTCTAAGATCCTTTGTTGAGGCATGGCATAACCATGAGGCAAGTTACCAGCTCTTTGGCAACTGTCACAGTTACGCACAAACTCTCGGGCATCTCTATAGAGAGTAGGCCAATAGAAGCCACATTGGAGGACTTTAGTGGCTGTTCGCTCACTTCCGAAATGTCCTCTATACTGTGATCCATGGCAATGCCACAGGATCTTCTGTGCCTCCTCTCTAGGGATGCATCTGCGGATCATTCCGTCAGTGCATCTCTTAAAGAGATATGGTTCATCCTATAAGTAGTACTTTGCATCAGAAATTAGTTTTTTCTTTTGCATCCTGCTGTACTCCTGGGGTATGAACCTCATAGCTTTATAATTTGCAATATCTGCAAACCATGGTGCCTCCTGAATGGCAAAGAGTTGCTCATCCGGAAAGGTCTCAGAGATCTCAATGGAAGGGAGGGACGCCCTAGCCACTGGTTCTAACCGGGACAGGTGATCAGCAACCTAGTTCTATGTCCCTTTTCTGTCTCTTATTTCTATATCAAACTCTTGCAGAAGCAACACCCATCTTATGAGCCTGGGTTTTGAATCCTGCTTTGTGAGTAGATATTTAAGAGCAGCATGGTCAGTGTACACAATCACTTTTGATCCTATTAAATAGGATCTAAACTTGTCAATGGCATAAACCACTGCAAGCAGCTCTTTTTCTGTGGTTGTGTAATTCTTCTGTGCGTCATTTAGAACACGACTGGCATAGTAAATGATGTGCATAAGCTTGTTATGCCTTTGTCCCAACACTGCACCAATGGCATGGTCACTGGCATCACACATTAATTCGAATGGTAATGTCCAGTTAGGTGCAGAGATGACTGGTGCTGTGACCAGCTTGGCTTTCAGGGTTTCAAACGCCTACAGACACTTTGTGTCAAACACAAATGGTGTGTCAGCAGCTAGCAGGTTGCTCAGAGGTTTTGCAATTTTTGAAAAATCCTTTATGAACCTCCTATAGAATCCTGCATGCCCCAGAAAGCTTCTGATTGCCTTAACATTGGCAGGTGGTGGTAATTTCTCAATTACCTCTACCTTGGCTTGATCCACCTCTATTCCCTTGCTTGAAATTTTGTGCCCAAGGACAATTCCTTCAGTCACCATAAAGTGACATTTTTCTCAGTTTAAGACCAGGTTAGTCTCTTGGTACCTTTTCAAGACAAGTGCTAGATGATTAAGATAGGAGCTGAATGAGTCTCCAAATACTGAGAAGTCATCCATGAAGACTTCCAGGAACTTCTCCACCATATCAGAGAAGATAGAGAGCATGCACCTCTGAAAGGTTGCAGGTGCATTGCACAGACCAAAAGGCATTCTTCTGTAAGCAAATACTCCAGATGGACATGTGAATGCTGTTTTCTCTTGGTCTTGAGGATCCACTACAATTTGGTTGTAGCCTAAATAGCCATCCAAAAAGTAGTAATATTCATGGCCTGCTAGTCTCTCTAGCATCTGGTCTATGAATGGTAAAGAAAAATGATCCTTTCTGGTGGCTGTATTGAGCCTTCTATAGTCAATACACATACGCCACCCTGTAACTGTTCTTGTGGGAACCAGTTCATTCTTTTCATTATGAACCACTGTCATGCCTCCCTTCTTGGGGACAACTTGGACAGGGCTCACCCAGGGGCTATCAGAAATAGGATAAATAATCCCAGCCTCTAGTAACTTAGTGACCTCTTTCTGCACCACTTCCTTCATGGCTGGATTTAGCCGCCTCTGTGGTTGAACCACTGGCTTAGCATCATCCTCCAATAGGATCTTGTGCATACATCTTGCTGGGCTAATGCCCTTAAGATCACTTATGGACCACCCAAGAGCTGTCTTGTGTGTCTTTAGCACTTGAATTAGTGCTTTCTCTTCTTGTGGATTTAAAGCAGAGCTTATGATCACTGGAAAAGTGTCACCCTCTCCCAGAAATGCATATTTCAGGGATGGTGGTAGTGGTTTGAGCTCGGGTTTAGGAGGTTTCTCCTCTTCCTGAGGGATTTTCAGAGGTTCTTTTATTTCCTCTGATTCCTCCAGATCAGGCTGAACATCTTTAAAGATGTCCTCTAGCTCTGATTCAAGACTTTCACTCATATTGATCTCTTCCACCAAAGAGTCAATAATATCAGTGCTCATGTAGTCATTTGATGTGTCTGGATGCTGTATAGCTTTGACAGCATTTAACTTGAACTCATCCTCATTGACTCTCAGGGTCACTTCCCCTTTTTGTACATCAATAAGAGTTCGTCCATTTGCTAGGAAAGGTCTTCCTAGAATGAGGGTTGCACTCTTGTGCTCCTCCATTTTCAGCACTACAAAATCAGTGGAAAAGGCAAATGGCCCAACCTTGACAATCATGTCCTCAATGATGCCTGATGGATATTTAATGGAGCCATCAGCAAGTTGAAGACATATTCGGATTGCTTTGACTTCTTCAGTCAAGCCAAGCTTTCTAATAGTAGATGCAGGTATTAGGTTAATACTTGCTCCAAGGTCACATAGGGCTGTCTTGGTACAAGCACCCTCTAATGTGCATGGTATCATAAAGCTTCCTGGATCTTGAAGCTTCTCTGGTAAGCTTTTCAGAATGACTGCACTGCATTCTTCAGTGAGAAACACTTTTTCAGTTTTTCTCCAATTCTTCTTATGACTTAAGATCTCTTTCATGAACTTAGCATAAGAGGGTATTTGCTCAAGTGCCTCTGCAAACGGGATCTTTATTTCAAGAGTCCTGAGATAGTCTGCAAAGCGGGCAAATTGTTTATCCTGTTCCGCTTGTCGGAGCTTCTGAGGATAAGGCATCTTGGCTTTATATTCTTCAACCTTAGTTACTGCAGGTTTATTCCCTACAGAAGTGGTTGGAGAAGCCTTCTTAGAGGGGTTACTATCAGCACTTGCAGGTGTCTGATCCCTCATTAGTGTTTGAACGCCAGGAATGGGGGCTGAATGGGCGTTTAACGCCAGGTTCCCACCCTTTTCTGGCGTTTGAACGCCAGATTTGGGCATCCATTGGGCGTTTAACGCCAGTTTTTCCCCCCCTTTCTGGCGTTTGAACGCCAGAGTTATTCCTCTCTGGGATCTTAATGTCCTCAGAGGGATTTTGGGCAGTGGTTTGGTCATCCTCTGTCATTTGTTCCTTTCTTGACTTTTTGCTACTTTGAGCTGAGTTATTCAATCTCTTTCCACTCCTTAGTTGGACAGCTTGGCATTCTTCTGTTATCTGTTTAGATAGTTGCTGTCTTGTCTGATTCAATTGTGCTTCTATATTCTTGTTAGCATTTTTAGTGTCTTGGAGCTTCTCTTTGAATTCTGCTAATTGTTTTGTCATAAGGAGTAATTGCTGATAAAGTTCAACAATCTGTTCTTGAGGATTAGGATCAGTAGTTACTGCCATAGCCTTTTCTTTTATGGAGGACTCACTGTTTGAGTACAGATGTTGATTTCTAGCAACTATATCTATGAGCTCTTGAGCTTCTTCAATTGTTTTTCTCATGTATATAGATCCACCAGCTGAGTGGTCTAGGGACATCTGAGCTTTTTCTGTAAGCCCATAGTAGAAGATGTCTAACTGTACCCACTCTGAAAACATTTCAGAAAGGCATTTTCTCAGCATCCCTCTGTACCTCTCCCAGGCATTATAAATGGATTCATGATCCTCTTGTTTAAAGCCTTGGATGTCCAGCCTTAGCTGTGTCATCCTTCTTGGAGGGTAAAATTGATTCAGAAATTTGTCTGTTAATTGTCTCCATGTTTTTATGCTTGATGTGGGTTGGTTATTTAACCACCTCTTAGCTTGATCTTTTACAGCAAATGGGAACAATAATAATCTGTAGACATCCCGATCCACTTCTTTATCACATACTGTGTCAGCAATTTGTAAGAACTATGCCAGAAACTCAGTAGGTTCTTCCTGTGGAAGACCGGAATACTGGTAATTTTGCTGCACCATGATAATGAGCTGAGGATTTAGCTCAAAGCTGCTTGCTTTGATGGGAGGTATACAGATGCTACTTCCATATGCAGCTGTAATGGGGTTAGCATATGACCCCAGAGTCCTTCTGGACTGTTCACTTCCACTTATATCCATGATGGAGAAAAGGAAATTGATATGAATTATATTTATTTTTTTTATTTTTTTTAAAAGTGACAGAAATTAATAAAATAAAATAAAAGGAAAATAAAATAAAATTTCGAAAACTAAAAGAAAATAAAATCAAAGCAAATTGAAAACTAAATTAATTAATTAATTAAAAAGATTTTGAAATTAGCAATTAAAAAGATATGATTGAAAATTATTTTGAAAAAGATATGATTGAGAAGATATGATTGCAAATTAAAAAAAATATGATTGAAAAGATATGATTGAAGAAATTAAAAAGATTTGATTTTTGAAAAAGATTTGAAAAGATCAATTTTTGAAATTAGAATATTGACTTGACTAAAAAGAAAGATATGATTTTGAAAATCTTTGACTAAATTAATGCAAAATTTCGAAATTTATGAGTAAAATAAGGAAATGATATTTTTTTAATTTTTGAATTTTAATGCAGAAAGAGAAAAATAACAAAATGACACTAAACTTAGAAATTTTAGATCAAAACACAGAGAACAAACAAGAAAACTTTGAATGTCAAGATGAACACCAAGAACAAATTTTTGAAAAATTTTTAAGTAAATAAAAATAAAAAAAATACCAAACTTAAAATTTTTAGAAAATAAAGCACAAATTTTCGAAAAATTAAAGGAAAAACAAAGAAGACACCAAACTTAGAATTTTTAAAGATCAAGAAAGACTAAGAACATGCAAATTCGAAAAAAAAATTAAAAGAGAGTAAAAGCATGCAATTGACACCAAACTTAAAATATGAAACTAAACTCAAATAAAAGACTCTAAACCAATCAAAAATAAAATATTCCTAATCTAAGCAACAAGATAAACCGTCAGTTGTCCAAACTCGAACAATCCCCGGCAACGGTGCCAAAAACTTGGTGCACGAAATTACAATCACACTTTTGTAACTCCGCACAACTAACTAGCAAGTGCACTGGGTCGTCCAAGTAATACCTTACGTGAGTAAGGGTCGATCCCACGGAGATTGTCGGCTTGAAGCAAGCTATGGTTATCTTGTAACTCTTAGTCAGGATATCAGTAATTCTCAGATTTAATTGTAAAAAGTAAAAGAACATGAAATAAATACTTGTTATGCAGTAATGAAGAACATGTTGAGGCTTTGGAGATGCTTTGTCTTCTGAACCTCTGCTTTCCTACTGTCTTCTTCTTCATGCACGCAAGACTCCTTCCATGGCAAGCTTTATGTTGGGCATCACCGTTGTCAATGGCTACATCCCGTCCTCTCAGTGAAAATGTTCCAAATGCGCTGTCACCGCACGGCTAATCATCTGTCGATTCTCGATCATGTCGGAATAGGATCCATTGATCCTTTTGCGTCTGTCACTACGCCCAACACTCGCGAGTTTGAAGCTCGTCACAGTCATCCCTTCCCAGATCCTACTCAGAATATCACAGACAAGGTTTAGACGTTCCGGATCTCAGGAATGACCGCCAATGATTCTAGCTTATACCACAAAGACTCTGATTTGAATCATGAGGCTAAGAGATATGCATTCAATCTAAGGTAGAACGGAGGTGGTTGTCAGGCACGCGTTCATAGGTGAGAATGATGATGAGTGTCATGGATCATCACATTCATCAAGTTGAAGTGCGAATGAATATCTTAGAATGGAGGCAAGCGTAATAGAATGGAAAACAGTAGTAATTGCATTAATTCATGAAGAACAGCAGAGATCCTCACCCCCAACAATGGGGTTTAGAGACTCATGCCATAGAGAACACAACAAGAAACGTGTAAAGTGTCATGAAGTACAATATGAATCACTGAAAGTAGTATTTATAGTAAACTAGTGACCTAGGGTTACAGAAAATGAGTAAGCTAGGGTGTTTATTGTAAAATTCCACTTCCGGGGCCCACTTGGTGTGTGCTTGGGCTGAGCATTGAAGCTTTCATGTGTAGAGACATTTCTTGGAGTTAAACGCCAGCTTTTATGCTAGTTTGGGCGTTTAACTCCAGCTTTTGTGCCAGTTCTGGAGTTAAACGCCAAAATTCTTGAGCTGACTTGGAACGCCTGTTTGGGCCATTAAATCTCGGGCAAAGTATGGACTATTATATATTGCTGGAAAGCTCAGGATGTCTACTTTCCAACACAATTGAGAGTGCGCCAATTGGGCTTCTGTAGCTCCAGAAAATCCACTTTGAGTGCAGAGAGGTCAGATTCCAACATCATCTGTAGTCCTTTTTCAGCCTCTGAATAAGATTTTTGCTCAGATCCCTCAATTTTAGCCAGAAAATACCTGAAATCACAGAAAAATATACAAACTCATAGTAAAGCGCAGAAAAGTAATTTTTATTTAAAAACTAATAAAAACATAATAAAAACTAACTAAAATGTACTAAAAACATACTAAAAACTATGCCAAAAAGCGTATAAATTATCCGCTCATCAACAGGCCCACCTTCTTCGAGGCCTCCCTTATACAGCTATGGCGAAGCTGTCAGGGACGCGTGTCCGGGTCGAGATCTGAGCATCTCACCCCCGACCGTTCGGGTCGGGCCGGCCCGTAAACTGCTTGGGCCATACCGTAACAATTTCAATCACATTAACGCAACAATGTAATAGATTGCGAGTACATATATTGTTGGGAGCCACTTTTTATTTTTCATTTCATTTCCATTTTATCTTTGTTGGTACAAAAAATGAGTTTTTTCAAAAAGAAAGCGTTTCGACTACTAACGATTTCGACTACAGAAGCAGAAACGGGTAAGCTAAAATTAAAAAAATGGTATAAAAAATGTCGAAGTCGAAAGGCAATTAGTACCTTTTTCCTAAGCATCATGGCTTACTACTCGACCTTTAAGTTAAGTGGAAGACACAGGCGCGAGATTTGAGGAGCAAGTTGAAGAAAACGTAAGACTTGAAGACCAAGAAAAATGTTGGTGTCAAACTTGGGGGTCAAAATTTTTCATAGTCAAGGCAAGGTCATGGCTGAGTAAAAGGAGAAGTAAGATAGAGAACAACATACTCCATGATAAGACCATCACCATGGCCTATAAATAGTAGAAACTCAGAAGAGTTTTGGGACTTCAATAAAAAATACTAGATCATCACATAAACTCATAAAATTTCCGGTCTCCGCGACGCAATGAAAGAACATAGAGTGCAAGTGCATGTGAATGTTAGAAGTCAACTTTTAACTTGTTTTCTTTTGTTTATTTGATTCATTGTCTTTCATTTCTTTATATTTTGTCGTTATTCTCTTTCTTTTACAATTCAATTTTACGTTTCATTGATTTTAAACTTTTCTCTGCTTCTTTATTTATTTATTTATTTTACCTTATTTAATATAAATTTGTTACTAGTAATTTTGATGCAAGTCACTTTGACACTATTGCTAAGTAATTCTCGGATCGAGCTCACTCTTTTTTAAAGGAGTGGTATCTGCTTCCCGAACTAAGATTGTGATACAAGCTCAATTCGACACTCTATTGAACAATACCAAAAATCGAGTGAAATAATCTTTAATTTTCGTTAATTTTGTTCTTCAAATTGTTCATTTATTTTCTATAATTAAAGCATTTTATTTGTTTCTAGTTTCAAGTATATGTTGTGTTTGATTATGCTTTCCACACAAATATCTGAGAAACCCTGTTTGTAAGAATGTATTCACATTAATGAAGTTATCCATTTCAATACAAACTTACAAAGTGTTAACATATTAATAAGTCAATAAGTTTCTGAGTTGAACTCTATAAAAAAAAATTGTATATAAAAAAGTTTTATCTACTCATCAAATTAAAATTTTTACAAATTTGATCAAGTGTTGAGATCGAACCAAAATATGAGCAAAATCAATTAGCAACCCCATTAGTTAGGACCCAAGGCTAATTCTTATGCCTAAGCCTCTGCATGCATTTGAGAAGTAGAAAAATATATTTGTTAAAATTTCTACTACTGAAGAGTTGAGTCATGAGTTGAAAATACCCACGTCGAGCCCGTTGGTCCCTAAAACTGGGAAGCCCGTTGGCTCTCATTTCTATGTCCAAGCCATCAACTTGCGCTACAACCTATTTGAATGTACGTTATAATTCAACGTACATGCCATACCTTCTCTTCCACATAACCCTAGCAACTACCGAGCGTGACTAGCCAATCCTCCCTATCTGAGGCCTATGGGACCCATTCCTACAAATCAACCCATCTTTGACAGTTTGTTTGAATGAGATGAATTTGAAAAGAAAGAAAATGGGGGAGAAGAAAATGGATGGAGAATTTAATTTTCTTTCATTTGGATCAACCGTAAAAATGAAGGAAAAATAGAAAAGTATATATGGGATCCACTTAAAAGTTTTCTCTTCAAGGTTAGGAAGAAAACTGAGATGGAAGAAAAATTATGAGTAAAAAGATAAATTTGTCCTTTCAATTACAGAAATTAGAATTCCTAATTCAATCTTTTTGAAAGAAGAGAACACGTATCATGTCTTCTCCCGTTTGGCCTTCTTCCTCAGCACTGCCACCGTAGCTTTCCATCTTCGTCCACATTGCTACAGCAACTTCGTTATCGTTGTGACAGGTCCTCCACAACTTCATCCGGGCATCCTCAAGAGAAAGGTGAGTTCTTTTTTCAATTGTAGTAGTTTTTTTCCAAAACAAAATGGAAAAATCATTATGGCATATAGATTGTATTCGTCTTTTGTTTTTCAACTGAGATAATGTTCTGATTTTACATTTCATGGATGACGTTTATTTTTGTAGTGGAAAAATAACCCATTCTTCGTTGTCTGTTTTTAAAAGCGTCTTTCGTCTTAATTCAAAAATTCAACCATATTTGGCCTTATATTTCACTACCAGTTCACGTTTGATCCAAAAAAGACTAATTTTTAACTCATTTCGTCTTTGAAATGATTTGCCCTGATTTTCACATCATCGGATTTTTTTTTCAAAGCTTATTACATTATGCCATTTTTTTCCATGGGTGGTATTTTTAACTCATACTTTGGGACATAAGTATAGTATTTTTAATATAGATTAAGTAGTTACAGAGTTCATAGAATATGTATCCATGCTTATCAGTTATCACAATGTTTTTACATGTTTGATTTCTTAATTTTTTTTAAATTTTTTTCTTTTTTTATTAATTTGATTTGTTAATTATATACTTAAATTGCAACCAACTGTAGGGTGAACTAAATCAATATCATGGGTAGTTTATTCAAAAGTCCATCACTTACTAAATAGATCCATATGATTAGGTTTTATCGATAGGTGTTATGATGCATGTACCTAATTATTACAATCTCAATGGGACAACTTATTCTTTTTTTTCTTGTTTCTTTTTTTTTTAAGTATAAAAATGAATAAACGGACATAAAACATGGGACATAGATACAATTATTACTATGGAATAATTTCCTTTTGAGGTTTCATCCAATTTTTACTCACAACTTATGTTTTTATGTTTTTTTCATTGAATTTTGGTGATAAACCAATGCATTTATTAATATAGCATGTCATTTACGGTTTATGTTTATTGTTTATGGCAGTTTTGAAATCGACTTTGACATTTAGGAGTTGGAGATAAGTGTCTCATAACAAAGTATTTTTGTGTTTACAATATGACACCATAATTTTATATAAATTTTAGTTTCAATTATTTTTTATATTTCGACAAATGAATTGTTAAATGTAATAACATGTGTGAATTTTTGGTTACTTTCTTTATTGATGTGTCCACCCTAAACATCATATTTTCATAGATGGATAACAAAAATATCGAAGATGCGAATCTCAAAAATAAAACAAACGTCATATATGATTCAGAATTTTAAGTAAGTCAAATCACTTTTACTGACCTATATCATCCTGAACCAATACAAATACTAACTCTTGTTAGGGAAGAATTAGAAAATAGACAACATTTATGTGTCACATCTCTTTCATGTGTTGCAGTGCATTAGTTGTATCTTTTGAAATTAATATTACAATATAGGCATAGGCAAATTAATTATGACAACTTGGAAAGAGAACTTAGGCGTACTCAATTAATGACATAGTTATTGGAGTCTGAAAAGTGCCAAGATGTCATATGTATGGGCCCTGAAGCATTTAGGCAGTTGTGTCAGAAGTTAAAAGGAACTGTTAGAGTAAAGGATTCAACTCGTTCTACGGTTGAAGAGCAAGTCACTAAATTCTTACATATTATAGGGCATAATGTGAAAATTAGAATCATGTCTTTTTTCTTCCACCGGTCAGGGAAGACAATTAGTTGTCACTTTCACAATGTCCTACATGCTATTCTATCGTTAGAGGGAGACTTCTTCAAGCAACCATCTGGTGAGGAAGTTCCTTATAAAATACTTAATAATAGTCGATTCTATCTTTTTTTAAGATACTAACTCTTTTGATTTACTTAGTGACATTTATATAATTGTCAATGAAATAATTATAATACTGTTATATTAATAAGTCAATATACTTTCCAAAAAAGGATTGCATTGGAACCATAGATAGAACTCATAGTCGTGTGAAGGTACCAAGGGTGGATGCCCCTCGTTTTCACAGAAGAAAAGATCACCCAACACAAAATATTTTAGCAGCCTATGGATTTGATATGAAATTCACTTATGTGTTGTCCGGTTGGGAAGGAACTACCTCTGACTCAAGAATTTTGAAAGATGCTTTAAGTAGGTAATATCCACTTCGAATTTTCGAAGGTCTGTGTTAATGTAATTTACGAAATCATCTGCATACAGTTAAATTTATAGTCGTAGTGTGTTATACTTTAATTTTTGTATGCAAATGTTATAGGAACATTTTATCTAGGTGATGCTGGATTCATGCTGAAGTTTGGGATACTTACACTATATAGAGGTGTTCGGTATCACCTGAAAGAGTATTCAGTACGTGAGCCACAAAATTCTAAAGAACTATTCAACCACCGGCATTCTTCATTAAGAAATATCATTGAAAGATGTTTTGGAGTTCTAGAGAAAAGATTCCCAATTATAGCTGACGACACTGAACCATATTATTCATTTGAAACTATGAGAGACATTTTTTTGGCAATGTTGTATGCTGCATAACTTTTTGATGGGTGTTGATGTTGATCAATCTATAATTGATGAGGTTGACCGAGAATTACTACAAGAACGCAATATAGATAGATCACAACCAAATGAACAACGTGATGAGGAATATAGGCATGCAGCATTGTTACGAGATAACATTGCAGCTGAAATGTGGAATGTGTACCAAATATTATGAGTGATTATACCTTTGATATATTTGAATATGTATATATATGTGTAGTTTATCATCAAAGTTGTTTAATTGGATTTTTTTAAAAAAATGTTACAGGTTAAATAATGCCAAATAAAGGAAATATAACAGAAGCAACTCAACCTTCTAAAGACAACTTAAGATGGTCTGATGATATGGATGAAGCTCTGCTGAATGCGTTAGCAGAAGAAGCATTGAAAGGTAATAGACACGATAACTCGTGGAAAATTGAAGCATATGCCAATGTTGTGAAGACTTTGAGTATAGCAATAGGCCCGCACATAACGAAGAACCACATTAAGAATAGAATGAAGACACTGAAAGATCATTTTGTTGAGGCATATGACCTATTTCATCACTTAAGTGGATTTGCATGGAATCCTGTAACTAGAAAGTTTGAAGCTGAAGAAGAAGTGTGACAAGACTTTATTAAGGTATCATATATTTTTTTATTACTTATACCAATGATGAAGTGAGTCACAAAATAATTTTAACATTTCTTTATGCAGGAAAAACCACATGCAGAAAAATAAAAAAAAATGCAAATTAAGCATTATGATACTTTGAAGTTGTTCGGAGCTGATAGAGCTACTGGTAAAGGGGCTGCTACTTCACGAGAAAGGATTCAACAACTTGATAGAGATCCCATTGACTTGAATACGGGACATGATATCCCAATATTTTCTGCTAATTTAGATTCACCAAGTGTTCTTCATAGTCAGCCAAATTAATTAGGAGGGGCTTCAACTTCAAGAGGTACAAAGTGTAAGTCTCATATGAATGATTTTTTGGAGGTACAATATGAAAAAATTACTTTGGGAATTACTACCATGGCCGATGTTGTAAAAGAGAGTAGTTATCTGTCTAGCAAGCTACATGACGTGGTTCAGAGGCAGGTTGAATCAGCTGAGAGACAAGCTTCTGTGGCTGAGAGGCAAGTTTCGGTTGCCGAAAAACAAGTCTCATTAATTGAAGTAAGGACAAGTCGCGATTGCATTAGCTATTATGCAACAAAGTAGGCTTCGCCTTTACAGTGAATTAGATGTATGGGATATGTTGACTGAATTGGGTCTAGTAGGTTCATATCGGATGCAATGTTATCAGTTTTTATGTGAAAATGAGCGAAAAAAAACACCAAGTTTTTGGGATCCCACCTGAAATGCGATTAGATGCTCTTTTTCATTTCATGACTGTTGCTGGTGTTATATGGTACTTCCAGAAAATATTCACCATTACAGGTATAATTTTTATACGCACTTAATCTTTGATTAATTTGAGGTTATTGCTTTTAACAATTGATTATGTGTTTCTTATTATTGTAAAGTATGAGTATATCTTCATGTATTTGAACAAGATATCATTTTCTGTTTTATTTATGTTAATACATGGTTGGAAATCACTTTTTGCCGATACTTTGAGATTGATTGGTTGTTTGAATAGAAAGATATCGATAAAATAGATTATCATGATCAACTCTGATCTTTGTGTTAATTTGTCTTTGTTGTATATGCTCGTGCAGGAATCCTAATACTTGAAAATGTTTGGGACCAATGGGTACATTGCTTAAGACAACTAGAAATTGATCACGTGTTAATATCTTTAACTCGGAAAAACTTTATTTTTTTGAAGTAGATGGGTACAGATGGCTCAAGTTATGTAGAATTGATTTTTTGGAAGTAGGCGTATGTTGATTACTCTAACCATGAAGAATTACCTTTTTGAAAAGTATTGTGTGGTGATAAAATAGTACTCTCTTAGAGTCCTGGTCGTTGTTACTTTTTTGCCATTTTGTTATATGTTTATAAAAATTGTATATGATTTTTTGTTGCACGTAATAAGAAAGAAATGCTAGCCACTTTTGATAATATTTTATTTTGTAAATACAATTTAGTGAAACTTTTTCTTAAATATGATTAAGGAGATTAATGATGTAAAGTATGAGTAGTTTTTATTATTCTTTTAGGAAATTATTTATTTGTATATATTTAAAAAGAATGATATATATTTTTATTTATGACATTAAAAAACAACACGTTAAAATTCTGAAATATAATTGGGATCACTTTTTTTTATTTGAAAAATAATTTAAATACATTGGTATATTATAATTTAGAGTATTTACCCAAATTGGTCCCCAAAGAATTTTGAAGTGGACGTTTTGGTCCCTAACAAAATTTAATTATGTAATTAGTCCCCAACTTTTGTAAACGTCCGTCATTTTAGTCCTTCTGTTAGTTTCTTCTGTGAAATTCTAACGGTAGAGTCCAACGTGTCACGTTCAGGTGATGAGTCAGCCGTTAAGTGCCACATGTTCAATCAAGACAAATTGGTCCCTATTCTAAATGATGCTAAACGCGGCGTTTTGGGAATAGGGCACGAGGGTGTGTGTCGTTTCGTTAGCTGAGTGGCTTTAAAGGTCCATTTTTGTCTTCCTCCCCCAAAACGAAATTACAACCAGCACCCTCTCTTCCCCTAGGTTTTACAAAGAAAGCCACCACCACGTGAACCGGTAGTCAGTCTTCCGACGACCTCGCTGACATTGTTGACTCAAGACTTTGTACCAAACGAAGTTATTGTAGAAGAAGGTTTTGCCGGTCTATCGGTCTTCACCGGTCAGGTTAGTATATCTTTTCTCTATTATGATGCGGATGGTATAGTTGATCATCGTTGCAATTGTTCGAATGTGTTTACCTTGTGTATTTGTTTCTGGCAGTAGAAATTAGTTACTGAAGAAAGTGTTTTTAAGTTCTTCATTACTATGAAAATCAGTTATTGATAAGTGACGTAATGCATGCATATATGAGTTTAACATTAAAAAGATTCAATATTTTGTGGTAAATACACTTTATACATTAATTAATCTAGCTATCACAATTAGAAAATTAAAGTTTGAGCAGTTGTTGTTTAATATGAAATTGCTCTGTATAAGTTTGTGTTCTGGTTTTGACATTTTATTCCATGTTTATGGATTGCAGATGACTGATTGGGTTATCCCTTTCTTTCAACATGGGAGGAGTTTTGTCAAAGATAACAAGGGTGAACTATTTTACATTAATGGGAATGTAAAGAGATTTCCTCCTTTGGATCTTGATTTAGTGAATTATTTTGATTTGAAGAAAATGTTTGAAGAACTTGGTTACCATGCATACAAAAAGATGTATTGGTATGACCCAACAGCTCCTAGTTATGAAGCAGGCCTATATCCTATATATGGAGACAAGGAAATCAGAGAGATGTGTGACAAAAAGAGGGAGGACAGAGAGACGGATGAATTGTGTCTGTTCTTTGATCATCCAATTATAGAAGATGTTGATTTTGAGGATAACGATGATACTGATGAGCATAGTGAGGCCGAGGTCTTGTCTGATGAACCAATTTCTGACAACGATAGCTATGATAGCTATGAAAGTGCTGAAGACGAGGCGTATAAACCCCCACCTCCAGGATTTGAGGATGACACCTATGATAGCTATGATAGCTTTGAAGATGAAGAACTCATGAAGAAAACAAAGAGAAAAGGTGGCAAAAGAGATAAGAAGGGTAAGAAGAAAGCTGTTGGAAAAAAGGATAATGCAAGGAAGATGGCTGTTGAAAAAAGGGATAATGCAAGGAAGAAAGGTAGGCCTAAACAGACTACTAGGCCCAATGACAAATATGGGCCCAATATAATTGTTGGGCCTACTCCTACTAATGGGTCTACTCCGACTGCTACGCCTAGTCCTACTGCTGGTGGGTCAGAATTTGGTGTTGGACCGGGTATAGCAGAGGAAGAGGAAGGGGATGACATCTTTAGTGATGAGTCTGATGGTTTAGTATTTGAGTCAGAGGGGTTTGATACACCTCAATCATCAGACAATGAGGGAGATGATTTTGATTGGCCCCAATTCAATGAGGAAGCAGACTTTGGTGATGTTCAACTCCAATTGAACATGGAGTTTGCCACATTAGATCAATTCAAGCATGCCTTAAAGAACTATACTATTGCCGAAGAAAGGAGGTTTTTTATGTTAAAAATGATAATAGAAGAGTTAGATGCAAGTCTGCAAGTGGGGAAGAGAAGGCTATGATTGCAAAGGCAAAGTTCAAGGCTAAATGTAAGGCTAAAAGGAAAGAGACTGATGCTGCAGAAGTGGATAATTCTGGAGAGAATGGAACTGCTATTGTCCCTAGCAGTGATGATAATGAATGTCCTTGGCTGATTTATTGTGCCTGGAATAGTGCTAGAGGGTGCTACCAGATTAAGACGTATGAGCCTAAACATACTTGTGCTAGGGAATTCGGGTCTAACATGGCTGATCAGAAATGGGTGGCTGATCATACTTGTCTTGTTACTTCGTCTTGTGTTAGGAGCAAACTACTAACTCATCCAACCAAGTTGCATCAACAACAAGTTTTAGGCCTCCAAGACCCAAACAACAAATTCTGAGACCTCATGCAGCTTCGGTCACTGCCTCAACACCTCCTATGAAGCTTGTTTCGGCTCCAAGACCTTTACCTCCACCAACTTTAACTCCTCTACCTACAGTCCCATTTGCTCCAGTGCCTAGGTCACTCCATCCGAATCAGATACCAAGAATCTCTCCGAAAACAGTTGCTGCTACAAGCTTTGGAACTGCTGCCAGAATATTCAAGTTCATGCCTACACCAGGACTCAACCTCCAAAAGAAGAAATGATATTGCTCTATGATATCATGCTGATTGTAGTTATGTTGTTTAGTTTATTAAGACCCTTTTGTAACAGATTATGGTTATGTAGTGCATTTATGCAACTTTGAGCTATGCTTTTGGAATGTATCTTTGATGCTAGCAACAGATATAAACTAGCTAGGAGTAAGTTTTTTGTTGGAATATTCAGAACTTTGATGCTTGATTTCAAATATATGAAATTATGGTTATTAGACTATTTTGATAATTATGAGTGATGTGATTTGTATTAAATCAGGTTTTTGAAACATTATTTTTGTGAATGCATATGATTCTAATATTGGGCAAAAGAAATTTCATTACACAATTCTGACAGACTATAATATTAGCAATTACATTTTGATCAATTATTCAATTACAATATATCCATACATAATAAGCACTTAATTCCCTTCTTTTCCTACCTAACTATATCTTTCCTAAAAAAATACAAACCAAAAAATCTAGCATGAAAAAGAACACATTTTTCCAATGACTGCTCCACTCCCTCCTTTTACTTATATTCTTAGTCTTTTTCTCTAATTCATCTACCAAATCTTTCAACTTCTTCACCCTCTCTTCCAGTACAACATTATGCTGGCTATCTTGTATTTCATGGGAAAAAAATTTGTCAAACCATATAAAAAATTCACAGTGTGAAAGATTCTCCTACATTGAAGGGGAAAATGCACAAAATCAGAGTTAACCCATGAATTTTATAATGCATAAAGAAGATACCATACCGAATGTTTCTTACCCTATAATAAGGACAACCAAAGAAAGGTCTTCTTGGGTTCTTATCTGTTCCAAATTCCACAACAATGGCATAAGCTCCACAGTGGCATCTTGGATTCTCCCCTCTTGCAATTCCAAATTTGGGGCCACCTGAAGCACTGCTAGCACTACCATCTCCGCTACCTCTAATAACTCGTTGACGATAAGAATTTGCTGAATTCCCTCCACTTGCCATGGTTACACGTTTTCAGAGTAGCACACGAGGATGATTATGACCTTCACACCATTGTTTTAGGATTTAGGGCATCATACAAGAACAAATTTGTAGTTGTATTTCTAGGGACTATTTTGTCTTTCATCCCACGTGGCGTTTAACAGCTGACTCAACACCTTAACATGACACGTTGGACTCCACCGTTAAAATTTCACGGAGGAAACTAACAGAAGGACTAAAATGACGGACGTTTAAAAAAATTGGGGACTAATTACATAATTAAATTTTGTTAGGGACCAAAACATCCACTTCAAAATTTCTTGGGGACCAATTTGGGTAAATACTCTATAATTTATATATAATATAAGGAAGGGTATTAATGTAATTTCATTTAGTTATGATTTTCTCTCTTCTTACTTTTCTTTTCATCCAAACAAAAGAAAAATTTCCTCCTACTTTCTTTCCATCTATTTTCTCTTCATCCAAACAACATAAAAAAAATCAATTTTTTTTTTATTTTCTTTCCTTTCATTTTTTTTTATCTTCCATCCAAACAAAGTGTAAGAGTAATACTTACTACTTAGAATGTATCTATAGTAAAAACTTCGACACTTGGATAATTTATTATCTTAGGATATACTACAAGTCTTTGACTATGTTTAGGCAACAAATTTAAAAAAAAATATATATTTATCATGACTTGATCAACATGTTAAGTTGTTGACACAGCAAATAGTTATAGTGTTAAATCGCATGATAAAAATAACAATGCACTATTATTATGTTGACTATAAATTATATAAAAAATTAAATAATAAATTAATTTTCAAAAAATTATATAATAAATATGTATATTATCGATCATTCCAAATTAAATTAATTTTTAGTATAGAAAATAATATTTATTTATGATTATAATTTAAATTCCTATGAAAAAGCACATAAAATGAAACTAGTTAAGAGAAAATTTAAAAAAGTGAGTTCTTTTCTCTCTCTATTTTTCCTTTATTTTCTCTGCCTTCTTTTAAATTCTCATTTTTTTTAAAAAAAAATTACATATGTGTTAAAAAATAATTATGTTATATACATTAAAATTAATCATCAAATTAAAATTAATATAAAATATATATTAAAAATGAGTTAAATAATATATACATTTCATAATAATTAATTTTAATGTAAAAGTAATATTTAAAAAACACAAAAAATACATTTATTAATCAATATATACATTGAGGTGTAAAACTATCCTTTTAACCTGATGTTGTTCCCAACAAACTCCTGCAGTTATGAGATTTGATCTATAATTTTGTTCATCAATTTTTTTAATTTGCAATGCAAATCATATTTCTTTATTTGAAGAAACAAACGATAATAGTAACACAATCTAAACTCAATTGTATGCAGAAAATAATAAAAAAGGAAGAGTGAAAAAAAAAAAGGAGAATGTCGTCGACGAATTCCCCATGCGCGGCGTGCAAGTTCCTTCGTCGGAAGTGCACACAAGAGTGCATTTTCGCACCATACTTCCCGCCGGACAACCCACAGCGCTTCGCATGCGTCCATCGCGTCTTCGGCGCCAGCAACATCGGCAAGATCCTCAACGATCTTAGCCCCTGCCAGCGGGAAGATGCGGTGACGTCCCTTGCGTTCGAGGCGGAGGCGCGCCTCGACAGCCCAGTGTACGGGTGCGTCAGACACATCGTCATCCTTCAACAGCGCCTGCAACAAATACAAATGGACCTCCTCCACGCCAAGAGCGAACTCAGCGCCTACATCAACCCACAAGGCATTCAGGGTCCGTTCTCCCCTCATGGAATTCGAGGGCTCCCACTTTACCCTCAAGGAAAGCCGCCGTCTTCGTCTGCGGCTCTTTTCGGCCCGCCTTACGGCCCAAATGTTATTCAGTCTTTGATGCCACCATCTTCTGTGCAGCATAATGGAACAATGATTGCTAATGCCGACCTGGATCCAGAGCAGCGCGAGTTGTTGGAGGCCCAACAACTCGCAGCACAGCAACATGACATGATGGTCAGAAACTATGAACATCAGCATCAGCAAGAGTATCTAAGATACAACGGTGCTACTGGGATTATTGAACCTGTGGCAGCTGCAAGTCCGGTTTCAGTTGTCACAGCCGACGGCGATGGCCGTGGAAGTGGAGTTTTTGCCCAGATGGCTGCACATTCAGGCGCTCAAGGAGGTGAACTGGCACCTTCTTTGGGTTTGGGGACATTTGACAGTGGTGGAACTTATCATCATCAGTTGCAACAACAACCACCACAACATGGAGGAGTAGGGGAAAATTATGTTGGTCTTGCAAATCGTCATCACTATCCTGTTGAGGCGCAATTCCTGCTCCCATCACAACAACAACAACCGTTAGAGAGTGAGGACTGTAAGAGTGTCGGCCCTTCTTCATGATTTTTCTGATTTTTTGCAGCTAAATGGTTTTTTTTTTTTTTTTTCATTTTGGCCAAAGAAGTTTTAATTCTAAGTATGTTCTTTTTATTATTGTTATGTGTTTTTGGGTTGATTATAGGATAATGATAATGATGGTAGTTAGTTGTGGCTTTTGCTTATAATAATAAACAGGCGAGAGAGCAGGAAGTAGTTGAGGAAGCTGGTGGCTACTGGTCATGGAATCGGAATCTATCAGTAATGATAATATTAATGTATAGATTGCTGGTTTGTAATGAGCACATAAGATGATAGTTTTCTTTTTCTTTTTTCTTTTTAATTTTGGTGATAGACTTAATTGAAGGATTTTACCATTGGCTTGCTCCTCTTGTTTTTGAGCTTGTCAATTTGATGATGTACTTGACATGCATGTGTGCAATGCATGCTACATAAACAAAGATTTTGATTTTTCATTCATGTTAGGTATTCATGTTAATCTATGATACTGCTTTAGGCTCATACATTCTCAGTCATATTAATTAAATGATAGTATGCAAGTGTATCTAATTCCTTGCCAGGTAAGGTTTATTTAGGTTAGTTGATCATGATTACCTTAATATGACTTGGGCAATAGTTGGATAGATATCTGAATTGTTAAGAATTTATTTCTCTGTGCTTAAATTTCTCAGAGTTGTTTGCTTTTTGCACATGCCTTTCACAAAATTATTACATTACAAATATTTTCATAACCACTATCGAATTAAAGACCATCATAAAAGACTGGGTTTTCCAATGAATCAACCTAAGAATAATAGTTAACAATTATATAAGAAAAACCTGCAAGGAACTCAATATTAACCTTCTATATACGTTTATAACCCGGCCAATAAATATCACAAGAAGTTAAAGTTCTAACCAAATTTCAACCAATTTATTTTATTAAATATCGAAAACTTTTTGGCCAACAACTATTATTACTTGCACATGATATAAATATACTGAAATCAATCCTAGCAAAATTAAACATTAATTTCATTAAATTCACAGTATCAATAACAAATTTACACATATTTATCAAACACAGAAAGAAACCATTAATCCAATTTAATTGGGAATACTTCCATCATAACAAGTTATCAACACGAAATGAATCATTAAAAAGTTAAATTATGTTTCATGATGTACTTTATCGGAAAACTGCTTCTGCAACTGATCTGCTGTAGAAAATTCTGGAACTAGTGTATACCCAGTGAAGAATCAAATCAGTGTTAAAGGATATGCATCATAATTAAGAATAATTTCAGTGCAGCATACAAAGACTCAAAGTTCAATGGAAATGATGCGCTCATATCAGTAGAACTATGAGTAGGTATGAACTACATACCATAACTATAAATCTTCTTTATATATAGAATAGTTATAATTCTACTTCGAAAACACAACTAATTAGCCCGTGTTTATTTGAACGTTAATGATTTCATACCATTTGTCTCAAGTGACATCCATTATAAAAGACTAAACACCCTCCAGATCATGAAAAGTTTAAGCACTAAGAGAAAAGATATATGTGGTAAGCAAGGAACAAATAAAATGATGTTCTCTTTTTAATTAATTATGTACATACACTAAAATGATTTTATTATAAATACTCTTAATAATTTGTCATTTAATTAATACATTAGTCTAATAATTGTAATTTGCACTCAAATCACCTAATAAAGTTCACTGAGTTCAATTAGCCAATATCATTAAAAAATTGTGTATCAATCGAGCTCTTTTACATCCAATGAGCTAAGTTCAGATTACTGATTCAATAACACATGCTCTTCCTAACAAGTTTTTATTCTAAATGAAATGAAAGGTAAAAAAGAATCATGCTTAAAACTTAAAATGACTCAATAATATCAACCTCCTGTGTGTGTTGCGGTCATTATATTTTTCACGAGGTTATTTTGCCCCTTATGTAGGCTTTAAGACTTGGATTTTTTTTGTGTACATTTTGTTGTGTTCCATTTATGCTTTTGCCACATTGAATTCTTCCGACAGTGAAGGAGACAGTGAGTAGCTATTGTCTCAGTTTGGAGCAGACAGATGGGACAAGTTTCGGAGACCGCTAAAAATCTAGTATGGATTTTGTGTTTCACTGGCAGTCCTCCATGGATTGTCTTCCAGAGAATTACTCTAACTTTAGTTGGAGATTTCACATCCTAGATTGATTTCCACAGCAGCTTGTTCTGGAAGTATGGTGGCAATGTCTCAATAGGGGGTAGAAGAATTGGAAGCTAATAATATAACCTGATTGAACCGTGTAAGCTCTTCTTTTATCTTTACCCTATGAAATTTTGTCTCCTTCCTGATTGATTGGTGTTTGTAAATCTTGTATGATCTGTTTGTTCCATATTTCATCCTCTGCTATTATGTTCCTATGCCTTGTTTTATGACAGTAGATTAGTAATTACTGTGTTGCTCTCCATCTTTATAATAATAAATAGATAAATAAATAAATAAATAAATATATATATATATATATATATAAAATAATTAATAATATTATATCATATTTAATTACAAAAAACAAATGTGTGTCTCCAAAATTCTACTATTCAAGAGTTTGGAAACTTTGACGTGTGTTGCAGAAGAGGATTGAATTCTTTGGTTCTTTCAAAAGGGAAAGATGCTTTTATCCACTGGATTATAGGAAGAGAGATGCAGCAATTCCAATGTCCTTTTGTTCACAAAGTAAAATTTTGGTTTTTCTTTTTCGGCGTTGAATTCAAATTTGGAACAAAAAAGGAGAGGATAGCTTTTGTGCCCAGTAGCCTATAATGTGTGTATGTGCATGTGTGTGTCGGTGCAAGCATATTTGCACCAGTTAATAGTCATTAGATCCAAATTAAATTAAAGGATGAAATGTCTAAATAATTATAATTTTTTTTCATAATCGGAATCTTGTTATAATGCGTAAGCACTGACGTAGACTCAAATACGATATGACACAAAACACGCGGATACACGTATTTTGATGAGTGCTAAAAATTTCAGGGATCAATCTAAGTATTACCTCTAATAAAAAGTCATATTGTAAAATATAATTTTGTTATATTCTTTAACCTTTTAATATTTTTTGTCTAAGCATACAATGTGTTACTGGAACATTGTAATCAAGAATTGTTGATTTGTTTCATGCTGCATTGACATATTTACAATTTGGAAAATATTTATTGGCTCTTCTTTGGTTTTCATGAAACACAGATAGTGAGAGGTTGTAATGGTTCACCTCTGGCTCTAAAAGTTATTGGTGGATCCCTGTGTCATCATCCTTATGAGTTCTGGCAAACAATGAAGGAACGGCTTAAATCCAACAAAGACTTGGATTCTCACCTTCAGAATTGTCTAGACATAGTGGAAGACGACAAGGAGAAGGAGTGTTTCATGGACCTAGGTCTGTTCCCTGAAGATCAAAGGATCCGCGTTCCTTTGCTGAATGACATGTGGACAGAACTGCATGAACTTGATGAGGATGGAGTAAAAGCAATGAATATTATACATAGTTTAAACTCCAAGAATTTGGCTAATCTCATTGTTACAAGGTACACAGGATCTTTTATGTTATCTTGGTTGATATTTAGTGCTTTATAAAGGTTACAGACAGCCAAAACATTTTGGTTTTTATGCTTTATAAAGGTTACAGACAGCCAAAATCTATGAAATAATGCTACCGCATTGCATAATTTGTATAAACTTTTTCAGTCAACAACTTTATCCAAAATCAAACATGCATGCTTCAATAGCATAAGTATCTATGAGATTGTGTGTATGTGCAAGCAAGAATAACAATAATATTAATGTTGTCAAATAGACTATTGTCATTGAACTTTTGGAAGATTTTGATTCTATGGATAACTTGTTATTATCTTTGTTGAACAGGAAAGTTGCAACGGACGTGGAAATGTACTACAATAACCACTTCCTTATGCAGCATGATCTCCTTAGAGAGCTAGCAAACCATCAAAGCAACCAAGAACCCATCGAGCCAAGGAAAAGGCTGGCGATCGACTTGACTCAGAATGGGAAAAATTGTCCCAACTGGTTGGTAGGCCAGAATCAGCCGGGTATCATTTCTCGCATGCTGTCATTCTTATCTGTAAGGGGGACACAACAACAACAGAAGCAGGAACAAGACACTGCTCCCATAATGTTTGTTTCAACTGGTATGTTTCTCCCTCTCTGTCCCAATCATGATAAGAATGGTTTTGTCTTGCGTCACATCCATGGTCTTCTGGTATTGATGCTATATATTTTGTTGGCTTCTCTGCAGATGAAACATTCACTCCTGACTGGTACAACATGAACCCTGATGAAACTGAAGTTCTGATTTTAAATATCCATTCAAACAAGTATACATTTCCGGATTTCATTCAGAAAATGAGAAAACTCAAAGTTCTCATAGTCACAAATCAGGGTTTCCATCCTTGTGAATTGAACAACTTTGAGGTACTTGGTTCATTACCATGCTTGAAAAGGATTAGCCTGGAAAAGGTTTCGGTTCCTAGCCTCTGCAAATTGAGGAAGTGCGAAATCTGTCGCATTATATGTGTACTACAAAGCAGGCTTTTGGTAGTGGCATCAAAATTTCAGATGCACTGCCAAATTTAGTGGAGTTGAACATTGACTATTGCATGGATATGGTGGAATTGCCTTCTGATTTCTGTAACATTATGACCATGAAGAAGCTTAGTATCACTAACTGTCATAAGCTTTCTAAACTACCACCAGAAATCGTTATGCTGAAGAATCTGGAAGTTTTGAGACTTAGTTCCTGCTCTGATTTGAAAGAGATGCCAAAATCTGTTGGAAGGCTTCAACAGATTTGGTGTCTGACATCGGCGAGTTGCATAGTCTACGGTAGGAGTGTCAAGGCCCGGTGACCTGAAGGAATTTGGGGCATATTGGCCTGGACCCGAAGTGGCCCGGGACTGACCCGGGGAAAAAATATGAAGCCAAGGGATGGTATGATACCGGGACCGGACCATAGATCAGGTCACCCGGCCCGGCCGGTGGAAGGATCATTTTCTAATATCCTAAGTAAGGGAAGGGGTCTTGGGCACGCAGTCACGGTCACGCACGGCATTCACTGATTCACGTCTTCACTCTTCACGGCTTCACGCAAGCTTCACTGCCTCCATGCCTCACTCCCCCTCTTCCACGCACCCTGACCCTGCCACAGTACCACTCTCAGAGCTCAGTCCCCTCAGCCCTTCACCTCAGGCCTTTCCCCTCCGCTGCTAGCCTTTCCGTTGCAGCCCACCGTTACACTCTTTCCCTCTCAGCCCTCTCTCTGTCTCTCAACAGCCACAATCACGGCGCCAGTAATCGATCCCCATCTTCGGCTCCCAGTGACGACGGCGACGGAGCATCTCTGACCCAGTGCACTGCTTCTGCGGCTGGTCGTCTTCTCTTCTCTAGCCCCTGCTCAAGTTCAGTTCAGGTAAATAATTTTCGTTTTAAATTTTTTATTAGGAAATTGGTTAATATAATTTTTTATTAGGGATTTGACTATTTTTTTTTTTTTTGGTGACATTAGGGATTTGACTATTAGAAGTTATGATTAGGGATTTAGGATATTAATTATTGGAATTTCTGATTAGTGTTTTGGTTAATATAATTTCCGTTAGTGTTTTGTTCTGATTTAGGGTATTGATTTGGATTAGGGATTTAGTTAATATAATTTCTGTTTAGTGTTTTGTTCTTCCTATGTGATTTGTTCTGATTTAGCCATTTAGGGGTATGGTTAATATAATTTCTGTTACTGTTTTGTTAGAATCTTAGAAAAGAAATAATAAAATTTATATTAATAATAATAATAATGTTGAAGAATGACTTTTAGCTTTCTAACCTTTATCTTTGGTTTTCGTTTTTTTTTTTTAATTATTAAATCAAATTATTAAATCATAAAAAAATAAAAAATAATTACAAAAATAAAAACAGTAAAATCAATAATAATTAACTAATTATACAAATTAAAATACATAAAAAAAATAAACAATTATATAATAGAAATAACGTCAATATATTTTATTATTAAAAAAATAAAGTTAATACAAAATAAAATTATACGTAAAAAAAAAACAAAAAAAAAGTTAAAATATTTAAAGTAATAAAAAATTATTTTTATAATTTTAAAGTAATAAAAAATTATTTTTATATATATATATATATAAAAGATTATAAAATAATGAATCTTTAACTAAATTAATTTATATTTATTATATTTAATTAATTGATATACAATTATACATAATATTAAATTTTGTGATTTAAATATTTAATTAAATTAATTAATTGACATAATTAATCTATCATAATAAATTATATTTAATAAGTTAAAAGAAATAAATAAAAAATATTGTTAAAAATATGTCACGTTAGTTTTATAATTAAATAAAAAAATTTAATTTTTATATAATAGAATAAATTTAGTATGAAGCAAATTTTTTATTTTTTCTATTTCGAATGTCACTTCGAAGAAAATATATATAGTTTTAGCATGTTTAAAAAGTTTTTTAGAATAAAAAAAAGAATTTTATTTCGTTAAAAATTTTATTTTTATTTAAAACTCAATCCTATAATATAAAATAATTATAATATATTAATAGATGTGAATTTAATTTTTGATTTGAAATTACTTTTAAATCAGTGAATTTTTTTACAAATCTATTACTCTAAAAAACAATTTTTATTGAATATTTATTTATAAATAAAAATATTTTAATATTTCAAATATTAAATATAATTATTGTAAAAATTATTTAAAAATCAAATTACTTCTGATCTGATTTATTTACAAGAAAACAAATATAAAATTTAAAATTCTGAAATGAATATTTATTTTTATTTATTTCAAACCTTTAAAAGAGAAGATCATTCTTGAATCTTGAGTGAATTCTTATGAAAAAGACTAGGGTGTGCACTGTGCAGGGGGAATTGAATTCTTATTGTTGCAATTCCAACCACCCTCTCCCGGTAACGCTTTCAGTCTCAGAGTCTCCGTATTCGCTGCCGCACCCGCCAACCTTCCCACGGCCTTGTCTGCACCTTGCCGCTGCACCCGCCAACCTTCCCACGTCCTTGTCTGCACCTTGCCGTCGGGCGCCTCCTCCGACCACCTCGAGGTGCTAAGCTTTTAATGGTAAAAAACTATCATTTTTAAGTTTTAACCTGACGATGTTTTCAACAAACTCGTGCAGTTATGAGATTTGATCGATAACTTTCTTCATCAATTTAAGTCATTTGAATTTCAAATCATATTCTTTATTTCAAGAAACAAAATAATCATAGTAACAGAATCGAATTGAATAGTACGCAGAAAAGGATAAAAAAGAAAGAAGAATGTCATCGACGCCTACACCATGCGCGGCATGCAAGTTTCTTCGTCGGAAGTGCACACCGGAGTGCATTTTCGCACCGTACTTCCCAGCGAACAACCCAGAGCGCTTCGAATGCGTCCACCGCGTCTTCGGCGCCAGCAACGTCGGCAAGATCCTCAACGAGCTACCTCCATCCCAGCGCGAGGATGCGGTGAAGTCCCTTGCGTTCCAGGCGAAGGCACGCCTTCGCAACCCGGTCTATGGCTGCACCTTCCAAGTCTCCATCCTCCAGCAGCTCCTCCGCCAGAGACGTGCCGTCCTCGAAAACGCCAAGAGAGAACTTAGCGCCTACATCAACCCGCAAGCCATTCAAGGTCCATTCAACCCTCAGGAAAAGCCTCTATCTTCATCTCCCGCCCATTTAGGCCCTTCCTGCTGCTCCAATATTGTACAGTATTCAGCCCATTTAAACCCATTCTACGATCCAAATGTTGTACACTCTTCAGTCCATTTGGGCCTATCGGACGGCCCAGATGATGAACCTTTTTTTAAGCCAGCTATCCAGTATAATGGGTCATTGGGTGGTGGTGGTGCTGTCCCGCAAGCGGACCCAGGGCAACAAGAGTTGTTGGAGGCCCAACAACTTGCTGCTGCTGTGGCATTCCGAGAACAGCAACTAAGATACAATGCTGCTGCTGGGATTGAACCTGTTGCGGCTGCAGCACCCTACGGCGGTAACGTCAGTGGAAGTGGAGTGTTTGGCCACATGGGTGCACCTTCAGGCGGTCAAGGAGGTGAGATGGCACCTTGTATGGGTTTGGGGACATTTGATAGTGGTGAAAGTTATCATTCACAATTGCAACAACCACCACAGCATGGAGTAGGGGGAAATTACGTCCTTGCAACTCAACATCACTACCCTCTTGAGGGCCAGTTGCTGCTCCCATCAGAGCACCAAGCACTACCTTTAACCCTACAACAACAACAGCAACTAGAACTACAAGTATTGCAACAACAACTAGAACTACAACTATTACAACAACAACAACAACTAGAACTACAACTATTACAACAACAACAGGAGCAGCAGCAACTACAACAACTGTCAGAGAGTGAAGACAGTAAGAGTGTCGGCCCTTCTTGATGATCTTGTCTCATTTTTGCAACTATATATATGGTTTTTTCTTCGCTTTTTTATCCGGTGATCAAAGAATATTTCGTTCTAAGTATGTTTTTTTTTTGTTATTGTTAGTATGTATTTTTGGGTTGATTATAGGATTATTATATTGATAATCATAATGATGGTAGTTCTGGGTTTAGATTATTATAAACAGCGAAAAGAGCGTGAAGTTGAGGGAAGCTGCCTACTGGTCATGGATTCTGAATAATCAGTAATAATGCTCTGACAGATTACTTTCTTGGTTGATGGCATATGGGTTTGTAAATAGCAGGGTGGAAATGATAAGATGATAGTTTTCTTTTCTTTTTCCTTTTGGTGATAGACTTAAATTGAAGGATTTTGCCATTGACTTGCTCCTCTGTTTTTGAGCTTGTCCATCTAATGATGTACTTGACATGCATGTGTGCCATGCATGCTACATAAACAAAGATTTTATTTTTTTCATTCATGTTAGGTATGGTATTAATTTTTTGTGAGTGCTAGGTAAACAATGACCATCTTAAATAACATAAACAACCACTAATCAAATAAAAATACACTACATCCTAATTTAATACTACTAATTAAATTTAAGATTAATTTACTTCTTTAATCCTATTAATTCATATTGTTCACACATTGTTTAAAAATATTGTTGGTTACCTATACTTTTCTAATTTTTCATTTGTGTTAATATATGATGCTGGTTTGTGCTCATATATTGTCACATATTACGTAATTAATGATGGTATGCAAATGTATCTAATTCTTACCTATTTAGGCTAGTTGATCATACGATTTGGTAGCTTTGCTTAATATGACTCCGGCATTAGTTGGATCCATATGTGAATTGTTAAGAATTTATTTCCGTGTGCTTGAATTTCTCATGCTTTTTGTTTTTATATTTTTATTTATAACGAACTCCAAAAATCACATAATCTCAATTTGGGCATCAATTTAAATAATTGAATATATTTCTGTTTTCTCAAAGTAATATGATATGTAGACGCAGTCACCACCTTTTAAATACTTGATTCATGAATTATCCTCCGGCCTTTTTCTGTAAGTACTACGAACTGTAAAATCACATTGTCATTAGTTGGAAAACATTTGAAAAGAAATTATTAAGGCCACTTCAAACACTTTGGACCGATTCCATACTCTTGTATTGTTTGGATTTTTGAAACTCCTTTACACTATTAACATTATAATGTACGTTGGTGTAATATTTTAAGAAATTTTATTAATAAAACTTTTCATGTATATTGATAAAACCATTTAGTAATTAATGTATTTTTTTTTTAATTACAAACACATTAATTATAATTTTTAAAATATATTTTTAATAAAATGACAATTATGATTATTATTGAATTTTTTATTTTGATGATTTACTATTGAAAATTTAATATATTCTATTGGTATATAAGTTATTAAAATTATTAAATTAGTTTATAAATTCTAATTAATTAATAATTTTTATTTTTATTTATTTTAATTATTTATTTGATATTATAATTTATCTCATAATATTTAGAATTTTTTAAATAAATAATTTAATTATTTTAATTACCAAAATAAATAATTTGTAGCGTATTTACCAATTTACATCACGTTTATTTATCTCATTTACAGTGTAACGAAATATGTGTATTTTTTCAATTTTCATATATCTTGTTTACACATAAAAAATTATCTTGTTTATAGTGTAAACGAAATATATGTATTTATAAATAATTAAATATAATTTTTAAAAATAATAAAAAATATTAATAATTTAAATTAGACTAAACTTTGTAACAAACTTTGTACGCGTCGTGATATTCATTAACTGTGTCATCAAATAAATCACGTATATTTAAATTATATTTCAAATTATATTTAAACAAAATTTAAAATATATAATTTAAATTTAAAAATTAATACTCAAGAGAGTACATAAAAATTTAAAAATTCTGTCCGTTAAAAATTATATCTCAGTTAAAAAATTGAAATATTATTTGAATTGATTTAATATAAATCCTAATAAAAAACGATCATCAGGTGGAGGTGAATGAGTGGAAGAAGCAATAGTTTTATGAAGCAATAGTTTTATTAGTTAGACACAAAAAAAAAAAAAACCATGTTAATAGTGGGCAGTTTAAAATAACGATTTATCTTCAGATTTTTTATTTTTATAAATTAAATAAATGTAATAATTACCAAAATAAATAATTTAAAAAATATTTACGAAATAAATACCCCTCTTATCTTGTTTATGATAATTTTGCATGTATCTTGTTTACACGAAGACAGGTAGACGCGACACGTGTATAACTCGTCTACAATGTAAACGAGATATAACTGTAAACACGATACATATATTTTTTAATAATTTTACTCTTAAAAATTTTTACCCACTATGAAATTTTTATAAAATGACTAGTACATAAACTTGCGAAAAAGAAAAAAAAATGATATATATACAATAAAGTATAAATTGTACCTTTCTCTCTAACGTATCGAAATTCTTTAACGTTTAAGAGTAAAAATCTTTAAAAGTAAAATTATAAAAAAAAATATTTTATTTAGAATGAAAGTAATGTAATTAAGTGTAATTTAGTTAAATGTGATTAAAAATTAATTGAATAACTATGTACAGTAAAAAATTGATATTATTGAAGGATAAAATTAAAATTTATTTCTATTGTCTCCAACGTTTTCGTCCTATTTACATCTTTAACGTTTCAAAATCGTTTCTCATCATCAATTCTGTTAACAGATCGCTAACTACAGGATAACATTGAGCCAATTTTAAAATCTTAGGGACTTAAATATGATAATTTAAACGTTAGGGACAACTTTGAGACTCATCCCAAACCTTGAGGACAAAAATCAATACTTTACTCTTTAAATAATTAAAGTTATTTTATTAAATTAAAAAAATAAAAATTTGAATTCGAATTTTTTTTTTTGGTAACTAAAACACGGGAATGTGAATTTGAATTTAATTAATAGAACCAAATATATTATTTAGTATTAAATTTAAATATTAAGATGTTCTTTTAGGATTAGATTACTAAATGAGTTAGAAAGTTAAATTTTGAATTTTAATTTAAAATACTAAAATAGGAACAAAAATAGAAAACCATAACAATTAAAATAGGGACAAAAATTAAAGATAATTTAAAAATATATCCAGAATAGAAGAATAGAAAAATTAAAATAGGAGATAAAATTTTAAAATATCCTAAAAATATTTTATTTGAAACAAAAATTTGAAGAATAGGATTAAGAACATATTCAGAATAAAAGAACAGATCCAACCAAGAGAGTAACCATGGTGAAGAGAAGACACCTACGAGACACTAAACCAGTGAGGCGAAGTAGCTCCGAGACGGTGACGCGACGATAGAAATGATGAAGGAGATGTAACGTTGAACTAGACACCGGTGACAGTGGTGAACGGCGGTGAACGGCGGTGATAAATTTGGTTAGAAGTGAGATTTGAAAAAGAGAACTATGAGGTAAAATAAATATAATTTTTTTTAATTTAAAACAGAAGACATAAAATAAATATAAAGAAAATAATAAAAATTTTAACTGCAAAAAACTAATTTAAAAATAAAAATATATAGAGTATTGATTCATTAAATAATTAAAGACTTTATACACAATTGATTCACCAAACTATTAGGGAATATTGTAAAGGTAATCGTATTAAAAATAATATGAGTATATTAATTTTTTAATTTATAATTAACGATTTTAAATAGTTGTTTTTTTTTAAATCGAATAAATGTAATTAGTCATATAAATATAATAATACGAATACGTTTATTTTTATTAAATTAAATTAATTTATTAATTAAATTATATTTATTTAAATTTTAATTTAAAAATTTTATAATTTAAAATTTTAAATTATGTGAATAAAATTAGATTAAATAAAAATATAAATATACCAGTACAATTTAAATCGTACTGTAATGAGTTTATAAAATTCTAAAACAAAATGAATTTTAAAAGATAAAAATAAAATAATTGTTATGGGAAACAATAATTTTTTTATTTTATTTCAGTAAAAAATTAACACTAATAAAATACTAATTTAAAAAAAAAAGTTGCTTAATAAGTAAAGATGGAAGATTGATATTCTATGATTATTTTATGGTTTTTATTTAAAAGTATAATTTTAAGTTAGTGTTAATTTTTTAAATATTAACTTTTTAAAAAAATATAATTTGTTGGCATTAATTGTTTAATGATGTTATCAATATATAATAAAAGCTCTATTAATAGAATACCTGTTAAAATACTGTACCAACACATTATAATATTGATAAGAGGAGTGCTAAGGTACAGTAACTTTTGTGATTTGTAGCCATTAAATAGCCATCAATAATATAAAAGAATTTCAAAACTCCAAAACATTAGGATAGTGTTGTAACATCCACCATGAATCATAGCCGAGTGTATCTGTATATGTGCTTCATTTGGTTTTGTCTGCTGCTTTTAAATGAATGCTGGACAGAGCAGACCCTTGTACTCCACTTAGAAATTGTTGGTTCTATGATTTCATGCATAGACACATCGGATTTAGTTGGAAGCAGGCTATTTTTATGCTTTAGAGTGATGATACTACTATGTACCTGGAATTTTTATTAGATACGGCCATTTTAGTTCACTTTCACAAATTCCTTTTTCTGCCGAGCATTCCTTCTATTGCCAAAAACAATCATCTATTGCTTTAATAATGCCTGGGGTCCTATTAAAGATTAAACTGCATTTATTTGAATTAATAGCTGTGTTTTAGTTGTAAATTCTATAATGTTAACAATCGTTTCTTGGTGGGGCATAGTTGCGTTTAATGCATAGTATCATCAAGAAAACAGTGCAAACTATATGTATATATTATTCTTGAAACAAAAAGATTTTGTTTTTTTCCATATCATCAATCATCGATTCGTTTTAATTTGGTGGGTTTTTAGGCTTTAAATTCTTTAGTGGCTGCATTATAAATTTGGGGTTGGGACTGAGATTAGCAAGTGCATCAGATTTTGGAAAGAGAAAAAGCAAGGGTGACTTGAATTCAAAGATATGAATCTGAGGAATGATATTTGGGAAGATTTAAAAAAAATGGAAAAAATTTGTGCATTGATGATTCTCTCATTGGCGGCCCCTAGGTGTTACTCTGTATAGAGGTAATGTTAGTTTGATGGGGCTTTTTTTTTTTTTATGTTTTAAAGTTTCACTCCTTTTTACTATGTAGTTTCTTTTTCTTTTTTTTTTTTTAAATATTTTCTCTAACATGCTCAATGTACAATAGTGTTAGGAACCTTTGAAGGATTAACAATGACAAAGCTTTGATATTCTTTGTTTCTCTCAGTTTTGATGTCAAGTTTGTCCTTTGTAGCTTGTGATTTGAAGTGTTTGATTTGATGTTATGAAATTTAGCCAAAATTTCGATCCGATCCGCATTAAAATCATCGGATTGGATCAGATCTAATATCCGCAGTTTTTTAGCTTGGATCCGATCCGCACATTTGCGGATCGGATCGGATATCGGATATCGGATATATCCGCAAAATACAAAAATATTTTTAAAAGCTTATTTTTATTAAAAAAAATATCAATAAAATTTATTTTTTTTATTCTTTTAAATATGTTTACTCTTAAAATAATATTAAACATACTTTTCTTAAATAATAAATTAAAATAATACAACATATATGATAATTATTAGTTAAAATAAAACATAAAAAGAATATTTACTTATTTATTTCTTTATTTTTGCGGAAACGCAGATATGCGGATATCTATACAAAATCCGCGATCCTATCCTATTAGTGTGCGGATCGGATCTGATCTGATCCGATAACCTTGCGGATTGGATCTATATCCGCAATTTTTGGATTGAATTCGGATAAATACCGCAGATATGCGGATCGGATCCGATTCATGAACACCCATAAATGCTGTGATAATTAGTAATTCTGTTGTAGCTTCAAATTGATGTTTGATAACGTTATGCTCACTCCAAAGCAACCACCTTTTGTTTTGGTTTTGTCACAATCTATAGAGAGGGATATCTTCTCGTAAATAGGAATAGTTCAATCTTAAAGTGTTATTTATGTGTCAAGGTTGTTGGCAAATTTGCACTTTGAATTGAGCTTGTTTGTACTTGTTAAGATTGCTATAAGGATATAGTTATCTATCTTTAGATGGTGTTCTTTTGATGAAAAGTTATCTGTCACTTATATTGAATATTGATTGATTATGTTCAATTAAAACTCTATTGAATGTTTCAGATGTGTAGTTTAGGAATAGGAGTGTAATAACAAAAAATATAAACAAAAAAATATAAAAAGGAAATGGAAGAGGGTCTTTAATGTATATGTAATCCATTAGGCATTAGCACATATATTGTATATATTGTGAACATCAACATTTTGTACACTCTTGGAATCGGTTTCAAAGTATATGTATATATTGTTTGAATTTGGCTTTGTGCTTGATAGCTTTACTTTGTTGAAGTATTTAATAATTAGATTTTATGGCTTTTTATTCAGAATGAGGTAGCCAATCGTGATGTTCCCATGTCAGAGTCTGCAGAGTATTCGACTTTTACATTACCTCTTCTCTCAACCACATCATCTGAGCACAAAAATCGATCAACAGTTTGGGACCACTTCAAGAGAATCTCTGATGATGAAAATAAGATTCAATGTCAACACTGTTTGAAAGTGATCAAGTGCGAAAATAGAACAAAAAGATATTAGACTTACTTTTTCATATATGACTAGATTTGCTTATGTTTATGTTTATGCTTATGTTTATGTTGGTTTGTTTGAGGCACAACTTACTAGTGCTGCATACCAACTTCTTGGTATGGGCTGACTTGGGATTTATACCAAAAATATTTGGTGATGGATCAAAGAAATCTAATACTCCTTGGATGGGGATATTGTTGTTGTCAACAACTATAGTAGTTGCAATGTCATTTTTTAGTTTCAATGAGATTATATCAACAGTAAATTTCTTGTATAGTTTGGGGATGCTGGTGGAATTTGCATTGTTTCTTTGGCTTAGGAGAAAATTTCCATCATTGAAGATGCCTTTTGAAGTGCCATTGAGAATGAAGAGTATGATTCTAATGTGCTTTATACCTTCTTTGTTTTTGGTATATGTGATAAGTGTTGCCACAAAAAATTTAGAAAAGTAATTATTATTTACAATGGAAGGAATTTCATTATTTACACATGTTACTTGTATTATTTAGAAAGAAAAAAAATTAATTTAAAAAAAAGATCAAAATTTGAGTTTTTGCATGTAAAAAAATTAATTTGTGTAAAAAACGTTTTTTTAGGTGTAAAAACCGGTTTTGTAGTGTAAAAATTGGTTTTTTTTACGTAAAAACTAGTTTTTCTATATAAAAACCGGTTATTTTTTAAAAATCGATTTTTGTTTTAATAATCGGTTAAAAAGCAGTTTTGAATTTTACTAATTGGTTAATAACCAATTTTATCATGTAAAACCAATTTGGTTGATTAACTAAGACTATTTTTAGTTAACCAAAAAACTGGTTTGATTTTTGGATTAACCAAACCATAAACACCCTTAGGATAAAATTAATTAATGATTAAGGCTGTTATATCAGAAAATTTTCATTCATTTCTAATTTTATTAACCTTATTCTCCTAAATCCTAATAAATAAACATGACAGTTGCAAACAAAGACGAAAAGATGCATATGTAGGCGTGTAATTATTCAGTGTGTTTTCTTCAATGCCTACTTCTCGAGGTATTTGATAGGTGGTGGCCACGGAAGTTATTTTCAATTTTTTGTGATAAATTTGTCAGCGTTTTAAATATTCTTTGGTAGAAATGATAGTTTATCTATATCGCTAATAAAAGTAATTAAAAAAATATGAAAGTAAATAAAATTTTAAAATATTAAAAAATTAATAAAATTTTTTCTGAGAATTATCTGAAATGGGGTTACTTTTAGGTCTGAACACGAGGTCTTCAGACTTCTTTTAGGACAGCGTCCGACTTCTACTGATGTTGAGGTGCCGCCATCCGAGTTTCTCGTGGGAAGGTGGAGGTGGTACCTGCAAGGGACTCCGATGCTTAAGTTAGCAAGGGTTTAATGCAGGTTTTAGTAGATTGGGTCCTGAATATAGTTGAGGGTGTTAGTGTATTTATAGTAGAGTATATAACCACCTTTATAGAGTAGTTCCACCTTTAATAGTGGACAACTATTCCCTCTTTCTAGAAAAGTTAGTGACTTCTCTTTTCTAGATAAGTGGGAGATATCTTAGGAGTTAGTTACTTATTTGAATAAGTAGAGCTGAACTGCGTCATCGCGCCCGACCTCTATGAGGTCGGGTAGCTGTAGTAATTGGATCTCTTGAGTGGGCTTCTATTCATTTTGGGTTTGGCTATATTTTTGGGTCTAAGTATGAATAGTGTACCTGCTTGAGTCTGAGCTTTTTGAGGTCGGACTCGAGCATTTGTAGATTAGATTGGTCTCTAGCAGATTAAAACATCAGCTCGGGCAAACTGTCTTTCTTGGGGTTAGGTCTGGCACTCGATGTGTTTTAAAATTCGAGACATTACGTCTTTTCGTAATTTTGCGCACGTTACTCTACCGGCCATAAATGAAGGACCAAAATTACTCTTTTGTCCTTGGTGTCTTTTAAATACCCAAACTCATTTCTCTTTCTTCTTTTTCGCTTCTTTTCTGAGATGTTTGCACTCAACATTTTTTCCCTCTTTCAATCTTTTCAACTTTCTTTCGTGCAACCACTCTTGCCTTCAAGATTTCTTTATCTTGAGGCTTAGAAGGCTTTGCTCGCACTTTTGAGAGGAACGTTCGTGTTTTGCTACTTGTGTGTGCTTCATTTTTCCAATCAAGGTTGGTCTTCGCCTTTCCTGTTTATTTTGTTCTTGGCTAGATAATGTGCTTCTTGGTTTGAATTATTTTTGTTGATTTGGTGATGATTCTTTATTTATTTGATGGTTCTGTGTCGTATTCATTTGAGAATTTGATTCTTTCTTGAACTTTTATTGTTGCCGCTCTTGAACTTTTCTTGTTGTTACTGATAAACTGAGTGGGATTTTACTTTGTGTTGCCCCTAAATGGTTCCATGTTTTCCATTGAAGATGGGACCACTTTCATATCTTTTTTTGAAAGGAAAAGAGCTCAACACACTAAGGTGGAGCATACAGAATCAAACCAAAAGAAAAGCAGACCACTCCTGGAGAATCCTACCCCAAAGAACCAACATCCCCACGTCATCTCCGGCATAGCCATCAATAACCCTAGGGATGCATACCTCTCCACTCCTCACAACTCATGGATGTCATTGAGATGATCTCATCAACGCCTTTCCCTTCATTCTGAAAAATTCTCCTATTTTGCTCCATCCAAATATGCCAGATAATCACGCAGAAGCATCTTAGGCGCTGCTTCCGGTCTTCCTTTCTTCTCGGCTCCTCTGTCCAACTCAGAAAATGGTCCTTCACTCGCTCCGAAAAGACCCATGGTCGGCCAAATGCAGATATCCATGCACTCCACACCTGCCAAGCAAAATCACAGCCAAGAAACAGGTGATGGATCTGCTTATCATCCTTATTACACAAGACACACCGCTTATCATCCTGGCTAATAATCCCGAGGCGGCTTAACCGTTCCTTTGTATTCAACCCTGCCAACCAGGACAAACCACACAAATAGCTCCACTCTTGGTGGAGTCAACCCTTTCCAGATGGCCTTCGTGATGCTGTAACTAGTAACATCCTCTGATAGCATTCCTTCTTGTAGCACCTGCACAATGGAGTTAGTCGAAAAAATACCAAGTCTATCATATTTCCATACAACTCTATCCTCCCTATTATTCACTAGCCTCACAGGTCTCAACACCTCATGTAGCTGACTCAGGAGTTCTAACTCCCACTGAAAGAGCTCACGCCTCCACTGGAAGTTCCAAACCTACTCTAGCCCATCCCAAACCCCACAATCCCCAATAACCGACCCACATTGGTTTAAAACAGAGAAGAGTCTTGGAAATCGATCTTTCAAAGAGCCACAATGCAACCAGACATCCTCCAAAACCGAGTCCTTCTTCCGTCGCCAACCTCCATGGTCAGACCTGTAATCATCTTATCCCTTAGATTCCGCTCCTTGAATTCTATATGGAAGATATCCTTCCAAGGGCCTCCTCTAGTAGGCAGCACTTGCATGGATAGTAATTCATCCGGCCTCAAGTTATTACATGAACAGACCACCTTCTTCCACAAAGGGCACTCTTCTTTTGCAAACCGCCACCACCACTTGAACAACAGTGCAGTGTTCCGAATCATAGCGTCTCCAACTCCCAGCCCACCGAATTTTTTTGGGGCCTGCACCAACTCCCATTTCACCAACACCATGCCCTGTCTCCCATCCTCCTTACTCCACAGAAATCTTCTTTGTAGGGAGATCAGCTTCTCTGCAACCGCCTTCGGCATCTTGTATAGGCTCAGATAATACACTGGTAAGCTATTCAAGACAGATTTTATAAGCACCAGCTTCCCCGCTTTGTTTAGCACCCTAGCTTTCCAGAGGCTTAGTTTCTCTTCCACCTTATCAATGATAGGCTTCCAAGTCTTAACCAACCTCGGATTAGCTCCTAAGGGAACTCCAAGGTATTTGACAGGGAGGGTGTCTTCCTTGCAACCCCATAAACTACACATACGCTGTACCCACTGCTCTTCACAATTGAGTGGAATCAAGCTGGACTTGTCGAAGTTGATGCTAAGCCCTGACATTAATTCAAACCAGCGCAGCAGTCGCTTGTAATTCTGCATAGTCTCATTGTCTGGTGGGCAGAACAGGATAGTGTCGTCAGCAAACTGAAGGTGTGAGAGCTCCACACTGTCTCGACCCACTACCAAGGGGGAGATGCGGCCATTCCTTACTGCCTCACCAATCATTCTATGCAGTACATCAACAACCAACACAAATAAGAACGGAGAAAGCAGGTCCCCTTGTCTAAGGCCCCTTTCTGCATGTTTGTTTGGCATTGAAGGGTTGTAAGAGCTGTGATGTTCTTAGTTAATGACGATCCAACTTCTTTTAATTTTGTGAAAATGCTTATGTTGTTATGTTTGGCCTGCCGACTTATAGTGATGATCTTCTTTTATTGTATTATAGGTATAAGTTTTTTGTCTCGGTCAATAATTCACAGCATGTCCTCTAAAGTCCCGTTCGACCTGACTTGGGTAGATATATCTGTTCTTACTTCCGTCCCTGTTATTAATAACGAGTATGCTGAAACTTTTCATAGACATCATAGGTTATGTTTAAATTGGGAGGATGAGAGAATGTACGAAATTGTAGTTGCCGATCCTTAAGAAAGGGTTTGTTTTTCCCGACTTGATAAGTCGGAGCGTCATTTCATCTATATGTATGATTACCTTTTCACAAAGTTAGAAGTTAGCCTTCCATTTTTTGACTTTTAATCTGGGGTCCTTAAGGTCTGTAATGTTGCTCATTTCCAACTGCATCCTAATTATTGGGGGTTTCTTGAAAATATATCAACTTTTTTGTCAGGAACTTGACATCCTTCCCTCTCTTAAGGTCTTTTTTTTTATCTCTTTGTCCTCACTAAACCTTTTAGCTCCAAGAAACATGGATGGATCTCCTTCCAAGCTGTTCAGGGGATGAAAATTTTTTCCATTTTAGATGATTTTTTCCATGACTTTAAAAATGGCTTCTTTAAGATCCGTTCTGTAGAGGGTGTCCAGCCTTTCTTTCGGGGCAAGGGAGATGAGCCACTTTTATCCTTTGTACTGGGAAGAACACCCCGTAATAGTTAAGTATAATTTGGACGACTTAGATAAAGTTGAAGAGAGCATAATCGGTTTGTTTCAGGAGTGTTGGGGTTGAGCTCCTTATCTGGATACCAAGAAGTTTTTAGGAAATCCAAGCCAACTTCAATCCGAACTAGGTAGCCTTTTTTTTTTCATTTTGTAGATGTAGTTTTGTTGATTTTTTTTTGTGGCTAACATGATCTGACTTTGATGTCGTGCAGAGAAGATGGCTCCGAAGTCAAATGCTATGAAAACTCTTCAAATTGCCAGAAAAAATGTTGTTGCTCGAAACATTCAGCTAAAAGAGGTCAGTGAATCTGGAGACCTCTCCTCTCCTTCTAAATCGGACTCAGGTTCCTCAGCCTTGATAAAAACTATTGCCGATCCAACTTCTCACCCAACTCCCCCTTCTAGCTCGGGGAAGCAAACAATTTCTTTTCCACTTCCCAATCCCGAGCCGAACCCTAAAAAATGTAAGACTACAGAATCTGTGGGCATTTATGAGCAAGGCTTTGATGCAATAGCTTGGTGAGAGAAACACATCCTTCTAAATAGCTTTATTAGCACGGATGTTATTTCTGTAAAAAGCCATCTTCAAGTGCTTGCTCGATGAGGAATTTGAACTGTCGGGGTGTGTGCAACTTTGTTGAGGAAATTAGAGAAGACTCTCCTTGGCGCCACTCGCCGTACTTTGACTGATCTACAAGCTGATGTGGCATCTTTAAGAGAATCAAAAAAGGAGTTGGAGGGCGAGAAGGAGTCACTTATTTCCGACCTTGTCAAGGTTGGGGGGAGGGTAAAACAATCTGAGGCCGCCTTAGCTATGGCAGAGAGCTTAAAAAAGAAGGCTGAAGAGAGTTATACTAGGATCTTCGAAAAAAAAAAAACTTGATTTGGTGGACAAAGTTGTCCAGTCCAAGGAGAAATATGCGGAGCTGAAGGGGACTATAGCTGAAGGAATGGATGAGTTGGTAGAAATTTGAAAGCCCAATTCCGAGTTATAGCTCCCGAGATGGACCTCTCCCTCATTAGCTTTGACAATGTTATTGTGAATGGGAAGATAGTCCCTGCGCATGAGGAAGAGGAGGACACCCCTATGCCCGACCCGAAGACTTCTGAAGTCCGAGTTGAGGGAGCTCCTAGGGTGGAGGAGGAACCTACTCCTTCTCATCCAAAAAATCTTCCGACCTCTTCCACGCAACCTAAAGATATGACTTCCAGTTAACATATTCCTCTTCCTTAGCTTTTTAATTTCTAAGTACTTGGATGACCCGACTTGTAGGTCTTTATGAATAATTTGGATTTGTAACATTTGTAGTTTGGAACAATTTTTGTTTTATTTTACTGCTTAAAAAGTCTTTCTCTGGTACTTGAATATGTGGTGGATTTTGCATAAATGAATGCTTCTTCAATTATCTTTTATTAGTTGGTACAACTGTTTCTTTATCTTTTCATGACTCGGTAAAATTTTTCATTAAGTCTATTTTGATAACTTTTTTATGCTGTTTTTGCCAAGTTGTGAAAGATGTTGGTTAAAAATAGGTTGGACGTTATTATGAACCTTCTGTTTATAAGGTGCACACTATTTCCCTTAATTAGTTATGCTCCGACCTTTAGCAGTTGATTTTAACAAGTTACTTTTGTATTTTGTTTTAGGCCCAACTCTTTAAGTTGTAACGAGGTTGGACCACGATCTGCTTACATAAATTTTTACACTAATTTGTACCTTGTCGCTTCATCTTGCCGACCATCTAGGTCGGGCAATGATTTTTGCGGTTTTTCGAGCTTAAATTAGTGTATTTGAATGGAAAAATTTATGAAAAAATGAACTATCATTACTAAGGAAAAATAGTTTACATAAGTTTTGTTGCTACTAAGAGTTTTCTTTTAACTCTTATCCCTCACCATGGTGCCTTGTTAAAACCCCCTCTAGGAAAATTCTTCTCAGAAAAAATCATGAAGTCGGAAAAAAGATTACACTAGGGAGCGAGGTGCGCTTTCTAACTGTAGTATTTTTTTAGGTTACATGCGTGCCATGACATTGGGAGCTTATTTTCCCTTAAGTCGGATGATGACATGTCATCATAAGCAATTTTTAAAGTCTTTTCTTATTTATCTTTTTATATTTTCAGTTAAATTTCTTATGATTTTTAATATAATTTAATAAATAATCAAATATTTGGAGTTGGGATAGTGTTTTTATATTTTTCATGAGTTTTGGGCTTAAAAAGCAGCAAGAATCAATGCTTTTTCATAAAGAAAGCACAAAGGAAATAGAAACATGAACCAAAAAGCATAGCCTAAGGAACAAAAGCATGCCCAAAGGGAAGGAAACTGGTGCCCAAAACACATACGCCCTGCGTACATATCCAATTATCCACTAGCCCTGACATCTTCGCACTCCAGTGGTCATAACTTGAGTTACAGAGGTCCAAATGAGGGAGTTCCAGTTGAGTTAGAAAGCTAACGTTCAGAGCTTCAGAATGATATACATATATCTTTGGGACACGAAAAAAACAATGCCCCAAACAACTCAAAATGCAAGCCCGATGTATTCTAACTCTCAGGATGCAATAATTAAGGCCCAAGTTTAATTATCCACATCATCAAAAAGCCTCAATCACATTCAGAAGAGTTGAAGATCTAGAAGATTAGTTATTAATTCTCTCTATAAGCATAAGAGATTTGGTTGTTAGGATTTGATTTGAATTATCATTTTTATATTTGAATTAAAGTCAATAGCTTATCTTTCTCCCCGGAAGATAAATAGTTATCTTACCTCTTCTAAAGATAAGATTAGTTTACTTTTGAATTTGAATTCTAGAATTTAGGCTATAAATAAGTGAGCGTAGCTCACAAGAGGGGGCAATTGGGAGGAGGATCTTAGAATCCAAATCTAATTCTCCTCAGCATATCTTCATCTTATTTTTCTTTCACTTTTCTATGGGTTATTAATCAATGTTTACTTTATTTTGAACTCTTGCATTGATCTATTTCATGATTAAGTTATCCGTTCTTTATTTGGATTAGTAAATCGAAAGATAAGCTAATCTCTTTTGAATTCATTTATTATAATTGGAAAATTTGATCTTTGAATTAAAGTTTGAAAACTCTTTCACATGAATTTTTGAATTCAACTAGGGATAGTGGTTAAATTAGTGTGCGACACATACATGATTTTCAATCACTCTAATTTTGAATAAGTGACATATAATTCGGATTAGAACAACTTTTGAAAATTGTGTTTTCTTTTAAGATTTAACTGGACAAGACTAGCTTGAATATGTGACATATAATTTGACCTACGGACTACTTTTAAATATTATTTGAATCAAAAATAAGTTTTTGTACTTAATCTCTTGATTGATTAAAGTGACGCCTAATTGATGCCTGAGAAACTGAGGAGCCAAGGAATTGAAATCAGTTACTAAAGGTTTTGTCGTGAATGATCTTTGCAAACTTCAAGATAAATAAACAAGATTGGTTATCTTAAGAGCATAAACATCTCCAAAGTCCTTGACTCTCATTATCATTGTCTTCCCTCATCATTCAAGACTCACTGTCCGTGGCATCCTAACATTCAACATTCAAGATTCTCATGACTCTCAGCAAGATACCCTCTTGCCCTCTCTAATCATCAATCATAATCAGGTTTTATTAATCTAATTAGGCTTACTCAGATATTTGGTTGTTCAATTCTTTAATCCTCGTGGAAACGATATTTACTCACCGTGGTATTACTTGTGCGATCCGGTGCACTTGCCAGTATTCGTGAACTTCGATTTTCACTCATCATCGGACACTTTGTAGTAACCCTTTCCTAAGACTTCAGTGATCCTGTAAGGTCCTTTTCAGTTTGCTACTAACTTTTCTTTGACCGACTTATGTGTTCTGATGTCATTTCAGATTAATATGAGGTCGTTTGTGGCGAAACTTCTTTTGATGACTTTCTTGTTGTACCTTAAGGCCATTCTTTGCTTCAAGACTTCTTCCTTTATCTAAGATTGTACTGAGACTTCTAAAAGGAGGTCAAGTTCTTCCTTTTGAGCTCAAATGTTTTCTACATCGTCATAGAATCTAATCTTTGGAGGTTCCTCATTAACTTCTATAGGTATCATGGCCTCTATGCCGAAGCAAGTCGGAAAAGAGATTCTCCCATTGTTGAGTGAAGGGTTGTCTGATATGGCCATAAGACTTGAGAAAGTTTGTCTGCCCATGCTCCTTTTGCATCTTACAGTCAGCGCTTTAACCCAGTCAACACGACTTTATTCGCAGCTTCTGCTTGTCCGTTAGCTTGGGGGGTGTTCTACTGACATGAACTGGTGCTTAATCTTAAGGCTTGCCACCAAGCTTCTGAAGACTGAGTCGGTGGACTAAGTTCCATTATCCGTGGTGATGGAGTGTGGAACTCCAAATCGGGTGACAATATTCTTGTAAATGAATTTTTGACTTTTTTGAGCTGTGATGGTTGCCAAAGGTTCTGCCTCAATCCACTTAGTGAATTCTTGTGCCTCAATCCACTTAGTGAATTATTGTGCCAAAAATATGAGCAAAATAAATTGGCACCCCATTAGTTAGGACCCAAGGATAATTCTTGTGCCTAAGCCTCTGCATGCATTTGAAAAGTAGAAAAATGATAAGTGCCAATATATCTGTTAAAACTTCTTCTACTACTGAAGGGTTGAGCCATGAGTCGAAAACACCACGTCGAGTCCGTTGGTCCCTAAAACTGGGAAGCCAGCTGCTTCTCAGGTTGGAGACAGGGCATAATGTAGTTAGGACGATTGGAGCGTTGGCTCTCATTTTTATGTCCAAGCCATCAACTTACGCTAGAACCTATTTAAATGTACGTTATAATTCAACGTACATGCCATACCTTCTCCTGCATATAACCCTAGCAACTACCGAGCGTGACTAGCGAATCCTCCCTATCTGAGCCCTATGGGATCCATTCCTACAATTCAACCCATCTTAAGAGCTAAGTCAGCTAACTTTCTACCCAGAAACTTAATTTGGTAAAACTTTTACTTTTTAAAAGTAGCTTATAAAAGCTAGTTTTTAAAAGATAATTTTCTAAAAAAGAATAGCATTTATGTTTGGTAAATCAAATTAAAAATAACTTTTAATAAACACAAGTAACAACAATTACGTTTGGTAAAATAGTTTTTAAAATTTAAAAATACTATAAAAGACATAAATTTAAAAGTTAAATTTGAAAATTAGTTAATATATGAGGTTATCTTAGACTTTTAAATTTTGAAAAGTATAAGCACAAATACATGGTCTTTTTGATTTACCAAATACAAAATAAGGAATTTGTCCTTTTAAAAAGCACAAACACTTCTTCAAAAAATTTTACCAAACTAAACTAATATGTATCTATAGTAGTGTTATATCGAAAATAATATTATCGATAAAGATATTATTGAACTCTTTGACAAGCCAATGTTCGACAAGAATAGGCTTCGATCATTCCCAAGTGCCAAATAATAATTTGATCAACCTCCAAATATATGTTAGAATTAACTTTGGATTGGAGCCAATGAGGTACTCCGTTAGGTACTCTCTATTAATCGATTGACGCAAATATGGAAATCGAAGAGGCAGACTCGATGGAGGTCAGCTGATCGAAGAAGAGGTTACTGGTATCGAAGATGGTAGGCAGAAAATCGAATCGAAAGCAAAAGTTTCAATCTCTAAAGCAATTTGTTAGTTGAAAAAAGAAGTGGAGAATAACTGTATTGGATTCCTTGAAGATGGTCAATCGATGAAGAAGAGAATTCTGATCGATTAGGACTCATCGAGAGAGAGTGCAGTAATCGAAAGAAGTTACTAAGTGAAGATAGTTGGCGGAAGTTGCAAACTCAAAGAGCGGGAACGGTTATTCAAGGATATTTGAATTTGATTGGTCGAGGACTTCTATAAATGGGTGAAAGCTCAAAAAAACAAAGGTTGGAATCTTTTCAGAGAAAACACTCACACTCACTCACATCCCCATCGACTTTCTGAGTCAGTCAAAAGTCTTTTTCATTGAAGAGTTCCTTCCATATCTTTACTTTTCATTTAAATTCCCTTTAAATTCCCTGCAACTTTCTTTTCATGCAATTTATCTTCCTTGCAATGTCCTGTCCTTTCCTTTAAATTCAGCAACTTTTATCTTTTCAGTTTTTACCTTTTAATTTGCCCTTTACTTTTCCAAACACTTTTTCTTTCTGTAATTTGATTTTCTTTTTATTCAAATCTTTTATGTTTTATCGTTCATTTCGAATTTCTACAAAAGCTTGGTTCTTTCTTCTTCATCACTGTCAAAGGCATGGATTTGATGCAAAATAAAACTGGTACTCACAAAGAGGAGTAGGTTTCGTTCCCAGACCATTAGATATCGAACCGCCTTCGATTTGCAAAAAATCAACAAAACAAATTGGCATGCCCAGTGGGACAGTTTTAAAATTTAATTGTGTCAAAATTTGTTACTTTCAACTATTGCATTGTGCATGCAGTGTTGATATTTGGTGCATGCAATTAAGAAGTGGTAGAATTATTACCATGTCTGACGAATTTTCAAATGGCAATGCAGAAACAAGTAATAATGCCCCAATAACTGCTACACAAATTTCTGCAAATTTGATTCCACATGCAGAGTATAATTCTGGGGAGAATATTTCAGTTATGGATGCAAGTGTTGGTGGTAGTGGGCGAAATTCACGCCCAGTGTAGAACAACCGCAAGTAACCGCATGTTGGCTTCCATTTGGCCTTTCTCTTGGCTATACGCCTCCTATGGGTAGTTACACATTTCCAGTCAGATTTGGAAATGTGCCAGGATCGATGGCTGAGTTTCGACAATATATTGACGAAAGTCATCATGATTTAGTCAACCTATTGACTCACCAGATGACTGCTATTCTGAGTCCTATCCTGGCTGACAATGAGTCAAAATATGATCGACTGGTTAAACAAGTCGAGAGAATTGTTCGAATTGTCGATTATGATGAGGGGCAGCCTATTCTCCAAGATTTGGTAGTAGAGCAGGAGAACGTAGGATATAATGAGGAGAATGTATTTAACAATCTTGAAAGGGAAGAAAATATCCCTTATCTCATTCGACGAGATCAAAATGCTGATGAAGTTTTAAATAGACTTCACACATAGCGTGGATATCATTACCAGGTGACAAGGATTGTCGAGGATGTCTTCAATGGAATGGGTATCAACGTGGGTCTCATGCATCATCGACCATATTTTATTTCTGCTTTTCCTTCTGCAGTGCAAATGACAGAAGTGCCAATGGGTGTAAAAAATCCCAAAATAATTACAAAATTTGCAGGAGAGGCGGGAGAGTCAACCGTCGAACATATAGCTTGCTATATGGTCGAATTAGGAAATTTGGCAGATAATGAAAACCTGAGAATGAAGTTTTTTCCTGCTTCATTAACAAAAAATGCTTTCACTTGGTTTTCATTATAGAGACCAACAGAGTAATTAAACCTAAAAAGACTATTTTTACAATTTTATTTTATCGTGTTTATATATATAAGACTATAAAGTATAAAACAATGAACTTTTAACTAAATTAATTTGTATTTATAGTGTAAATAAAATATATGTATATATATTTTGTTTTAAATATAAATGGAATAAATAATATTATATTATTAATAAATATTTTTATAATAATATATTTTGATAAATAAAATATTTAATTTATTTATTTAAAAAAATTTTCAATATTTTTATTATTATAATAAACTATTATAATAAAATTTTTATTGTATTACTTTAATTTAATCTTTTTTTTCTCTTTTTTATTTAAAAAAAATAGCCTCCAATAATCTTCAACAATTGACACATAAGGGTAGCATATTATGTTAATTTTTTGGATAAGCACCGTAGAATCTCCCTTATCATTAAATACAAAAACTTAATTTTTATATAATAGAACAAATTTTGTATAAAGCGAATTTTTTCTATTTCAAATGTCTCTTCGAAGTAGGGCTAGAAGTGAGTAGAATTGAGACGAGTTAGACCAAACTCAAGCTCGGCTCACAAAAATTGAGTTTGGCTCATGACTCGACTCATTAACAATCGAGCCTATTTCTTAAGTTCAAGCTCGACTCACTAAAAGCTCACGAGCTGGCTCGAGCTCACGAACTGGCTCAAGTAATATGAATATAATCTATAATTTTATATATTTTTTATCTATCAATCAATTATAAATTTTTTATTTATGTCCTACATCAAAATTATATAAAAAAATAAATATAAAATTTTAAATAATTAAGATCATTAATATATATATATATATATATATAATCGAACTAGCTCACGAGCTAATGAGTTGAACTTATCCAAGCCCAAACTCGACTTATTTAATTTATGAGCTCAATTCTAGGCTCAAACTTGGCTTACCAGCTCAAGAGTTTAGCTTATCGAGCTATTAACTTGTCGAGCTCAAACTTACTCATGAGCTGACTTGATTCACTTCCAGTCCTACTTCGAAGAGACACCAAATTAAAATTTGGATATAATTAAATATATAATTGATTTAGAAAATATATTGTTTTAGCATGTTTGAAAAGTTTTTGAGTAGAAAAAGAAATTTATTTCGTTAAAAGCTTTATTTTTATTTAAAACTCAATCCTATAATATATAATAATTATAATATATTAATAGATGTGAATCTAATTTTTGATTCGAAATTACTTTTAAATGAGTGACTTCTTTTTTACAAATCTATTACTCTAAAAAACAAATTTTATCGAAAATTTATTTATAAAAAAAATTTAATATTTCAAATATTAAATATAATTATTGTAAAAATTATTTGAAAATCAAGTTACTTTTGATATGATTTATTTACAAATAAAACAAATATAAAATTTAAAATTCTGAGATGAATATTTATTTTTATTTATTCCAAACCTTTAAAAGAGAAGATCATTCTTGAATCTTGAGTGAATTCTTACAAAAAAGACTAGTGTGTACAGCAGGATTGAATTCTTATTGTTGCAATTCCAACCTTCCCCGGCCTCGCCTCCACCTTACCGTCGTTGCCTCCTCCGACCCCTTCAAGGTAAGCTTTTAATGGTAAAAAACTATTATTTTCAAGTTTTAACTTCATGATGTTGTCAACAAACTCGTGTAGCTATAAGATTTGATTCGATAACTTTGTTTATTACTTAGATTATTTCTTTATCAATAATAGGCTTATCATTGTAATTTTTTTTAGTAAGAGTACATAAAAAGTACATAGTATATAAGTTGTAATAACTCAACAAATATTTTTTAAGGAGATTTTTCATTCTCTTCGAGGTCCATTCAACTCTCAGGAAAAGCCTCTGTCTTCACCTCATGCCGATTTAGGCCCTCTCTGCGGCCCCAATGTTGTACAATATTCAGCCCATTTAGGCCCATCATACGGTCCAGATGTTGTACAGTCTTCAGCCCATTTGGGCCTACCGGACGGCCCAGATGATACACCGTTTTTAGGCCAGCTATGCAGCATAATGGGTCATTGGGTGGTGGTGCTGCTGACTTGCAACCGGACCCAGGGAAGGAGTTGTTGGAGGCCCAACAACTTGCAGCTGCTGTGGCAATCCGAGAACAGCAACAACTAAGACACAATGCTGCTGCTGGGATTGAACCTGTTGCGGCTACAGCGCCCTACGGCGTTGACGTCGAAGTGGAGTGTTTGGCCACATGGGTGCACCTTCAGGTCTTCGTGTTCGCTGCCGCACCCGCCAACCTTTCCCCGGCCTCTCCTCCACCTTGCCGTCGTCGCCTCCTCCGACCACATCGAGGTGCTAAGCTTTTAATGGTAAAAAACTATCATTTTCAAGTTTTAACTTGATGATGTTGTCAACAAACTCGTGTAGTTATAAGATTTGATTCGATAACTTTGTTTGTTACCTAGATTATTTCTTTATCAATATAATAGGTTTACCATTGTAATTATTTTTTAGTAAGAGTACATAAAGAGTACATAGTATATAAGGTGTAATAACTTAAGAAATATCTTTTGCTATGTTTAGACAACAAATTAAAAAAAATTATCATAACTTGATCAACATGTTGAGTTGTTGACACAGCAAATAGTCATAGTGGTAAATCGCATGATAAGAATAACAATGCACTATTATTTATGTTGACTATAAATTATATAAAAAATTAAATAATAAATCAATTTTTAATAAATTATATTTATATATATTATCGATTATTTCAAATTAAATTAATTTTTATTATAACAAATGATATTTATTTATGATTATAATTTAAATTCCTACGAAAAACAATGTATACCCAGTGAAGAATCAAATCAGTGTTAAAGGATATGCATCATAATGAAGAATAATTTCAGCATACAAAGACACAAAGTTCAATAGAAATGATGCGTTCATATCAGTAGAGCTATGAGTAGGTATGAACTACATACCATAACTATAAATCTTCTTTAAAGAATAGTTATAATTCTACTTCGAAAACACAACTAATTAGACCGTGTTTATTTGAACGTTAATGATTTCATACCATTTGTCTTAAATGACATCCATTATAAAAGACTAAACACCCTGCAGATCATGAAAAGTTTAAGCACTAAGAGAAAAGATATATGGGGTAAGCAAGGAACAAATAAAATGGTTTCCTCTTTTTAATTAATTATGTACATACACTAAAATGATTTTATTATAAATACTCGTTAATAATTTGTCATTTAATTAATACATTAGTCTAAGAATGATAATTTGCACTCAAAGCACCTAATAAAGTTCACTGAGTTCAATTAGCCAATATCATTAAAAAATTGTGTGTCAATCGAGCTCTTTTACATCCAATGGGCTAAGTTCAGATTACTGATTCAATAACACATGCTCTTCCTAACAAGTTTTTATTCTAAATAAAATGAAAAGTAAAAAAGAATCATGTTTAAAACTTAAATGAGTCAATAATACCAACCTCCTGTGTGTTGCGGTCATTATATTTTTTGTGTACATTTTGTTGTGTTCCGTTTATGCTTTTGCCACATTGAATTCTTTCGGCAGTGAATGAGGCAGTGAGTAGCCATTGTCTCAGTTTGGAGCAGACAGATGGGGCAAGTTTCGGAGACCGCTAAAAATCTGGTATGGATTTTGTGTTTCACTAGCAGTCCTCCATGCATTGTTTTCCAGAGAATTACTCTAACTTTAGTTGGACATTTCACATTATAGATTGATTTCCACAGCAGCTTGTTCTGGAAGTATGGTGGCAATGTCTCAATAGGGGGTCAAGAATAAAGAATTGGAAGCTAATAGTGTAACCTGATTGAACCGTGTAAGCTCTTCTTTTATTTTTACCCTATGAAATTTTGTCTCCTTCTTGATTGATTGGTGTTTGTAGAATAGTTTGTACTGTTTCTTGATTAAAGTTATCTTGTATGATCTATTTGTTCCATATTCCATCCTCTGCTATGAGCTGACCTACCCACCGAAGATTAGAATTTTGTTGTAGTGTCTGACTTTCTGATATGGCAGGATGATTTTTAATCCATCTTTCTCCAAAAATTTCAACTATTGAGTTCTTGCCGACTTTCCAAACTATTCCTTTCTCTAGGACATTCTTACTTTCTATTAAGCTTCTCTAACCCCATAGGGGGTTCTAACCAATCTCAACCTCTAAGAAGGAAGAGGACCTGAAATATTTACTTTTCAACACTTTAAATATTAGGAAACCAGTATTAGTAACCAACCTTCATCCATGGTTAGATTAAAGGCCTTGAGGTCCTTAAAATTTAATCCTCCTTGTCTTTTATCTCTGCATAAGGTATCTTATTTTATTCAGTGCATTTTTCTCTCATCCTGTTTTTGGTCCTACTAAAATTGCATGAGTTGCTTTTGAATATCATTAATAAGAATTTCAGCAGTTTAAAACAGCTCAAAGTATAGATGGAAATGGCTATATCCATTGACTTAATTAGCACCTCTCTTCCACTAGTCAATAAGAGATTCCGCTTTCACTACTGGAGTTTTGATACCACCTCATCTCTAATGTAACTAAAAGTCTCTTTCTTGGAGCGTTGAACGACGAAGGCAATCCTAAATACTTATCCTGTGAACCAACATGAGAGACACCCAAAATAGCAAATAAAGAATCATGAATCTGGTGAAGTGTGTTTCGAGTTTCGACTAAAGAATACAAAAGACTTATTTAGATTTATCAGTTGTCCACTAATGTTCCCATAGGTCTAAAGGATCTCTAGAATTTTGTGACATTCTGCATTAGTTGCCTTACAAAACAAAATTGAGTCATTTGCAAAAAAAAAAAAGTGACTGATTGTTGGACATCTATTGTTAATCTTCAAACCAGAAATCTCATTATTCTGTTCTCTTCTGTGGAGCAGATAGGAAAGACCTTCTGCACAAAAAAAGAAAAGATAGGGTAAAAGAGGATCTCCTTAGTGGATCCCTCTTGTAGATTCAAAGAAATCCTGAGATTGTCCATCCACATTAACAGAATAGGATACAGTAGAGACACATTTCATTAACCAACTAATCCATTTATCACAGAAACCCAATTGCTTCATAATCTTCCATAAACACCATTCAAACCGATCGCATGCCTTACTCATATCCAGTTTCAATGCTAAAATCATAATCTCCATATCTTTTATTTTTTAAGTAGTGCATAATAAGCTCATGAGGAATAAGAATATTGTTACTAATCAACCTTTGTCTAATAAAAGCACTTTAATTTTCAGAAATAACATCATTCATAATGAACTGCATTCTATGAACTATGGCTAAAAGAATTCAATATTTTTTTCTATTAAAAAAGCTTTTTGCTGCTTTAGTTGTGCCATCTTTCACAATATTTCAGAAATATTGGAAGAACTTAGCAGGGAAACCATCATCCCCAGGTGCTGAAAACGGATTGATGAAAAATACTGCTTTCTTTATCTCCTTGACATCAACTAGCCTTGTGAGAATTTGGTTTGTACTTGGATCAATCTTTCTAGGAATCAAATCTACTTTCGCTTCTGGGTCCCTTGGGTGTGACGAGCTGAAAAGGTTATGAAAAAACTGCTAAGAAATTTTCCCAATTTCTTCCACATCTATTCCAACTCCACCAGTACTATCCTCCAATTCAGCAGTTTGTTGTATCTATTTCTAGATAGCCTGATGTCACAGAAAATTTTAGAAGGTTAGATTTAACAGTGTTTGAATAGTTTTCTGGAGTGTTTGAGAATACTCTAGATGGTTCCGGAACGTTCTAGAATGTCCTAGAAGGTCCCGGAATACCCTAGAAGGTTCTAGAAGACTCTGGAAGGTCATAGAGTATTCTAGAAGAGTGTAGATGTATATAGAAGTATAAAGAGTGATATGGAATAATCTAGAAACATTTAGAGAGTTGTGGTAGGATAGATATTTGTAAAGAAGGTTCTGGATGATTAATCTGGACCGTTGATTAGATTTAATCCTAACCATCCATTGAGGAGGTGGATGGCTATAAATAGGGATGAGAGTTAGAGTTTGGGGGTGTAAATCATTTGTAACCAACACTTGAGTAATAAAGTGTTCTTTCCACCAAAGCTTCCTTTCTCTTGTGTTCTCTTGTGTTCTTAACTTTCTTGCTAAATATTGAGGGTTAGGCTGACTTGGTCTTAGCTCAAGAGGTTGAGTAAGTCCGAGTGCCGGCACGGTAGCGTTGGAGTGTGTCCAAGGCCGTGACAATTTGGTATCCGAGCAAGGTTCGAGAGGGAGCACAAGTCGCTTGTGGGAATGGCTTCTAGTATCACCATGGAGCATGTTGAGTCTCAAAGGGGAAGGGATACTATTCTTTCTCAATGGGGAGGCAAGAAGGTCCGTTCTTCAAGTGAGCCTAGAGGTAAGGACTCTAACTTCTTAGAAGAAAGAGTTTCTATGTTGGAAAATGTTCTATCCTCTATGGATGAGCGCTTCCAAAGGATAGAACATGACAAGGAGACCCTCGAGGCTCACGTATTAGGAGAACTAGATGCTTTCAAAGAAAGCATGCTCCAAATTGAAGAGAAGCTTGAGAATTCCTTAAAGCTATTTGAGGAAGTTCGAGTTTGGTTCGAGGAGGCGAAATCTCGACCAACCATTATAAGGGAGACGACAAAGATTGATCTCCCCAAGCCAAAGGAGTTCAAGGGCGTAAGGGACGCTCGCGAGGTGGAGAACTTCCTATGGCAAATGGAGAGGTACTTCGAAGGCCAAGGGGTGGTCGAAGAAGCAATAAAGGTACGCACTGCAGCTCTCTACCTTTCTGATAATGCTACTTTGTGGTGGAGGAGAAAGTGCGTAGATATGGAAAAGGGCACTTGCAACATAGCCACATGGGAAGATTTCAAAAGGGAATTGAAAAGACAATTCTTCCCTGAGAATGTGGTTTATGAAGCAAGGAAGAAGTTGAGGGAGTTGAAGCACAAGAGTACGATTAGCGACTACGTAAAGGAGTTTACTACTCTCACGCTTCAAATCCCCAACTTAGCATCAGAGGATGCATTGTTCTTCTTCATTGATGGACTCCAACCTTGGGCAAAGCAAGAACTACAAAGAAGGAATGTTAAGGATGTCGATGAGGCCATCGTAGTGGCCGAATCACTCACTGAATATCATAGGGGAGACTCTAAACCTAAGTCTTCCTCCAAGCCTAGTTCTGCTAAAGGTGGGGGAGACAAGGGAAAGAGCTTCTCAACCAAGAAAGAAGGAAAATACTCTTCAAAGAAAGAGTACGAAGAAAAAAAGAAGGCTTTCGTGCCCAAAGGAGGATGCTTCGTGTGCAAGGGACCGCACCAAATGAAGGATTGTCCCAAGCTAGGGACTTTGGCATCTATTGCTGAGGAACGAGAAGCTCAAACTCAAGTAACTGAGTGTGTTGGATCTATCCAACACATAAATGCTGTGAAGACCAAAGAGGCAAGTACTGCAGAAAAGAAAGGCTTGATGTATGTCAAAGCCTTTATCAATGAAAAACCTGTCATGGCTATGATCGACACTGGTGCTACACACAACTTCATCACGCCTGATGAAGCAAGGAGGCTTGGGTTGAAGATCACCGAAAAGAATGGTTGGTTCAAACCCGTGAATACCAAGGGTGAACCCCTTAAGGGAGTAGCAAAAGGGGTTGAGATGACTCTTGGTTCTTGGAAGGGCCTTGTGGATTTCTCATTAGCACCCATGGACGATTTTAAAATAGTCATCGGGCTCGATTTACAAAGGAAGGCAAATATAATACCTATGCCATACTACAATATAGTATGCGTCATGGAGAAAGGGTCTCCATGCATGGTCCCTACAATCTCAAAGGCTGGAGGAATTCCGATGCTCTCGACCATGCAACTCAAGAAAGGTTTCAAGAAGGGAGAGACTACATATTTGGCTCTATTACAAGAGGAGTCAATATCCAAAAGAGAAGACGTTCCTCCCAAAATCAAGGAAGTCATTGAAGAAAATAAGGATGTGATGCCTCCCGAGTTGCCAAAGCAGTTACCACCTAGAAGAAAGATGGATGACAACATTGAATTGGAGTTAGGAGTGAAACCACCTATCTCAAAACCATACAGGATGTCGGCCATTTCTATGGTTGAAGGAGATATTGTGCATACCATCAAGGAAGGGTTGCATCACGACCCATTAGCCAAGAAGTTGGTGGAGTTGGCTAGAGAAGGTAAGACCAAAAGATTTTGGTTAGAAAACGACCTTCTCTACACAAAAGGGAGAAGACTATACGTTCCTAAATGGGAAAATCTAAGAAGAAAATTAGTGAAGGAATGCCACGACACCAAGTGGGCTGGTCACCAAGGTCAGCGAAGGACCTTAGCACTCATTGAATCTTCTTATTATTGGCCTCAAATGAGAGATGAAGTGGAGAGCTATGTGAAGACTTGTCTTGTGTGCCAACAAGATAAGATTGAAAACAAGACACCAAGAGGGTTGTTGGAACCTCTGCCTCCATCAGAGCGACTGTGGGAAAGTGTCTCTCTAGATTTCATCTCTGCCTTACCGAAGTCCGAGGGGTTTGGATCTATTCTCGTGGTAGTGGATCGATTTTCGAAGTATGCTACCTTTATACCTGCCCCTACTGACTGCACTGCAGAGGAAGCAGCACGACTATTCTTCAAGAATGTGGTGAAGTACTGGGGATTGCCTAAGAGCATCATTAGTGATCGAGATCCACGCTTCACAGGACGACTATGGACAGAGTTGTTCAAACTCCTTGGGTCGGAGCTTCATTTCTCAACAAGCTTCCATCCTCAAACCGATGGGCAGACTGAGAGAGTGAATGCCTTACTTGAGTGTTACTTAAGGCATTTTGTAAGCGCTAATCAGAAGGATTGGACAAAACTCCTAGACATTGCTCAATTCTCATACAATCTGCAAAGGAGCGAGTCTACAGGGAAGAGCCCATTTGAGATTGTGACTGGACAACAGCCGCTTACACCTCACTCTCTTTCTTCCTCTTACTCAGGAAAGAGCCCTGGAGCTTATCATATGATTAAGTCATGGGAAGAACAAGCAGATGTCACTCGTTCTTACCTCGACAAAGCTGCAAAGAGGATGAAGAAATGGGCAGATAAGAAGAGGAGGCATGCAAGCTATCAAGTGGGAGATAAGGTAATGATTAAACTTCTGCCACAACAATTCAAAGCCTTTCGCAAGGTTCATAAGGGTTTAATCCGCAAATACGAAGGACCATTTGAGATCATTGGACGTGTTGGGGAGGTTGCTTACAAAGTACAACTCCCTCCCTCTATGAAGATCCACCCGGTCTTCCATGTGAGTATGCTTAAACCATATCATGAGGACCAAGACGAACCGAGTAGAGGTAACTCGCGTCGTGCTCCGCCTGTGGTGATTAGATCCTTTGACAAAGAAATTGAAGAGATCCTAGCTAATCGCGTCGTGCGACGAAGAGGAGTACCACCAAGTATCCAATACTTGATCAAGTGGAAAGGGCTCCCGATAACTGAAGCTAGCTGGGAAACTCGCGAAGATCTGTGGCAATTTCAAGAACACCTAGAGCGCTATCATGAACAGAACGCGACGAGGACGTCTGCGCATTAGGTGGGGGAGAATGTCAAGGAAAATTTTAGAAGGTTAGATTTAACAGTGTTTGAATAGTTTTCTGGAGTGTTTGAGAATACTCTAGATGGTTCCGGAACGTTCTAGAATGTCCTAGAAGGTCCCAGAATACCCTAGAAGGTTCTAGAAGACTCTGGAAGGTCATAGAGTATTCTAGAAGAGTGTAGATGTATATAGAAGTATAAAGAGTGATATGGAATAATCTAGAAACATTTAGAGAGTTGTGGTAGGATAGATATTTGTAAAGAAGGTTCTGGATGATTAATCTGGACCGTTGATTAGATTTAATCCTAACCATCCATTGAGGAGGTGGATGTCTATAAATAGGGATGAGAGTTAGAGTTTGGGGGTGTAAATCATTTGTAACCAACACTTGAGTAATAAAGTGTTCTTTCCACCAAAGCTTCCTTTCTCTTGTGTTCTCTTGTGTTCTTAACTTTCTTGCTAAATATTGAGGGTTAGGCTGACTTGGTCTTAGCTCAAGAGGTTGAGTAAGTCCGAGTGCCGGCACGGTAGCGTTGGAGTGTGTCCAAGGCCGTGACACTGAGCTCTAACATGAAAAAATTTTGTATTCCGATCACCCCATTTCAACCATTGAATCCATGATTTTTTTTCTCCAGTATTTCTCTTCTTCAACCAAGGTGTTCTCCAGCTCCCCTTCCAAACTTCTAACTATTAACCCGTCAGTAAGGTTCGATCTAGCCTTTTCTGCCTCAATACGATGTGTCAGCTCAAGAATTTTCCTTTGTGAGTTGCTTGCTCCACTTCTTTCTCACTTAACAATCCGGTGCCTATACCTTTCCAGTTTAATATGCAGAATGAATACTGGCGACCCTAAGGCAAATTCTTTCCACGTTTCCTCAACAATTTTCCTTATTTTTTCCCTTCTCGCACCACCGTTCCTGAAAGCGAAAGCACTTCTTCACCTTTTTGTGGCTCGGCTCTGATATAAGGAGAAGATGAGGATGATTAGATCTGTGGTCTTCTAAGTGAAGGACAGTGGCATTCAGATTCTCTATTTTCCACTGGATTGAGACCAAAAATCTATCCAAACGCTCCTTAACCATGGTCCCTCCATACTTCCTATTTAACCAAGTAAATTTGTCACCAACATACCCCAAATCCACCATAGCTCCTGAGTTAATGAAGGAATTAAAGCCATCAATTGATGTTGTGGATTTTGCTCGACATCCATCTTTCTCATGTGAAGCACAAATTGCATTGAAATCTTCTATAACAATATATTGTTGCTCCACCAAATTCAATAGGTTTAGAATTCTGGAATATTGTTCATTCCGCAGGCTCTCCTTGCTGTGCATATAAACTGCAAAAACATGCCACTTTTTCAGTAGGTTCTGATCCTCCCATAGAAAATAAATGAAAAAGTTTTCCTCCCTTTTCACTGAAACTGCCACCCCCTATTTCCAAGCTAAAGCTAAAGTTCCCCCCAGACCTTGAGGATTGACACATTGAACATTTCTGAAACCCAGTTTTTTGCATTGTGCAGTGACAAATGAGGCATTAATTTTGGCTTCGCGTAAGAATAGAACCTCGGGGGAATGAGATTTCCTAATCTCTTACTCTTAGATGTTGTGAATTGTCAGGGATTTTTTCAAACCTCCACAGTTCCACATAGATATCTTCATGGACCTTAGGATGCCAAATTTGGGTTGGCACCCTCCCCTATCAGCATTTGGTTAACCTCAGGCGATGTACTGCTTTTTCAAAGAGCTCCCCCATTCATCTCTTTTGATCTTCTCTTCTCTGTACCACATACCCTGCTTTCTCCCTTTTCTATCTGGCTAGTTTCTTGATGTTTAGTATTTTCCTGCTTTTGTCAACTGATTCACGTTGTTGACCGAAGCAAAAAAATACTCTGTCCAACATGTGTCCCCCATTCTTCCTTCCATCTGATACGAGCCGTATGGAACAAACTGAGAACTGTCATATGCCAATTGGTCCAATTACAAGAGCAACAACTAAGAGAATAAAAGAAGGTTTTGCAAACATGGCTAAATCATGTGTTCAAGAGATGCATCAAGAATTGGGCAAGACAATGATTAATGATTATCAAAAGCCACACGTCTTACTATTTTACAAGATGCATTGAAGATTCTCATTAGTCAAGATGAATTAAAAGAGACATCACTTTCTTAGAATTTATTCTATGTTTATTTTATTTTTGTTATTTGTTTGTTTTAGGCCCAATTATGATTTGGCCCATATTTTATTCTAGTGAACTTATGAGTTAGGGATTTAAATTTAAGAAGTGTAAAAACCCTCTAAACCCTGGTAGCCATTTTTTTTTTAATTTTGATGAATGAAATTTTCTTTGAGTTTCTTTGAGAAACTTGAGTGTGAACAGGTGAGGTAGAGTGATTCCCTTAACTGTTGCATTAGGAAATCAAATTGAGGTAGAGGAGTCCCTTTCTTTGATCTTCCATCTTATCCTGGGTTACGTTCCGTATCATTTGGTATCAGATTTCAGGTATTAGATTAATTTTCATTAGTCTACGTTCATCCTTTCTGTGTTCTACATAAACTTAAAAAAAAAAAATTCCATTTGTCATTCCCTTGAGTACCCGAAAAAAAAAAAAAGAGTACATACTTGAGAGTACATACTTTGAAGTTTACACAGTAGCACTCAAGCAAAAAAAAAAAAGCGTTGTGTTCTTAAAAAAAAAAACAAAAAAAAAACAAAAAAAAAAAACAAAACAAAGCAACAATCTCAAAAAAAAAAAATCATTACGTACGTTATTATTATTATTCTTATTCTTATTATTTTTATTTTTTTTAATTATTATTATTCTTATCTTTTGTCTTTTGTGTCTTTGTCCCTTTTATTATTCTATCCATCTTTTCCTCTTATCGTTGCGTCGGATTTTCTCTATCTTTTATTTTTATTTGCTTTCTAAAGTGCAACAGTCAAAGAGATTCAAGAGTAGTAAAAGGCAAGAGTAGTAAGTTCAATAGAGGGTAAAAGCCAATTTTGAGAATAAACACGAGTGTCCATCTTTGAGTGAAACACGTGAGCGAGTGCTTGTGAGGTCCTTTTATAATATTTTTGTTACAGGTTCATTGTTATGGCAGCTCATTCTGAAGATACTGTAGTTGACATGGAGTTGATGCAAAGGGCCATTCAACACTTAACTAATCGCTTGACTAAATTGGAAGCATGGAAGCAAGAGGTGACACAGACACTATCCAAGATTGCTAAACAAGGACCTTTCCGGAATCGGCGTCAGAATCATGTACCTTCTGATGATGACTCTGATGGGGTTATAACACCTCGACATAAAAGTCAAGATAGCAATATCAACGCCATCAAGATGCAAATACCATCATTCAAAGGGAGAAATGATCCTGAAGTTTATTTGGAGTGGGAACGTAAGGTGGAAAGAATTTTTGCTTGCCATAATTACTCTGAGGCAAAGAAGGTTCGTTTGGCAGCAGTTGCATTCTCTGACTATGCCTTGCTTTAGTGGGATGAACTAGTGAAGACACGACGGCGGAATGATGATCACCCTATAGAGTCTTGGGATCTTATGAAGCGCCTCATGAAGAAACGATTTGTGCCTTCGTACTACTACAGGGAAGTGCATCAGAAGTTACATCGACTGACTCAAGGCTCCAAGTCCGTTGAAGACTACCATAAGGAAATGGAAATGCTTATGATTACTGCCAACATAGAAGAGGACACTGAGGTTACTATGGCACGATTTGTGGGTGGTTTGAATAGAGCAATTGCTGATGTGGTGGAGTTACATCATTATGTGGAGATAGATGATTTGGTCAGTATGGCAATGAAGGTGGAGAGGCAACAACAAAGAAGAGCACCAAGAGGATTATCGCATGCTAATCCAAAGTGGGAGTCTCGTAGTGCTGACACAACAAAGACTAAGGGTGTTGAATCCAATGCATTGCTTGATGCTACGAAGAAGAAAGGTAATTCTAACTCTTCTTCTGCTACTTCTAGACATCGAGATATTAAATGCTTCAAGTGTCATGGTATGGGTCATTATGCTAGTGATTGCCCAAATAGGAGATTGATGGTTATTAGAGGAGATGATATTGTGTCTGATTCTGATCGTGGTGATGACTCTGATCATAATAGCATGCCATCTTTGGAGGATTGTTCTGATGGTGATGTTGAGTATGCAGTCCATGGTGAATCTCTTGTTGTTAGACGTGCTTTGAATTTACAGGTGAAAGAAGAAAGTCTAGAGCAACGCCACAATCTTTTTCACACTAGATGCTTGGTGGGTGGAAAAGTGTGTAGTTTAATTATTGATGGCGGGAGTTGGACTAATGTGGCTAGTACACTTATGGTGGAGAAATTGGGTTTGACATGTGTTCGACATCCTAAACCATATACGTTGCAGTGGTTGAATGACAGTGGAGAGATCAAGGTTGACAAACAGGTGACAATTGCATTCTCTGTTGGCAAGTATGTTGATGAGGCATTGTGTGATGTGGTGCCAATGCAAGCTTGTCATTTATTATTGGGGCGACCTTGGCAGTTCGACCGTCGAGCATTTCATGATGGTTATACAAATCGATTCTCCTTTGATTTTAATGGTCGCAAGATCACTCTTGCTCCTTTATCACCTAAGGAGGTTTACCTTGACCAGTTGAAGCTTCAACAGGATACCGAGGGGAACATGGGATGTGAGATAACAGAAAAATCTGAGAGAAAAGAGGCTATGAGTGAAAAGAATATAGCAAAAGGCCCAAAGGTGAGTGAAAAGAAAGAAAAGAGTCCATGTCATGAGAGTAGTACAAATACAAAAAAAATTAAAAAAGTTGAGAGCAAATTGTGTTTCTTTGCAAAAGAGAGAGATTTAAAGAGTGCTTTAATAGGCAAGAAAGCTTTGTTTCTGGTTCGGTTTAGGGATACTTTATTCTCTGACACTGACCTTAACCCAAATTTGCCAAATAGCTTTGTCTCTTTGTTGCAGGCATTTGCCGATGTCTTCCCTACTGACGTACCACGTGGTTTGCCTCCATTACGTGGGATTGAGCACCAAATTGATTTTATTCCTGGTGCTAGCATTCCTAATAGACCAGCCTATAGGAGTAATCCTGAAGAGACAAAGGAACTTCAAAGGCAAGTAGAGGAGTTATTAGCCAAAGGTCACATCCGGGAGAGTATGAGTCCATGTGCTGTACCAGTTTTGTTGGTTCCAAAGAAGGATGGTACTTGGCGAATGTGTGTGGATTGTCGCGCAGTCAATAAAATTACGGTAAAGTATCGTTATCCTATCCCTAGGTTAGATGACATGCTTGATGAGTTATATGGTGCATGCATATTCACTAAAATTGATTTAAAAAGTGGGTATCATCAAATTAGAATGAACCCAGGGGATGAATGGAAAACTGCATTTAAAACAAAACATGGGTTATATGAGTGGTTAGTAATGCCTTTTGGGTTAACTAATGCCCCTAGTACTTTTATGCGTCTGATGAACCATGTTTTGCGAGACTTTTTGGGTAAATTTGTTGTTGTTTATTTTGATGATATTCTCATTTATAGCACTTGTTTGGATGACCACTTGTCACATGTTTCAGCTGTTTTGGAAGTGTTTCGACAAGAGAAATTATATGCTAATCTTAAAAAGTGCACTTTTTGTATTGATCGAGTTATATTTCTTGGTTTTGTTGTGAGTGCGAGTGGAATTGAAGTTGATGAGGAAAAGGTAAAGGCTATTCGTGAATGGCCAACGCCTAAGAATGCTTCTGAGGTACGAAGTTTTCATGGGTTAGCTGGGTTTTATAGAAGATTTGTGAAAAATTTTTCTACCATTGCTGCGCCTCTCACAGAGGTCATAAAAAAGGATGTTGGATTTAAATGGGAAAGGGAACAAGACATTGCATTTCATACCCTAAAAGACTGTTTGTGTTCTGCTCCTATTCTTATTTTACCTAACTTTGATAAAACCTTTGAAATTGAATGTGATGCTTCTGGGATTGGTATAGGTGCTGTTTTAATGCAGGAAAAACGAGCCATTGCCTTCTTCAGTGAAAAGTTGAATTTAGCTCAGCGTAAATATTCAACATATGACAAAGAATTATATGCTTTGGTTCGGGCTTTAGAGGTTTGGCAACACTACCTCTTACCTAAGGAGTTTGTGATTCACACGGATCATGAATCTTTGAAGCACTTAAAAGGACAAGGTAAGCTTGATAAAAGACATGCTAAATGGGTGAAATTTATTGAAACATTTCCCTATGTTATTGCCTTTAAACAAGGTAAAGATAATGTCGTTGCTGATGCTTTATCTCGGAGGTATGCTTTGATTACTACACTTACCTCTAAGTTATTGGGCTTTGAGTTTTTAAAGGAGTTGTATGTCACTGATTCTGACTTTTCTGCTATTTATGCCTCTTGTGAACATAGTGCATTTAACAAATTTTATAGACATGAAGGGTTTCTGTTTCGTGGTAATAGAATTTGTGTGCTTGCTTGTTCTATGAGGGACTTACTTGTTCTTGAATCACATAATGGGGGTTTGATGGGTCATTTTGGTGTGCATAAGACATTGGATGTATTATCTGAACATTTTTACTGGCCCCGCATGCGTAGAGATGTTGAAAAATTTTGTGCTAAGTGTGTTGCATGTAAACAGGCTAAATCTAAGTCTTTACCACATGGTTTGTATGCCCCTTTACCTGTTCCTATGCATCCGTGGGTTGATATCTCTATGGATTTTGTTCTTGGTTTGCCTCGAACAAGAAAAGGTCGAGATAGCATTTTTGTTGTGGTAGACAGATTTAGTAAAATGGCTCATTTTATTGCATGCCATAAAACTGATGATGCAACAAATATTGCTGATCTATTCTTTCGAGAGGTTGTGCGTTTGCATGGTGTTCCCCAAACTATTGTTTCTGATCGTGACGTCAAATTTTTGAGTCATTTTTGGAAAGTTTTATGGGGTAAATTAGGCACAAAATTATTATACTCTACTACTTGTCATCCTCAAACTGATGGTCAAACTGAAGTAGTAAATAGAACAGTAGGGACCTTATTACGTGCTGTTGTTGGTAAGAATTTGAAAACTTGGGAAGATTGTTTACCTTTTATTGAGTTTGCTTATAATAGAACTACTCATTCTTCTACTGGGTTTTCTCCTTTTGAACTTGTTTATGGTTTTAATCCTTTAACTGTTTTGGACTTATTACCTTTGCCTTTGAGTGATATTGTTAGCTTGGATGCAGAAGGTAAAGTTGAAAAGGTTAAAGCAATGCACTTGAAAGCACGTGAATCGCTTGAACAGAAAAATAAGTTGATAGCCCAACGGGTGAATAAAGGTCGAAGACAACTTATCTTTGAACCTGGTGACTGGGTATGGGTTCATTTGAGGAAAGAGAGATTTCCTACTCAAAGAAAATCCAAGTTAGACCCTAGGGGTGATGGTCCATTTCAAGTGCTCGAAAGGGTCAATGACAATGCTTACAAGATTGACCTTCCAGGTGAGTATAATGTATCAGCTACTTTTAATGTCTCTGACCTATCTCCTTTTGCTTGTGATGCAGATTCGAGGACGAATCTTTTTCAGGAGGGAGGGAATGATACGAGCCCTATGGAACAAACTGAGAACTGTCATATGCCAATTGGTCCAATTACAAGAGCAACAACTAAGAGAATAAAAGAAGGTTTTGCAAACATGGCTAAATCATGTGTTCAGGAGATGCATCAAGAATTGGGCAAGACAATGATTAACGATTATCAAAAGCCACACGTCTTACTATTTTACAAGATGCATTGAAGACTCTCATTAGTCAAGATGAATTAAAAGAGACATCACTTTCTTAGAATTTATTCTATGTTTATTTTATTTTTGTTATTTGTTTGTTTTAGGCCCAATTATGATTTGGCCCATATTTTATTCTAGTGAACTTATGAGTTAGGGATTTAAATTTAAGAGGTATAAAAACCCTCTAAACCCTGGTAGCCATTTTTTTTCTTAATTTTGATGAATGAAATTTTCTTTGAGTTTCTTTGAGAAACTTGAGTGTGAACAGGTGAGGTAGAGTGATTCCCTTAACTGTTGCATTAGGAAATCAAATTGAGGTAGAGGAGTCCCTTTCTTTGATCTTCCATCTTATCCTGGATTACGTTCCGTATCACCATCTCTCTTTCATTATACGTGATTGCAAGCACATCATTATCATTAATTTCTGATAAAGTATTCTCTCCTAGAGTTTCTTTACTTCCTTCTCCTACCTGTCCCTATTTACCCACCAATTTATCAGTATGGTTGCTGTCTTTCTCCATAACTTCTTTTCCCTCACTCTCCTTCATCGATAAATTAGCAAAGCTGCCCAATAGACTAACAGGTATTTGACGTTGAGTCTTATCCTTTGCAAAGGTCTCACTTAATAGTTTGATCGGGTTCATCTCTTCCTTTTCATCAGCTATCCTTCGCCCAACTTGTTCTGCCTTCAATCAAATTCCCCACTTTTCCTCTTTCAAATCACCATTGACCGAATCTTAAAGCATCCTGTTAGATCATCACTGCTCATGACCTAAGTGGCCACAGTAGTTGTAAAAGCACCCCAATCATTCATATTTGACAGCCAATTCTACAATTTTTTTTGTTTGGACTAGAAATTTTAAGGTCTCTTTTGATTGATTTCGTAGCATCAAGCATGACATGAGCCTTAATTATTCTGGTCTTTCTTCCTCTTACTGCAAAAAAATCTACATTCAGTACCTCTCTAAAACTCCCTGCAATTCTCCTCCCTAGTTCCTTGGTTTTATAGTGCTCAAGGATCCCCCATAATTGGATCCATATTGGAACTAGGGTTAATTTCAAAAAGTTTCCCTCTTCCTCTGCCCTCCATCTCCTCAAGTTGAAGATATAATTCTTAAATAGCCAGGGACCTCCTCTTTCGATCCGGATTAGATCCACTTTGTTATCAAAGAAGAATTGGAACACATTATCCCCCAAATCCATCACCTTAAATCCTTCAATTCTGAGTGAGACCATATTGCTCCTATTGCCGCCTCTATTATTTCCACACTAAACCTCCTATCTGCCAAAATCTTGCCAATTAAGTTTCGGTTGTAAGATTGGATATTTTTAGCTACAATATCTTCTCCAAAATGGACTACTTCATCGTCGTTGAATTCATCATTCCTTTGAACCCCTTCCCCTTGACCACCACTTCTGTTAGCCATATCCTTGTCAGAGCGCTAGACAATTATTGACTTGAGGTCCACCTGAGATAGGTGGCAGAATAAGCCCTTGCCAGAAATCCTAATAAAGCAATTAAGTAGGTAAATCTAAGTGGCACTTTATGTGATGATGTGAAGTTGTACGTATTGATCACCACATTAAATTCTTCCGTGACTTGCTTTTATTTGATGACATGTTTTCAAAATTTCAAAAAATAAATCCAGTGAATATGTTTTGAATTGTAGGGTCATACTAGGGATGGCAATGTGGTAGGTTGGGAAAAATTTTTGCTCTACTTGACCAGTTTTGTCTTATGATAATCCGCATAAAAATTAATATGATACAATAAAAACTAATATGATACAATATTATTAACGAAAAAGCTCTACATCTATATAAAAATTATCTGCCAGTGGTGGTCATACTGCTGAATATTAAAACTGTGGACTTTTTTTGTGTCCTTATCATAGTACTTGTCGCGATACGTTCCCACGATAAAATTCTACAAAATCAACATCAGTTAAATCATATTTCACCGAACCGAACAAAAATTATATGCTGAATAAAACACGAAAAACATTCGATCTTCAAGAGAAAAATTTTCTTAATCCAAAAGTACTCAAAAGAAGACATAAGAATCAGGTGAACCAATATTAACATTCTCACTTAACCGAAAAGTAATAAGCAATGAATAAGAAATTTACTTACTACAATATCCATCGGCACAATGTATATTTGTTCTTGATACTGTTTAGTTTTTATTTCGTTCAGAATCAAGCTGTGTATACTAACCACCTACAGGATGAAAATTTATGAGACATACTATATAAGAGTGTTTAAAAAAATTATTGATGTTAATGCAATTGGCAAAGGATTTTACCATGGCATGCACTTGTTCTTCGGACTTTAGAGACGTGAAATATTCTCTTAATCCCTCGTAGTGTCCCTCATGTTTCAAGACAAATAATTGTTCATATTCATTGGTACTATCTTTTATCTGTTTTACATGTGTCATCCAATGATAACACTTTTCAATCAGCTCGTTCGTTATTTTTGTCTTTTTCTGCGGAGTTCTGTAAACTTGAGCTGCTAGTAATGTTGGTTCTGAAGATGTTCCTTCAGCATATTTTAATGCTGCTTCCACTCTAGCATCTATTACCGCCTCTGCCAGGATGTCAAGCTGTGAATCACTCTCTTGAGAGACCTGAGTTGGTTGAGATGCTGGTGGACTTATCCCAAGGCTAAAGGAAGGCCTTTCATATTCCCTTTCCCTAGGTTTAGCAGCACTATAGGATGATAGATATTTAACAATGATATTAAACAAAAATGATATTTAATCAATATAGTGAACCGAAATCCAAACAAGTAGTGAACCCAAATTTAAATTAACAGTAAACCGAAATGATATTAAACAAAAATGATATTAAAGAAAATCAAGTAACATACCTGTCAAATGATGACAAGATTAGAGTTTCTTTTTCTGATTGCCATGCCACCGGAAGTTCTTTGGATTGTTCTTCATCAGTAACTTGATAGACATCGGCATCCTTGAAAAACTGTTCAATAACAGAGCTTGTAATAGACCCCGTAACACCCTGCTTGTTGGGTTCTGGAGGGCAGCTACAAAAAACAAAACAGAGTCCAAAGACAACAACACATTGAATTCATTTCTGGTTTCAACCGAACCATAATTAAACCATGTATAAGCAGTAAACATTATCGATATTTATATAAGCAGTAAATCTTACACATCAACAGTTGCTTCTTGTTTGGATTGTTGCTCTGTTGGTTCTTCGCAGGGATGTTCCAGAGGTCTGCTTCATTAAACAGTAAACATTTCTATAATTATCCCAAACTATTATCATATTTAACAATGATATTTAACAGAAATTACACTAATCATTATAGTGAACCGAAAACCAAACCTATACTGAACCAAAACCCAAACGTACAATGAACCGAAATTATATTAAACAAAAGTGATATTAAAGAATTTAATGCTTACACATTAGCAGGTGCTTCTTGTTCTGATTCTTGTTGCACTGGTGGTTCTTGGGCTTGTTGTTCTTGTTCTTTTGCAGGGCTATTGCATTAAACAGTAAAGATTTCTATAATTATCCCAAATTATTATCATATTTAACAAGAGATATTTTACAGAAATTACACTAATCATTATAGTGAACTGAAAACTATACTTATACTGAACCAAAACCAAAACTTACAGTGAACCGAAATTATATTAAACAAAAGTGATATTAAAGAATTTAATGCTTATACATTAACAGGTGCTTCTTGTTCTGATTCTTGTTGCACCGTTGGTTCTTGGGCTTTTTGTTCTTGTTCTTTTGCAGGGCTGTTGCATTAAATAGAAAACAGTTCAATAACAACCACTAAAATTAATAAAAAGAATTTTTATGTGAAACTTACTCTTCATTAGAAACTTCATACACATAGTCATCTTTCATTAAGTCTTCAATTACAGAACTCGTAAGAGATACTGTAACACCTTACTTTTCAGCTTCTTAAGGGCAGTTGTAATAAGCAGAAGAGAGTCCAAAGACAAGAACAGATTGAACTCATTTTTGGTTTCAACTAAACCATAATTAAACCATTTATAAGCAGTACACATTGAACAAGATTCATGTGGTGAATAAATATTTATTAACTTACTCATTATTAGATGTTTGTTGTGTTTCTTCTTGTGGAGGGACATACATGAAGTCATCCTTCATCAACTCTTCCTGAACTGAACTTGGAAGAGACAATGCAAGAGGATGTAAACAAAAATAAAGTTAATGTTGAATAATTAGAATAATTAGAATTTGTTTTGAAAAATAGGAATTTGCACATTGAAACACTCACACTTCCAAAGGTTCAGAACGAGTTTGTTGTTGAAACTCAACGATTTGTACTTCAGATTCAGGTGTAGCTCTAGTGAAATTTAAACGCAATTTTCTTTTGATTAATTAAACAAAAATTATTAACTAAATTTAAAAGAGTAACATAAATATTTTTAACTTACACTTGTGCAGTTTTAGACGTCTTTCTTGGGAAGATTTTCTTTTTTCTAAAATATTTGATCGGGGTTTTCGGGGTATTTTTTCTAAAAAAAATAATAAATTAAAATTAAAAACCAAGATTAAAAGTAGAGGTCTAGAAAGACAATAAATTTATTTTTGGGCAACCACCGAACCGAAAATACAATATGCAGTGAACCAATTTACCTGATATTGCTTGCAGCATCTACAGAAAGTGTAGAGCTTCCTTTTATCTATAAAACTTGCTCACTATCAATATTTATAGTTGGCACACTAAGCAATATAAATAAATATTAGTAATTGAATCTAGAGGAATTAGAAAAGGTTGTAGCAAAAGTAAGCCAAGTAAGAAAAAGAATTCAGGAATAATAAACTGAATCTTACGTCTGAGAGAAATCATTTTGTCCCTGTGGAGAGTCAAACTGATCCGGAGCAATGTTTATTGACTGAGCTCCATCATTTCTTTTCTTTGATCTTTTCTCTCTTATTATCTCCAATGCTTGTTTTCTTTTTTCGGCAGCATTGTCTTTTTCTTGTTCAGTTCTGAAAGTTCATAAAATATCAAGAAACCTAAAATGTAAGTATCAGTAAAAGAAAATATGATTCGAGAAACTTACTCATTCTCAGGTTGGGTTGGTGTTTTTGCCACTCTTTTTGGTTTTTTTTTTTTTCTTTTTATTATGGATGTTTTCTCAGTTTCATTTTCTCTGTAAAACAGATAAACACATTGAATTTATACCGGAGATAAGACACTAATGATGAAGTCAACCAAACCCAAAGATAACACCGAACTGAAATACGTTAAACTGCTAAACCGAATCCTAGAAGGCCACCAAACCGAAAATAGATATATATGCAATCAACAAAAATACTTAATCGTTTTCAGATTCGCTTGGCACATGCTTTGTTTTTTTGGTGTGTTTTTTAACCACCTTCAATGGTTGTTTTCTTTTTTTGTGGTTTTTTTTATTTCTTCTTCTATGCAATACATAAGAACTAATTTAAGCAAATACAAATTAAATAAAATTGATATGAAAATTAAACTTACTATGTTTTTTTCTTTTTTATTTTATTTTCTTTTTCTTTTTTCTCCAAGTTACTTGTTTTTGTTTTTTCTTTGTTTTTTTTCTTTTTGTACAGAAGTCCCTAAAACAGAAACAAGGTCTCAATTAATTAATCATCAAAATAACAATTTAACAATTCGGTGAACCGAATAAAGTAATCCTACCAAACCGAAAAATATTCATATGGTGAATAGTACATGACAACTATTTATTCATCAAGAAAAATGTTTCTTAATTCAGAAACATTCAAATGAACAAAACTAACAATTGCAAGTAGGACAAATAATTTAATTATAACCTAAAAGCAAGCTAATTTTTCGGGGATTTTTAGTATAGTACTTACCAATGGTTGTGTTGTTTTGGATGAAATCCGTTCAATGATCTTTTCCTTTGTCCAATAGGCCACCCATGGTGCAGGGGAGAATCAGGTGCAAATGAGTGGGAGAACTTTGTTTTATGGAAGTATATCAACATTAAGACAAAAACACAGCCATCAACAGACTGTTTCTTCCCCTCTCTCTTGTTTTCAACTCCTTTCATTAAGAAGTTGAGAATATGCTTTGCCCAATCCCATTCCCTTAAGGTTGTCCACATGATAAATCGATGACTTGTGGATTGGGGAGGCCACACTTACCGTTGTGGGGAGCAAGAAGTACTTTTGTATGAAGACAACAAAAGTCCTCTTGAATTTTTCTGGTTCTCCTCCCCTTCTACACTCATATCCAGCACATTCTTTGCCAAAGTTGCCAAGGAAATATTTTTGACATTGTCAAATATTTCCTTGTCTGTTGGATTCAGCTTGTTGTAATCAACCTTTTCAAGAAAAAGATTCTCTACAATATTTTAATAGCAAAAATAAGACAAAAACGGTCAGTTTGATTATCCGGACACCAATAAACTGAAAATAAGCAGTAATTGGAAAATGTATTACCTCCATTGGTTATACCGAGGGCAGCTGCTACTTTTCGAAGAGTTATATTTATTGTCCCCTGTTTTATTTTCAAGCATCCTCTCTCTATATCAAACTGATCACTCAATTCTATCAGCAGTGTATTAGAGACGTTCAATTCTGGCACATGTTCCAGACCACCAAATCCCATTGCTTCCACAATATCTCTCTTTTCTTGACCCATTTCCTTGTACACTGTCGCTATTGCCTTTGTTTGGCATCTGCAATAGTGAGTTTTCTGCAAGTTTTAAATCAGAATGTGAGGATATATTTATAATATAAAATAGATATTATTCAAATGAAAGTGGATAAATATATTTAATATACTTACGTTATATTGTGCCTTCTCCTTTATTGTTGCCATTTTCTTGTTGCGTTTTGCTTTAAAAAAATATTTTGGTCAATATTTCATTCAATACATCAATAACCACAATCATGTGTATGTTAAACAAGTCAATTAGAATGCCACAACCCACCGAACCAAAAATACTTCATGCACAGTACCAAAATAAAAAAGGCTACCGAACCGAAAAATCTTCATGTGGTAAATAAATGATTATCAGCTTTCAATCAACTAAAATACTATTACAGTAGTATGGCTTATCAAAGTGAAAGAGTTGTTTCTAATGTAACTTGTCCTAAACATCAACAACCACAAGCATCTGTATGTTAAACAAGTCAATTAGAATGCCACAACCCATCGAACCGAAACTCCCTCATGCACAGAACCGAAATAAAAAAGGCTACCGAACCGAAAAATATTCATGTGGTTAATAAATAATTATCAGCTTTCAATCAACAAAAATACTATTACAGTAGTATGGCTTATCAAAGTGAAAGAGTTGTCTCTAATGTAAATTGACCTAAACAAAACTCATTCAATACATCAACAACCACAAGCATGTGAATGTTAAACAAGTCAATTAGAATGCCACAACCCACCGAACCGAAACTCCCTCAAGCACAGAATCAAAATAAAAAAGGCTACCGAACTAAAAAATGATCATGTGGTTAATAAATGATGATCAGCTTTCAATCAACAAAAATACTATTACAGTAGTATGGCTTATTAAAGTGAAAGAGTCGTCTCTAATATAAATTGTACTAAACAAAACTCATTCAATACATCAACAACCACAAGTATATGTATGTTAAACAAGTCAATTTGAATGCCACAACCCACCAAACCGAAACTCCCTCATGCACAGAACTGAAATAAAAAAGGCTACCGAACCGAAAAATGATCATGTGGTTAATAAATGTTCATCAGCTTTCAATCAACAAAAATACTATTATAGTAGTATGGCTTATCAAAGTGAAAGAGTTATCTCTAATGTAAATTCTCCTAAACAAAACTCATTCAATATATCAACAACTACAAGTTTGTGTATGTTAAATAAGTCAATTAGAATGCCACAACCCACCGAACCGAAAATCCCTCATGCACAGAAACGAAATCAAAAAAGCTACCGAACCGAAAAATGTTCATGAGGTCAATAAATGATGATCAGCTTTCAATCAACAAAAATACTATTATAGTAGTATGGCTTATCATAGTGAAAGAGTTGTCTCTAATTTAAATTGTCCTAAAACAAACTCAATCAATACATCAATAACTACAAGCATGTGTATATTAAACAAGTCAATTAGAATGCCACAACCCACCAAACCGAAAATCTCTCATGCACAGAAACGAAATCAAAAAGGCTACCAAAAACCGAAAAATATTCATGTGGTCAATAAATGATGATCAACTTTCAATCAACAAAAATACTATTACAGTAGTATGGCTTATCAAAGTGAAAGAGTTGTCTTTAATGTAAATTGTCCTAAACAAAACTCATTCAATACATCAACAACCACAAGTATGTGTATGTTAAACAAGTCAATTAGAATGCCACAACCCACCGAACCGAAACTCCCTCATGCACAGAACAAAAAAAAATGGCTACCGAACCGAAAAATGAACATGTGGCTTATAAATAATGATCAGCTTTCAATCAACAAAAATACTATTACAGTAGTATGGCATATCAAAGTCAAAGATTTGTCTCTGATGTAAATTGTCCTAAACAAAACTCATTCAATACATCAACAACTACAAGCATGTGTATATTAAACAAGTCAATTAGAATGCCACAACCCACCCAACCGAAAATTCCTCATGCACAGAAACGAAATCAAAAAGGCTACCGAACCGAAAAATGTTCATGTGGTCAATAAATGATGATCAGCTTTCAATCAACAAAAATACTTTTACAGTAGTATGGCTTATCAAAGTCAAAGAGTTTGTCTCTAATTTAAATTGTCCTAAATAAAACACATTCAATACATCAACAACCATAAGCATGTGTATGTTAAACAAGTCAATTAGAATGCCACAACCCACCGAACTGAAAATCCTTCATGCACGGAACCAAAATCAAAAAGGCTACCGAACCGAAAAATCTTCATGTGATAAATAAATGATTATCAGCTTTCAATCAACAAAAATACTATTACAGTAGTATGGCTTGTCAAAGTAAAAGAGTTGTTTCTAATGTAACTTTCCCTAAATAAAACTTATTCAATACATCAACAACCACAAGCATGTGTATATTAAACAAGTAAATTAGAATGCCACAACCTACCGAACCGAAACTCCCTCATGCACAGAACCAAGATCAAAAAGGCTACCAAACCGAAAAATGTTCATGTGGTTAATAAAGGATGATCATCTTTCAATCAACAAAAATACTATTACAATAGTATGGCTTATCAAAGAGAAAGAGTTGTCTCTAATGTAAACTGTCCTAAACAAAACTCATTTAATACATTAACAACTACAAGCATGTGTATGTTAAACAAGTCAATTAGAATGCCACAACCCGCCGAACCGAAAATCCCTCATACACAGAACCGAAATAAAAAATGCTACCGAACCGAAAAATGTTCATGTGGTTAATAAATGATGATCAGCTTTCAATAAACAAAAATACTATTACAGTAGTATGGCTTATCAAAGTGAAAGAGTTGTCTCTAATGTAAATTGTCCTAAACAAAACTCATTCAATACATCAACAACCACATGCATGTGAATGTTAAACAAGTCAATTAGAATGCCACAACCCACCGAACCGAAACTCCCTCATGCACAGAACCGAAAAAAATGGCTACCGAAACGAAAAATGATCATGTGGTTAATAAATGATGATCAGCTTTCAATCAACAAAAATACTATTACAGTAGTTTGGCTTATCAAAGTGAAAAAGTTGTCTCTAATGTAAATTGTCCTAAACAAAACTCATTCAATATATCCACAACTACAAGTATGTGTATGTTAAACAAGTCAATTAGAATGCCACAACCCCCCAAACCGAAAATTCCTCATGACAGAAACGAAATCAAAAAATCTACCGAACCGAAAAATGTTCATGAGGTCAATAAATGATGATCTACTTTCAATCAACAAAAATACTATTACAGTAGTATGGCTTATCAAAGTGAAAGAGTTGTCTCTAATTTAAATTGTCCTAATACTAACTCATTCAATACATCAATAACTACAAGCATATGTATATTAAACAAGTCAATTAGAATGCCACAACCCACCGAACCGAAAATTCGTCATGCACAGAAACGAAATCAAAAAGTCTACCAAATCGAAAAATGTTCATGTGGTCAATAAATGATGATAAGCTTTCAATCAACAAAAATACTATTACAGTAGTATGGCTTATCAAAGTGAAAGAGTTGTCTCTAATGTAAATTGTCCCAAGCAAAACTCATTCAATACATCAACAACCACAAGCATGTGTACATTAAAGATGTCAATTAGAATCACACAACCCACCGAACTGAAACTCTCTCATGCACAGAACCAAAAAAAAAAATGGCTACCGAACCGAAAAATGATCATGTGGCTAATAAATAATGATCTGCTTTTAATCAACAAAAATACTATTACAGTAGTATGGCATATCAAAGTGAAAGAGTTGCATCTAATGTAAATTGTCCTAAACAAAACTCATTCAATACATCAACAACTCCAAGCATGTGTGTATTAAACAAGTCAATTAGAATGCCACAACCCACCGAACCGAAAATTCCTCATGCACAAAAACGAAATCAAAAAGGCTACCGAACCGAAAAATGTTCACGTGGTCAATAAATGATGATCAGCTTTCAATCAACAAAAATACTATTACAGTAGTATGGCTTACCAAAGTCAAAGAGTTGTCTCTAATTTAAATTGTCCTAAATAAAACACATTCAATACATCAACAACCATAAGCATGTGTATGTTAAACAAGTCAATTAGAATGCCACAACCCACCGAACAGAAAATCCTTCATGCACAGAACCAAAATCAAAAAGGCTACCGAACCGAAAAATCTTCATGTGGTAAATAAATGATTATCAGCTTTCAATCAACAAAAATTCTATTATAGTAGTATGGCTTATCAAAGTGAAAGAGTTGTCTCTAATTTAAATTGTCCTAAAACTATCTCATTCAATACATTAATAACTACAAGCATTTGTATATTAAACAAGTCAATTAGAATGCCACAACCCACCGAACCGAAAATATCTCATGCACAGAAACGAAATCAAAAAGGCTACCAAACCGAAAAATGTTCATGTGGTCAATAAATGATGATCAGCTTTCAATCAACAAAAATACTATTACAGTAGTATGGCTTATCAAAGTCAAAGAGTTGTCTCTAATGTAAATTGTCCTAAACAAAACTCATTCAATACATCAACAACCACAACCATGTGTATGTTAAACAAGTCAATTAGAATGCCATAACCAACCGAACCGAAACTCCCTCATGCACAGAACCGAAAAAAAAATGGCTACCGAACCAAAAAATGATCATGTGGCTAATAAATAATCATCAGCTTTCAATCAACAAAAATACTATTACAGTAGTATGGCTTATCAAAGTCAAAGAGTTGCATCTAATGTAAATTGTCCTAAACAAAACTCATTCAATACATCAACAACTACAAGCATGTGTATATTAAACAAGTCAATTAGAATGCCACAACCCACTGAACCGAAAATTCCTCATGCACAGAAACGAAATCAAAAAGGATACCGAACCGAAAAATGTTCATGTGGTCAATAAATGATGATCAAATTTCAATCAACAAAAATACGAATACAGTAGTATGGCTTATCAAAGTCAAAGAGTTGTCTCTAATTTAAATTGTCCTAAATAAAACACATTCAATACATCAACAACCATAAGCATGTGTATGTTAAACAAGTCAATTAGAATGCCACAACCCGCCGAACCGAAAATCCCTCATACACAGAACCGAAATAAAAAATGCTACCGAACCGAAAAATGTTCATGTGGTTAATAAATGATGATCAGCTTTCAATAAACAAAAATACTATTACAGTAGTATGGCTTATCAAAGTGAAAGAGTTGTCTCTAATGTAAATTGTCCTAAACAAAACTCATTCAATACATCAACAACCACAAGCATGTGTATGTTAAACAAGTCAATTAGAATGCCACAACCCACCAAACCGAAACTCCCTCATGCACAGAACCGAAAAAAATGGCTACCGAAACGAAAAATGATCATGTGGTTAATAAATGATGATCAGCTTTCAATCAACAAAAATACTATTACAGTAGTTTGGCTTATCAAAGTGAAAAAGTTGTCTCTAATGTAAATTGTCCTAAACAAAACTCATTCAATATATCCACAACTACAAGTATATGTATGTTAAACAAGTCAATTAGAATGCCACAACCCCCCAAACCGAAAATTCCTCATGACAGAAACGAAATCAAAAAATCTACCGAACCGAAAAATGTTCATGAGGTCAATAAATGATGATCAGCTTTCAATCAACAAAAATACTATTACAGTAGTATGGCTTATCAAAGTGAAAGAGTTGTCTCTAATTTAAATTGTCCTAATACTAACTCATTCAATACATCAATAACTACAAGCATATGTATATTAAACAAGTCAATTAGAATGCCACAACCCACCGAACCGAAAATTCGTCATGCACAGAAACGAAATCAAAAAGTCTACCAAATCGAAAAATGTTCATGTGGTCAATAAATGATGATAAGCTTTCAATCAACAAAAATACTATTACAGTAGTATGGCTTATCAAAGTGAAAGAGTTGTCTCTAATGTAAATTGTCCTAAGCAAAACTCATTCAATACATCAACAACCACAAGCATGTGTCTGTTAAACAAGTCAATTAGAATCACACAACCCACCGAACCGAAACTCTCTCATGCACAGAACCGAAAAAAAATGGCTACCGAACCGAAAAAAGATCATGTGGCTAATAAATAATGATCTGCTTTCAATCAACAAAAATACTATTACAGTAGTATAGCATATCAAAGTGAAAGAGTTGCATCTAATGTAAATTGTCCTAAACAAAACTCATTCAATACATTAACAACTCCAAGCATGTGTGTATTAAACAAGTCAATTAGAATGCCACAACCCACCGAACCGAAAATTCCTCATGCACAAAAACGAAATCAAAAAGGCTACCGAACCGAAAAATGTTCATGTGGTCAATAAATGATGATCAGCTTTCAATCAACAAAAATACTATTACAGTAGTATGGCTTACCAAAGTCAAAGAGTTGTCTCTAATTTAAATTGTCCTAAATAAAACACATTCAATACATCAACAACCATAAGCATGTGTATGTTAAACAAGTCAATTAGAATGCCACAACCCACCGAACTGAAAATCCTTCATGCACAGAACCAAAATCAAAAAGGCTACCGAACCGAAAAACCTTCATGTGGTAAATAAATGATGATCAGCTTTCAATCAACAAAAATACTATTATAGTAGTATGGCTTATCATAGTGAAAGAGTTGTCTCTAATTTAAATTGTCCTAAAACAAACTCAATCAATACATCAATAACTACAAGCATGTGTATATTAAACAAGTCAATTAGAATGCCACAACCCACCAAACCGAAAATCTCTCATGCACAGAAACGAAATCAAAAAGGCTACCAAAAACCGAAAAATATTCATGTGGTCAATAAATGATGATCAACTTTCAATCAACAAAAATACTATTACAGTAGTATGGCTTATCAAAGTGAAAGAGTTGTCTTTAATGTAAATTGTCCTAAACAAAACTCATTCAATACATCAACAACCACAAGTATGTGTATGTTAAACAAGTCAATTAGAATGCCACAACCCACCGAACCGAAACTCCCTCATGCACAGAACAAAAAAAAATGGCTACCGAACCGAAAAATGAACATGTGGCTTATAAATAATGATCAGCTTTCAATCAACAAAAATACTATTACAGTAGTATGGCATATCAAAGTCAAAGATTTGTCTCTGATGTAAATTGCCCTAAACAAAACTCATTCAATACATCAACAACTACAAGCATGTGTATATTAAACAAGTCAATTAGAATGCCACAACCCACCGAACCGAAAATTCCTCATGCACAAAAACGAAATCAAAAAGGCTACCGAACCGAAAAATGTTCATGTGGTCAATAAATGATGATCAGCTTTCAATCAACAAAAATACTATTACAGTAGTATGGCTTACCAAAGTCAAAGAGTTGTCTCTAATTTAAATTGTCCTAAATAAAACACATTCAATACATCAACAACCATAAGCATGTGTATGTTAAACAAGTCAATTAGAATGCCACAACCCACCGAACTGAAAATCCTTCATGCACAGAACCAAAATCAAAAAGGCTACCGAACCGAAAAATCTTCATGTGGTAAATAAATGATTATCAGCTTTCAATCAACAAAAATTCTATTATAGTAGTATGGCTTATCAAAGTGAAAGAGTTGTCTCTAATTTAAATTGTCCTAAAACTAACTCATTCAATACATCAATAACTACAAGCATTTGTATGTTAAACAAGTCAATTAGAATGCCACAACCCACCGAACCGAAAATATCTCATGCACAGAAAAGAAATCAAAAAGGATACCAAACCGAAAAATGTTCATGTGGTCAATAAATGATGATCAGCTTTCAATCAACAAAAATACTATTACAGTAGTATGGCTTATCAAAGTGAAAGAGTTGTCTCTAATGTAAATTGTCCTAAACAAAACTCATTCAATACATCAACAACCACAAGTATGTGTATGTTAAACATGTCAATTAGAATAACACAACCCACCAAACCGAAACTCCCTCATGCACAGAACCGAAAAAAAAATGGCTACCGAACCGAAAAATGATCATGTGGCTAATAAATAATCATCAGCTTTCAATCAACAAAAATACTATTACAGTAGTATGGCTTATCAAAGTCAAAGAGTTGCATCTAATGTAAATTGTCCTAAACAAAACTCATTCAATACATCAACAACTCCAAGCATGTGTGTATTAAACAAGTCAATTAGAATGCCACAACCCACCGAACCGAAAATTCCTCATGCACAAAAACGAAATCAAAAAGGCTATCGAACCGAAAAATGTTCACGTGGTCAATAAATGATGATCAGCTTTCAATCAACAAAAATACGAATACAGTAGTATGGCTTACCAAAGTCAAAGAGTTGTCTCTAATTTAAATTGTCCTAAATAAAACACATTAAATACATCAACAACCATAAGCATGTGTATGTTAAACAAGTCAATTAGAATGCCACAACCCGCCGAACCGAAAATCTCTCATACACAGAACCGAAATAAAAAATGCTTCCGAACCGAAAAATGTTCATGTGGTTAATAAATGATGATCAGCTTTCAATAAACAAAAATACTATTACAGTAGTATGGCTTATCAAAGTGAAAGAGTTGTCTATAATGTAATTTGTCCTAAACAAAACTCATTCAATAAATCAACAACCACAAGTATGTGTATGTTAAATAAGTCAATTAGAATGGCACAACCCACCGAACCGAAAATCCTTCATGCACAGAACCTAAATAAAAAAGGCTACCGAACCGAAAAATCTTCATGTAGTAAATAAATGATTATCAGCTTTCAATCAACAAAAATACTATTACAGTAGTATGGCTTATCAAAGTGAAAGAGTTGTTTCTAATGTAACTTGTCCTAAACAAAACTCATTCAATACATCAACAACCACAAGCATGTGTATGTTAAACAAAGTCATATAGAATGCCACAACCCACGGAACCGAAACTCCCTCATGCACAGAACCGAAATAAAAAAGGCTACCGAACCGAAAAATGTTCATGTGGTTAATAAATGATGATCAGCTTTCAATCTACAAAAATACTATTACAGTAGTATGGCTTATCATAGTGAAAGAGTTGTCTCTAATATAAATTATCCTAAACAAAACTCATTCAATACATCAACAACCACAAACATGTGTATGTTAAACAAGTCAATTAGAATGCCACAATCCACCGAACCGAAAATCCTTCATGCACAGAACTAAAATAAAAAAGGCTACCGAACCGAAAAATCTTCATGTGGAAAATAAATGATTATCAGCTTTCAATCAACAAAAATACTATTACAGTAGAATGGTTTATCAAAGTGAAAGAGTTGTTTCTAATGTAACTTGTCCTAAACAAAACCCATTCAATATATCAACAACCACAAGCATGTGTATGTTAAACAAATCAGTTATAATGCCACAACCCACAGAACCGAAGTACAGAACCGAAATCAAAAAGGCTACCGAACCGAAAAATGTTCATGTGGTTAATAAATGACAATCAGCTTTCAATCAATAAAAATACTATTAGAGTAGTATCGCTTATCAAACTGAAAGAGTTGTCTCGAATGTAAATTGTCCGAAACAAAACTCGTTCAATACATCAACAACTAGAAGCATGTGTATGTTAAACAAGTCAATTAGAATGCCACAACCCACCGAACCAAAAATTCTTCATGCACAGAACTAAAATAAAAAAGGCTACCGAACCGAAAAATCTTCATGTGGTAAATAAATGATTATCAGCTTTCAATCAACAAAAATACTATTATAGTAGAATGGCTTATCAAAGTGAAAGAGTTGTTTCTAATGTAACTTGTCCTAAACAAAACATATTCAATACATCAACAACCACAAGCATGTGTATGTTAAACAAATCAGTTAGAATGCCACAACCCACAGAACCGAAGTACAGAACCGAAATAAAAAAGGCTACCTAACCGAAAAATGTTCATGTGGTTAATAAATGACGATCAGCTTTCAATCAATAAAAATACTATTAGAGTAGTATCGCTTATCAAACTGAAAGAGTTGTCTCTAATGTAAATTGTCCTAAACAAAACTCTTTCAATACATCAACAACTACAAGCATGTGTATGTTAAACAAGTCAATTAGAATGTCATAACCCACCAAACCAAAAATTCCTCATGCACAGAACCAAAATAGAAAAGGCTATCGAATCGAAAAATCTTCATGTGGTAAATAAATGATTATCAGCTTTCAATCAACAAAAATACTATTACAGTAGTATGGCTTATCAAAGCGAAAGAGTTGTTTCTAATGTAACTTGTCCTAAACAAAACTCATTCAATACATCAACAACCACAAGCATGTGTATGTTAAAAAAATGAATTAGAATGCCACATCCCACTGAACCGAAACTCCCTCATGCACATAACCGATATAAAAAAGGCTACCGAACCGAAAAATGTTCATGTGGTTAATAAATGATGATCATCTTTCAATCAACAAAAATACTATTACAGTAGTATGGCTTATCAAAGTGAAAGAGTTGTCTCTAATGTAAATTGTCCTAAACAAAACTCATTCAATACATCAACAACTATAAGCATGTGTATGTTAAACAAGTCAATTAGAATGCCACAACCCACCGAACCAAAAATCCCTCATGCATAGAACCGAAATCAAAAAGTCTACCGAACCAAAAAATATTCATGTGGTTAATAAATGATGATCAACTTTCAATCAACAAAAATACTATTACAGTAGTGTAGCTTATCAAAGTGAAAGAGTTGTCTCTAATGTGAATTTTTTTAAACAAAACTCATTCAATACATCAACAACCACAACCAAATGTATGTTAAACAAGTCAATTAGAATGCCACAACCCACCGAACCAAAAATCCCTCATGCACAGAACCAAAATCAAAAAGGCTACCGATCCAAAAAATTTTCATGTGGTAAATAAATGAATATCAGCTTTTAATCAACAAAAATACTATTACAGTAATATGACTTATCAAAGTGAAAGAGTTTTCTCTAATATGAATTTTTTTAAAGAAAACTCATTCAATACACCAACAACCACAACCATGTGTATGTTAAACAAGTCAATTAGAATAACACAACCCACCGAACCGAAAATTCCTCATGCACACAACCAAAATAAAAAAGGCTACCGAACCAAAAAATCTTTATGTGGTAAATAAATGAATATCAGCTTTCAATCAACAAAAATACTATTACAGTAGTATGGCTTATCAAAGTGAAAGAGTTGTCTCTAATGTGAATTTTTTTTAAACAAAACTCATTCAATACATCAACAACCCACCGAACTAAAAATCCTTCATGCACAGAACCAAAATCACAGAGGCCACCGAACCGAAAAACGTTAATGTGGTTAATAAATCATTATCAATTTTCAATCAACAAGAATAGTGTTCTTCAATGGATAATAAGTACTGAAGATAGTAATAGAGCTCTAATTAAATTATCCAAACCAATAAGAACAAGCAACTATATCTTAAAGCCCTAGTTATACTATAACAATCATTCACAATAGTTCAATCCATTAAACGAAGCAAATCAAACCAGTAAAACTGAAATGAAACTAGGCGAAACGCGACATTGTAAGATTTTAAATGAACAGTAGCTTTCTCATACCTTTTGTAATCTTTGTTGCTGTTTTCGTTTGTTTCTGGTTGTTGCTTGCGAAATCTTCTTCCAATTCGTTTGCAGTAGTTGTTTTCGCAAAGAATGTGATTGAAGTTTGAGTGATGTTGAGAGAGATTCGAAGAGAGTGAGTTTTTTGGGGTATTGGTTTCGTGTTGAAGATGTAACGTTCGTTCATAATGAAGCGCAAATGGAAAAACAAGGCGTTTTTTGTGAGGCGTGTGTTACTCACTCTGCATTTAATGCGTTTGAAACAATTTGGGCTTGGACTATATAGTTATATGGTTATATGGATGTGTAGCAGCCCTGTATTAATTACTATCATAAAATAAGGCATAGGATTCGACGGTCCCAGAATGTTTGGACCATTAAATGGTTCGGTAACAAAATATATTTTTTTAAATTTTTTAATAATTAATAAATAGTCTTTATTTAATGTTAACTACAATTTAATCTTTTATATATTATTTAATTATTAAATTTATTCTCTATTTAATAAATTATTATTTTATTATTTCTCTATCATATTTATTAACAATTAGAAATAAAAAATAACAACGAAATAGATTTTTCATTAATAGTGACTTTCATAAATATTTTGACAATACGAATCAACAAGTTTTTTGGTCTTTCATCCGTTACATCTGTTAAATAGAAAATTAATTTAATAAAATAATAATTTATAAAATAGAAGATAAATATAATAATTAAAAAAATATATAAAAAATTAAGTTATAGTTAAAATTAAATAAAGACAATTATTGACTTGAGGTCCACCTGAGATAGGTGGAAGAATAAGTCCTTGCCATAAATCCTAGTAAAGCAAGTAAGTAAATCTAAGTGGCACTTTATGTGATGATGTGAAGTTGTACGTATTGATCACCATATTGAATTCTTCCGTGGCTTACTTTTACTTGACGACATATTTTTAAAATCCCAAAAAATAAATTCAGTGAATATATTTTGAATTGTAGGGTCATATTAGGGGTGGCAATGTGACAGGTAGAGGCAAATTTTTACTCTACTCGACCAATTCCACTTTATGATAATTCGCATAGAATCCATTTCACTCTTATTTACAGGTAGTAAAAGATTGAATCCTAAGATGCCTCTGCGGGCTTCTATAATTATTAAAATTTAACTAATAAAATTAAATTTTAAAATTTATATAACCATTATCACATATATAATATAAATTAAATTAAAATTAAATATGATACTATATTAATTATTTTACAAATTATTTTACATATATTACATATATCTATTGAAGGTTGTGGTAGGCTTAGAGAAGGGGGTTGAATCTATGCCTTTCTTTTAATTTGCTGTTATGACCCTTTTAAACAAACTTTCAATTCTGATTCTGTTTGAACTCAGCAGCAGAAATTTATGAGACAATTTATTTTTGTCTCATGAATATCAGAAAACAGAACAGAGCAGAGAAGAGAAAAGCTAACACCAACATGTATCCTAGTTCGGTTGCCTTGTGCTATGCAACCTACATCCAGTCTCCTCCACAACAGTGGAGGAATTTTCACTATAGTTAACAGTATTACATACACCAATTCCACAGGATTAACACAATCCTTTCACACTCAAGTTCTAACCTAACTTGACATTGGTTATGCTAATACCTAACTATTCACTCTTAGTGCTAACCCAACTAAGAAAGTGATACCTCACAGGTACAAGGTACAAGACACAAGCATACCTAAAGAAATCTGAAAATAACTCTAGGCTTTTCTCTCAAGTGTTTCTCTCAGTCTTTTTTCACTCATGGCTTTTTCTTAAGCTTTCTCACAATGCCTTTTCTCACAAAAAATTACAGAAAGATAAACATTGAAAAGTACATTACAATAAGGAAAACATGAAGGAGATTGATTTCATCAGCAGCCTCTTTGCTATGTGCAAAACCAAATTTGCAAACCTCAGATACAATTTTTCAGTATTGGCCGAATGCTTCTTTGAAAGAAAGCATTATCCAAGTAAAGGAACTTCTTTGCAGAACACTTATTCTCTCTCTCTGGTTTTCTCTCCTTGCTTCTGAATGAGTAGTAAGTCTTCTTTTATCTCCTTGCATGTTGCTGGGTTCTTCTTCCAAGGTCAACACCTTGAGCCTTGAGCTTCACCAACCCACAGATTCACTTTTTCTCAACAAACCTTAGAGTAGAAACTTTGCTTCTGACTTCTTCATCTTGACCGAAAGCCATAAAGCAGCAACCACAAGAGTCTTCTAATGGTCAACCGAATCTGAGCCATTGAGAAGCTACTTGGTCCCCAAGAATAACTCGTGACCGTAGATACACAGCAGAGAAGAACAGAAAACAACTTTCCTTTGTATCCCATTTCAGACTGAGCAGAGAGTTGGGAAGAAGAGAAGAAGATCTGATGCATGCAAGAGGAAATAGGTCACCTTTAACCTAAACTTGATTTGGTTTAAACTTGGTGATTTAACATCTGCCTTTTAAGATTAATCTTTCTCTTTCTTGCTTCTTTGTCAATTTGCTTAGTGAAGAAGCTCTCTTTTTCTCTTTCTCACTTTTCTGAGTTTCTGACCAAGGTTCAGAAGTGAACGTTACTTTTGGTAAGGCAAAAGAGAGGGATTTGCTTGCTGAAATAAAATCGGGCTTGGATCTGGTAGTGATATGCTTGGCCCGTTTTGATTTCTTCAGCTTTGATTCCTTGGGCTTCGTTTATATTATTGACCCATCACTTCTTGTTTTATTCTCCATTCCATTTGGGCTGTTATTCAAATTTTGGCCTGCAACATTTTATAAATAATTAGTAATATGCAATTAAAATTAATCAACACTAATTATTTATTTTGCCCAAAAATAATGTTGTCATCACTAATTAATTTGGTTAATTTCTTAACTCAACAATCTCCCCCTTGATGACAAACATATTTAAACAAAAATTAAAAGAGTTAAAATTTGGTAAAGTTGGAAAACTTCCCTTTGATTGATGTTTCTTGCTTTAGTGTTGCTCCTCCTTTCTTTTTTAAGAGTAGCTCCCCCTTGATTTATGCTTTCCTTTTCGTTCATGTTGTACATTGTACTTAAAGAGAACACAATAAAGAGCTACACAATTATTTTGTCTAAGGGATATAGAACAAACAACACCACAGAATCAGCCCAACACATCATGAAAGCAAGTTCTAATACAACAGCCAAACAAGGTCACAAACCAAAACAATACTAGTGGCTGCAGTAATACCAATGAACTTCATCATTCAAGGCAGTCAAAAATAACATTTCCTAACCTAATAGCTATTACTCCCCCTTTTGTCATTAAGGGCGGAAAATAAGCAAGATCAACAACAACATCATTATAAATCCTGCAAGAAAAGGTTAGATCACAGTTCAAGGTTCTAACTAAACTGACAAAAGTGCAGCAGTATTAAGAGTTATTACAGTTATCCAAGATAAAAATAGTTTAGTAGTAGCAATAGAAACATAATTCATGAGACAAAAAGAGAGCAGCAGCAACAGTTTTCATGAGACGATTTCTAGGCATCAGAACCATTCCCCTCCGAATCAGCTTCCTCTTCAACATCAGTGGCAGGGTCCTCATCCTTTTGAAGGTTATCAATGAAGGTCATGAACACAGCCACTCTATCCCTTGATTTCCTCAGGAAGTTCTCATGCTTGCTAGCTAGCTTCCTTTGCTCTTTGCTCATAGCAATCATGTGATTTGATTGGAAAATAAACTCCTGAACAACATCTTTGACCACATTCAGTAGAGCAGATTTCTTTCCAGTAGAGATGGAAGTACCCTCAGTGGAGAGATAAGGAGATTCCTCAGGAACAAAGTCATCATCTTCATCATCTAAGACCACCTTTTCAGATCGAGTAGGTCCTTTGGGCTGTTTCACTGAACCACCCCCTTTCAGGTATGAATGTCTATTTTGATATTCCTCATTGGTCAAGTCAACACTAAAATACTCAAATATGCAAGTTAGAAACATGCCATAAGGAAGTGCTTTGTCTTTTTCACTCCTAACAGAGTCAAACATATATCTAACCATCAAGTATGCAAATGAAATTTTAGTTTTGGTGAGAAGGGCATATAAAACAAGAGTATCAGTGTAGGAAACCCTTTGATATGAGCCACTTTGAGGAAGAATAATGTGGTTGACCATTCGGTGCAACTGAGCACGCTCATACCTAGGGCTTTGTGAGTAGGTGTAATGCCATCAATTAAAGAAACATGTTCACAAATGTAAGCCAATGCATCATGATAAGAAATTCCAACACCTTCATCCCACTTAACCGAAGTGTAAGCAAAAGGCCCAACATCAGTATACTTCAAAGCATCATTGATAGTTTCATTGTTTAAAACTACGTCTCGGCCCTTTACATATGAGTGAGCAGTGCCTTCATGATAAGTCATGTTTGCATAAAATTCTTTGACCAATAAGGGATAAACAAGCTTTTTGATGTCAAAAAGATGATTCCAGTCCAGAAAAATCAAGTTATCAACAAATGGAAAACCTTTTCTTTTCAAAGATGGAAAATCAGCAAGAAAAGATGGACACAGGGTACGATACTGGATAACTCCCTCATAAAAGTCATTATTCATGGCAGATTTAAATCTATAGGGGTTATAGTTCAAATGAGAGGTCAAAAAATGAGCTTTGTGATCAAAAGGTCCAATGTCTGGTTCTTTAACATTTTTTAGAGGGACTCGAGTGTTACCTCGTTGAGAGCGCACAGGAACCGACCTGGATTTGGGTTGTGTTGGTTTGGGAACAGGTTCCTCAGTCGTCGGACATTTGCCTTTGGAGGAGCTAGGCTTTGCAGAACCAGGTTTTGAGGAGCCTGGCTTGGAAGGTGTGGCCTTCGGTGGTGGCGTCGGTTTGGCAGGGGCAGGGTACCTTGGTGTGGTCTTGGTTCGTGCCATGAGAGTAGTGCGAGGAGGAGAGGTAGGAGGAGAGGGTGAAGGTGTGAAGGTTCGGTCTTGGGAGCGAGTGGAAGGCTTGGAGGGAAGCTTATACACCTTTTCACGAGGAGGCTTGTGCGCTATGGTTTTCTTCCTCATTTGGTGGTTTTTAGTTTAAGAAGAAAAAGAGTAATGAGGATAGTGGTGAAAACCGAAGGGTTTGAGAAGGAGTTATGGAGGGAAGAGAGGGAGTGTTAGTAACCGTACCCAAAAGTAGATTTCCAAAACCATGCAACTGCATCACCTTTTGAAATGACTTGAAAAGACATGACATCATAAAAGAAAGATTTGATTTGATTAAAGAAATTAAAATTTTGTTTTAAATTTTGAAAACAAAAAAAAATCAAATCATACTGAAAATTCTTAAAAAAACATTAAATGAAAATCCATAAAAAATTAAGCACACAGCCCAACAAAAATTTCAACCAAACAAAAATTTGTAACATTCATATTTGGGCCATGGGGTGATTGGATTTAAGGAAACACATAGGACTACCCAGATCTGACTTGAGGTTGGCCCAGATCAATTTTTCACTTGCAACAAGTCCAGACTGCGCTGATTGAAGGGAACATTCATCATCTGCCCAGAATTGTGTCATACCTGTTTATGAGACAAAATGCTCCAGCAAACACATCAACAATTGTTAAACAAAGAATCATAACTCAAAATACCTAGACTAGTCCTAAGCATGCAGAATCTGTCCTCAGCTAGTGGTTTTGTGAAAATATCTGCTAATTGCTCCTCTGATTTGACAAATTGAATGCTAATATCCCCTTTTTGGACATGTTCTCTTATTGAGTGAAATCTTACTTCAATATATTTAGTCCTAGAGTGCAAAACTGGATTTTTAGAAATATTAATGGCACTCATATTATCACACATCAAGGGAATATTTTCAACATTTAATTTATAATCGGCAAGCTGTGTTTTTAACCATAAAAGCTGAGAACAACAAGAAAAAGCAGCAATATACTCAGCCTCTGCAGTGGATAATGCCACTGTTGGTTGCTTTTTACTTGACCAAACATTCAATGACTTTCCAAGGAAGCAACATAGGCCTGAAGTACTCCTTCTATCAACTCTATCACCAGCAAAATCTGCATCACAATAACCAACTGCAGAAAAATCATCAATCTTAGGATACCAAAGACCAAAATTGGATGTGCCATGAACATATCTAATGATCCTTTTAACTGCAGAAAGATGTGACTCTTTAGGTTTGGATTGGAACCTAGAACACAATCCAACACTTTGCACAATATCGGGTCTAGAGGAAGTTAAGTACATAAGAGAACCAATAATTCCTCTATACCTAGTCTCATCAACATCTTTCTCAGTTTCTCCCTTATCTAATTTTGAATTAGGATGCATGGGAGTTCCCATGGGTTTGGCATTTTTCATACCAAATTTCTTAACTAGTTTCTTGGCATACTTCTCTTGGTGAATGAAAAATACCTTTTTCAGTTTGTTTAATTTGCAGCCCAAGGAAAAAATTAAGTTCACCCATCATACTCATGTCAAATTCATTTGTCATGAGTTTTCCAAATTCAGAACAAATGGATTCATTGGCTGATCCAAAAATAATGTCATCAACATATATTTGAACTAGAATGAAGGAATCATTAGAATTCTTGATAAATAGAGTTGTGTCAGTGGTGCCTCTTTGAAAACCATTTTTCAAAAGAAAAGAGCTAAGTCTCTCATACCAAGCTCTAGGAGCTTGTCTTAAACCATAGAGAGCTTTAGATAATTTGAAAACATGATTAGAATGCTCTTTATTTTCAAAACCAGGAGGCTGCTCCACATACACTTCTCTATCTATTACACCATTCAAAAATGCACATTTCACATCCATTTGATATAATTTAAAACCACAAAATACAGCATAAGCTAAGAGAAGTCTTATGGCTTCCATTCGGGCAACAGGGGCAAAGGATTCATCAAAGTCTATTCCTTCTTCTTGGTCATATCCTTATGCCACTAGCCTTGCCTTGTTTCTTGCAATGCTACCATCTTCTCCCAACTTGTTCCGAAATATCCACTTGGTACCGATCACTTTCTTTCCACTTGGCCTTGGAACCAAAGTCCACACTTGATTCTTTTCAAACTCAAGAAGCTCATCCTCCATAGCTTTAACCCAAGAGGGTTTACTAAGGGCTTCCTTGACGTTTTGAGGTTCTATTTGCGAAAGAAGGGCAATGTTTGATCCTTCATTTGCCTTTCTAGTGGAAGACCGTGTTTGCACTCCATGAGAAACATCCCCAATGAAAAATTCCTTAGGATAATTCTTCAAGAATCTCTATCCACGAGGTCTGGTAGATTTGGAGGCAGATTCAGATACCAAGAAATTCTGGGTGCTGCTGGCTTCAGAATTTCCTTCAGATTCATGAGACAAAATGGAATTGTCTCTTGAATTTTTAGCAATTGCAATTTCTGGTACAGCTTGACCAGAATTTTCTTTGTCATGATTCTGAGTAGTTTCATCTTCCTTTTGAGCTGGATTTCCTGCATCACAATCTTCCAAAATGCTTTGTACCAAGTTAGTATCACAAAATGTAACATGTATGGACTCCTCAATAATCCTAGCATCTTGATGATAAACCCTATAGGCTTTACTAGTTGTGGAATATCCTACAAACAAACACTCATACGCCTTTGGATCAAACTTACCCAAATTTTCTTTGTTGTTTAAGACAAAACATTTGCATCCAAAGATGTGTAAGTAATCTAAGTTTGGTGGATAACCTTTCCAAAGTTCATAAGGGGTTTTCTTCAAAAATTTCCTTATGTTCAAAATGTGGCAAGCCGTGTTAACCGCTTCAGCCCAAAGGAATTTTGGAACATTACTTTCACAAAGCATAGCTCTTGTCATCTCTTGTAAGCTTCTATTTCTTCTTTCCACAACACCATTTTGTTGTGGTGTTCTTGGACAAAAGAAGTTGTGAGATATTCCAAATTCCTCACAAAAGGATTCAAATAAATTATTTTCAAATTCAGTTCTATGATCACTTCTTATAGAAGAGATTTTTAAATCCTTTTCATTTTAAATTTTCTTGCAAAAAGGTTCAAAGGCCGAAAAGGCTTCATTTTTGTGTGCAAGAAATAAACCCAACCAAACCTAGTATAGTCATCCACAATTACTAAACCATAATGTTTACCACCTAGGCTTTGAGTTCTTATTGGACCAAATAAATCAATGTGTAGCAACTCAAGTGGTCTTTTAGTAGAGATGTCTTCCTTTGGTTTAAAAGAACTTTTTGTTTGTTTTCCCATTTGGCAAGCATCACAAGTGATGTCTTTGTCAAACTTTATCAAAGGAAAACCTCTTACTAATTCTTTCTTTACAAGTTTGTTTATTTGAAACATACTTGCATGGCCTAATCTCTTGTGCCATAACCACTTTTCAAATTATTTAGAGTGAAGACAAGCTACATTTTGATCCTTTAGTTCATCAAGAGTAAGTCCATACATATTATTAAAATGCTTGGTAACAAACATCACTTCATTTGTCTTTTCATTAACAACACAACATTCAAATCTTTTGAAAGTCACTAAATATCCTAGATCACACAACTGACTTATACTCAAAAGATTGTGCTTCAAACCACATACCAAAAGTACATCATCAATGAAAGTAGATTGCTCATTGCCTACTTTTCCAACAGCAATAATTTTACCTTTACCATCATCTCCAAAGGTCACAAAACCTCCATCATACTTTTTTAGTTTGATGAAGTAAGTTGACCTTCCAGTCATGTACCTTGAACATCCACTATCCATGTACCACATGTCCTTTTTGTTCTTGGATGCTAGGCAAATCTGTATAAAGAGTTTCAAGTAGCTTTAGGTATCCAAATTAATTTGGATCCTTTGAAGTTAATCCGTCTTGGTTGCCCAAGTGCATTGAAGTCACAAACAACATTATAGACTTTGTTTCCTACAACTCTCTTTTCAATGAAGCATTGTGCATATGAGTGACCAAATTTCTTGCAATTAACACAATGATTTTCTGATGTGTGTCGCTGAAATTGAGGTGAGTTATATTGCTTGAAATGATTAAATGGTTAAAATTTTCTGGTCTTTAGAGGAGAAGCATTTCTTTTGAAAAACTGATTTTTATTTAAGTTATTCCTCTTTGCAAAAGTATTTTCACCAGAAATTCTTTGAACATTTGGATTTTTCGAATATGAGGTTTTGTTGTAAAATGATGGTTTCTTGAAAACAACCTCATTTTTTGAAATGTATCCCAAACCTGGCCTGTTTGAACTTGGTTCGGTTCTTGGTGAAGGTTCAGTTTCACTTGTGTACACTTCATCAAATTTTTCTTCAAAAGTTAAAACATATCCAATACCCGATTTGTTTGGTATGGATTTGGTATTTGATGAAGAAGCCACAAATTTTATAGAGAAAGTATTGGAAACTGCATCTTCCTTGGCTATGTAGCCTAAACCAGATTTTTCAAACAATGGTCTTTGACTTGCAAGTAATTTGTCCAAGTTATTGGAACCTTGAGAAAATTTTGCTAAGTCACCATTCAATCTTTTAATCATATCATTTAATCTTTCATTTTCAGCAATTAACTCATGAGAAGGATCCACAATGTGCTTTCCTTTTAATTTTTCAAGTTCAGATTTTAAAATTCTGTTTTCTTCAATGATGTCTAAAGCACATTCAGTTTCCTTCACTTTTTCTTTTAAAATTCAGCTCTTAACACATCTCTTTCAGATCTACATTCATTGTACTTGTCAAGCAGTTTTGAGGTGTTTAAAGTAAGATTATCAATAATAGCATGTAAATCCTCAATGGTCAAATCATAGTAATTTACCTCATCAAGATTGTTGTTTCCAGCCATGAAGCAGTCTTTGTCATCTCCTTCAGATTCTTCTTCTTCATTTGAGTCGTTCTCAAGATCCTCCCAAGCTGCCATGAGTACTCTCTTCCTTTCCTTCTTTCCTTTGTCCTCCTTTTTGAGCTTTGGACAGTTTAGCTTGAAGTGTCCAACCTCCTTGCAGTGATGGCACGTCACCTTGCTCAAGTCGATCTTGTGCTCCTTTGAACTTGAACCTTTGTATTTGCCCTTGTTCTTCATCATCCTTCTAAATCTCCTAGCAAAAAACAAAAGCTCATCATCTGAAATACCATCACTAGACTCACTCTCTTTCGGTTCTATTTGTGACTTAAGGGCTATTTCCTTTTTCTTTGAGTCTGTGTTTGTGTGTGTGGCTTCATAGGCGAGGAGTTTTCCTCTCAGCTCATCATAGGTTATGGGACTTATGTTGTTGCTCTCGGTTAGGACAGTGGCAGTGTTTTTCCATTCTTTTGTGAGGCTTCTAAGGAGTTTTCTCACCAAGGTTTGTTTTGCATAGTTTGTACCTATAGACTCAAGGTTGTTGATTATGATTGAGAATCTCTCAAACGCTTCATCAATGCTTTCTCCATCCTTCATGCTAAACATCTCGTACTCTTTTCGCAGCATATCAATCCTCGTTTCTTTGACTTGTTTAGTGCCTTCGTGTGTAACCTGGAGTTTTTTCTAGATTTCTTTGGCTGTCTTGCATCTAGACACCTTCCGATACTCTTCAAAGCTGATAGTACAGTGAAGAAGGTTGATTGCTTTAGCATTCAGCTCTATCTTCTTCTTATCATCTTCATTCCATTCAGCTTCTTCTTTTGGAGTCACCACTCCATCAGCACTTGTTTTTGTTGGGATCTTGGGACCGCTAACAACAATCTTCCATATGTTGTAGTCAATGGATTGGATGAAGATCCTTATCCTTTCTTTCCAGTAGGAATAGTTCTTCCCGTTGAAGAAAGGTGGCTAGTTGTTTGACTGGCCTTCAGTGAGGGTGTAGGCAACTGTGATTGTGCCTAAGTTGTTCGCCATTGGATCTTTGCTCCAAGCAGTTAAGCCTGATTCTTGAGACCTTAGCTCCTGATACCAATTGAAGGTTGTGGTAGGCTTAGAGAAGAGGGTTGAATCTATGCTTTTCTTTTAATTTGCTGTTATGACCCTTTTAAACAAACTTTCAATTCTGATTCTGTTTGAACTCAGCAGCGGAAATTTATGAGACAATTTATTTTTGTCTCATGAATATCAAAAAACAGAATAGAGCAGAGAAGAGAAAAGCTAACACCAGCATATATCCTAATTCGGTTGCCTTGTGCTATGCAACCTACATCCAGTCTCCTCCACAACAGTGGAGGAATTTCCACTATAGTTAACAGTATTACATACACCAATTCCACAGGATTAACACAATCCTTTCACACTCAAGTTCTAACCTAACTTGACATTGGCTATGCTAATACCTAACTATTCACTCTTAGTGCTAACCCAACTAAGAAAGGGATACCTCACATGTACAAGATACAAGACACAAGCATACCTAAAGAAATCTGAAAATAACTCTAGGTTTTTCTCTCAAGTGTTTCTCTCAGTCTTTTTTCACTCATGGCTTTTTCTTAAGCTTTCTCACAATGCCTTTTCTCACAAAAAATTACAGAAAGATAAACATTGAAAAGTACATTACAATCAGGAAAACATGAAGGAGATTGACTTCATCAGCAGCCTCTTTGCTATGTGCAAAACTAGATTCGCAAACCTCAGATACAGTTCTTCAGTATTGGCCGAATGCTTCTTTGAAAGAAAGCATTATCCAAGTAGAGGAACTTCTTTGCAGAACACTATTCTCTCTCTCTGGTTTTCTCTCCTTGCTTCTGAATGAGCAGTAAGTCTTCTTTTATCTCCTTGCATGTTGCTGGGTTCTTCTTCCAAGGTCAACACCTTGAGCCTTGAGCTTCACCAACCCACAGATTCACTTTTTCTCAACAAACCTTAGAGTATAAACTTTGCTTCTGACTTCTTCATCTTGACCGAAAGCCATAAAGCAGCAACCACAAGAGTCTTCCAATGGTCAACCGAATCTGAGCCATTGAGAAGCTACTTGGTCCCCAAGAATAACTCGTGACCGTAGATACACAGCAGAGAAGAACAGAAAATAACTTTCCTTTGTATCCCATTTCAGACTGAGCAAAGAGTTGGGAAGAAGAGAAGAAGATCTGATGCATGCAAGAGAAAATGGGTTACCTTTAACCTAAGCTTGATTTGGTTTGAACTTGGTGATTTGACATCTGCCTTTCAAGCTTAATCTTTCTCTTTCTTGCTTCTTTGTCAATTTGCTTAGTGAAGAAGCTCTCTTTTTCTCTTTCTCACTTTTCTGAGTTTCTGACCAAGGTTCAGAAGTGAACGTTGCTTTTGGTGAGGCAAAAGAGAGGGATTTGCTTGCTGAAATAAAATCGGGCTTGGATCGGGTAGTGATATACTTGGCCCGTTTTGATTTCTTCAGCTTTGACTCCTTGGGCTTCATTTATATTATTGACCCATCACTTCTTGTTTTATTCTCCATTCCATTTGGGCTGTTATTCAAATTTTGGTCTGCAACATTTTATAAATAATTAGTAATATGCAATTAAAATTAATCAACACTAATTATTTATTTTGCCCAAAAATAATGTTTGTCATCACTAATTAATTTGGTTAATTTTTTAACTCAACATCTATCTATCTATTTTATTATTATAAAGATGGATAGCAATACAGTAACTACTAGTCTACTACCATAAAACAAGGCATAGGATTCGACGGTCCCAAAATGTTTGGACCATTAAATAGTCCAGTAACAAAATATGTTTTTTTTTATTTTTTAATAATTAATAAATAGTCCTTATTTAATTTTAATTATAATTTAATCTTTAATATATTATTTAATTATTAAATTTATTTTCTATTTTATAAATTATTATTTTATTATTCATTTATCATATTTATTAACAATTAGAAATAAAAATAATAACGAAATAAATTTTTTATTAACGGTGACTTTCATAAATATTTTGATAATGCGAATCAACGAATTTTTTTATCCTTATACTGTTACATCTGTAAAATAGAAAATAAATTTAATAAAATAATAATTTATAAAACAAAAGGTAAATGTAATAATTAAATAATATATAAAAAATTAAATTGTAGTTAAAATTAAATAAGGATAATTATTGACTTGAGATCCACCTAAGATAGGTGACAGAATAAGCCCTTGCCAGAAATCCTAGTAAAGCAAGTAGGTAAATCTAAGTGGCACTTTATGTGATAATGTGAAGTTGTATGTATTGATCACCACATTGAATTCTTCTGTGGCTTGCTTTTATTTGATGACATGTTTTCAAAATCCCAAAAAATAAATTCAGTAAATATGTTTTGAATTGTAGGGTCATACTAGGGATGGCAATGTGGTAGGGGCAAATTTTTGTCCTATTCACTCAGTTTCACCTTATGATAATTCGCATAGAATCAATTTCACTCTTATTCATAGGTAGTTAAAAGTTGAACCTTAATATGTTTTTGTGGACTTCTATAATTATTAAAATTTAATTAATAAAATTAAATTTTAAAATTTATATAACAATTATCACATATATAACATAAATTAAATTAAAAATTAAATATGATACAATATTATTAATTATTTTACTAATTATTTTACATATATTACATATATCTATCTATTTATTTATTATTATAAAGATGGATAGCAACACAGTAACTACTAGTCTACAACCATAAAACAAGGCACATGATTCGATGGTCCTAGAATGTTTGGACCATTAAATGGTCCAATAACAAAATATATTTTTTAATTTTTTTAATAATTACTAAATAGTGTTTATTTAATTTTAACTACAATTTAATCTTTTATATATTATTTAATTATTAAATTTATTCTCAATTTTATAAATTATTTTATTATCCATCTATCATATTTATTAACAATTAGAAATAAAAACAACAACGAAATAGATTTTTTATTAACAGTAACAATACGAATGAACGAGTTTTTTGGTCCTTGATTCATTATATTTGTAAAATAGAACGTAAATTTAAAAAAATAATAATTTATAAAATAAAAGGTAAATGTAATAATTAAATAATATATAAAAAAATTAAGTTATAATTAAAATTAAATAAAGACTATTTAATAATTATTAAAAAAACTTAAAAAATATATTTTTTTTGGACTATTTAATAATCCAAACGTTTTCGAATCGTCAAATTTTATGCCTTATTTTATGATAATAGACTAATAATTATTGTATTTCTATTCATCTTTATAATAATAAATAAATAAATATATGTAATATATATAAAATAATTAATAAAATAATTAATAATATCGTATCATATTTAATTATCAAAAACAAATGTGTCTCGGAAATTCTATTATTTAGGAGCTTGGAAACTTTGACGTGTGTTGCGGGAAAATGTCTTTGATAGAAAAAGTATCTTCTAAACTTTGATGAACTATATAAAAATATTCCAAATGAATGGCTGAAAATGAAATCGCATCTGTATTAAACTTTTAGAAATATCAACTTTGACTTAAAATTAAATGTATTTGCAGATCAGTCTCAATATGATTTAGTTTGACCAATTCTATAATGACCAATTTTTTTTAAACAAATTGCTGAATAATTTTTTTTTTAATTTTGTCACATGGGCCACACCTACAATTCACCCAAACAAAAAGTTTAAGTTCAATTAGGTAGCTGTTTGGTAGAGAGACAGAGACTGAAAGACTGAGACTGAGAGACAGAGACTAAGAGACAGAGACTGAAATAAATTTCAGTATTCTGTTTGGTACAAAGTGAGAGACAGAAATTAAAACAAGAATAAAACTCTAATTTAATTTGCACAAAGGATAAAATTGGAATTAATTAATTGAAATGAGGGTATTTTAGGTATAAAATGTTATTAAATTTTTAGTTTCTGTCTCTAAAATTTCAGTCTCCTGTGTCCCTACTTTTTGGAGGTACTGAAATACTGAAATTTTAGGAACAGAGACAGAAATTTTAGTACCAATCTCTGAACCAACAAACATGATACTGTGTCTCAGTCTCTCAGTCTCTGTCTCAGTATCTCAAAACAAACGCTACCTTACTACTCATTATCCAATAACATCACCCATACCCTCTGTAACTTCATCTTCTACCTTCTCATATGCATAAGTTTTGGAAAAACTAAGATAAAAAAAATCTAAAAAAGATATAAGTACATACTATAAAATATTCGTTAATTATTTTTCAATAAATTAATTTAAATGCAAATAAAACATGAATCATGTATCAGACAATAGTTCACAACACAAAAAATAAATAATAATAATAATAATAATAATAATAATAATAATAATAATAATAATAATAATAATAATAACAACAACAACAACAGTCGAAGGTAAACAAAATTCTGCCATTGAAATCCTGGGTTGAGTCAAGTTTCCAACCCGAATGGAAATTAGGATCAAAGATTGGTGGATTGCATGGTTTCAATGCTCAAATCGAAGGTAAACCTGCCGGAGAATTCTCCTCCCATGGCCGAGTTGTTGATGAACGAATACGCTAAGTCAATTCAGTTGATGTTTGAAAACTCGCTTTGTTTCATGGTAGGGTTCATGGTAGCCAACTTCGCAATCCTCGAAGCTGCATTTGAGAACAAAACGGAGCTGAAGAGGTCATGCATGGTTGATTTCGATATAGGCCACGGGAAACAGTACGCGAGCCTTCTACTCGCGCTCTCTATGCGTGGGAGAACCCCGTCGGCCATGGTAAGGATCGTGGCGGTGGCGGACACCGACGGCCAAGAAGAGAAATTAAAATATGTGGGCGAAATGCTAGCAAAACAGGCAGAGAGGTTTAGGATCCTATTCGAGCTCAAAATCATTCAGGTCACTTAGCGATTCTCCGAGTTGATCCGCGAATTGCTTGGATGCGACGTAGATGAGTTTCTAGCTGTGAATTTCGCTTTCAATTTGAACCGAATTCTGGATGAGAGCGTGTCTACGGAGAATCCATGCGACGAGCTCTTGAGCAGCGTGAAAGTTACTCTCGCCGCACGTGGTTACAATGATCGAACAGAAAATAAACGCGAACACGGTGCCGTTTCTGGCGCGCCTGAAAAAAATCTCGCGTTATCTTTCATTATTTGTGAACCGAACTCTATATTTTTCATTAATTTCTTTTATTACCTGTTCCATTAAGATTGGAAGATACTTTTTCCACTGAAGAAAGTTCCGTGTTGTAGAAGAGGATTGAATTCTTTGGTTCTTTCAAAAGGGAAAAATGCTTTTATCCACTGGATTATCATAGGAAGAGAGATGCGGCCATTCCAATGTCCTTTTGTTCACAAAGTAAAATTTTGGTTTTTTTTTTTTTTTTTTTTTTGTGTTCAATTCAAATCTATTATATCTATTATATTATATAAAAATTGGGTTTTTATATTTAGGGTCTGTTTGGAAAACTCTAGAAATAACTTTTTTTAACTTTTGACTTATGAAAAGTAGTAGTATTAATGTCTGGTGTAATTTTCAAAACCAAATTGCAACTTTCTAAGAAGCTATTTAGGAGCTTATAGAGAAGTTAAAAAAAATAACTTCTCTCATAATACTTCTACTTTTCATCACATTTCTATAAAATAAGCACTTTTAGAGTTAAAAAATCCAAATACAAAATAACTTATTTATAAGTTACTTTTAACATAGTCATTTATTGTTTAAGTTATTTTATCAAAAGGAGCTTAATTAAGTTGGTTACCCAAATTAGGCCTAATGATGGAGTTGACGTGACATGCTTCTGAGAGTATTTTCCGATTTATTTCTTTTAACTCATTAAATACAAGTTACTACGGTGAATTAATTATAGCAACTAATTAATTTGATTATATATTTAAATATCACACAATTTATTATAATTTATATCAAACAATTAATTGTTAAAGTGTTTCTCAATTTATTTCTTTTAATTCATTAAATATAATTTATTATAGTAAATTAATTATATAAACTAATTGATTTGACTAGATATTTAAATATCACACAATTTATTATAATTTATATCAATTAATTAATTATAATTCATTATATCGATTATTTTAATTTATTAATTTATAAGGTGCATATTAAAATAGATAATTTGTTATTTATTCTAATTCAATATAATAAACACAGATTAATTTAGATAAGAAAATCATTGTCTCCTAAGAGAGTATTTCTCTATTTGTCTTTTTAATTCATTAAATTTAGTCAACTATTTCATTATTTATTTTTTGGAATTCAATAAGTTAAACAAATCAATTATACTAATTATTTGTATTAACTAATTAATTTAATTAATTCTTAAAAATATTTTTATTTGATTTATTTTATTTATTTAAATATATTAATTATAACTAATCTATTATTTAATTTTATTAAAAAAATATTTAATTATATTTCTAATATAAAAATACTAAATTTTATTCCTTCTATTTTTATTTTATCATTATAAAAGGTCATATATATTAGAAGAGAATCTCATTTTTTTTATCAATGACTCTTTTATTTGGTAGCTTTTTCCAACAATTTTTTTCTTCCTATGAGAAGTTGTGGCAAGAGGGCAATTATCAACTTATCGTGGATACAAGTCACCAGACCCTCCAACTCCCATTCGGAGCTATATATAATATGTTAACCATGAAGTATTCATGGACCATGGTTGACAAGTTCTCAAGTTGGAGTTTATGAAAAGTCTGTCCCTGACAATTTTAACATGGACTATGAACACTGAAAATGTGTTGGGATAGAAATTCAATGGCCAAATATTCAAAATGTTATGGATATAAGATCAATCTACAGAGGGTAAGAAAAATCACTTTTGAAATGTTAATTCGAATTATATAAATTTATCGTTGTCATTATCTTTATTTTATAATTATTTTTTAGTCTCCAGGATTGTTGCAGCTATAAAAGAATTGAATATTTAGATCATGAATGTGGTTAGTTTCAGTAGATACTCCAGATACACTTCCTATTATATATGAACGAGGTCTTTTTGGCATGTATTACGATTGGTGTAAATCGTTTAACACTTATCCTAGGTCCTACAATTTTCTCCATGTAAATTATTTATTTTCAAGACTCAAAAAAATGTGTGTATAATTATTTTATTTCTCATTCATCAAAACCAATAGTTTGTTAGATCATATCAATAGACAATAATTATCTGTGTCATTTTGCTAATATATTTATTAGTCTGTTAAGTGTAATTTTCAAGTTGTTGTGGCTGAAATTGATCAAATTCTGACACCCAAAAGTACGCTTATTGTTTGAGGTACTGCTGAGGTAATTAATGAGCTTGAGAGCATGGTGAAGTCTATAAATTGGGAGGTTTGCATCACTTACACTAAAGAAAATGAGGGCTTTTTAGGTGTTCGAAAGTCTACGTGGCGGCCTACAGAGATTGTGACATTCGAATATGTTGTTTGATTGACTAAATAGATAGGTGAATTTTGAATTATGACTTAGAAAAATTCTTGTCTAATTGTACTTCCACATTTATCTATGTATCATAGTATATGTATTTGACTTTTTTTTTCTTTTTTTTTTCCATGTGGTTATTAATTTCGATCTCCATTTAGATGTTGGTGTATTTTGCTATAACATGGTGATATAGATAAAGAAATTTTATCACATTTTTAAAAATGTAGAGGTCTTTGCCATAAAAACCAAATGATTAAGATTCTGGACTGTTGTATAATGAAGTAGAAAGTATTTATGTAATTGAATATTTCTAAAAGAACAATATATTGGGAACATAGACTAAAAAAGTTAGAAGAATTAATATTATTAGTATATATAGAAATTGAAAAAAATTATTAAATTATACAGTTTAAAAATAAGGCCATTTAAATTTATAGTTAAATTTTTTCAATTTATATTTATAATCCAAACTTATCAATAGTTTATAATATGATTTCACAAGTTATAAAATGTGATATTAGTCATTGTTATATATACGAAAAATGTGACTCATTTAGCATTTAAACATTTATTAATATTATTATAATAAGATACATATAATTTTATGAGAATGATATAACCTAAACTTTAGATATCTAAGAATTGACTAAGTGGCTGGTATAATTCCACGTCACGAACCGACGAATGCTAGCAATTGGAATAATAAAAAAAAACCAAATAGATATTCGTAGAGATTAATCGCGATTTGGGACTTAATAGAAATATGTTAAAATTTCATAGGTGGGATTGTGAAAACCTATCTACATGAAATGGACAGGAACGAGGACATAGTTACCCCCCTCCTTAAGACCTGTTAAAACAACGCAAATATAAAATTACCAATTTTTTCTCATATATATATTTTTGAATTTAGTGACTTTAATTCTTGCCTCCAATTTGAACACTTTTTTTAGGCATATCCTTAGTCTTGATTTTGTATCTCTTCTCTCTAACTCACATTCTTTGTCTCTTAAATTCGTCCCTACATCGTTCCGTTTCGTTCTAAAAAATTATGTTATGTAATTTATTGGAAGATGTTTTTATATTTTTTTTTGAAATATTATTATGAATTGTGTTGAATTATATTGAATTAATTACTTTATGATTATTATATTATGATTTTTTTTATTTAAAAGAAAATTCAAAAAATATCTGTAGATAACTGTGGGTATCTGCATTCTTTAAGGGGGATAATTAAAGAGGGACTTGCGACGAAAATGGAGAGGGGATGGAGGGTTTTTTTTTTTAATAGGAGCGAAGGACGGGAATGAAAATCTACCGCGTCCACACGAGTATCCATTACCATCTCTAACTAACAACGGAAATTCAATTTGAGCCGATTTGAGATGGGACATGTGGGCTTCATCTGCATTGAGTCCCAAGATAATGAACCTAATTTAGATTTGGAATCCGAACAATAGACCTAAGTTGATCTTACTCACTTGAATTAATGTTTTAAGTCAATGTTACAAAACATACCATACTATTAAATATTATTACATTTAATATATATAAAACTTAGATATACTTACAAGAGATTTTTTAATCAAATTAAAAAATTTTAATTATATTTTTTCTCTTTTAGTCTAAATATTATTTACTAACGTAATAAAACAAATAAACAAACAAATAATAATAATAATAATAATAATAATAATAATAATAATAATAATAATAATAATAATAATAATAATAATAATAATAATCACTCACATAATAATTAAAATGTCATCATAATATATACATGATACTACATATATTAAAGATGATTATATATAAAAAAAATTATTTTTAATAAAGTTAATTTATGTGTAAATTAAATAATTTTTATAAGATATGATTTATTACATAATTTTTTCTCATTTTATATTATTAATATACAAAATAAGCAACTCAAGCCATTATCTAGGACAATAAATATAATATAAATATCTACTTATTTATTAGTATTAAAAAATATATAAATAGTAGAAATATGACTTTTTTGGTGGAAAAATAATAATAAAGGTTATTAATTAAGTTAATTACGTAATAAAAAAATTATGAATAATTTTTTAAATAATAATAAAAGAATAAGATCACTATTTTCACATACTACAATATTTATAAAAAAATTTGGATAATAAATTAATTCTCAATAAATTATACATTAGATATTATTATTTGTGTACTAATATATATATATATATATAATCGATTATTAAGTTATAATTAATTTCTAACCCAATTATCATTAATTGAAATTTAAATTATTAAAATTATTAAATACCAAATATTTTACACTTAACTAATTTTATTTTTGTTATTAAAATTTAAAAAAGGTGAGTTGTTAATCAATTTTGAAGTCAAATTTAAATTTATATAAAAAATTATTTTTAATTTAATTTTATTGACCAAAATTAATTTTAAAATAAAAAATTATTTTATACATCATATTATAAGATAGTGTTGTCATTCATTTTTTTAACGGTAATTATTGTTAAATAAACTGGTATAAAAATGAAAGAAAAATACATTTACCAATCTAAAAATAATAATTTTTTAATAGAATAAATTATATATATATATATATATATATATATATATATTGAATACCAAAGTTATTATGATTTTTTTTTTATACAAATTAATACTCAACGATAGTATTTTACAAGGGCGGAGTTAGGATAAAATTTAGGGAGGGCTAAAACTTAATTTTTTTAATATAGAAGGACTAAAATTAAAATTTGAAGGGGGCTAAACCAAAATTTATATATAACTTATAAGAAAAAGTTAAAATTTAGGGGGGTCATGGTGCGGTATTTTTATAACCACACTTACTAACCGGCAAGTGCACCGGGTCGTACCAAGTAATACCTTACGTGAGTAAGGGTCGATCCTACGAGAATTGATGGATTAAGCAACAATAGCGTTTGATAGGATTAGTTAGACAAGCAGAAAATAGTGTTGAGATGCAGTATAAAAGATATTAAACAATATAAAAAGTATTAAAGATAGGTAGATAAATAAGTTGGGAATAAAATATGGAGAAGATAGTTAAAGTTTCAGAGTTATGTATTTTTCCGGATTAATTTTTCTCACTAACTATTTTAATCATGTAGAATTTAATTTATGGCAAACTATATGTGACTAGACCCTAATTCCTTAGACCTTCCTAGTCTCCTCTAAAATTCATCAACAGCCAATTCCTTCGTCAATTAATTCCAATTAGAGGGTGATAATCAAATTCCAGTTTATATGCCACAAAAACTCTAATTACCCAAAAATAAAAGGATTATATGTCACGTATCCTGTTAAGTCCAAATAATTAAAATTTAGGAGAATATGTTTTCAAGCTGTTGTTCAAGTAAAGAGCTTTTCCAAGTTTTACAAGAACTCAAATAGAAAGAGGGTCATACTTCCGTTCCACCCAAATTCATAAAATAAAGAGCGAAAACAATTCTTAAATATAAATCCATACATAAATTAAAATAGAAAAAGTAATAAAATCAATCCATACAAATAGACAGAACTCCTAACCTTAACAGTGGAGGTTTAGTTGCTCATAGAAAAGAAAGAAAATTAGGATTGTCAGTTATGTTCCCCTGATGGGATGAGGTGGAATCTCCCTCAGGACCTCTCTCCAAAGGAAGGAAAGCTTTCCTCCTTTTATAACTAATCCTAATAAATTTAAAATCTAATATCTAAAACTAAAAATTAAAATAATATCTTTTCCTAGAATTAAAATTTGAATTTAAATTTGAATTAATTTAAATAATCAAATCTTCAATGGATGGATGGGGACCACTTGAATTGTCCATTATGCAGATCGCTCATGTGGCGCGTCCGCGTCGTCCACGCGTTCGCGTCATTTGTGCAGATTCCAGTCCACGCAATCGCGTTAGGCACGCGATCGCGTCATTGCGATTTTCTCCATTCCGCGTGGTCACGTAAGCCATGCGCCCGTGTCGGTATTCGCTGGTAATCTCCTTGGCTTCTTCTCTTTCTCTGCAGAAACTCCATCAAATTCCGTCAAATGCTACCTAAAGTAACAGTATTGTACAAAACTCAAAATAGCATCCATAGTGGCTAAAATATAATTAATTCTTAATTAAATTCAACAATTTAGATGCAAATTCACTAGGAAAAGATAGACAAGATGCTCACGCATCACAACACCAAACTTAAACTGTTGCTTGTCCTCAAGCAACCAAAACTAATATAAGCTTAGGATGTGAATTTGCATGAGAATGAGAGTTCGATTAAGCCCATGTCTCTTCTTATAGTGGGGTTTACAACTGCAATCCTGAATAGTTTTGGCATCTCACTTTATCCTTTGAAGTTCAGAATGATTGGCATCCATAGGAACTCAGAATTCAGATAATGTGATTGACTCTCCTAGTTCAGTATGTTGATTCTTGAACACAGCTACTTTATGAGTCTTGGCTGTGACCCTAAATATTTTGTTTTCCAGTATTACCACCGGATACATAAATGCCACAGACACATAACTGGGTGAACCTTTTCAGATTGTGACTCAGCTTTGCTAGAGTCCCCAGTTAGAGGTGCCCAGAGCTCTTAAGCACACTCTTTTTGCTTTGGATCACGACTTTAACCGCTCAGTCTCAAGCTTTTCACTTGACACCTTCACGCCACAAGCACATGGTTAGGGACAGCTTGATTTAGCCGCTTAGGCCAGGATTTTATTCCCTTGGGCCCTCCTATCCATTAATGCTCAAAGTCTTGGATCATTTTTACCCTTTGCCTTTTAGTTTAAAGGGTTATTGGCTTTTTCTGCTTGCTTTTTCTTTCTCTTTTTTTTTTTTTATTTAAGCTTAGTGAGTAATACATGAGACATCTTTTCAGAATTAAAGCAATAAAAAAAACTCAACTAGTCCTAGGATTCTAACTAATAAAGGATCATGCAACAAACAAAGTAAAATAACAGGAAACCGGAACATAACATAGAAAAAGAGGGGAGGAATAAAAAATGAAAGGAACTCAACCACCTTAATTATCCTAGCGGTCGCTTTATTCTTCAAGTTGTGCTCCTTCGCGAAGATGATTCGCCTCCCTTTTGTACTAGAAAACCTATAAGCGCAGCGTCAATACCAAACTTAAAGGTTTGCTTGTCCTCAAGCAAAGAAGAACTGAAAATAGAAAAGACAAATATTAAAATGAAAGAAAAAATAAAAGGATAAGAGAATAAGAGAGAATTAGGATTGGGAGAGAGAGAGAAAGAAAACTGGGCGGCGCAAGCGACGCGTTCGCGTCAATGACGCGATCACGTACATCGCGCATTCTTCATAATGACGCGTTAGCGTCAGGCACGCGTCCGTGTGCCCTAGACTTTGTGCAATTCGCGCGAAGCCAGCCGCGCGCCCGCGTGAATTTCTGTTCGCATGGCTTGGGAGCCAAATTTTCATACAACGCGTTCGCGTCATGCACGCGTTCGCGTGGATGGCCATTTATGCAGATGACGCGGACGCATCGGTCACGCGTTCGCGTGGGCAATTTTGTGCTTTTAGCATACTTCCAGCCCCAAGCCAGCATAACTCTCTGTCCAGACACCTTTTACGTCGATTTTTCGGGTCACGCGTCCGCGTGGGTGACGCGGTCGCGTGATGTGGCAAAAATCATGGATGACGCGCACGCGTGGGGTACGCGTCCGCGTGGACTTGTTTGTGCGAAAGGCTTCATTCTGGTGCCACTCTCGCGCAACTCTCTGTAACTTTTTATTTTTCTTGCACACTCATCTGACGCGTTCGCGTCAGCGACGCTTTCGCGTCGTGTGTCCCTTTTTTTTTTAAGCCTGAGGTGTTCGGTTCCTGTGATAAAAAGCTGCATGATCAGAAAATTAGTAAGAACTTAATAAAAATCAACTAAGTAAAAACTACTACTACGAAAAACAACTAAGAATGAAAAAGAACGATCATACCACGGTGGGTTGTCTCCCACCAAGCACTTTTAGTTAAAGTCCTTAAGTTGGACATGTGGTGAGCTCCTTGTTATGGTGGTTTGTGCTTGTACTGATCCAGGAATCTCCACCAATGTTTGTTAATCCAATGACTACCGGGATCCCAAACGAGGCGCATAACGCCTTTGAGCAAGTTGAAGCAAGTGACAAATTTCCAAGAGTGTTGATTGTGGGAATGAATTCCAGGGTTCCAAACTTTGCTTTTATACCCGTCTTCTTGTGTATCACCATTGTTCCCACCGGGTGGCAAGCAATCTAAATTCTCACAGAGACATCCAAACAACCTTCTAGACCCATTCAAATTAGCTCTATACCAATTCTTGCACTTCAATTCGGAGCATACAACCATATTGGACCTTGCTTGACAACTCTTACCACTAACCATCTTCCTCTTACTCTTAATGCCACAAAGAGCTCTAAGTTGACCATCCGTCTCCAGTAGCCCATATTCAAGTGGGAAAGTAAGGATTAAGGGTAGAAATTTTACCCACTTGAATGTTGTATTAGATGGTGATGACTTTGGAAGAGGTCTTGCAAGCTCTACTCCCTTGTGTTCTACTTTGAATTCTACCACCTCCTTGCAAGCTTCCTCAATTTCAACCTCTTCTTCTTGGTAGCTTTCTTTTAATTCAATCTCTTCTTCATTGCTTACCAAGGGCATGGGAGGTTGTGTATCTTCCTCCTTTGTGGGTGCATCTTCCTCCTTTGTTTTTGCATCTTCCTCTTCTTCCATGTATGAAGGTGGAAAGTTCTCTAATTCACTGGAGTATGAACTCCTTTGATTGATTTCCTCACTTTCTCCTATAGGATCTTGCATTATATCTCTTGAGAAGGAATTTGTTTGCTCCTCTTCTTGTGACTTGATAATCGACTGCACATGCTTCTCTATATTTTTGACACTTGTCTTTATATCATGTAAGAATTCTTTCATGAGAAGCTCAATATCTGATGGTATTTGAAATGAATAAGGAGGAGGTGATGGTTCTTGATAAGTGTAAAAAGAGGATGGCTCTTGGTATGAACATGGAGATGGTGGCTCTTGATATGGATATGGAGATGGTGGTTCTTGGTATGGATATGGAGATGGTGGTTCTTGATATGAATATGGAGATGGTGATTCTTGATAGTTGGAACATGGAGCATTGAAGTTTCTTTGGTTTTGACCTTGCCAACCAAAATTCGGATAGTTTCCCCATTCATAATGATATGAATCACTACTCGGGTGTGAGTAGTAACCCACGTGATCTCTCTCCATTATTTTTCCTTAGCATAAAACACTAAACAGGATTAAACGCACCATGTGGTTGACAAGCAAGCAAAGAAGAAAGAACATAAAGGAGAATTAAACTTAATAAATAAAATAATTAGGAAGAATAAACAACTAAGGGGACACCAAACTTAATTTCAGAAATTAAGAAAAATATTTGTAAATTTTTTTTTATAAATTTTTTTTATTATATATATAAATTTTTTTTATATAATAAAAGGAAAAAAAAGAAAGGAAAACGTAACAGGGGAGGGGAAACGAAAGAAAAAAAAGAAAGGGAAGTGTAACGGAAAAGAAAAAAATATAAACGTAAAATTTTTTTTTTTTGAAAATTTAAAAGCAAAACTTAATTAAAAATTAAAATGCCTAATCTAAGTAATCAAACAACTAATAATTGTTAATCACAATCAATCCTCGGCAACGGCGCTAAAAACTTGGTGCGGTATTTTTATAACCACACTTACTAACCGGCAAGAGCACCGAGTCGTACCAAGTAATACCTTACGTGAGTAAGGGTTGATCCCACGAGGATTGATGGATTAAGCAACAATAGCGTTTGATAAGATTAGTTAGACAAGCAGAAAATAGTATTGAGATGCAGTATAAAAGATATTAAACAATATAAAAAGTATTAAAGATAGGTAGATAAATAAGTTGGGAATAAAATATGGAGAAGATAGTTAAAGTTTCAGAGTTATCTATTTTTCCGGATTAATTTTTCTCACTAACTATTTTAATCATGTAGGATTTAATTTGTGGCAAACTATATGTGACTAGACCCTAATTCCTTAGACATTCCTAGTCTCCTCTAAAATTCATCAACAGCCAATTCCTTGGTCAATTAATTCCAATTAGAGAGTGATAATCAAATTCTAGTTTATATGTCACAAAAACTCTAATTACCCAAAAATAAAAGGATTATATGTCACGTATCCTGTTAAGTCCAAATAATTAAAATTTAGGAGAATATGTTTTCAAGCTGTTGTTCAAGTAAAGAGCTTTTCCAAGTTTTACAAGAACTCAAATAGAAAGAGGGTCATACTTTCGTTCCACCCAAATTCATAAAATAAAGAGCGAAAATAATTCTTAAATATAAATCCATACATAAATTAAAATAGAAAAAGTAATAAAATCAATCCATACAAATAGACAGAGCTCCTAACCTTAACAGTGGAGGTTTAGTTACTCATAGAAAAGAAAGAAAATTAGGATTGTTAGTTATGTTCCCCTGATGGGATGAGGTGGAATCTCCCTCAGGATCTCTCTCCAAAGGAAGGAAAGCTTTCCTCATTTTATAACTAATCCTAATAAATTTAAAATCTAATATCTAAAACTAAAAATTAAAATAATATCTTTTTCTAGAATTAAAATTTGAATTTAAATTTGAATTAATTTAAATAATCAAATCTTCAATGGATGGATGGGGACCACTTGAATTGTCCATTATGCAGATCGCTCATGTGACGCGTCCGCGTCGTCCACGCGTTCGCGTCATTTGTGCAGATTCCAGTCCACGCGATCGCGTTAGGCACGCGATCGCGTCATTGCGATTTTCTCCATTCCGCGCGGTCGCGTAAGCCATGCGCCCGCGTCGGTATTCGCTGGTCATCTCCTTGGCTTCTTCTCTTTCTCTGTAGAAACTCTATCAAATTCCGCCAAATGCTACCTAAAATAAACAGTATTGTACAAAACTCAAAATAGCATCCATAGTGGCTAAAATATAATTAATTCTTAATTAAATTCAACAATTTAGATGCAAATTCACTAGAAAAAGATAGACAAGATGCTCACGCATCAGGTCACTGTCCCCTTTTTGTATGAGTAGCTCCGCCCCTGGTGTTTTAGTAATATTACTAAGGAATATTAATCAATCTAATAGCTTTTGTAAAAAAATAAGTCTATATATATAAGTTTGAAAACTTGAAAATCATGTCATAAAATGTGAAATATTAACCGGTAATAATGTTGATCATATTTTTTTTGACTTCATGAATGAATATGATACCAATAAATAAAGTTGTCACATTTTAATTTCAACAAATACAAATTTCAACAAGTATTGCTATCAATGATAATTGTTCTATTTTGAAGACAAATACTATTTTTTCCACCGTATATTCCAACACGGCAAGCCGAGAACTAATCCACCACGGATTGAAGCTCCATTTATAAGGTCTGTTGCTAGCCAATGAATTGTTATATATATAAACGAGATTCAAAAATACTTCCGCAAGTAGACGAGTGAGATAACTACTCAACCAACTCAAATTAATTAAAATAAATATTAATTATTTTTAATATTTTTAACATTAAAAATCGTTAACCTTATATTTTAATTATAACTTTATAAAATATTTCTAGTAATAATTGTTATATATATTTTTTGTTTAATTTTTTAATAAAAACTTCATATATTTTTATTAATTATTTTTGCACTGCACGAGAACATTGTCAAATAAAATGGTGTAAAAAATTAAAAGAAAATGTATTTAGTAATTTAGTAAATAATAATTTATTTTATAATAGAATAAATTATTTATCGAATAACAAAAATTGTTATTGGTTTCTCTTCCCACAAACTAATATTCAACGATGGTGTTCCAGTAATGTTATTAAGGAATATTACTAACTTAATAGCTTTTGTAATGGCATAAGTTTGAGTTTCAAAACTTGAAAATCATGTTATAAAATGTGAAATTTTAACAGGTAATAATATTGATGATATTCTTTTGACTTCAGGAATGAATATGATACTAACAAATAAAATTATCACATGTAAATTCCAACAAAAATAAATCTCCATAAATATTGTTATCAATGAAAAATTATTCTACTTAAAAAAAGTTTTTTTTTCTATGGTGTTTTTTTAACTGGACAGATCGAGAACTAATCCACTACGTATATGTTTGGCAGTGAGGCGGGTTTTTGCCTTACCCGGCCCTGCCCCCCGTCCTTAAACTTCTCAACTACTCGCTCTACCTATACATGCGGGTACTAAAATATTGTACCCTAACCCTTTTCTGTGGATAGTAAAATGTTGTACCCTAACCCTTTTCTGCGAGTACCCTCCCCATTCTTACCCATCCTATAACAATTAAATAATACTTTAAGATTTATATATTCATACATAAATTAAGATAAAAAAATTTAAAATTTATATATAAATTAAACTACAAACATAAAATTCATATAATGTCAAATAACATAAAATAAAATAAAAAACTAATGTCTGATCACTATAAATTTAACATGAAGTGTATTAGCATTATTCTAAATGTCAATCTCAATATCATTAGGAGCAACACTGTTGTTTTATGTGTCCTCTCTAGTATTATTAGCTATGAAATCATCTTAAGGCACCTATATTGAAAAAATTGAAAAATCTAAACAAACCATATATAAAGTACTTATTTAAAAAACTGAGCAAACCATTACAACATCAGTAATTAGATCCATTGCACATATATAAATCAACCAAAATTACAAAAGCTCTAATTCTCAATCAACATATATGAACTATTGCAACATGCCAACATCAATAATTAGAACCCAAAGCCAATAACGATTTAAAATGAAAAATACAAAATGAACTTTATGTAAACAGAACATTCACACTTCAATAAAGAATCAATCATAAAATATATTTATTTTTATATAAAATAATCTTAGAATCAATCATGAAAAATATTAGTACATAATATTGACAGAAATTATTAAAATGTAGATTAGACCCACTGCACATATATAAACAAAATTGTAACACAAATTCACAACTTCACCAATAAAATTACAATAGAAACTCACAACTTCACCAAGTAGAGATTCAATGAAATACAGATTCAGTCATTCATAATGTGAGAGAGAGAGAGGAGAATTTGTTTGCAGACAGATAAAATAGAGGAGGAAGATAGCGAGACGCTCAAAAGAAAGGGGCTCCGGTGACAGACTCACACAAAGCTACAGTGATGACCAAGTGATGAGTCTATGGAAGAAGAAAAGAACTTAACAGACTCACAATGTGATGAGAGAGAGATAGAGGGAGAGGAGTTTACATAGAGAAAAGGGGCTCAACAGAAGGAAGGCGGCGACGGGCCTAAGGAATTTACCTAGAGGAAAAGGGGCTCAGCAGGAAGGTAGCGACGGGCTCAGCAGCGGCAACGACGAGAGCTGTGAAGGTAGGCAGTGACAGGCTCAGTAGTGAGACGAGGAAGCTGTGACGACAATGAGAGCTATGAGATTTTCTGTAGAGAAGTCAAGAAGAAGAAAACTTTAGGTGAGGATGACTGAGTCTCTCTAGCGTGGCTATGGAGTATGGACTCAGACTAATAATTGAATCTGTAATGTGAGGCAAATTCTAATCCATAAAAGGTGTTTATATATATATATAGATACCCTGGGGCGGGTACACCTTAAACCCGACCCTGTTCTGCCCCGCTCGAACACTCGCCCTGAACGAAACCTGCCTCGCCTTAAATCGAGTTATTATTCGTCTTGATCGGGTAGGGACGGGTCAGGTACTCACAGGTTTCGGTACTCCTGCAAAGTCTAACCACCTATTGATACTCCATTTATTAAGGGTCAATCGCTTGTCAATAAATTGCTACGCACGCAAAGCAAGATTCGAACATCCTAATACTTACTTATACGGATGAGTGAGATGGTCACTCAACAAACTCAAATTAATTAAGACAAATATTAATTATTTTTAATATTAAAAATTCTTAGAGTTTAATTTTAATAACTTTATAAAATATTTATAATAATTATTATATATTTTTATTTAATTTTATTTATAAAAGTCTTTATATAATTTTATATATTATTTCGTGCGGTGGGTGAAGGATTCAAAGGAAGGGAAAGCTGCAAATCCAAAATGGAAATGAAAACACTTTGTTTATTAGTTGCTGATATGTGACTTTAGTCTTTTTTAATTCAAAAGGTATTATTATATGTAATAATAATTAGTTTTCAGGGTGATGAAAGAGATTTTTTTATTATTTTTTATCTAAAAAAATATATAATATCACACTTATTTTTAAAAAATAAACCTTTTAAATATACGGTATAATGTATAATTTAAAAATAATAAAATAAAAAATATCTAAAATTTTATAATAGTATTTAAAATTTTTAATAATGATAATACAAAGAGTCTACATCTATTAAATGAATTTTACATCTCAATTCAATAAGAGTAAAGTATTAAATTGGTCCTCTATGTTTGGGCATAATTATATTTTGGTCCTTAAAATTTAAAGTGTCTTATTTGAATCAAAAACAGTTTTATTTAGGTTCAATGTAGTCCCACCGTGAAGTAAAAGTTAAATAATTAACGGTGGTCGATAATATGGAGAACAAGTACAAGCTCCAAAGGGACAAAATTAAACATGGATGCATTAATACATTTATTTATCATTTTCTTTAATTCTATAAAAAATATTTTATTTAAATTGTAAGAAAAATGATAAATAAATCTATTGATGCATCCACGATTGATTTTGTGCCTCTAGAGCTTGTACATGTTCTCCATATTATCGACCTTATTCTTGTACTGCTGTCATGTAGGACATTCCGTTAATTATTTAACGTTGTCTTCACGGTGGGACTACATTGAAACTAAATGAAATTTTTTTGGATTCAAATAGGATACTTTAAACCTTAAGAACCAAAACAGGATTAGACCCAAACGTAGGGAACCAATTTAATACTTTACCTATTTAATAATTATCCTTTGTACGTCTTATTTAAATTTAAATTTTAAAATTTAATTTGTATATTTTTTTTCTCCTAATATATATTATTTTTGACAAAAAATAAGAAAAAAATATTAGACCAAAAAAATATTCTACCAAAAAATTATTATAAAGAGATTTATAATTTGAGAAGAAAATAATAAAAGCATTAATAATAATAAAGAATAAGAAATGAGATTCATATTAAAGAATGTTAGAAAAAATAATAAAATTTATATTAATAATAATAATACTAAAGAATGATGTTATCTTTAGGCTTTTAGTCTCCAGCTTTGGCCATTGTTTTTTTTTTATTTTTTTATTTTTTAAATTATCAAGTCATCAAAGAATAAAGAATAATTCAAGAAAACAAAAACATCAAGATCAATAGTAACTATATAAATCAAAATACATAAGAAAAAAGACTATTATATGATAAAATTAACATGAGTATATTTTTTTATTAAATAAATAAATTTAAGCAAAACAAAATTACACGTAAAGAGAAAAAGAAACAAAAAAAAAGAGTTAAAATATTCAAAGTGATAAAAAGATGGTTTAATTACTCTGTTGGTCCCTATAGTTTCGCAAAATTTTCAATTAGGTCCCTATACTTTTTTCCTTTTAATTGGGTCCATACACTAATTTTTTTTTTCAATTGAGTCCCTATACTTTTTTTTCCTTTTATTTGAGTCCCTGCACCAATTTTTATTTTTAGTTGAGTCCCTATACAATTAAGCCAATTACTTCTAAGAGGGACCTAATTGAAAAAAAAAATTAGTGCAGGGACCCAATTAAAAGAAAAAAATATAGGGATCTAATTGAAAATTTCACAAAACTATAGAGACCAACAGAGTAATTAAACCTAAAAAGATTATTTTTACAATTTTATTTTATCGTATTTATATATATAAGACTATAAAGTATAAAACAATGAACTTTTAACTAAATTAATTTGTATTTATTATATTCAATTTATTGATATACATAATATTAAATTGTGTGACTTAAATATCTAATCAAATTAATTTATTGACATAATTAATCGATCGTAATGAATTGTATTTAATAAGTTAAAAGAAATAAATTAAGAAAAACTCTCATAAACATGCCATGTTAGCTTTATCATTAAATACAAAAACTTAATTTTTATATAATAGAACAAATTTGGTATAAAGCGAATTTTTTCTATTTCAAATATCTCTTCGAAGTAGGGCTAGAAGTGAGTCGAGTTGAGACGAGTTAGACCAAACTCAAGCTCGGCTCACAAAAATTGAGCTTGGCTCATGATTCGACTCATTAACAATCGAGTCTATTTCTTAAGTTCAAATTCGACTCACTAAAAGCTCACGAGTTGGCTCGAGCTCACGAACTGGCTCAAGTAATAGAAATATAATCTATAATTTTATATTAATAAACTATAATTTATATATTTTAAAAATATCAATTTTATATATTTTTTATCTATCAATCAATTATAAATTTTTTATTTATGTCCTACATCAAAATTATATAAAAAAATAAATATAAAATTTTAAATAATTAAGATCATTATATATATATATATATATATATGAGCTCAATTCTAGGCTCAAACTTGGCTTACCAGCTCAAGAATTTAGCTTATCGAACTATTAACTTGTCAAGCTCAAACTTGCCCATGAACTGACTCGATTCACTTTCATTCCTACTTCGAAGAGACACCAAATTAAAATTTGGATATAATTAAATATATAATTGATTTAGAAAATATATTGTTTTAGCATGTTTGAAAAGTTTTTGAGTAGAAAAAGAAATTTATTTCGTTAAAAGCTTTATTTTTATTTAAAACTCAATCCTATAATATATAATAATTATAATATATTAATAGATGTGAATCTAATTTTTTATTTGAAATTACTTTTAAATGAGTGACCTTTTTTACAAATCTATTACTCTAAAAAACAAATTTTATCGAAAATTTATTTATAAAAAAAATTAATATTTCAAATATTAAATATAATTATTGTAAAATTTTTTTGAAAATCAAGTTACTTTTAATCTGATTTATTTACAAATAAAACAAATATAAAATTTAAAATTCTGAAATGAATATTTATTTTTATTTATTCCAAACCTTTAAAAGAGAAGATCATTCTTGAATCTTGAGTGAATTCTTACAAAAAAGACTAGTGCGTACAACAGGATTAAATTCTTATTGTTGCAATTCCAACCACCAACACTTTCAGTCTCAGAGTCTTCGTATTTGCTGTCGCACCCGCCAACCTTCCCCGGCCTCGCCTCCACCTTGCCATCGTCGCTTCCTCCGACCACTTCGAGGTGCTAAGCTTTTAATGGTAAAAAACTATCCTTTCTAAGTTTTAACTCGATGATGTCAACAAACTCGTGTAGTTATAAGATTTGATTCGATATTTTTGTTTGTTACCTAGATTATTTCTTTATCAATAATAGGCTTACCATTGTAATTATTTTTTTTAGTAAGAGTACATAAAGAGTACATAGTATATAAGGTGTAATAACTCAACAAATATTTTTTAAGGAGATTTTTCATTCTCTTCAACAATAAAAAGAACTTATTTCTCTCCCTCTCTTAATCCCTTCTGGTTCATCAAACTATCAATATCACAGCTTGAACAACTTAGGGCATGAGATTTTCTTCATTGTGTGGTGAGCGTGGAGAGCAAGCAAGCTGTGAATCAAATTAAAAAAAAGGTTGTGAATTGAGATTAATCCAATTTTGCCATTTTCTTTCTATCCCTAATTTTTCTTTTGACATTTCTTTTCCCCATTCTTACCTCTTCCTTTAAACTCATCCAATAGAGTTTGATGAGAGACTATTTCGCAAGATTCTTTCTTAGTGAACATAGCTGTTCCGATCAACGAGTTGGAAGGAAGAAGATCTGAATCCCTATTACTCTGCGATTCATTGATTTCGGTCCAAGATCATGTGACTTTTGACTTAGAAAATTTTGTAAGTTTTCAAAATATTGCTCCAATCAATGTGATATTGCCAAATGGGACCAAAACTGTTAGCACCATCATTGACACAATCACATTCTCTAAAAATTTTTTTCTAAAAAATGTTTTATACATTCCTTCTTTTAATTTTAAACTAATATATGTGTCAAAGTTAACCTTAAACTTACATTATCAACTGTTAATCAATGATAAGTGTTGTAAGATACAAGATAGATCCATATCAAAGATGATTGGTATTGCTGAGTGTATAGAAAGGTAAAAAACTATCCTTTTCAAGTTTTAACCTGATGATGTTGTCAACAAACTCGTGTAGTTATAAGATTTGATCGATAACTTTGTTTGTTACCTAGATTATTTCTTTATCAATAACAGACTTACCATTGTAATTATTTTTTAGTAAGAGTACATAAAGAGTACATAGTATATAAGATGTAATAACTCAACAAATATTTTCTAAGAGAATTTTTCATTCTCTTCAACAATAAGAAGAACTTATTTCTCTCCCTCTCTTAATCCCTTCTAGTTCATCAAACCATCAACATCACAGCTTGAACAGTTTAGACATGAGTTTTTTTTTCCTTGTTCATCAATTTAGGTAATTTGACTTTCAAATTATATTCTTTATTTCAAGAAAAAAAACAATAATAGTAACAGAATTGAATTGAATTGTACGCAGAAAAAAATAAAAAAAAAAAAGAAGAATGTCATCAACGCCTACACCACGCGTCGTTTTAGGCCAGCTATGCAGCATAATGGGTCATTGGGTGGTGGTGCTGCTGACTTGCAGCAGGGAGCAAGAGTTGTTGCAGGCCCAAGAACGTGCAGCTGCTGCTGTGTCAATCTGAGAACAGCAGCAAGCTATGATGAGGCTGCGGCGCCCTACGACGTGACGTCAGTGGAAGTGGAGTGTTTGGCCACATGGATGCACCTTCAGGGTCTTCGTATTCGTTGCCGCACCGCCAATCTTTCCCGGCCTCGCCTCCACCTAGCCATCGTGGCCTCCTCCGATGACTTCGAGGTGCTAAGCTTTTAATGGTAAAAAACTATCCTTTTCAAGTTTTAACTCGTGTAGTTATAAGATTTGATTCGATAAAATTTGTTTGTTACTTAGATTATTTCTTTATCAATAACAGGCTTATCATTGTAATTTATTTTAGTAAGAGTACATAAAGAGTACATAGTATATAAGGTGTAATAATTCAACAAATATTTTTTAAGAGAATTTTTCATTGGAGGCCACTCTGATAAACACATCAAAAACGTCTTTTTTTAAAGACAGTACGCGTGTCACATTATTATTGGACGAAATATTAAACCGGTCAATAAAATATTTTGAATAAACCAAAATAAAATCAGTTTATTATAAATATGAGATCCGATTCAATTCGATCGGTTTACATAATCTGAATCAAATCATATTTAAATTTTTTATAAAAATGACAAATATATCCTTAACTTTTATTTAGCAGATATTTAAATTTATAAAAATATAAAATTACAATTAAATCCTTAAGAAAAAACCTAACCCTAGACTCTTGCTAACCCAAGCCCAAGTCAAGGCAAACCCAATCTCAATGGCTCATCAATCTCTCAATCTAACCCCAAAAAAACCCTACCCCTTCACTACCCACCCCACCTAGTAAGAGCTTGAGTCTCGTTCTCCGCTCTTGGTAGCAATCTAATGAAAACTAGAAATCACTTTCATAAGAGCTTCATTCATATAGCGCGTTCTCTTTTCCTTTTTCTCGCGAAGTCAATTGTGTAAGGGCGCAAACCACTTCTCTAGAATCCTCACCGCCGTGGTGCTCCCCCTCCGTCAATTCCAGTAGTCTCGTCATCCCCATTGTTGTATCCATCACTGAGCCACTTCCCCGCCCTTCCTCCATGATTGCGCACACCACTTCATTAGGTTTGCTAATCCCTCTTTCAATTTGGTTGAGTTTTCTTCTTGGTTTCACTTTTCAATTTAGCTCAGATTGATGTATTTCTTCTTGATTCGGTATATATAGTCAAGAATCAGATTTGGGATTTGTTTTCTACCTCGCACAAACAGAAAAGGAGCAGAAACAAGAAACACACCTCCGCGCTAGAATAGTTGCTGACGTTCCCCTCTACCCGTCAGTACCGGCTGCATTGTGCTTCCCTTGCCAGTGGGTCCATGGCCGATTTGCTCCCTCTTTCCTCTGGTTCTATTCTTAGGTCTGCTTAGCTTCTTGGTTCAGATTACTGGTATGTAAAAAATTCCTCCTTCAATTTTGTTGTGTTTTCTTTTTGGTTTCAGAATTGAAATTAGTTCCCACTAATCTTTTTCTTGTTGGTTCGGTTTCGATTTTAGTTAATGTGTTTGGTTTGTCTAAAAATCTCCTTTTCAATTTGGGGAAAATTTCTTTTTTCATTTCAGATTTTAATTTGGTTCGCATCATGATTTTTCTTCTTGATTTGGTTTCAATTTTTGGGGGGTTTGTTTTCGTTCTTGCCAAGAACACAGGACAAAAGGGGGTGAAGCAAAGGAAAGGCCTGCAAGACGCACCGATACCGCTGTGAAGAGTTGTCGCCGCAACGCGCCGCACCTCCATTCTGGGTCTTTCCTATCTGGTAGGTGTATATTATTCGTTGCTGCCGTCTTTACCTATTTCAATTTAGGGTAGAATCAGCTTTTTTCAATTTGGGTTCATACTAAAGATGTTATGCATTGTTGATTAATTTGTGGAAATAGTATTACTATATGTTAATAATAATTTAGATTTACATGTATGCATCTTAATATGTTTTGGATTGGTGTTTTGTATTTTTTCGGGAGGAATTTAGTGGACGTTGAGGGGTAGAGAATGATATGTGTGGTGAGTTGTGAATGTATCTATTGCCTATGTATGACTTTATACTCTTTTGGTGATTGAAATTTTGTTCTTTTATACAATTTAGTATTCTGTTTTTACTGTTTTAATTGTGTGCTAAATATGGGGCTTGTGTGTGGTTAATAAATAATAACTGGTCTTGCAAATGTTTATGCATCCTGCCATATGCTAAATACTTTAGTTGGTTTATGAGAGGTCCTACAGAAAGTTTCTTTTCCACATAATTTAACATGTTGTGGAGTGCTATTTTGGTTCCTTTGCTGTATTTAGATTATTGCAATGGATTTTCCATACTTTTTTTGAGAATGTTTAAATCTTCATTTTAATATGCTAAATCACTGATAACAAATCTCTATTATCCAAGTTTTAATCATATTATGCAAGTAAAATACAATGATATTAGAGTTAAAGATGCTAAATTACCCGACCACCTCCATTTTTGCTAAAGAGTGATCAAATTTAACATACCCTGGGTGGAAATATAAATCATTGTGTAAATTTACCCCGTGTAATGTGAATATGACTATGAGAATTTGAAGCTACTAGAATCTTTGATGTTTATGAATAGGCCCAAATCTCAAAGTTCTTGCAAATTTATGATATAAGTATTTGGACTAGAATACCTCATGTTTAGAATACAACATGCATGCATCTCGAAGAAGAGGGAGGTGACAGGTGTAATTTTGTAATGCTATGTTGCTACTAGGGGTGGAAACAGGCCAGGCCAGGCCAGGCTTTGCTCTTAACAGGCCTGGCCTGTCATACAGTTGATTGGCCTGAGCCTGGCCTGCAGTCTGTTATAGGCTCTTTATAAAGTACTAGGCCTGGCCTGTTATTCAGTCTGGCCTGGCCTGAAGCCTGTTAAAAGGCCTGCTAATTTTTTTTTACAAAAATAAAAATATTATTTAAAAAAATTATTTTTTAATAAAAATAGTTATATGTAATATGTCATATATTTAATATTTGTAAAAAATTTTAAACTTTTAACATATTTAAAATATACAAAAATATTTATAATAAAATATAATAAATTTAAAATATCTCATAATTTTATTAATAATAAATAATTATTTATATATTTAATTATATTTTAACAGGCCCAGACAGGCCTGACAGGCCTATAAGGCTAATTAGTGAGCCTGGGCCTGGCCTATTAATGTATTAAGGCTTTTAAAAGAGCCTGGGCCTGTACCTATTTTATAATAGGCCAGGTCAGGTCAGGCCAAACACAGGCCAGGCTGCAGGCCCCTGGCAGGCCGCCTGGCCTTTTTCCACCCCTAGACTTGCTACATTAGTTATTAGTTCCTGATTTGCATGCTATAGCAACTTCTTTTGGGTAAATTTACTTGAGCTTTTGTAATAAGTTGTCTGTTAATTTTCAGCAGAATACTGCCAAAGCAGGAGAGAAGAAAATAGGAATGCAATCAAGTGGTACTAAAGAAGATAACATATTCTCCCTTACAAAGCAACTTTCTCTAAATTCCTTTGGCAAAAACAAGTCTTCAAATAGCTAGATTATTACGATAACAAAAGCTAGTTTCTTATTTATTTCTTCATTTTTGGTGTCATATCCCCTTGTTCAATGTTCGCGAGTATCTCTGTGATTTTGTCTAATTAAATTGTGTTATACCTATGATCATATTAACATTATTATGTGCATGATAGAAAAATAGAAAAAAATAGGTTTAAAAGAAAGAAATAAATTAAAAATAACCTAAAAATATAATTTTTTACAAAAAAGATTAATATATATAAAAAAATAAAAAATAAAAATGATAATTAAAAATATGAGATTTTATTAATAGTTATAATATTATATTCTTTTAAAAAAAATGTAATAGGTTTGGGGTTGGTTTCTATAATTATGATTTTTACTTGTTAGCATTCTCTACATTATACTTTAATGACATCAATACATGTTCAAAGTATAACTATTCAAGATTTTTATTTCTCTACTGTATGTCTGAAGTTAGAGTTTTTGTCCATTTGTATCACTGGATTAAAAAATTATGTAAGATTCAATTTAAAAAAATACGATAAAAGACTATTAGAGATATTTTATTATCAAAAAAGACCTTTAATATAAAAATTATTAAGTGAGAATAATTTTTATAATATTTATAAAAATTAAATTTTTAAAATTTTGAATGTATATGTAAATTATAGTCTACTTATTATTATTATTATTATTATTATTATTATTATTATTATTATTTAAATTAATGTTGCCAATTTTTTTGTAAGGATTTATACATATTTTTAAGTTGATTTGATTATAGGATTTTACAATGTGAGATAGAATTAGTATGTTATAATTGAATCGAGTTCTTTTCATAATTTTCTAAAAATAATAACTAAAAATATATAATTTAGATGTAAATTTTGAATAAAAAAATACTTTATTCATTAGTATATATTTGTTATATTTATTCATTAGTATTTAACTCTAAATTATAATTAAGAAAATATTAATTGCTATGTTTGATTATCTAAACCGATCAGTCGTAGATATGTATGTATATGCAGATCTGATCTACAAGTCCACATATTCACACACCTAATAAATGAAGAGTAAATTATTTGTACAATTATAATATAATTTATATTTAGTATAATTAGTAATAAATTAAAATATTATCTTTCTCCGAATAATATAAGGTTTATCTATCTTGTACCATATTAAAATTATAAAATTAGAAAGAAAATAAAAAATATCATATCCAATAATTAATTTGTTTAGATATCCAAATATCAAATAATTTAATATAATATTAATTATTTAATATTAATATATGAATTGGTAGTATAATTGATAAATAAGATAAAAATATTTAATTTAATTTATTTAATATTAACTATATAATTTGATTTATTTAAAAATATAAATCTTAAATGTTCTACTATTTTCATTCTATTATTATTATATTTATTTATTAGCATTTAATTTTAAATTATAATAGAGTTGTCTTAATTTAATTTTAAAATAAATGTATAAATAAAAAAAATGTATTAGTTATTCGGAAAATTATGAAACCCTACTACGCTCTGTGTTTTTCTTCTACGCTCTTTCATTTCTTCATTTTTGCTTCCACATTTTCCTCTTTTCCTTCCCCTTCCATCCACTTCTCAGATCTCTGAATCCCCACTCTACTTGACCATCACCACTGCCGTTTTCTCTTCTCCGGTCTCGCATTCCCATTGCCTCCCCACATCGCGACAGTCTTCTATTCTCTTCTCCAGGTCTCGCATCCCCAATGCCTCCCCACGTCCCTTCGTTCCTTCTTTTCACCTCAACAATTACAGCTACTGCCGTTGAGATTACGGAGACAACATGGCCTACGCGTAATAGTCGTTCAGTGTAGATTTGCCTCCAGAATCTGTTAATGCCTTGTTTGATGGATGTTTTATCTAAGTTTGCAAGACATTTCTTTCCTTGCATTATTAATTTGTTTCAGTTATAATTTTGGAAATACAGAACATTTTATAGGTACAAATTTCATGTAGAATTGTTTAATTTATAATCGCTATTCATTCTCTATTGGAAGCAAGCAGCTTGATTCTCTGCTTTGAAGTCCTTCAAAGTCCACAGTAGTTATATATGTGCTGTAGGATACTTATGTGAAGATAATTGAGTGAAGATATTCCAAATTGTTTCGGTATCAGCTTTTCAGGCTGTCTTGAGCTTCCAATTCCAAGCTTTTGAGTTTCATTGTTTTTTCACTCTAAGATGTCTGTTGAATTTAGAAGTTAATTATCATTGACAAACATTGGATTGAACTAAATTATCATTCTGTATTATCTGTGTATTGTGTTTCAGCAAAAAGAAAGTTTTGATGAAAGCAACAATGCACCAATTAGAATGCAGCAAGGAGTCTCCCAATGACGAGGATTGAATACAGCAAGAATGCAACATTACAGCCTTCTATAAGTAGTTGAAGCTCTGAAGAAGAAGTAAAGAACAAGTACAAGTAAAGAAGAAGCTTTGTAAGCCATTAGAAATAAGATTTTGATTTTGATTTTTTTTTTGCGTGTTGAAGCTCTAAAGGAGTGGCTGCATTTTATAGTTCAGACTTTGGTGTAACTATGGCGGTGAGTTAAATGTTTCTCGTGGAATGCAATGGCAGTTGCCAACGACTGTGTGATGCATGGAGCCTCTGTCTTTGGTAGTTGTTATTTGGTTAAAATGGTTAGTGTTATATGGCCTTAACTTGTATTACCTGCTATTTTTGGAAGATATTTACCAATGTCATAGTGGCTACTAAATGTAACATTCACATGGCTGAGGTGTGTGCTGTAAAATATCAAGAAAACTCTGAATCTTGGATTTACCTCCAGGTACAAATCTAGTTGTAAAAATGGTGAAAAAATAGTGTTCAAACAACAACTGGAATTATGTAAATCATGCACATATGCAGAAACAATCTTTTTATAAAAATACCGAGTGAAGAGTACTGTTATTTGAACATCTAAAATTTAGTGAAGCTTTCAATGTACCTAGATGATTAATCCAATATTAAGTTCATATTAATATTCAGTTTTGTGTAAAACAGTGCCATGCAGCATTTCATTTAAAAAAAAAAAAAACACAAGAATAGCATTATGCTGTTGGTGAATTCATTCGTTTAGTGACATAACTTGAGCCTAGTTTTTTACACTTAACTAAATAAAAGAGCATCAAAACCACTGAAAGATTTTCCTCCTTGAATTCCCTGTTTTGACAAAGGTATTACAATGAAATGTTCTCATCAAACCAATAAATATTTAACGTGGGATACTTGAGTTTCCACTCTCGGGCCGCAGAATCCACCAGAACCCTTGCTGCTGATGCTCGAGTTGGTGCCGTGGATACTGTCTCAACCACCTCTTCATTGCTTAACACATCCCAGACCTGCACAAAATACCAAGATGGATATTAAGCATAAGTAGCCTAAAAAGAAACACAGGAACTAGTTAAAATTTTTCAAGTGTTGGATTCAAATTCACCATATCACATGTCTATTCACTTACAAAAGTAAACATACACATAGATGAGAATGACATGCTTTTCTTGCTTACATGGGTAGAACTATTATGCATAGCAAAATTTTCCTACAGCAAGTTATACATAGCTTAAACTAAGTTACTTTGATTTGATGACTTTCACATGGACCAAAACAACAAAACAAGAAAAAATTATGCATCTAGGAAACAGAAAATGCTGCAAATGCTCTATGCTGAGAGACTTTAGCGATAATTGTAACATTACTGTGGCAACTGAGACCACAAGAACAAATAAAAGCAAATATATTTTCGAAAGTATTACTCCATCAGAGGCAAGAACAATGAACTCGTCTTTGTCTGTAAGAAGCGGTGAGAAAATTCTGGTATAGAAATGACACCGTAATCCTTCAAACAAAAATCGCCAAATGCTCTAGCCATTGCTAATCTAGGTGCATCATCAAAAGGTAACCACACCCTTGGAACTTCTGGTTCATCTTGCAAAGCAAATACCCTGCCCTTGCACCTTTTGATTCTTTCAGCTTCCCCTGTAAAAAATTCAGATAAGCTATCTCAAAGCAAAAACATAGACTGAACTGAGAAAGGATGAACAATGATGAGAAAACTAACTTGGCAAATCAGGTTTCAAATCAATTGTCAACTGAATTGTCACCATGGAGTCATTGCTGTCATTGGATCCCATGATTGCTCGGGAATCTCCTATGTTGCTCATGAACAGAATTGATCCCTGGAAAGTGAACAACATAGAAATGTCAGTGAAAAGAAGCAATGAAGTATATGCAGCAATTGAATGCACTGCTCATTGAGTTGTTACCTACTTCACTATGGTTACAGCCGTTCTCCCACTACAGAAACAATCCAGATTCGGATGAGACCTAGCTCTTTGTCCATGGCCTTATATGCCTTCATGAAAGCTTCTTTTCACATGGAATTTACTAACATGTGAAACCAAGTGATAGAATATACTAAAAATATGTAGGATGATTGGTCCCTCCTCAAGAATCACATTGACAACATCAAACTCTGAGGCTCCTGACATTAATTTAATCCATAAACTATGCATTGGAAAACTAAACTTAAGTAGAAAAAGCAGAGAATACAAGAGGTTTCAATTTTCAAAAGGGTTAACAACTAAATTTCTATGCATTTTCTTTCACAGAACAGAACATAAATCTTCATAGAATAGAATATCAAAATAAAGAGCAAGGCAACACTGATAGTGTCCAAGTTTTCTCATTCCATAGCAAGGAGGAAGAATATAAGGAACAAAAACCAATCTTTTTTAGACAAAAGACAAACAATTTTGGCCTAGAATATACACAGACAAGAAAGGACACCAATTTATAAAATGTAGAAATGAGAAACAAAATACAAGAAGAAATAGCCTTAAACAAATTAGCATAAGCATTGATAGAGTACACCACCTATATAAATAAACCACATAATGCTGTTTCATCCAGCAAGTGCTAATCACTATATCCAGATCGAATTATCCATTACGTCTGGCTTTTAATTACAAGCCATGATACGGATTTGGATTGAGAATATTCAAATTTTATTATCAAAACTAATGAGGCCTGATGTAAAACACAAGAAAATATTTGCATATTTAATCTGTTATTGAAATATTCCTAGCCAACTAAGACAATAAACCTGTCATGACAATTGGAAAGTAAAAAAAAAAATAAATCAGTTTAACAATCTGTTACTGCACCTATTTCAGAAGCTATTCATATTCATACTTCATTTATACACTGCTTTTGACAGAAAATTGAAGGATGGCAAAAAAAACATAAGGGTCCTGCAATAGGGATCGATCTTGGAACTTTATTGTTAAAGCTTAAGACAGTAATAAAGCAAGAATTTTATCTTCTATGGAAACGTCAGTTGAAGGAATTGTAACATTAGACTACCTATTCCTTCTTTAGAATATTTGCTTTGCTAAATGCTAATGTATCAACTTGAATTTACTAATGCTAATGCCACATATACTGTTATGAAAAAATGCTATGCATCCTTTTTTATTTGCCCAAAATCAACCCGTTAAGTAGGTGGTCTATAAAAATATAAAATCCTAAATTTTTGTTGCATCTTTCTAGCACTTTAAATTCGGACAGGAACTCTAGCTATGTAACATTGTTTTTCTGGTATTACTTTTCTCAATTGAATTTTACTTCATTTTCTTTTCCGTTCCAATTTTACCTCTGCAATTATATTTTTTTATATTACTCAAGATGGTTTTGGGTTTATTGATCCACTGGTGCTCAAAATAAGAGATATCATGCATTGGAATTGGCGTGTTGACTTTCGTTTGATTATGAGAGATGCAAACACGGTGGTAGATATTATGGCAAAGATGGCGATGAAGTTACAACTTTCGCATGTGGAGCTTCTTTCACCTTGGGAGGAGTTTAAGAGTAGTCTTAAACGGGACTGTCCCTCTATTTAAGCAGTTCTTTGTTTTGTTTTTTTGTTTTTCTTTATTTCAGTCACCAAAAAAAAATATTACTGTTTCCCTTTCATCACTACTTCTTATTTCAAAATCAATTTCAATTTTAGTTACCAATTTTTTGCATAACCCATTTAATTCTGTTTGATCCCAATTATACAATTATTAATAAAATAGTAAAAAATCCCAATTTTGGCTTCAATCATTCGTACAGTTCATCTTTTTATGAATACCCATGTGCCCATATTGGTGATCTTCACTCAATGTGATTATTTTTGACAAAAAAATCAAACACAGCAACCAAACACAAAATATTACCCTCTTGGGGCCAGTTGCTGCTCCCATCATAGCAGCAAGCACTACCGTTGACCCAACAACAACAAAAACAGCTAGAGCTACAAGTATTTCAACAACAACAGCAACTTCAAGTATTGCAACAATAACAACAACTAGAACTACAACTATTACAACAACAACAACTAGAACTGCAAGTATTACAACAACAACAACCACAGGAGCAGCAGCAACTACAACAACTGTCAGAGAGTGAAGACAGTAAGAGTGTCGGCCCTTCTTGATGATCTTGTCTCATTTTTGCAACTATATATATGATTTTTCTTCCCTTTTTTTTCCGATGATCAAAGAATATTTCGTTCTAAGTATGTTTTTTTTTGTTATTGTTAGTATGTATTTTCGGGTTGATTATAGGGTTATTATATTGATAATCATAATGATGGTAGTTCTGGGTTTAGATTATTATAAACAGCGAGCGTGAAGTTGAGGGAAGCTGCCTACTGGTCATGGATTCTGATAATGCTCTGACAGATTACTTTCTTGGTTGATGGCATATGGTTTTGTAAATAGTAGGGTGGAAATGATAAGATGATAGTTTTCTTTTCTTTTTCCTTTTGGTGATAGACTTAAATTGAAGGATTTTGCCATTGACTTGCTCCTCTGTTTTTGAGCTTGTCCATCTAATGATCTACTTGACATGCATGTGTGCCATGCATGCTACATAAACAAAGAGTTTATTTTTTTCATTCATGTTAGGTATGGCATTAATTTTTCATGACTGCTAGGTAAACAATGACCATCTTAAACAACATGAACAACCACTAATCAAATAAAAATATACTACATCCTAATTTAATACTACTAATTAAATTTAAGATTAATTTACTCTTTTAATCCTATTAATTTATATTGTTCACATATTGTTCAAAAATGTTGTTGGTTACCTGTACTTTTCTAATTTTTCATTTGTGTTAATATATGATGCTGGTTTGTGCTCATATATTGTCACATATTACGTAATTAATGATGGTATGCAAATGTATCTAATTCTTACCTATTTAAGCTAGTTGATCATACGATTTGGTAGCTTTGCTTAATATGACTCCGGCATTAGTTGGATCCATATGTGAATTGTTAAGAATTTATTTCCGTGTGCTTGAATTTCTCATGCTTTTTGTTTTTATATTTTTATTTATAACGAACTCCAAAAATCACATAATCTCAATTTGGGCATCAATTTAAATAATTGAATATATTTCTGTTTTCTCAAAGTAATATGATATGTAGACGCAGTCACCACCTTTTAAATACTTGATTCATGAATTATCCTCCGGCCTTTTTCTGTAAGTACTACGAACTGTAAAATCACATTGTCATTAGTTGGAAAACGTATGAAAAGAAATTATTAAGGCCACTTCAAACACTTTGGACCGATTCTATACTCTTGTATTGTTTGGAGTTTTGAAACTCCTTTACACTATTAACATTATAATGTACGTTGGTGTAATATTTTAAGAAATTCTATTAATAAAACTTTTCATGTATATTGATAAAACCATTTAGTAATTAATGTATTTTTTTTAAATTACAAACACATTAATTATAATTTTTAAAATATATTTTTTTAATAAAATGGCAATTATGATTATTATTGAATTTTTTATTTTGATGACTTACTATTGAAAATTTAATATATCTTATTGGTATATAAGTTATTAAAATTATTAAATTAGTTTATAAATTCTAATTAATTAATAATTTTTATTTTTATTTATTTTAATTATTTATTTGATATTATAATTTATCTCATAATATTTAGAATTTTTTAAATAAATAATTTAATTATTTTAATTACCAAAATAAATAATTTGTAGCGTATTTACGAATTTATATCACGTTTATTTATCTCGTTTACAGTGTAACGAAATATGTGTATTTTTTCAATTTTTATATATCTTGTTTACACATAAAAAATTATCTCGTTTATAGTGTAAACGAGATATATGTATTTATTAATAATTAAATATAATTTTTAAAAATAATAAAAAATATTAATAATTTAAATTAGACTAAACTTTGTAACAAACTTTGTACAACTAACTTAAAGTAGAAAAAAATCTATATTCTATGCCAATAGAGTCGTGATATTCATTAACTGTGTCATCAAATAAATTACATATATTTAAATTATATTTCAAATTATATTTAAACAAAATTTAAAATATATATAATTTAAATTTAAAAATTAATACTCAAAGAGAGTACATAAAAATTTAAAAATTCTGTCCGTTAAAAATTATATCTCAGTTAAAAATTTGAAATATTATTTGAATTGATTTAGTATAAATCCTAGTAAAAAACGATCAACACGTGGAGGTAAATGAGTGGAAGAAGCAATAGTTTTACTAGTTAGAAAAAAAAAATAACCATGTTAATAGTGGGTAGTTTAACTATGTACTCATGTGCTTCCTCAGTAGACGTGTTAACGTGTTCGATCTTTTCTATTATTTAAAATGAACGATTTATCTTCAAATTTTTTATTTTTATAAATTAAATAAATGTAATAATTACCAAAATAAATAATTTAAAAAATATTTACCGAAATAAATACCCCTCTTATCTTGTTCACGATCATTTTGCATGTATCTCGTTTACACGAAGACAGGTAGACGCGACACGTGTATAACTCGTTTACAATGTAAACGAGATATAACGGTAAACAAGATACATATATTTTTTAATAATTTTACTCTTAAAAATTTTTACCCACTATGAAATTTTTATAAAATGACTAGTACATAAACTTGCGAAAAAGAAAAAAAAATGATATATATATACAATAAAGTATAAATTGTACCTTTTCTCTTTCACGTATCGAAATTCTTTAACGTTTAAGAGTAAAAATCTTTAAAAGTAAAATTATAAAAAAATTATTTTATTTAGAATGAAAGTAATGTAATTAAGTGTAATTTAGTTAAATGTGATTAAAAATTAATTGAATAACTATGTACAGTAAAAAATTGATATTATTGAAGGATAAAATTAAAATTTATTTCTATTGTCTCCAATGTTTTCGTCCTATTTACATCCTTAATGTTTCAAAATCGTTTCTCATCGTCAATTCTATTAACAGATCCCTAACGGCAGGATAACATTGAGCCAATTTTAAAATCGGGTTAAGTACTGAAATCGTCCCTAAGGTCTGGGGTGAAAATCAAAATCGTCCCCACCCTTTTTTGTTATTAAAATCATCCCCAACGTTACAAAACGTTATAAAATCGTCCTTTTGTCCATAAATAAAATTTTTCGGACAATTTTACCCTTATACAAAAATTAAAAAATTTCTCCCCCTTCACCACTACCCTCTGTATTATCATCAACCCTCTGCATTATCATCATCATCACCATAGCTACACCATAACCACCAACAATCCAGCAACACCAACAGCAACAATCAAAATCAAATCAACAAAAATTTTAAATTAAACAATTCATCAATCATTAACTATAATTTCAGATCCAAAATTAACAACATAAATTAAAAAATTTAAAAAAAGAAGTACAGGATGAACAAGAACCCACCACCACCACCACCACCATTATCATCATGGTCATCGTCATCATCATCATCATCATCATCAGAACAACAAAAAAACCAGAAACCACATGAAACCACAAGAAATAAAAAACCAGAAACCACAAGAAACCAGAAACCAGAAACAAGAAACCGGCGAGGAGCAGCGGTGGCGGCGGCAGCGAAGAGCGGCGGCGTCCGTACGTGAAACCCTTCGCGTTCCCGAAACCCTTCCCCCTCTTCTTCCCGAAACCCTCCCTCCCCCCTCTTCTCCCTTCGCGTTCCCTTCCCCCTTTCCCCGAGGAGCAGAGCGGCAGCGGCAGCGAAGAGCGGCGGCGGTAATGAAGACCAGTGGTGGTGGCGAGAAGAGTTCCCCTTCCCCCTCTTCTTCCCGAAACCCTCCCTCCCCCCTCTTCTCCCTTCGCGTTCCCTTCCCCCTTTCCCCGAGAAGCAGAGCGACGGCGGTAATGAAGACCGGTGGCGGCGGCGAGGAGATGATTATTCATCTGCTTCTCACGTTCCATGAATAGAAGAAGAAGAAGAAGAAGAAAGTGGTGGTGCAGGGCGGCAAGGCGGCGACAAGGCGGTGCGATGGTGCGGCGGTGGTGCGGTGGTGCCCTTCTCTTCCCCCTCCCCCCTGCTCCCTTTTTCTCCCCGCCCCCTCCCCCTTCTTTCTTTCTCTTTCCACCCCAACCCCCCGTTCTCTGTATCTCTATCCCTTTCTTTACTTTATTTTTTATTTATTTTATTTTATAATTATATTTATTTTATTTTATAATTTTTTTAATAAGGGGTAGTTTGGTAATAAAAAAAATAAAATTGGTAAAAAGGATGATTTTAAAGCGTTTTTAAACGTTGAGGATGATTTTAATAACGAAAAAAGGTCGGGGACGATTTTGATTTTGACCCCAGACCTTAGGGACGATTTCAGTACTTAACCCTTTTAAAATCTTAGGGACTTAAATATGATAATTTAAACGTTAGGAACAACTTTAAGACTCATCTCAAACGTTGAGGACAAAAACAATACTTTACTCTTTAAATAATTAAAGTTGTTTTATTAAATTAAAAATAAAAAATTGAATTTGAATTTTTTTTTTTGGGTAACTAAAACACGGGAATATGAATTTGAATTTAATTAATAGAACCAAATATATTATTTAGTATTAAATTTAAATATTAAGATGTTTTTTTAGGATTAGATTACTAAATGACTTAAGGGCCTTTGGGAAACACCAAAAAGTTACTTTTTTTTTACTTTTGACTTATAGAAAGTTACATTAATGTGTTTGGTACAATTTTTTAGATAAATTTTTAACTTTTCAAAAAGTTATTTAAGAGCTTTTGAAGAAGTTAAAAAATGTGACTTCTCCTATTTTCAAAAGCTATTTTATCACTCTTATTTAATGCACAACTTTAAAACAATGACTTCCATAATAACTTTTCAAACTCAAAATAACTTATTTAAAAGTTAATATTAATAAAAGTCCTTATATTTTAAGCTCCTTTTTCAAAAGAACTTATTTAAGAAGTTTAGCCAAACTGGCCCTTAGAAAGTAAAATTTTAAATTTTAATTTAAAACATTGAAATAGGAACAAAAATAGAAAACCATAACAATTAAAATAGGGACAAAAATTAAAGATAATTTAGAAACATATCCAGAATAGAAGAATAGAAAAATTAAATAGGAGATAAAATTTTAAAGGAAAAGTATATGAAACCAAAATGTGACCAGCCAAAAAGTAAATAAAATCGTTTAATTAAAATCACTTTTTGAATAATATGTTTAAAAACCGCTCCTGAGATCACGGAGCACAAACTAAAACCCGATTTTTCATGGAACCCAAACACATTTTGGCTGATATGCTTTTGGTTCCCTAGTTGTTCTCAATTTTAAAATATCCTAAAAACATTCTATTTGAAACAAAAATTTGAAGAATAGGATTAAGAACATATTCAGAATAAAAGAACAGATCCAATCAAAAGAGTAACCATGGTGAAGAGAAGACAGCTATGACGCGGGTATGGTTGCGGCTTGCAAGGCACTAAGCCAGTGAGGCGAAGTAGTTCCGAGACGGTGACGCGACGATAGTGAACTAGACACCGGTGACGGTAGTGAACGGTGGTGATGAATTTGGTTAGAAGTGAGATTTGAGAAAGAGAACTATGAGGTAAAATAAATATAAAATTTTTTTTAATTTAAAACAGAAGAGATAAAATAAATATAAAGAAAATAATGAAAATTTTAACTGCAAAAACTAATTTAAAAATAAAAATATATAAAGTATTGATTCATTAAATAATTAAAGACTTTATACACAATTGATTCACCAAACTATTAGGGAGTATTGTAAACGTAATCGTATTAAAAATAATGAGTATATTAATTTTTTAATTTATAATTAACGATTTTAAATAGTTTTTTTTTTTAAATCGGATAAATGTAATTAATCATATAAATATAATAATACGAATACATTTATTTTTATTAAATTAAATTAATTTATTAATTAAATTATATTTATTTAAATTTTAATTTAAAAATTTTATAATTTTAAATTTTAAATTATGTGAATAAAATTAGATTAAATAAAAATAAAAATATACCAGTACAATTTAAATTGTACTGTAATGAGTTTATAAAATTCTAAAATAAAATAAATTTTAAAAGATAAAAATAAAATAATTGTTATGGGAAACAATAATTTTTTTATTTTATTTCAGTAAAAAATTAACACTAATAAAATACTAATTTAAAAAAAAGTTGCTTAATAAATAAAGATGGAAGATTGATATTCTATGATTATTTTATGGTTTTTATTTAAAAGTATAATTTTAAGTTAGTGTTAATTTTTTAAATATTAACTTTTTAAAAAAATATAATTTGTTGGTATTAATTGTTTAATGACGTTATCAATATATAATAAAAGCTCTATTAATAGAATACCTGTTAAAATACTGTGCCAACACATTATAATATTGATAAGAGGAGTGCTAGGGGTACAACAACTTTTGTGATTTGTAGCCATCAAATAACTATAATAATATAGTGTTGTAACATCCAATAATATAAAGGAATTTCAAGGCTCAATTTTATGGAAATGGAGGCCATGTGTGTGCTATGCGTCGATATGGAGTTATGGGGGACTGGACAAATATGTGGGACAGTTTTGTTGTCAATGTGATATTGAGGAACTCGGACCGTGCGAGTTCTTTGGATTTAATTTTTGAATAACAAATCGCACGGTCCGATTTGTATTGGAGGGAAAAAATTTTGGGTAACTGAAATCGTACCCTACGATTTCTTTAGTAGCTAAAGAAATCAAAGAACTCGGACCCTACGATTTTGGGTAATTATAATTTTGAGGCACAATGAACTTGGACCCTCCGGTTTGTGGAAGGGCTAGGAGGAACTCGGATGGTCCGAGTTTGTATACCTTTTTTTTTTTTGGTTCAGTTTAACCTAGTCGAAGGATGCGAGTTCGTTAAGCATGCTGATATAAAAGAGTGAAGTGAACTGGTGAGAGCTTAGTTCCGTCTTCTTCCTTGTTGAACGGCTGCTTCCTCTCTTCTTCTATTTGGGTTTTTCAGTTTTGATTTTGAAAGTCTAATTGCTAAGGATAAGTTTATGCTTATTTTTTGTTGAGTGAAAAAAATGAGTGACAAAGTATTGCTAAAAATATACTATTTTGGTCAGATTTTGTTACAAACGAGTGAAGGAGTAAAATTTATTTGTGAAAACCCATTAGATCTTGTTATTCCTTTTATTATCTCATTTGAAGAACTCAAAGGTGTAATCTGTGAAAAGATAAATTCTGAGCGGGCAAGAAAGATATCCTGTATCCTATACAGATATTCCGTACCGGTGTTTGGTGGATTCATCCAGTATCAAACCAAATATGTGACGGACGAAGCGAGCATGCAGGAGATGTTTTCAATGTATATTGAAAATCGGTCTCAGATCTCGTTCATCGAGTTGTATGTTGAGTTTGAATAATCTGAGGCTGACCGGAATATTCTACGGGAAGATTATAATAGTGATAGTGAAGAAGAGTTCGAAAGCAACTACGAATTTATTGGTCCAGATGGAGATGAAGATTAAGGTGACGGAACCATGGCCCCAGATGTGACAGAAGTAGCAAATACACTCGCAAACGAAGTGCCGTTTGAGGAGCCATCATTCATGCGAGTGTTGGACTTGGAAGCTATGCATGTTTCGGAATATCCGGAATATATGACTGCAGGTAAAGTAATCGTGGTATTAGAATTTTTTTAGTTAGACATTGATTGAGTTATGAATAATTTACCTTTTATTTACCATTAATTAGTCATGCGTTAAATGTAGTTGTTGTCAGGATAGAACCGAGTTATTACAATATTTACCACTAATAGAAAATTTACTTTTTTAACTGTTATATGCTACTAGTATTTATTAGAAAATAATATTTAAATTCTCTATAATATGGTTATGACAAAATGTGTGAGTTTGTGGACATTATTATTTGCACAGGTTCGACCCGTTGTACGGTTCAAACTCCGTGAACCGAACCGAATTGGTCCGGTTTGTTTGGTTTGCTGGTTGAACCGGCCGATCCGCTCTATTTTTTACATTTGCTACTTATGTTCTTATTTTGTTTAGAGTGACATAATAACATGTTGCAAAGTCTGGAGTTATAGCATACTGGATGCAGTGAAATTTGATTTACCTTTAGAATCGGTTTTGAAATACGTGTGTATTAATGAAATTTTTTCCAATGGTAGCTGTCGCAGCAGAAGTTCCTATTGTCGCAGATGGTGAGTTTGCCATTGGTATGGAGTTCAGTTCCAGAGAAGCTGTTATTAAGGCGGTAAAAGAGTATACGATACGACGAAGCGTAGACTACCGGGTGTATGAGTCTGAGCCGTTGACATTTTATGCCAAGTGTACACAGTATGGGTCAGGGTATGATTGGGTTATCAGGGTTAGCTTGATCAGCAGGAAGTACTGTTGGGTTATAAGGAGGTATAATGGTAGCCACACCTGTACCAGAGCCACCATTTCACAGGATCATTCGAAACTGGATTCTATCACAATTGCAGAAGCAATAAAGCCACTGGTTGAGGCTGACCCCTCCTTAAAGGTAAAATCGGTTATAGCAGAAGTGCAATCGAAGTTCAACTACACCGTGAGCTACCAGAAAGCATGGTTGGCTAAGCAAAGGGCAGTAGAAAAAATATTTGGAGGTTGGGAAGCCTCTTATGAGGCGTTGCCTATATGGTTTGAGGCTATGTGTCACAAGGAGCCATCTGCTGTTGTCCATTTTGAGACTATGCCTGCATATCAAGGCGATAACTATTTGCTAGTGGAAAGCTGCGAGGTTCTCTAGGAAGCGGTGATAGATATGACAATCGGATCCAAACCCAACCGAGCAGAAGTGTCAGTGGACCATCTATTTCCCTACAGTTATAGCGAGATGCCCTGCATAACGCCCTGTAAAGGTGTGATAGACATGCCGAACCCCAGCTATACTGTCCAATATTGACAAAATCACGAAGCAAGGGTAAAAACTTCCAGTGCACGCCTGCCCCAGACTTATCCCCAAACAAGATCGTCCCAATCAGCAACATAATGTGGCACCTCACATACCTTTGTATACTGATTTCATCGTTCAATTCTAAATTCTCTTTTAGATTCCGCAGTCAGGTGAGTTTTATGCAGCTAGATCTACAGTGCTCCTTACGCGGTGTAACGCCAAATTGAAGCAAACACTCCGCCTCCATAGCTTCAAAACTACTCATTGTCATCCCTTTAACTGGAAGACCATCTGTGGGAAGACCAAGAATTAGAGCCACATCTTCAAGAGTAACGGAACATTCACCAATGGAAAGGTGAAACGTATGTGTGTCAGGGTGCCAACGTTCAATTAGAGCATTTACCAATACTTTCTGACACTGCACTATCCCAATCTGAGATACATGATAGAAACCGGTAATTCGTAAATGCTCCTCCACCCTATCGTTGTACCGATCCGGAGGAACTGGGTGCTTACATGTCAACATTCTTGATTTCTACAAAAAAAAATTAACAAATTACTAGTCACATAAAAAACAATTACTACCTTACTATCATCAATCATTTTACTGAATCCTTATATAACTAATTATTCTAACTTCTAAAATTATTTAATTAATCCTTAAAATTATTCATAACTGCAAATAAAAATCATTACTAATACATATATTCCTAATCAAAATTCTCAACCATATTACAACATCTACAATAATATCTAATATTAATGACTTATTTGTTAAACATTTTTTTCTCAACAATAAAAAAATATTCCTAATCAAGATATGCCATCATTCATATTCTAACAACGATAACAATAAGTAACTTGCTAGTTGCTAATAATAATTATTACAATTAAAAAAATTTAAATATTCTCATAACAAAAAAGCTAACATGCCTACAATAATCCTACTAATCATTCAACAATAACACTATCTCACAATAACAATAACATTAACATCAACTTCATCAATAACAGTTATAGTTAATTTTTTAAAAAAATATTTAAAAATGATTAACATTCCTCACGCATAATTATACTAAAAATTAATTAAAAATTTAAACAAAAGTTACATTCTCTACTAAAACCACTCTGTTTACTTCTCTTTTTCTATTACAGGCGAAAAAACTAACTAACAACAATAATAATAAAGAATTTCTTATAATAATATTTATAATTAAAAATCTGTAAAATCTTTTTTGAAAAATCTAACAAATATTGAAAAATTAGTAATAATCATTCTATTTATTTTCTTTAATTTCATTTTTCACAGCAGCCATAATAATTAAATTTTTAATATTAATTTTCTTATAATAATATTTATAATTAAAAATCTGTAAAAAAAATTTTCAAAAATCTAACAAATATTGAAAATTTAGTAGTAATCATTCTATTTATTTTCTTTGATTGCATTTTTCACAACAGCCATAATAATTAAATTTACAATATTAATAAATATAAACATACTAAATTTATAAAATTTAAAAAAATTTAAAAAAAATTTACATAATCAGGATCATTGAGATAATGAATAATGTACAACTCAGATCGATCAACATCTTTAGCTTTATATTTTTTTGGCATGATTAAAGCCCCTCCACCATGCAAAGCAGCCAGAGAAAGGATGAAGAAGGTGACTGAAGTTGAGAGTGAAATGTGAGAGAGTAAATGGTAATCGGATGGTGAGAGAGGGTGTTGAGGGGTCTTTGTTGGGTTTCAGGGCCACCGTTCGAGGTTAAGTATGAGCGCGACGCGTGTCAACTTGGTGAGGAACTCGGACCGTGCGATGGATGGAGAGGTAATCGGACGGTCCGTGTGCTGCATCGATCTCGGAGGGTCCGAGTTGCAAGCTTCAGTGAACGAAATCCACGCCTCTCGGACCGTGCGTGTTGTGCTTGGAACTCGGAGGGTCCGAGTTGTTCACCCGTGACACTACATTTTTGTGAAGCACTTCCCACCCCGTACCAGAGTTCTACACCATCCATGCACCAATATGTAAATTAAAAAGCGGAATTTCAAATACCCTAAACCATCAATAAAGGAATTTCAAAACCATCAATAATACCCTAAACCATCAATAATATAAAGGAATTTCAAAACTCCAAACATTACGGTAGTGTTGTAACATCCACCATGAATCATAGCCGAGTATATCTGTATATGTGCTTCATTTGGTTTTGTCTGCTGCTTTTAAATGAATGCTAGACAGAGCAGACCCTTGTACTCCACTTAGAAATTGTTGGTTCTATGGTTTCAATCATAGACACATCGGATTTAGTTGGAAGCAGGCTATTTTTATGCTTTAGAGTGATGATACTACTATGTACCTGGAATTTTTATTAGATGCGGCCATTTTAGTTCACTTTCACAAGTTCCTTTTTCTGCCGAGCATTCCTTCTATTGCCAAAAACAATCATCTATTGCTTTAATAATGCCTGGGGTGCTATTAAAGATTAAACTGCATTTATCTGAATTAATAGCTGTGTTTTAGTTGTAAATTCTATAATGTTAACAATCGTTTCTTGGTGGGGCATAGTTGCGTTTAATGCATAGTATCATCAAGAAAACAGTGCAAACTATATGTATATATTATTCTTGAAACAAAAAGATTTTGTTTTTTTCCATATCATCAATCATCGATTCGTTTTAATTTGGTGGGTTTTTAGGCTTTAAATTCTTTAGTGGCTGCATTATAAATTTGGGGTTGGGACTGAGATTAGCAAGTGCATCAGATTTTGGAAAGAGAAAAAGCAAGGGTGACTTGAATTCAAAGATATGAATATGAGGAATGATATTTGGGAAGATTTAAAAAAAATGGAAAAAATTTGTGCATTGATGATTCTCTCATTGGCGGCCCCTAGGTGTTACTCTGTATAGTGGTAATGTTAGTTTGATGGGGCTTCTTTTTTTTATGTTTTAAAGTTTCATTCCTTTTTACTATGTAGTTTCTTTTTCTTTTTTTTTTCTTTTTAAATATTTTCTCTAACATGCTCAATGTACAATAATGTTAGGAACCTTTGAAGGATTAACAATGACAAAGCTTTGATATTCTTTGTTTCTCTCAGTTTTGATGTCAAGTTTGTCCTTTGTAGCGTGTGGTTTGAAGTGTTTGATTTGATGTTATGAAATTTAGGGGTGAATGCGGATCGGATCAGATTGGATATGACCAAAATTTCGATCCGATCGGTACTAAAATTATCGGATCGGACCAGATCCAATATCCGCAGTTTTTTAGCTTGGATCCGATCCGCAATTCGGATATATCGGATATATCCGCAAAACACAAAAATATTTTTAAAAGCTTATTTTTACTAAAAAAAATATCAATAGAATTTATTTTTTTCTATTCTTTTAAATATATTTACTCTTAAAATAATATTAAACATAATTTTCTTAAATAATAAATTAAAATAATACAACATATATGATAATTATTAGTTGAAATAAAATATAAAAAGAATATTTACTTATTTATTTCTTTATTTTTGCGGATACGCAGATATGCGGATATCTATACAAAATTTGCGATCCGATCCTATTAGTGTGCGGATCGGATCCGATAACCTTGCGGATTGGATCTATATCCGCAATTTTCGGATCGAATTCGGATAAACACCGCAGATCGAATCCGATTCATGAACACCCATAAATACTGTAATAATTAGTAATTCTGTTGTAGCTTCAAATTGATGTTTGATAACGTTATGCTCACTCCAAAGCAACCACCTTTTGTTTTGGTTTTGTCACAATCTATTAGGGGTGGCAACGGGGCGGGTAGGGGCGGGTTTTTGCTCTACCCGACCCCCCCCCCGCCCTACAGAAAACCCGCATCAAACCCGCCCCGCCCTACCCGCGGGTTGTAAAATGTTAAACTCTAACCCGCCCCTGCGGGTACCCGCTCCGCCCCTACCCGCCCCTATAATTATTAAATCCAACAAATAAAATTAAATTTTAAAAATTATATAACCACCATTTACATACATAGTATAAATTAAAGTAAAAATTTATATATGATATAATATTATTAATCATTTTACTAATTATTTTATATATGTTACGTATATTATATATTAAAAATATATATATTTACATATATATTATATATACCGGGGCGGGTAGGGGCGGGTTCAACCTAAACCCGACCCCGCCCCGCCCCGCACAAGAACCCGCCCCGTTAAAACCCGCCCCGGTGCGGGAGCGGGTAATTACCCGCCCCGAGCGGGTAGGGGCGGGGTGGATACCCGCGGGTTCGGGTAGTGTTGCCACCCCTACAATCTATAGAGAGGGATATCTTCTCGTAAATAGGAATAGTTCAATCTTAAAGTGTTATTTATGTGTCAAGGTTGTTGGCAAATTTGCACTTTGAATTGAGCTTGTTTGTACTTGTTAAGATTGCTATAAGTATATAGTTATCTATTTTTAGATGGTGTTCTTTTCATGAAAAGTTATGTCACTTATATTGAATATTGATTGATTATGTTCAATTAAAACTCTATTGAATGTTTCAGATGTGTAGTTTAGGAATAGGAGATTAATAACAAAAAATATAAACAAAAAAATATAAAAAGGAAATAGAAGAGGGTCTTTAATGTATATGTAATCCATTAGGCATTAGCACATATATTATATATATTGTGAACATAACATTTTGTACACTCCTGGAATCGGTTTCAAAGTATATGTATATATTGTTTGAATTTGGCTTTGTGCTTGATAGCTTTACTTTGTTGAAGTATTTAATAATTAGAACTACAAGTATTACAACAACAACAGCAGCTATATATATATATGGTTTTTCTTCCCTTTTTTTGTTATCAAAGAATATTTCGTTTTAAGTATGTTTTTTTGTTATTGTTAGTATGTATTTTCGGGTTGATCATAGGATTATTATATTGATAATCGTAATGATGGTACTTGTGGTTTTAGATTATGATAAGCAGCGGAAAGAACGTGAAGTTGAGGAAGCTGCCTACAGGTCATGGATTCTGAATCAACAGTAATAATGCTAATGCTCTGATAGGTTATTTTCTTGGTTGATGGCGTATGGGTTTGTAAATAACAGGTGAAAATGATAAGATATAGTTTTTTTTTTTTTTTCTTTTGGTGATAGACTTAATAGAAATTATTTTTTTTATGGAAGTTACAGTGGTAATATTGGCCAAATATTGGGAATATAGGTGTATTTCCAAATACTGGGATTCAGTTTTAACACGGTGGGAGCGTGTTTGGCAGTGCCTCAGAGGCGTGTCAGGAAATGAAAACACATATGTGGGCATGGTGAAGTGGGTTAGAGGGACGTGTGGCACAACCCTGCCAACACGCAGGAGGGCGTGTTGCCTCTGAATCTGGCCAGTCCAGTCGAGTCTTCGCTCCTTTACAAGGAGTCTGGAGCAACACGGGGGGTGTTGCAGGTGGTCTGCATGCAGGGGACAGCCCCCCACTCCGGTAATCAGCAACGTTCAAAGTCCCTCTATAAATTGAGCTTCTAAATCATTTCTCATGCATAAATGCTTCATATGTTCATTGTGAGAGGAGAAGTTGAGAGAGTGAAGATAAATGTAAGAGTTAAGTATTTTTGTGTTGTTGTTGAATGCTTCACAATTTGATCGTGATAGAAGAAGTTGAGAGGCTAAAAAAGAATGTTAGAGTTAGGGTTGTTTGAAAAAAAAATTATATAAAAAAAATTATTAATTTGTAGTATTTAAAAATTGTATGTAATTATTCAACACTTAAAGAACATATCATCAATTATTTGGATCATCCAATTTATATAAGTTCATAAAATTTATTATTTTATGTATTTAAATTAATTTTTTAATTTATATTGTTGTTAGTAATAATATATGAAAATATAATATTATTATTTTAGTGCCATTTTTTTAGTACTGTTTACGAATAATATTTTTAGTTGTCTAATATTATAATTATACATGTTTTGTTTCATATAAATGTAAATATTATTTAAATTTTTTTTCGAATATAAATGTTATGGAAAGAAAATAATTTATGGTTATATATGTTCGGCTATTTTTTAATATAAATATTATTATTATATTAGTTTTTCATGTATTTTCAAAAATAAATATTATTTGTACTAATTATATTTATGTATAATATTTAAATAAGTAATGTTTTTTTAAAAGTCTCTCTCAGTTGCTAAATTTTTTTTGGAAAGGCGATAAAAAATGAAACTGAAAATAATAATTTTAAAAGATACTCACTAATTTTTTAAACAACGCACTCAGTGCTCTTAATGGATGAATAGAAATAACAATATTTTATATTTATGTAAATTATAATTATAAATATTTTTTTAATATTTTTAATTATTTAAACTAATATTTAGTGAATAAATATGTTTTTGTTGAACCAGCCAAACAGGAATTTGATGGTTCGTAAATTGGATCTGCCAATGACGTGAAATTCGATGGTTGAAAATTACTTACGCTTAACGGGATTCTATCACGTTTCTAGAATTGGGTTGATAAGAGGATTTTACCCCTTATTAGCTGCTTTGGTGGAAAAGTGGAGGCCAGAAACTCATTTGTTTGTATTGCCGGTGGGTGAGGATACTGTGACACTTGAAGATGTCACTCATATATTTAGCTTACCCATTGATGGAGAGCCTGTGAGCGAATGGACAGATAGTAGTAGCGACTTTGTACAGAGTCAGAGCATCGCGATATTCTGTCACCAACCGGCTCTCAGTAGTTCTTCGAAATCTTATATTAGGTTGGGTTGGGTTCGGACTATTAGAGACGCAGAGCCATTGGATACCGAGGAGTCTATTAAAAGATATGTCAGATGCCAGATATTTTGTTTGTTGGGTTCAACCCTATTCACAGATAAGTCGACCGCATATGCCCATACGAAGTATCTACCCTTCCTTCGTGATTTCGAGCGGATCCATACTTATAGTTGGGGGTCAGCATGTCTTGCGCATCTTTACAGAGCACTATGTCATGCATCACGGTATGATACTAAGGAGATGGATGGCCCTCTTAATTTGTTGTTTGTTTGGGCATGGGAGCGACTGCCGTGTATTGCGCTCGTACCCAGACAGTCCCTTCCACCAGCTGAGATACCAGTTGCCATGAGGTAACAATTCCTATTTTAGTCCTGCATTATATGGCCCCATCGATGACCCTCATCAAATGCCAATACCCAGTGTCTAAGTCCAATGGCATCGCACCACCGGGCATATGCCATGCCTCGCCTCGCTCTTCCAACCTCTTGTAATTGATGTTGTACTCCTCCACTGTCCTTGAATACCCTATGTTGACAACAAGTTTTTGCAAGTGCTGTACTTTGAATGCCCTTAAGAAGTTGCTACCGATGTGCCTTATACAAAATATCCACCATGCTCTCGGAGGTTGCCAATCACCACCGAAAAAATTTACTGCTGCCCGGATTGACTCATGTCGATCTGAGATCATACCAATACCGTCTTTTCTAACAACATGCCTTTGTAGATTCCTTAGAAAGAAGTGCCACGCATCAGCTGTCTCGCCCTCCACCAGGGCAAAGGCGATATGCACAATGTTCTGGTTCCCATCTTGTGCAATAGCAACTAGAAGTGTACCTTTCTATTTTCCATACAGATGTGTGCCATCAACTTGAACTAGAGGCTTGCAATGCTTGAACGCCCTAATGCATGGATTGAAACTCCAAAATACGTGGTGAAGTATTTTGACACCATCCGCCTCCTCAGTCCCGTTGTACAGTGGTCGTGTTTCTATTTGGACTATTGAGCCAGGCATCTTCTGAGTCATGACCGAGAGCCACCATAGCAAAGCTTGATAAGAATCCTCCCAACCACCGAAAACTTTGGCTATGGACTTCTGCTTTGCCAACCAAGCCTTTTGGTAACTGATGGTGTAGTTAAACCTTGACTGGACTTCTGCAATTATAGATTTGACTTTGATGGACGGGTCACTCTCAACCAATGGCATTATAGCCTCCACAACCGTGTCCGAGTCTAACTTGGAATGATCCTATGAAATCGTTCCCATGGTGCATGTGTGCCTGCCGTTGTATCTCCGTATCTCCCAACAACCTTTTTTTCTTATCATACTGGCTCGGATAAGCCAGTCGCACCCACGCCCATACGTCTTGTATTTTGCATAGAACGTCAATGGTTCGGACTCGTAAACATTGTAGCCGACTCCTCTAGAGATAGTGTAACTTCTGATTGCTGTGACGACAGACTTTCTAGAACTATACTCCATTCCTATCCTGAACTCTCCGTCCTCAAGATCAGCAACACCTATAAAAAGCAAAAATCATCATTCATTGATCCATCCGAAATATAAATTTACAAAAACATATTATTCACTCATCACGTACCTATATTTGCATATTCTGGAAATTCCGGTGCATTCATCGCGTCAAGATCCAAATTACGCATAAAAGGTGGGACGTTCATCGGTTGACTGACTGCGGGGTGAACCACCACATTCTCCACTTCTGCTTCGACTCCCACATCACCATCCTCGTCTTCATCGCCAGCTTCATAAGTGGCTTCGAAGTCCTCTTCGCTGTTACTGTTCATTCCTTCGTACACTGCAGCTCTATCATCCTCTATATCTAAATCATTTTGAATCTCATCTGCCTCTACGTCTTCAAACTCAACATACAGTTCAATCTGTGGCTGTCGCATTTGAGTTTGCCGATGAATCTGGAACATATTTTGCATACTCTCCTCATCAGTGATCGGCATGATATCAAACTGTATTAGACCACCAAAAACTATAACCGAATTTCGATACAATATACTGCTCACTCTTCTCAATATACTGTTCTCCATGCTTTGACATAGACCGTTTTGAAGCTCCATAAACGACATGGTGCATGGAACCACAAACAAAAACGAATTCTGACACAGAAACCTCACTCCCTCATGAGTATTTCGTATAATCTCACCATTGCAATACACTATCACGTTTGCGGTACCTTCCATTACACTAGCAACACACTCAAAGAACACTCTTTCTCGCAATGAAAATGGTACCGGACTTCGCCTTATATACATGAAGTACTCAGCACGCCCACCCCCGTGTAGCGATCACCAACCAACCAGCCTTCGACACGTGTAACACGCCCCCCGCCCCCCCTCCATGCTGACTCAGCATGCCCCCATGTGTTGCAGTCTCGTGCAATCAAACTTTGCCACGTGGCATTCACGCACACCCATGTGATGACTCAGCACGCCCCCCATGTGTTACAGTTTCGTGCAACCAAACTTCGCCAAGTGGCAATCACGTCCACCCATGTGCTGACTCAGCACGCCCCCCATATGTTGCAGTAACACGTAGCCCTGCATGTTGAAAGTATCTTCTGACACCACCAATATGCAAATACACACACTGCACCCATTCTAAGGTCAAACACCAATTTTAATCCAATAACCAAATTATTTTGGCTAGACTTAAATTGAAGGATTTTGTCATTGACTTGCTCCTCTGTTTTTGAGCTTGTCAATTTAATGATGTACTTGACATGCATGTGTGCCATGCATGCTACATAAACAAAGATTTTATTTTTTTTCATTCATGTTAGCTATGGCGTTAATTTTTCATTTGTGTTAATATATGGTGCTGGATTGTGCTCATATATTGTCACATATTACCTAATCAATGATGGTATGCAAATGTATCTAATTCTTTGCTGGGTAAGGTTTATTTAGGTTAGTTGATCATTCGATTTGGTAGCTGTTCATACCCTGACCCAATAATAAAGGCCCAGAACCAAGCGAAAGGCCTAATCCAAAGGGTTGGGCCTCACCCAGTACCAATCTTCATCTTAGGAAGTCGGTACTCGCCACGACTTGCTCTAAAGAAGTCGGGAACGAGGGTTAGCTGGCAGATAAGCACTCATTTGAATGAATAACTGCCCCTAGAATCTCTCTAACCACTTCCAACAAGCCATATCTTAACTTCCCTAAGATAAAGGGACGGTTAACACCCTAAAAAAGTGGCACTACTCCAACGGTGGTTATTGGTTCACCACTATAAATACACTGACACTTCTCAGGTATCTCTAAGCCCCAATACTCTCTAGACCTGCTCACACCCTTGCTGACTTAAGCATTGGAGTGTCTTTGCAGGTACCACCCCCATTCTTTCGCACGCACAGGTCGGATGGAGGGCACCGAGTTGCAGATCCACTTGAAATCCTTCTCCTTCATACGTTTGGGCCAACCAACGCTGTCCAGCCCACTAATCTCCGGTTACCCATCGTAACATTGGCGCCGTTGTCGGGGACCCGAGAGATCAACCAGTGATGGCGGAGAGATCCCCTAAAGAGGGTCATGTGGAGTCAGGTTCTGAACAAAAGAATCTGGACACCGGAAACAATGATGCAGACTTGACCCTTCACCAGGAAGCCAATGACCAACACAGGGAAGGTACCTCCGGAATAAAAAATCCGAAGGTGAATTCTTCAGAAGGGCGCGAATTAGAGAAAGAGGGACCCTCCCATGCAACTGAGCTCATGGGATTAGTCCACAGTCGCCTCGAACAGTTAGAACAGGAACGGGAGCGATAAAAGGAAACTGAAAAGAACCTAAAAGAGGAGATGGAGCGACGAAAAGAGTTAGAAAGAAAACTCTTAAAATTAGAATCCTCCCTCAAAGGTCGGAACTCCCGGGACGAACGAGAAGAACCACTAGGAGGGGAGGATCCTTTCAGCGAGGAGATAATGAGGGCAAAAGTTTCAAGGAACTTCAAAAGCCCCGATATGGACCTCTATGACGGAACCACAGATCCGAAGCATCACTTAAGCAATTTCAAAAGTCGGATGTACCTAGCTGATGCTTCCGACGCTACGCGATGCAAAGCTTTCCCGACCACCCTATCGAAAGCAGCGATGAAGTGGTTCGACAGCCTCCCTCCAAGGTCGGTCACCAGTTTCGAAGACCTCTCAAGGAAGTTCTTGATGAGGTTCTCCATCCAGAAAGATAAAGTGAAACATGCACCAAGCCTCCTGGGAATAAAACAGGAGGTCGGAGAATCCTTACGAGCCTATATGGAAAGGTTCAATAAAGCATGTTTAGAGATTCAAGACCTGCCCACCGAGGCAGTCATAATGGGATTAGTCAATGGACTCATGGAAGGTCCCTTCTCACAGTCCATATCAAAAAGACACCCCATCTCCTTAAGTGATGTACAAGAAAGAGCTGAAAAGTACATCAACATGGAGGAAAATGCCAAGTTGAGAGACCTAAGTTAGCGACCTGGGCACCTTCCCTCAGCAAAAGAGAGGGAGAGGGAAACCAAGAAAAAGGAAGAACTCGGTCTCGATAGACCAAGAAAATATCACTCTTATACTCCTCTGAAAGTTTCTATAGTGGATGTATACAGAAAGATTTGTAACACTGAAAGGTTACCACCCCCCAGACCCATTAAAAATAAAAAAGGGGGAGCCGCAGCGACTACTGTGAGTACCATAAAATATATGGCCACTCCACAAACGACTGCTACGACCTTAAAAATGTGATAGAAAAGCTGGCTAGAGAAGGTCGGCTTGACAGATATCTCATAGAAAGGTCGGACAGTCACGGCAAGAGAAAGCAAGACGATATGGATAGAAGAGACCCACCACCGCAGACTCCGGAGAGACATGTCCATATGATCTCAGGGGGATTCGCGGGAGGGGGACTCACCAAATCTTCTCGCAAAAGGCATCTCAAGAGAGTATACCAGGTCGGAGGAGAGTCATCTGACCTCCCTACTATTTCATTCACAAAAGAAGATGGGCAAGGAATAATCCCTGGACACGATGATCTAGTAGTAATAACTATGATCCTAGCAAATGCCCATCTCCACAGAACCCTAGTAGACCAAGGAAGCTCAGCGGACATCCTTTTTAAGCCCGCTTTTGATATACTAGGGTTGGATGAGAAAGAATTGAGAGCTTACCCCGACACCTTATACGGACTAGGCGACACGCCAATAAAGCCACTGGGATTTTCGCCCCTCCACACCACTTTTGGAAAAGGGGAAAAATCAAAAATTCTTAGCATAGACTTCATAGTCATCGATGTAGGGTCAGCATATAATGCTTTAATCGGCAGAACTACCCTTAATCGACTCGGAGCGGTGGTGTCCACTCCCCACCTTTGTATGAAATTCCCGACCTCAGCGGGAATAGCAACGGTAAGGGGAGACCAGAAATTGGCAAGGAAATGCTATAATGAAAGCCTAAACCTGAGAGGAAAAGGCAGGAAAGTTCATACAATAGAGCTCGGTGGAGCGAGGGCCAAAGAGGAGCTGCGTCCACAGCCGGGAGGAAAAACCGAGGAGATACAGGTCGGCGAAGAGAAAGGAAAAAATACTCACATAGGAGCCAACCTAGGAAAAATCCTAAAACAAAGGTTGACTAAGCTCCTAAGAGATAACTCCGATCTCTTCGCCTGGAAGGCCTCCGACATGCCCGGGATAGACCCCGAGCTCATGTCCCATAAGCTCTCAGTCTACCCGGGTTCCCGACCTATACAACAGAGAAGACGCAAGCTCGGCCCCGAACGAGCCCTAGTAGTAGAAGAGCAAGTACAGGCGCTCCTAGAAGCTGGCTTCATCAGAGAAGTCAAGTACCCAACATGGCTAGCCAATGTAGTGCTAGTCAAAAAACAAAATGGCAAATGGAGAATGTGTGTCGACTATACCGACCTAAATAAGGCATGTCCCAAGGATCCCTATCTGTTGCCAAGCTTTGATACCCTAGTAGACTCCAGCTCGGGGTATCGATACTTATCATTCATGGACGCCTACTCGGGGTATAACCAAATCCCGATGTATGAGCCGGACCAGGAGAAGACATCATTCATCACACCCAGAGCTAATTTCTACTACGTGGTCATGCCATTTGGACTGAAAAATGCAGGGGCCACATATCAGAGGTTGATGAATAAGGTGTTTGCCTCTCACCTAGGGAGCCTAATGGAAGTATACGTCGACAACATGCTGGTAAAGACCAAGAAAGAAGTCGACCTCTTACCTGACCTCTCACAAGTCTTTGACACCATAAGGTTGCACGGGATGAGACTAACTCCCTCAAAGTGCGCCTTCGCGGTAGAGGCAGGAAAATTCCTAGGGTTTATGCTAACACAAAGAGGGATTGAAGCTAATCCCGATAAGTGTAGAGCTATCCTGGAGATGAAAAGCCCGACTTGTTTGAGAGAGGTCCAGCAACTGAATGGCCGACTTGCAGCCCTCTCCAGATTTTTGGCAGGATCAGCACTAAAATCCCTTCCGCTGTTCTCCTTATTGAGAAAGGGATGTCAGTTCGAATGGACTCCTGAATGCGAGGAGGCATTCCAAGAGTTCAAGAGATTCTTGAGCCAACCTCCTATTCTAACTCGACCTGTAGCTGGAGAAGACCTCGTCCTATACCTATCTGTAGCAGACAAGGCCATCTCATCGGCCCTGATAAGAGAAGACGAGGCCGGTCAGCACCTAGTATATTTCATCAGTAAAGTTCTACAAGGCCCTGAGCTAAGGTACCACAAACTAGAGAAGTTTGCCTACTCCTTAGTAGTAGCCTCGCGAAGGCTACGGCCTTACTTTCAGGCTCACACAATAAGAGTCCGCACGAACCAACCCATGAAGCAAATCCTCCAAAAGACGGATGTTGCAGGGAGAATGGTTCAATGGGCAATAGAGCTCTCCGAGTTCGACTTGAGATATGAAGCTCGGACGGCGATCAAAGCCCAGTGCCTCACCGACTTCATTGCAGAATACGCGGGAGATCAAGAGGAAAAACCGACTACATGGGAACTCTATGTAGATGGATCCTCAAACAAAACAGGAAGCGGCGCAGGCATAATATTGGTGGATGAAAGAGGAACCCAGATAGAGGTTTCCCTCAAATTTGAATTCCCAGCTTCAAATAATCAGGCAGAATACGAAGCCTTAATTGCTGGATTAAAGCTGGCAGAAGAAGTCGGTGCTACAAAGGTGATGATATACAGTGAGTGACCTCCCAGATAAGTGGAGAGTATCAGGCAAAGGACCCAAATATGAAGTGGTACTTAGAAAAAACTCTGGAACACCTTGGGCGCTTTGCAGAAACCGAGGTCAAACACATAACTCGGGATCTAAATAGCAGAGCAGACGCCCTATCCAAGTTAGCAAGTACCAAGCCAGGAGGGAATAACAGAAGCCTGATCCAAGAAACTCTCCAGGAACCCTCCGTGGTAAAAGTAGATGACAAACAAGAGGTCCTTGAGGTTGTCGGACTAAACCCCGGATGGATGAACCCCTTGGTCGAATACATGAAGTTCGACATCCTTCCCAAGGAGGAGAAAGAGGCTAAAAAAATCCGTAGGGAAGCACAATACTACACCTTGGTGAGAAATATTCTCTACATAAGGGGGATATCAACACCATTATTAAAGTGCGTGCCGACCTCAAGAACTACCGAGGTGTTAGAGGAGATACATAGTGGGATCTGCGGAAACCATCTCGGGGCGAGGTCATTAGCCAGGAAAGTGATCCGAGCTGGATTCTACTGGCTAACCTTGCAGAAAGATGCCACAGAATTTGTGAAAAAGTGCCAACCATGTCAGATGCATGCAAGTTTCCACGTGGCTCCCCCGGAGGAACTCATCAGTATCACTTCTCCATGGCCTTTTGCAAAATGGGGAATGGATTTGTTAGGTCCTTTTCCCCAGGCGCCAGGACAGGTCAGATACCTGATCGTGGGAATAGATTATTTCACAAAGTGGATAGAAGCAGAACCATTGGCCACCATCACCGCACAAAGAAGTCGGAGGTTCCTCTACAAAAATATCATCACAAGGTATGGAATACCTCATTCCATTACTACAGATAATGGAACCCAGTTCACCGACTCTACCTTTAGAAGCCTAGTAGCCAGTATGAAAATCAAACACCAGTTCACCTCGGTGGAGCACCCGCAAGCCAATGGGCAAGCCGAGGCAGCCAACAAAGTCATACTGGCAGGGCTAAAGAAGAGATTACAAGATGCAAAAGGAGCCTGGGCTGAAGAGCTCCCACAAGTGCTATGGGCTTACAGGACGACCCCCCCAATCCGCCACTGGAGAAACACCATTCCGACTAGTTTATGGCGTAGAAGCCATGATCCCAATAGAAGTCAACGAGCAGAGCCCAAGAGTGATTCTCCATGACGAGATCGGAAATATACAGGGGCACAAAGAGGAGCTCGACTTGCTCCCCGAAATCCGAGAGGAAGCCCGGATAAGAGAAGCAGCGTTGAAACAAAGGATGACTACAAGGTACAACAAAAAAGTCATTCGAAGAGCATTCGCCGCGAACGACTTGGTCTTGATCAGAAACGACATTGGAGTCAACAAATCAGGGGAAGGAAAACTCCCTGCAAATTGGAAGGGACCTTACAAAATCAATGAGGTCTTAGGAAAAGGTTATTATAAGGTGACCGACTTAAACGGCATCGAGTTACCAAGGTCGTGGCATGCTTGTAACATGAAAAGGTACTACAGTCGAAAGCGAACTCTACTCTCTGATGTACTCTTTTCCCAACTTCATGATTTTTTCCCAAAATCAAAGGGTTTTTTCTGGAGAAGGGTTTTTAACGAGGCATCATAGTAGGGGCTAAGGGAAATAAACTGTCAAAAACCCTTAGTAGCAATAAAGTACCTCCCCAATTAATAAAGATCTTTTTTCATCTTACAAATATCTCTTATAAATTCCTTCTTTGTTTTCTCTTTCGACGAAACGCACCGACTTAAGCTTGACAAAACGTGAAAATCCCATGAACCGACCTAGATGGTCGTCAGGATAAAACGACGAGGTACAAGTCGGTGTAAAGAGGTTATAAAAGTTGATCGTAATAAACTCGGAAATTATCTGACTTACAAGTCGGAAAAGCCGAGAAATAAAGGAACGCATCGCAAAAATAACCTAAGTCATAAAAACTCAATAAAACAAAATTGAGTACGAGGAATAAATAAAAGAGATCGAAAAACCCAGGAAAAGATCAGAAAGCTGTCCTTAAAATCCTTAAAACAAAAAGGTGCAGAAAGACAGACAAGCCAAAGAAAAGATCTTTTTTAGAAAAGATCAAGGAGAGTTCGAAAAATCACTATAAAAAAAAAAAAGGCATGCACACATAAGGTAACTTAAACCCTTATCCAAAAAAAAAGGGTACTTATTTTAACTTAAACCCTTATCAAAAAGGGTATTTTTTGTTTACGGCCTTAAAAGGCCAGAAGAAATTGTTCAACAAACAAACATAAAGAGTTTAAAAAACGGGGGACCCACAGGCCGGGCCCCCATATAGCCAACAAAATTATTTTTTCGAAAGAGGAATAGACGGATCACCACCACCAGAGTCAGGAGGAGCGCCACCAGGACCGGGAAGAGAGGCATCCATAGGAGGTGAAGAGGAAGTCGGAGGAACAGTAGAAGAGCTCGGAGCGTCCTCAGGACGAGGAGGGGACTCTATGATCCTCTGCCCCGAGTCTTCAATTCTGACTCGGAAACAATCACAGGGACAGGAGGGTCCACAATGGCACCATCAATGACGACTTTGTCGGGATCTAAAGGAGAAAGGTCCAAGTCAGGAGCAATGACTCCGACCTGCTCCTTAAAGACCCTCCAAGCCTCCTCGGCGCCATCAGCAATAGAGTCCTCCAACTCGGCATAGGCCTTCCGAGAATTTAGCAGATCATTCTTCACAGCCACAAGATCTTCAAATAACTTTTGATAGCTGCCCTGGGCTGTTTTCCTCAAGTCCACCTCCATGTTGCATTGGGCTTGCAACTTCCTCTCCTTCTCCCGGAGGTTATCTCTCTCCTCCTTCAGCTTGGCGACTTCCTCCTTCAACTCCCTCTCATGCTCTTGATATATACGAAGCCTTCCTTCCAGCTCCTCGACCCTCGAGGTCATTCCTAAAGAGCTGAGAGGAGCCTTCTCAAAAATATCCAAGAGTTTGCCACAAACCCCCGCCGCCTTGAGACTCTCTTCAACCAGAGTGGTAAGGTGGTGACGAACAGACACATCATCCATGCTTATACGAGCATGGGGTAGATGTTCTTTCGGACGAATGCAAGAGCATCCGCCTTCACCTCACCAGAAGAGCCAGACTCTAAGGTCTTGCGCTTCTTCTTCTCTGGCTCAGGAGAAGGTCAGGCAGAGGGGGGCGGCTGAGAGGAAGCAGAAGAAGAAATCACAATAGGCTGGGAGGGAGTCCCAACGTTCCGAGGAGGAGGAGGAGGAGAGATAACCGCCTTAGCGCCACCAGTCCTGGCGCGAGACCTCGCTTTGGCCTCCTGGACCCTCTGATAAGACTCCTGAGCATTCTTCTTCGCCATCTCTACAAAAAATAACAAAAAGTCAGACAAGTCGGTACAAGAAAACGCAAGTCGGAAGTAAAAAACAAAAGCTACCTAGTTGCGCCTGGATAAAAGTCGGAGACCCCTGGAGGAATTTCTTAGTGTCCAGATATGGGGCCCTCCCCCACACTTCTCGGAGGAACCCCACAACGGCCGCCTCCACTTTGTTTAGATCATCCAGACAATACTTCTCACAGGGGGAGGCCTCCAACCAGTACAAGGGAAAGCGGGGGGAAGAACTCTCGTCCAGAAAAAAGGGGTGATGACCCTCTACAGCTTGAACTTTGAAAAAATAATTTTTAAAATCATGGAAGGATTCGTCAAAAAGGGTGAAAACTCTCCGACCCTGTATGGCTCGGAAAGATACCCACTGTTGCTTATTGTTTAGCCCACTAAAGGGTTTAGTCATATGAAAAAGATAGAAGAAAATCTTCAAAGAGGTCGGGAACTCCAAAGCTTGGTTGATAAATTGATAAATTTTCAAAAAAAACCCCAAGAATTGGGGTGAAGCTGGGTAGGGACAACTCGACAGTAATGCAAAACAGACATCTCAAAGTCTGAAAAAGGAAGAAAAACACCCAAACGGGTGATCATACACTCGTACATAAAGAAAAAATGAGGGGCCGCCTCATTGACCCTCCCGAAGCAAACCCGGTCTTCTGGACCCGGGACTACCAATTCATACTTCGGCTCATCTTCCTCAGAAGCGCAAATTCTGTGGCGAGTGCGAAGATGGGTAATAAACTCAGTATCGACCGAGGGTTCCTCCCCTAGGACCGTGACATCAACCCACTGAGAAAGAACATCTACGGAGGCCATTTCTTTTTCTTAAAAGGGTGACAAAAACCTACAAGGAAAAAAGAAAAGGAAAATAAAAAACACGGTCTCTAAAGGGAGGGAATACGGAACCAAAGTCTACAAACCCATCTACCTACAAAATAAAGGTATAAAAATAGAAAGGCATGTTACAGAAAGAACTAACCTTTATCCGAAAATGAGGGTTGGAGGAAGCAAAAGCCTTCGAAAACGCAAAGGTGCAGCACGAACGAATGAAGAGAAAATTTGAAAAATCGCAGAAACGAAACAATGAAAGAGAGGGAAAGTATTTATAAGTACGTTAGGGGCACAATGGTAAAAACGGGGCAGTCATTAAAGACGCACCGTTACCAAGGCCATTAATCCCTACGCACATCCCTAAAGGACACGACGCTTGATTAGACGTAACTGTCAGAACCAAAAGGTCACGAAAAGTCACGTCAGCTTCAGACCATCACGTCGGTCCTCCAACAAGTCGGCTACAACCCCGAGTAGAATACTCGAACCCAAATCTTAAAGAGAAATTGGGCTCGAGTAGGGGCACTGTTCATACCCTGGCCCAATAATAAAGGCCCAGAACCAAGCGAAAAGCCTAATCCAAAGGGTTGGGCCTCACCCAGTACCAATCTTCATCTTAGGAAGTCGGTACTCGCCACGACTTGCTCTAAAGAAGTCGGGAACGAGGGTTAGCTGGCAGATAAGCACTCATTTGAATGAATAACTGCCCCTAGAATCTCTCTAACCACTTCCAACAAGCCATATCTTAACTTCCCTAAGATAAAGGGACGGTTAACACCCTAAAAAAGTGGCACTACTCCAACGGTGGTTATTGGTTCACCACTATAAATACACTGACACTTCTCAGGTATCTCTAAGCCCCAATACTCTCTAGACCTGCTCACACTCTTGCTGACTTAAGCATTGGAGTGTCTTTGCAGGTACCACCCCCCATTCTTTCGCACGCACAGGTCGGACGGAGGGCACCGAGTTGCAGATCCACTTGAAATCCTTCTCCTTCATACGTTTGGGCCAACCAACGCCGTCCAGCCCACTAATCTCCGGTTACCCATCGTAACAGTAGCTTTGCTTAATATGACTCCGGCATTAGTTGGATCCATATGTGAATTGTTAAGAATTTATTTCCATGTGCTTGAATTTCTCATGCTTTTTGTTTTTATATTTTTATTTAAAATGAACTCCAAAAATCACATAATCTCAATTTGGGCATCAATTTAAATAATTGAATATATTTCTATTTTCTCAAAGTAACATGATGTGTAGACGGAGTCACCACCTTTTAAATACTTGATTCATGAATTATCCTCCGGCCTTTTTCTGTAAGTACTACGAACCGTAAAAAATTCATTATCATTAGTTGGGAAACATATGACATAAAATTACTACAAGAAATTTACCTTTATTGCCACGTTTTTAAAGCGTGCCGAAAAACTGAAAAAAGCGCGACAATAGCCTTTCGTCACATTTTTTGAGCTACCGCCACGCTTTTGAAAGGATCACATCTGCAAACGTGGCGGTTGCTCTATCACCACGCTTCTTTTTCCACGTTTTATATAGATTGCCACGCTAAAAAACGTGGCCATATACGGCCACGCTTTTGAAGCATCGCAATAGAGAGATACGGCCACGCTTTATAGCGAGCGATACGATAGCCTTGTCAAATTATAAAAAAAAAAAAATCTTTTTCTGACTTTACCTTCGTCGCTACACTATAAATTCAGTCCTTTTTTTTTACCAACCTATAAATATAGTATACAATTTTTATTACAAGACAAATCAAATAATAATTAGTGACTTATATAATTTTTACTATAATTGTTTTATACATTAAAAAACTAATACTCAAAATACAAAATAAATCTCGAATTCAAAACTCTATTTTAGAGAGGTGCCCTAAGTGCAAGCTGATCAAATGTCAAGCATTCACCACCAGCCTTCTCTATTCTAGCACAGTCTCTGTAATCTGGACCTGGCTCTCTTCTTCAGATCAAGAATCTACCATGCAAAGTTTTGAAAATATTTTGCAATTAAAGAATATCTTCCAATTTAAGTCTTGCAAATGGAGAAATAAATTGGTAAAAAAGTGAAATTAGGTTGTCCACCTGTGCTTCAAGTTCTTTCAGTTTTTGGGCATGGATATCCTCTAGTTTCTGTGTTTGTCCATCAGAATTAGCAGCAAAGTTTTCAACTTCAGCCAGAATCCTGCAAAACCATTCAATTATACAGCATAAATATAAGCTCAGTCTCATTAATTACGGGTAAATTTTCCAACACAAGCTCCTGAGCTAATGAGCATTCACTTAAACAAGGAGAGAACAGAGATATAGTTCTTTGTTCATCTCTTAATACATGCATATATACATTCATTTTCTACTTGAAACCAATTCTGGAACAGGAAAGATGATCATTCCCATTCAATAAAGTGAATTTACTTGCCAAGCATACTACAGAGCAATTTGGCCAGTCTTTAATTTGATTCTTAAAATTACTATGGTGTTTATTTCAAAAGCACTTTATTCAATCACATCATGACTCAAACAACATGCTAACCCAGAATCTCAAAGCAACATCTTACAGGAAATACAAACAGAAGAAAAAATTAACCTGGAGGGATACACAAGAAGAAAGCTCAACAGGCAACTCCTGGATGGGGTTTTTGGAAAGATCATGTTTCATGACTTCCCCTGATTCCCATACTTCTGGTGGAACTGAATTCAACCCCAGTCCTTCCATTGAAAGTTCCTGACACAATTTTAAAACATAACTGCAATTGTAAACAACATTTCTTTCTAGAAAAATAAATTTTACTAAAACTAAAAACACAATATATAACAGAAGTGTCTGCAGTAATTTTAAGAATATCAATCTCAGGCAAGTATCAACATGATAACTTCAAAATGAACCGGTTGTTATAGTCACTTAGTAATCAACTTAGATGTTATATAATGGATGTATAACATAATCAATTGTGTTAATTTTGTCCTAAACAAAATCTTAAATTGATACACCAGTCAAATCAAATTTTACTCGAATTGTTTTGCTTTTGTGCAATTAATCATATATGGCTACTGAGTGCTGACAATGGTAATTGTATGCTGTTTATATATATATATATATTCCTTTACAAAAGATGCAACACCTTTGAAGTGATAGACAGCCGGGTAGCCATTGCAATTACTTCATCTTTTGCTGTGATTACTGCTCCAGAATCTACACAATAATTTCAAAGTATTACAAGGATGATAAGTTTCAGGTTCAAGCATAATTTATATGCATTTAACAGTTTAACATACCTTCAGCTTCAGAAAGTCTACCTCGGAGATATTTGAGTAATGCTTGTGTAGGTCCAGTGTCGAATGAGCTGTGAGAAAAAGAAATAGTTGAAAACAATTTAAAATACATATACTGACTATATAAAGCACCAATCCTTTTTCTGTACCTTCGGAGAGTCCGCAAAGGATTTCCAGTAAGCAAAAGTTTCCTCAAGGTGGTCATCTTACCTAAACAGAAAAGACCAAGGCATTTATTTCATGTTAGATTATTTCTGTTACTCTCTAACACTTCAACATAGAAATAGCCAAACAGCATCATGCTGAAAGGAGGTTATTAAAATACCAAAACTTGCTAACCTTACCAATTTCAGCGGGTAACCCACTCAGTGAATTGTTTGAAAGATCCAACACAAGAAGATTCAATTTGCATGCCTCTACTGGATACTCCTTCAGCTGCAGTTGCGAAAAATAGTAGGTTTTTAAGTTAGCAATCTAAAGCAAAAGGGAGAAGAAAATGAAAAAAAAAATTATAGCATGTGCTAGTTATTGCTATTTTTTCAAGAAAATTATATGAACCTAGGAGGCCTCATCTAACATAATAAATTATAATGTAACTACAAATTACCCTTTCAATCTTAGCTACCTGGTTAGAGTGAAGATCTAAAGTCCCTAGATGAGAAAGTGCCCCAATCTCCATAGGTACTGTAGAAAGGTTGTTATTCCTAAATAAAGTTTGGAAAAGGAAAGCACAATATGTATCAGACATGCAGAAGTTTTGAGCAGAAGAAAACCAAGTTCTCAGCATGCTTTTAATCATATGAAGACTTGCATATTAATAGGTTAGAATTTTGACCCAAAATAAATCTCGGCAAGTGAATGACAACCCATGATTGATGAAGGGATTGATGAGATTCCTGCACAACGCAGACACGCTAGATTTAAGACAAGATGAAGAAAGGAAAAACAGAAAACCATTGACCCCTTGTTCAAAGAGCTCACTGTTCTGGTGGAGATCAAGATGAATTAGACGTGAAAGGCCTCCAATGCTGTCTGGTATGCCATTCAACAAGTTTTTTGCTGCAGTAGTGATAAGAATAGAAAAAATTGGTGAGTTGACATGTAGGAATAGAAATAATAAATTGATAGCAAAGCAGCATATGTGTGTATTTAGAGGAGAAAATCCCTACATGCATTGAATTCAGTAAGCATGGTCCATGATGAAAAGAGATTTTCAGATATCTCGGTTAACTTGTTTCCCTGGAGACAAAAAAGAGGTTATAATGAACGCACTGGTTAATAAAACCTTAACCTCTCAAAATTTTTGTTGTCATTTAATACACCAAATTTTTTATACTAGTGCTTACCTCCATATCTAGCTTGGACAATTTGGAACAATTTGCTAAATCTTCTGGCAAGCTTGCAATAAGATTGTTTGATCCCTGGAAAGAAGAGTATCATAAACTCCATGTCATCAAAGATGTGGATGCCAAAATTCCACTAACTTTGGTAGATTAATGCACTGCTGCTGCTGTTGTTACTACATTAAAAGTTCCATCTTCAATCATACACCCCAAAATATCATACTGTTCTTAACCCTTTAACTTACAGCATGTACACAAATCTCATGGTTTTTTCATTGTTAACAGTCAGTGTATGCTTTTAAAATTCAATACACAGAAACAAAGTCTGATTATAAACATCAAGAAAGATAAAGCGCCCCAAATCAAAACATATCAGAACCAAACAAAGAGAACAAATCAACAATAATCAGAAGTTCAGAACAACAAATCAACCTTATAAATTATAATAACAAGTTCTGAACAAATCTAGCATTATAAATCATAATAACAAAGCTTAGACCTTAATCCTAGTTTAGAAAAAAAAAAGTTTAGAAGCATTACCAGAACCAGTCCACCAACTCTTGCTCTGACAGAGATATCAACTCCCCCATCACAATTTTATTGATCCCTTCCACCACAGCATCTGTTGAGAATGCCCAACAACTCCCTTCACAACAAAACCAAAAACATCAAAACAAATTCTTTTAGGGGAATTAATATTATAGAGCATCAAAATTAAACCCTAAATATAATGTGCTAACCGCATTGGCCTTGATCCTTAACGGGGGAGACAGCGCCCTTCTCCCTCCAATCAACAGAAGCAAGCAACTCGTCGCTGGCACGGAATGCGTAACGGTCACTCTTCCTGTTGCCAGAGAGCAATCGCTGTTGCTGGGAGGAGCTGCGGGGTTTGGTGCCGAGGCCCGAGGTACCTGGCTCTGTACTCTTCATTGGTGAAATCGGCGAACTTGTTCAAGCCAAGGGATTCTGGTAGGCAGAGGCGACGCCGGGAGCCATTGCAGCCGCAGAGCTAACACCAGGAGGTGGAATCGACGGATTCTTGTAGGCAAGGCTCGGCGGAGCGGCGCCTCCGGATGGATTTGGAAGCGGCCGGAAGGAGGGGTGGCGGGAGGCGTGAAGGGAAGTCCAGCGGAGACCTGAGGCGGATTGGGATTAGGGCTTGCGGGAGCTGGAGATTGAGATAGGGATGTGGAAGGTGGAGCTGGATCGGGTTGTGATTCAGTTGCTGGGCTTGGGTTCTAGGGTTACGGCGAGAGAGGAGGCAGGATCCGCCATGGAAAAGAGGAGAAGAACAAAGGGTTATTGGGTTTGGGGTTGTGAGTGACGGAGAGTGAGAGTGGCAATTCATACCCTACTAGCGGATACCAATAGGATCGAATCAGTTCGACTAGGGTAGACTAAGTGAGAGTTGAACCCACAATCTCCTTTATGTAATGACTTATAATAAATGAATAACTACTAAAACTAGTTAGTTGATTTAGTAATTTAAAGTATTAATTTTTTATTTTTTATATTATTAACATGTATAAAATTCGAAATGATTGAATTTTATATTTATTTTGAAAAAATTTGATATTTCTGTGGGTAGAGTAGGGCAGGGTAGGGTTTAGAATTTTAGAGTGCGGGTAGGGTTAGGGTTAAGAGATTCTCAACCCGCGGATAGGATAGGATAGAGTTTTAATAAAATTTTCAACCCGCGGATAGAGTTAGAGTAGAGTCTAAACCCTACCCTACCCTACCCTACCCATTGCCAGCCCTAAGTGAGAGTGTCTAGAAGCTTTGGGTTTGGGGTTAGTAGGAATAGGGGTTATTAGGTTTGGGGTTATTAGTTTTTTTTTTTTTTTTAATATTTTAGCAAATATTTTGGCCACGCTTTTAAAGCGTGTCAAAAGAATACCAAGATATGGTCACGCTTTTTAAAGGTTACTGTAATGAAATTCTGTTGCCACGCTTTCAAAGCGTCCCTGTTTCTCTCTATGGCCACGTTTTTAAAGCACGGCAGAAAAAAATGTGGTTGTATCTCTAATCAATTGCCACCTTCACAAAAGCGTGGCTATTGACCTTTTTCGCCACGCTTCAAAAGCGTGGCGAGAAAAAACATGGCCGAATCTCTATTTAATCGCCACCCTCACAAAAGTGTGACCATTGACCATTTTTGGCCATGCTTTTAAAATGTGGCAAGAAAAAAGCGTGGTCATAAACCTTTTTTCTTATAGTTCAAACATTTCAAAAGGTAAAAATTGTATACATAAACTTAATTAATGATTAAGGCTGTCATATGATATGAGAAAATTTTCACTCATAACTATTTTATTAACCTGGTTCTCCTAAATCCTAATAAATGAACATGAGAGTTGCAAACTAAGACGAAAAGATGCATATGTAGACATCTAATTTTTCAGAGTGTTTTCTTCAATGCCTACTTCTCGAGGTATTTGGTAGGTGGCAGCCACGGTTATTTTCGTTTTTTGTGATAAATTTGTCAGCGTTTTGAATATTTTTTTATAGAAATGATAGTTTATCTATATCACTAATAAAAGTAATTCAAAAAAATATGAAAATAAATAAGATTTTAAAATATTAGAAAATATAATAAAAATTGTTTCGAGGATTACCTAAAACGGGGTTGCTTTTGAGTCTAAATATGAAGTTCAACTCTTTTTAGGCAGCATCCGACTTTTGCTGATATCGAGGTGTCGCCGTCCGAATTCCTTGTGAGGAGGTGGAGATGGTACCTGTAAGGGACTCCGATACTTAAGTTAGCATGGGGTTTAAAGCAGGTTTTTAGTAGATTAGGTCCTGAATATACCTAAGGGTGTCAGTATATTTATAGTAGAGTAGATAACCACTTTTTTACAGTAGTTCCACCTTTAATGGTGGATAACTGTTCTCTTTTTCTAAGGAAGTTGTTGATATATCTTTTCTAAATAAGTGAGAGATATCTTAGGAGTTAGTTATTTATTTGAATAAGTAGAGCTGAACTGCCGTCGTCGCGTCTAACCTCTATAAGGTCGGGTAGCTGTAGTAGTTGGATCTCTTGAGTGGGCTTTTATTCATTTTAAGTATGGCAATATTTTGGATCAGGGTCTGAACATTGCCCCTACTTGAGTCCGAGCTTTTTGAGGTCAGACTCAAGCATTTGTAGATTAGATTAGTCTCTAGCGGATTAAAACATGGGCAAATTATCTTTCTTGGGGCTAGGTCGGACACTCGACGTGTTTTAAAATTCGAGATGTTACGTCTTTTTGTAGTTTTGTATACGTTACTCTATGGTTACTTTGGTAACCGTGCACCATAAATGAGGGGTCAAAATTACTCTTTTGCCCCTGGTGTCTTATAAATACCCAAACTCATTTCTCTTTCTTCTTTTTCGCTTCTTTTCTAAGACATTTGAACTTAATTTTTTTTCCTCTTTCAATATTTTCAACTTTCTTTCTTACAACCACTCTTGCATTCAAGATGTCTTTATCTTTAGGCTTAGAAGGCTTTGCTTGCGCTTTTGAGAGGAACGTTCGCATTTTGCTACTTATGTGTGCTTTGTTTAATAGTTTAGTTTTGCCCCCTATAGAGCCTTACTAACAAAATAGATTGGTTGTTGTCCGTTTTCATCTTCCCAAACTAAGGCTGAGGCTATGGCTCTACTTGTAACCACTAGGTAGAACACGAGCTCTTTTTCTAGAACAGGTCCGGTGGGGATTGGTAGTTGACTCAGAAAATTTTTGAAGTCTTGAAAGGCTTGTTCACATTCCTGAGTCCATTCAAATTGGGTCTCTTTCTTGAGTATTGAGAACAGGGGTAGAGACTTCAGAGCTAATCTTGCCAAGAATTTGGATAAGGCTGCCAACTTTCCATTTATTTGTTGGACCTCTTTGAGACAAGTTGGGCTTTTCATCTCCATTATTGCCTTGCATTTGCCTGGGTTGGCTTCAATACCCCTTATAGTGAGCATAAAGCCTAAGAACTTTTCGACTTCCACTGCAAAGGTACATTTTGAGGAATTTAGTCTCATCCCGTACTTTCTGATTATGTTAAATACTTCAGTTAAGTCCGACAGGAGGTTGATGTCTTCTTTGTTCTTGACAAGCATGTCGTCCACATACACTTCTATTAATTTTCCAAGGTGAGGTGAGAATACCTTGTTCATTAATCGTTGATATGTGGCTGCAGCATTCTTCAATCCAAAAGGCATTACTACATAATAATAGTTAGCTTTTGGAGTGATGAAAGAGATCTTCTCTTGGTCTGGCTTGTATATTGGAATTTGGTTATAACTCGAGTATGCATCCATAAAGGACAGGTACTTATATCCTGAAGCTGAATCTATCGAGGCATCAATACTGGGAAGAGGATATGGATCTTTGGGACAAGCTTTATTAAGGTCGATATAATCAATACACATTCTCCATTTTCTGTTCTATTTCTTCACCAAGACTACATTAGCGAGCCACAAAGGATATTTTGTTTCTTTTATGAACCCGACTTCTAATAAGGCTTGTATTTGTTCTTCTATGACTTATGCTCTTTCAGGCCCGAGCTTTCGTCGCTTCTGTTGAACAAGTCGTGAACCCGAGTAGACAGTAAGCTTATGACACATGAGGTCAGGGTTTATCCCGGGCATATTGAAGGCTTTCTAGGCGAAAAGATCGGAGTTTTGTTGTAAGAGCTTAATGAGGTATGATTTTAACTCTTTTCCGATGTTGGCTCCGATACTCATTATTTTCTCTGCCTGGTCTCTGATTTGTACCTCTTCAATTTTTCTGCCATGTTGTGGTCGTAGCTCTTCTCGTGTTCGGATACCATCGAGTTCAATAGTATTGACTTCTTTACCGTTCATGCTTTCCTTCAGATTCAGGCTCTCATTATAGCATTTTCGTGCCAACCTCTGTTCTCCTCTTATGGTGGCAATTCCCTCTGAAGTTGTGAATTTCATGCAGAGATAAGGAGTGGAAACAACTGCAACTAGTCGGTTCAAAGTTGTCTGACCTATCAGTGCATTGTAGGTTGATACTACGTCGACCACAATGTAGTCTATGCTCAAAGTTTTGGATTTCAACCACTTATCATAAGTGGTATGTAAGAAGATGAAGTCGAGGGATTGGATGGGCGTGTCTCCTGTAACACCCTACCACACAGAGCTTTACGCTTAAGCCATAAAGCAGAGGTGGTGTGGTATTACGGCCTCTAAAGTAAAAGATATACATATAATAGCATAAAGAATATAATAAACTAAGAGCCTTGAAAAACAGGTGAAACAAAATTTGCAAAATAAAAAGCACAACGCTCAGGAAACGAGATTACTTACGTGCGAAGAAAACTAATGATCATAGGTATAAATAGACAAAAAGAGAATAGAGAGCCAATGATACAGAATAATTAGCTCCTAACACAGCCTGCGAAGCCAAGGCTGGCCGGAGAATATTTACATACATATATACATAACACAAAATCCAAAATACATAGATCAGACCCTAACTCACCTTAAATCTCTAAGAGGAATAAAATAAACAAGTTTTTTGGAGAGAAAGTTAAGTACATATATATAAAACTGTACATCAAGATAAAACCCAGAGACTACTCCGCTTCAGAAGTTCAGACGCCTAGCGAGGAGTCTCTCGACCTGCATCTGAAAACAACAACACAGTATGGGGTGAGAACCGGAGGTTCTCAGCATGGTAAAGGTGCCACCCACATAGTATATAAGGTCCTGGGAATGCCAGAGGCAATCCTAGAACACCGACACTCAGATTATAAAGCTTAAAAGTATTAAACAGAAACCATAAAAGGTGGTCCTCTAAGGATACCTAAGTCTAATTTAACTTAACCTTAACTCTAAACCTTTCCACCCTTCCTCCGTACCTCCATCTCCAATGACATTTCACAAACAGTCAAGCAGATAAGGACAAACACAATTATAGTACAAGTTATGTAGATAACAATTATACATTTAACATAGCAAGTGCATTTAGGCACACCCAGGTAAAGCACAAACAAGTAATTCAAGCAATATGCATATGATGCATGCCTGTCTTATGGCTGATAAGTCTCATCTGTCGGTTATCAAGCCAATCCGACAAGTCTGGCTACTAAACCAATGGACTGTCCCCCGATGCGCATCCTCATGAGTCTTTGCATAGCTTTTTCCTCATATATATAAAATTGCTCAATGGGGGTCAACCTTCCTGGGGATTTAGAGATCCCGATCACATCTTACGTATCGAGTTTCGACCTGGAACACGTGGTAGCAAACCACGGTACTTTACCTAGGGAAACTCGTATCTCAGATCAATTAAGTGTATAATGCCAAATAAGTATTTATAGACATCATATTCATTGCATACACATCTGTCATCACCATAGCATCATATATCCTTCATGCATACACTTTTCTCTCATATAATTCATCACTTTTAGCCTTTACTTCATCTCCAAGATACCTCTATTTCCTAGCTCCAACTTATTACTAAACTTATCATTATGTTCTAGGGCTAAAAGGGTAAAAATAGAGGTTTGGAGGTTTAAAATGAAGCTTTAAAACATAAAACTTCTTTGCTGAAAACAGGGGAGTCACGCGTATGCGTGGATCACGCGTACGCGTAGGCGTGTAAATGGACCATCACGCGTACGCATATACACCTTACAGAAGCGTATGGTTGAGCATGGGAGTTTCACATACTCAAGCACCCCATGTCACGCGTACGCGTGGACATGCGTCCTGGCCGACTACGCGTACGCATAGGCTTTTTCGCATACGCACAGGGATGAGGCAGTGGCGACAATCCGCAAATGGGGTGTATGCGTGCGCAAAATTTTCATTCCACACGTACGCGTGGGCGTACGTTTTTCCAAAATTTTTACTGAGTTTAAAAAGCTGCAGAATTCCAATTTTTACCCCAAACTTCCGACATGCATAACTTTTTCGTTTTAAATCATTTTTCTTCCGTTCTTTGAACGATGTAAACTTCGTGAACCCAGTTTTTATATGAAATAAGTTCAAAATCTTTTGGGGGTCCGGAAGCCAAGTTATGGCTCGCCAAAATTTGACAAAAAAACCAAATTTCTCAAAAAGTCCAAACCTAACTTTCATTAAAATCAAGTTCAATATCCACTCCCTATACATATACATTCAGCACAACACATATCATAACATCTCCATACAACTCTACTATCCACTTACCAAATCACAACCTAAGTTTCTTACCTCCATTAACATAATCATCAACATTTTACCATACATACATATACAACCAATTTCATCAATTTGCCAACAATATCCACACACCAATGAATTATGATTTTCAACACATACATAACTTATATCATCAATCAACATCATAAATTCTAAGCATCCAACTTACATAATCATTCCAGCTTATCCTATGATTCTCTAGCCTAAGTTTTCACACGACATTATATATTAAATATGCGAAACCTAAACCATACCTTGGCCGATTTTCACGTATAGCCCGAGACACCATCAAGGCACCCAAAGCAACCCTCAAGGTTCAAAATCTTCAAGACAAGGCCTCCCAAACTCCCCCAAGCCTCCAATGTACTCAATCAACTTCAATATACACATATACAAGCCTAATTCACATAGTTCACACCCAAATTCAATACCCAAACCCACATAAACTAGAACTTGTAGAATATTGAGAGTTCTCACCTTATATATGTCTTGATTAAACAAGGACCCACAAGCTCCTCAAGCTAGTTTGAGCCTAAATATCAAGAAACCGAATTTTAATAACCAAAACCTCAATTTTTGAAAATCCAAGAGAATAAGAGACTGAGACAGAAACTGAGGTTTCTTACCAAAATTGGATACCGGGCTTCGTAGAGCTCGATGCGCTGGACGCGTGGCCACAAACGGTGCGGCGATCGTAGCTCAGATGAAGAAGTTATGGTGGATTGATGTGGAGGTTAGGGTTTGGAAGCTCTCCTCTTCCCTTGGCTGTGTTCATCGTTCTTCTTGCTGAATGGGGAAGGAGACGAGCTTCAACTCATTTAATTGATGGGCTGATTGGGCCCACAGGCCAGTTTGGGCTCGGTTCGGCCCGTTCGACCCAATCTCGGGTCAAATTCTTTGAAATTAATGTCAAATTCTTGTTTGAGTAAAATATCATTTTTGTCCTCAACGTTTGGGGTAAGTTCTATTTGTGTCCCTAACGTTTAAATCGTCCTATTTGTATCCTTAACATTTATAAAAGTGATTCAATGTTATCCTACTATGAATTATACTAACAAATCAGATTATATTTTTCAATTATTCTCACTTGGATGTATTCATTCTCAATTAGGTCTCACTTGGATGTGTTCGATTTTAATATTATACCCACTATTTGTGTTTAGATTCAATTACGTCCCTAGAAAAGTGAATTATGTAAATATTGTAGGAATTAGTTTCAACATTTTGATGAGCTATTTTTCGAAGTAAATCATCGATTCTATCCAGACATTTGTATTCTAACTTCAAGAAGAGATTTTTAAAACTCAAATTAAAGCGCTCATGATGTGTAATTGCGGTAGGATAACATTGAATCACTTTTACAAATGTTAGGAATACAAATAGGACGATTTAAACGTTAGGGACACAAATAGAATTTACCCCAAATGTTGAGGACAAAAATGATACTTTACTCTTCTTGTTTTAATGAGCTCTATCCTAATTTAATATAATATTCACATTTTTATTTTCTTTATTAAAATTTAATTTATTGACTAATTATTTACTAATTTAGCGGGGTTTACATCTCCTAACCCGAAAAGATTAATGGGATAGGCTCTTAGTTCTTTCTCTTCTAGTCCAAGCTTGTCAAAAGAAGGCTTGAATAAGATGTCGGCTGAGCTCTCCTGATCTACTAGAGTTCTGTGGAGATTTACATTCACGAGTATCATTGTAATCATAATAGGATCGTCATGTCCTGGGGTTATTCCTTGAGCATCTTCTTTGGTTAATGAGAGTGTGGATAAGTCGGAAACTTCACTTTCTTCACCAACTTGGTAGCCTTCTTTTATATGTCTTTTGCTAGAAGACTTGGTTACCCTTCCTCCTGCAAATTCTTCAGCTATCATGTTGATGTGCCTATCAGGAGTCTGTGGTAGCCAATCTCGCCGTCCCCTATCTTCATCACTTCTCTTTCTTTTTACCGGATCGTCCGATCTTTCAGTAAGATATCTTTCTAACCGACCTTCTCTGGCTAGTTTTTCTATCACATTTTTCATATCATGGCAATCATTGGCAGAGTTCCCATATAGTTTATGATACTCGTAATATTTTGTCCGACTTTCGGCTTTCTTGTGCTTAATAGGATGAGGAGGTGGAAGTTTTTCAGTGTGAGAGATTTTTCTATAGATGTCGACAAGAGAAACTTGGAGCGGGGTGTAGTTATGATATCTTCAAGGCCTCTTTGAGCTTATTCCTCTTTTTTCTTCGCTTCCTTATCATTGTCCCAAACTTGGTAGGGAGGGTTTGCCCTTGGAACTGGTTCTCTAAGTCAGAAATTCTTCCTCATGTTAATGTATTTTTCCACCCATTCTTGTACTTCATACAAAGAGGTTGGATGTCGCTTGGATATAGATTGAGAAAATGACCCTTCTCTAAGGCCGTTAACCAACCCCATTATTACTGCTTCTGTGGATAAATTTTGGATCTCCAAACAGGCTTTGTTGAATCACTCCATGTAAACCCGGATAGTTTCTCCGACTTCTTGTTTGACCCCCAGTAGGATAGGAGCATGTTTGACTTTATCTTTCTCGATCGAAAAGCGAGTGAGAAACTTTCTTGCTATGTTGTCGAAACAAGTTACCGACCCAGGTGGTAGACTATCAAGCCACTTCATTGCTGCTTTGGTTAACATCGTCGGGAAAGCTTTGTAGCGAGTTGCATTGGATGCATCAGTCAGGTACATCTGACTTTTAAAATTGTTAAGGTGGTATTTTGGATTGGTCATTTCATCATAGAGATTCATGTCGGAGATTTTGAAGTTTCTAGGAACCCTAACTCGCATGATCTCTTCAATGAATGGATCCTTTTCTCCAAGAGGGCTTTCTTCCTGATCTGCCTGATTACTTCGACTTTGAAGATCGGCCTCTAGTTTCGACAGATTTTCTTCCAGCTCTCTTCGTTGTCACACCTCTTTTTGCAAATCTCTTTTCGCCTCTCTTTGTTGCTCAATCTCCTGCTCAAGTTGCTCTAATCGGCCATGGTCTTGTGTACAAGTCTCATGATCTCTGTGGGATCAGGGGGCTCCTCATCCTCGGGTGGATGAACTTCCGAATTGATTCGCCGCGATAGAGGATTTTCTAATGTACCCTCTCCGTTTGGACCACTCGTTCTTTCATGTCATGGAGGTATCACGAGTGCTCGATCATTGTTATGAGGTTCTGGTTCTGACTCAGATGTCATGTGATCGTCCTCGAACTAATTGTCTGCCATGATTAGGTATAAACTTCCAGATTCCCAGCAACGTGCCAATGTTCCGAGAGTTACCTAAAACAGGGTTGCTTTTAGGCCTGAACGTGAGGTCCAGACTCATTTTAGGGTAGCGTCCAACTTCTGTTGATGCCGAGGTGCCGTCGGCCGAGTTCCTCGTGAGGAGGTGGGAGATGGTACCTGCAAGGGACTCCGATGCTTAAGTTAGTGAGGGTTTAAAGCAAGTTTTTAGTAGATTGGGTCCTGAACATACCTGAGGGTGTCAGTGTATTTATAGTAGAGCAGATAACCACTTTTTTAGAGTAGTTCCACCTTTAATGGTGGATAACTGTTCCTTTTTCTAAGGAAGTTGTTGAGATCCCTCTTCTAGATAAGTGGGAGATATCTTAGGAGTTATTTACTTATTTGAATAAGTAGAGCTGAGTTGTTGTCGTTGCGCTTGACCTCTATGAGGTCGGGTAGCTGTAGTAGTTGGATCTTTTGAACGGGCTTTTATTCATTTTGGGCTTGATTATATTTTTGGATCAGGGTATGAACAAAAATAATAAAAAGTTTATCTTTTTTTATAAAAACTTTTTCTTATTATCAAATTACAAAATTTTAAAGATGAAAAATTATTTATTTTTTTAATTATCTTTAATAAAATCACCTTATTTTTTTAAATAAAGTCCTTGAAAATTATTTTTGTTAGGTAAATCGGTTATTCTATTATTTTTAATTAAAATTTTAATATATTTATTAAACAAATAAGATTTTCACAAATTTTATTATAGGATAATTAAAAGGATTTTGCTAGGAACCAACTTGGGGTATAGTCATTTATAGTCAATTATTTGAAAAAATGTTAGTTACATAAAAAATAATAAAACAACTCTCCATTACCTCTATTTTCTGGAATTTCAAAATTAAAAATAAAGAAGAGTTAACTGAATTGACTTATGCTATAATTGATTCTTTAGAATTTCTCTAATTAAATTAAAGATTAAACTGCCACATCTACCCATAAAAGAAAAATATTATCAGTTGTACTCATAAAATATGGGTTCCATATAACAAAAATTATTCGAACACTAAAAAATAACCTAAAAATCTCAAATTACCCTTTTTTTCACCACTACTACCCTCCGTCCCTCCGTCCCTCCCTCCCCTCCCCCTCTCTCTCTCTCCGCATTTCTTTTTTTATTTTTTTCATTCTCCATTTTTCTTATTCCCACCCCTTTTCACAATAGACTTCTGCTGCCAGCCGCATCCACCGTTACCGCAGGCCAAGAGACCCAAATCACCACCACTACACCTTTCCCTCCACCTTCCAAGGCCTCCGACGCCTTCTCATTCTCGATCTGCTTCGCCAAGAAGCAAACCCTATCTTTGCCTCCAAAAATCTTGAACTTGTTGAAGTCCTTGAAACATTGTCGCGCGACTTCCATCAGCCACAGCGACTTCAATTCACCAACCATCAGTACTGTCACACGACTTTCATTAGCCACGACGAGCCGATGTTGCAGAGCGCGAGGATGCGGTCTCCGACGAGGAATGAACTCTGTGGCTTCGCAAAAAGATAAGGGGAGAAGTTCATCCACTGGTGGTTGTTGTCGCCGGAGAACCAAAGGGCTGGGAGTTTGTTGAGGACTATCACAGATGACTTTAACACCTAATTCTGTAATGGTACCCTTTACACCCTTCATCTTTCTCTCATTTTCTGTTACTCCTTCATCATTGTTGCTGGTGCTGTTGTTGTTGTTGGATAGTGAGAAAATGAGCAAAGACAAAATGGTGAACTTGCACTTTGCGGATTGAATTTATGTTCTTGGATCTATTTTTCTGCGATGATGTAGTTGTGCCAGTTCAATTGGTTTCTAATTCTTCTTCATTTGATGTGTTCTACTATTGTTGTTGGTGTCTCTATTGTAACAACACACATGTTTCAAAGAGAGAAAGAGAAAGCAATATAATGATTTTTAGTATTTGGATAATTTCATTGTGCAGAATCCATGTTTCATGTGTATAAATAGTAATTTTCTTCTTAAATAAATAAATGTGTCCGTATTTTTAACTATTATGGATAAAAATATTAGTTAGTTAAAAAATATCACAAACAAATTATTCCATTTGAAAATAATAAAGAGATCAATCTTGTAGATAGAATTAATTTTTAAGAATTCATAAAGAATAAAACTTTACTAAAAACAAAACTTCAAATCCAAAATTTTTTAGAATTAATTAGGATGTTTATTCATTTGTTTTGTCTTTTCTAAAGGGGTTTTTTATTTTAATAAATAAATTAAATATAATAATTACTTAAAAATAATTTAAAAATTATTTATCAAAATAAATACTTTTCTCTTATCTCGTTTACACTGTAAACGAGATAATTTTGTATGTACAAGATATATGTTTACACTGTAAACAAACAAGATACATGTATTTAAAAAAAATTTTTGAAAATAATAAAAAATATTAATAATATCAATAATCCAAATTTTTAGCATGCAATTAGTACATAAAAAAGGTTGGTAAAAGAGATTAAAATGGATATGTTTGATCAATTAATACTAAAAAAGAGTACATAAAAAATTTTAGATTAAATTATGATCAATTGGATTGATTTAAATTTGAACAAGTTTCATGATGAGAATAAATATTTTGAGTATTAATTGATCAAACAATTTAATCTAAAATTTTTTAATCAAATTTAAATCAATCCAATTGGATCATAATTTAATCTAAATTTTTTTATGAACTCTTTTTAAGTATTAATTGATCAAACATATCCATTTTAATCTCTCCTACCAACTTTTTTATGTACTAATTGCATGCTAAAAGTTGAATTATTAATATTTTTTATTATTTTTAATTTTTTTAAAAATACATGTATCTCGTTTACAGTGTTACGGTATAAACATATAAACGAGATATAAATATATCTCGTTTATACTATAACGAGTCGTTTACACTGTAAATGAGATATACACGTGTAGATACATGTAAAATGACTGTAACCGAGATAAGAAAAAAGGAAGAGTGTAGGGTACCAAACTACCAATATACTATCTGTCAACTTATTGTCAACAATAATTAATTATTATATTTTAAACATATGTATAAGGAGACACATCCAGAAAATACATATATAAAGACACTTCCATTAGACATAACCATAAAAAAGACATTTTTATTAGACACATTTACAAAGATACTTCCATTAAATACAGTCATAAACATGACGGGAGTTGACAGAAGTCGGCAAAAATGCTGTTACTAACGAAGCAAAATTGAAGAGAAAAATATTTATTTTTTAATTATTATAATTAATTTATTTATTAAAATAAAAAATCCTTTCTAAAGGTTATCTCTGTGTTCTTTCGCCTAACTCAATAAACAGCGGGGAGCAAGGTGAGAGCAAAAACCGACAACATTGCTTACGAGGCAACAGAGCACAACCTGCGTCATCATCTTTCGGATACACACACTACTCTTAACAAAAAGAGAGTGCACTGAGCAAAAACGACATCGTTTTCAAGTCTCATTCTACTCTCCAACCCCATCTGCACTTTGCTTCCTTTCCAACCCAATCCACACTTATCTATTCCCTTCCCCCCTTTTCCCCAATAATCAGCATCCCATTTTCCACATCCCAAAACCACTAACCATCCTTCCACCCCCCCAACTCCAAAACGACGCCGTATTAATTATTGAGCCCCCTCCCTTTCTCTCTCTAATGTAACACCGTTTTGCCGCTTCAAGAAAAATATAGAAAGAGGAAAATAAGGTTCTGTTGCGTCGTTTTGATCTAAACGACGATGGATCGGGCGGCGGTTACCGTCGGACCCGGCATGGACATGCCGATCATGCACGACAGCGACCGTTACGATCTGGTCCGTAACATCGGGTCAGGAAACTTCGGCATCGCAAGATTGATGCAGGATAAGCAGACCAAGGAGCTCGTTGCTGTTAAGTACATCGAACGCGGCGACAAGGTTCGTTATAGTTTTTAATTAACCTCCTTATTATCATCTTTTTGCTTTTTTTTTTCTCTCCCTAGATTTTTTCACTTTTATTTCTACTTATTTTGGAAATTTTCTTTTCTTTTTCAACGTTTTCGGTAACGAAAGGGGGAAGAAAAAGGAAGACTTTATCACATGATTTTTTCGGTGCCGGATGAGTTTGTCTTTTAGTTGCTGACGTATGATGTATATGAATATGTATATTTGTATATATACTATTTATGCTGTGTTTATGGTTTCTATTTTTGTTTAAGTGCTTTGGCTAGTTGGTGTGTGCTTTTATTTTCTGTTTTTGGTTTATCCTCCGGTTTTTCTTTATTTTCTCGTTTTCAATTTTAACGAGCTTATTAAATTATTCATAGATTTTGCAAGGTGACCAAGGAAATGGGAGAAAAAATAGTGGGTGGTCTAACTAATCCATGTTTTGTTATTCACGGCTTTCGGATTTGATGGATTTATCTATATATTTAATTTTATAGTGCACAACGCGGTTTAAGATCTCAATCCTTGTATGAGATGATGCTCAATTGTGGACATGTCTGATCGGTAGGCGTGGATGTGCGCAATAAGCTAAGATTAAAAATTTGTGGCTTGTTATTTTGATGATGGAAAATGGTGTCACTCAGTTTATTTGAGTTAATAAGCAGCAGCACTGATCGATTTTTCTGCGTTTACCAGTTATATTTGGCTGCTCTGATAATGGAAGGGGTTTTAGGGTAGGGTCAGGTGGAAGTTGGTCCATGTTGGATTGGTTTATTTTGCATCAAACGCCAAACTTCAAACCTTGAACTGAGTAAAAGGGACTGGTTTAGATGATTTATGGTTCACTTCATTTATGGGTTTACATATTCTCACTTTCTCGATTATTCATGGACTTTGAGACGAACCATTGTGATTCAATAGTTGCCAGATTTTTTTAATCACCATTTTCTTTGGGATCTATTACTTAGTGCAGGACTCATCTCCCCTTTTTTTTATTGTGTGGCGCAGATTGATGAAAATGTCAAGAGAGAAATCATTAATCACAGGTCTTTGAGACACCCTAACATTGTTAGGTTTAAGGAGGTTGGTGTACTTTACACATTGACATTGTATCTGTATTGAAGTGGGTGAACGATACGTGACCTTATATGTAATTTCACTCAGGTTATTTTAACACCTACGCATCTGGCCATTGTAATGGAATATGCATCTGGAGGAGAACTGTTTGAGCGAATCTGCAATGCTGGGCGCTTCTCGGAGGATGAGGTTCTTACACTATTTATATACTGTTTCTACACTGGCCAGTTTTTCAATCATATTTGTTCCATATCTAACTTGCCAACCCATTTTCATATGCTGCAGGCTCGTTTCTTCTTTCAACAACTCATATCTGGGGTCAGCTACTGCCATGCAATGGTAACTAAATGTTCCTCTTTTTCCACTGGCTGATTTAAATTGTATTCTATCTACACCAGTTTTGGACTGTAGTTTAGGACTTTAGGTTAAGTATTAGTCTTCTCAACATCAAATCTGATCTATCAGTCTCTTGTTAAATTATTTATTCTTGAAGCAAGTTTGTCACCGGGACCTGAAGCTGGAGAACACTTTGCTGGATGGAAGCCCAGCACCACGTTTGAAGATATGCGATTTTGGCTACTCCAAGGTCAGGGTCTCTATGTTTTCCTGGTGTAATTGGTTAGGCAATCTTTTGTTTACCTTTAAACGATTCTCTGTCACAAATTTTAATGCATATTTCTGCTACCATTTAGTATACAGTCCTGAACTAGTATGCTTCTGACTTATGTTTTTTTCTCTTTTAAAAGGAAAACTATAGAGTTACTTTGCTTTTCATATTTAGATCACCATATGGAATTGGATAGCTTGTTAGCTATGTAATGTAATTAAAGTAATTTGGGATATTGGGATGAAGTAATACTGCATGAAATTTCTAGGTAAATTTTGGTAGTCTGAATTCTTTGATGAACTATTGTTTCATCATGCATTCACATGTACTATAGTTGACTTGTCTAATGTAAGACTATATCTACAACTTTGATTAGAAAAGGTCAAAAGGATACTTCATCAACTATCTAGCAGTGGAAGTGGTGATAATCTGCTTGGGAATTAGAGGGGGTCAAATTTGAATTTCAGGTGAAAACTGGAAAAATTGGTCCCTGAATCTGTTCTGGTGTGTGAATTTGCTTCTGTAGTTATCTCTGTTTTGCATATAGGTGCATCAAGAAAATTTCTAATAAAGACAATCTTTGGAGGTACATGGCTTAGACGTAACTCGCATTAAGATAGAATTATATGGAGTGTAAGTACAACATGGTAATGGGGAACTCTTACATAGAAGTGAAAGTGGGAAAGCCATTATACCATCTTGATTGTATTATTCAAGACAATGGGGAAATAGAGAATGATGTAAACGCAGGATTCAAGCTAGTTGGTCAAAGTGGAGGAGGGCTTCATATGTGACATAAAAATACCTTAACACTTTAGGGTAAGTTTTATCATATTGCCACTAGACCAACTATGTTGTATGAAATAGTGTTAGGCGGTAAAGGGTAACATGAACATAAGCTTAGTGTGGTCGAAATGAGGATATTTAGACAAATGAGTGGTTATACGTGAATGGACGAAATAAGGAACAGGGACAAAAGAGAAGTTTGGAGTGTTACCTATTGTTAAAATGACGATGGAATCTTGTTCTACGTGGTTTGAATGTATTGTATGGGGAGAAGACCAGCAGAGCATCTGATCAGGAGGGTAGCAAATGGAAGATAGACAAGTGGTTAAGGGTAAAGGGAGACCTAAGAAGACTTTGGATAAGGTAGTAAAGAGAGATCTAAGCATAAATGGGCTTATTATATATATATATGGCAAGTCGAAATAACATGGTTTGATCCATGTAGTCAACCCCACCTACCCCTTTCTTATGTTGTTAAGTCAATTATACTTGTAGCTGTGTTTTCACCTTGAGGTGCTTCAAGTTTGTTGTAATCCTGTGGGTTAATTGACTTTGTTCTTAGTTCCCTTCTGGCGTGCAAGAATGCTATCATTAGTCCCTTAATCTATAGAGGGTTTTAGAGCTTTTCTATATCTTACAGATTTGATTTATCTTGTTATTTGCAGTCTTCGGTGCTTCATTCACAACCAAAGTCAACAGTTGGTACTCCAGCTTATATAGCTCCAGAAGTATTGCTGAAGCAAGAGTACGATGGCAAGGTAGTATTTAGTTTCACAGTTTTGTTCCTTTTCTGTATAAATGTTTACTCTCACATTTGTTTTGGAATGAACTTTTTGTTTTGTAAACTTGTCACAATTAAGAGGGCTGCTATCATGCTATAAGGATCTAAAAAGCAATGTTATTTTGATGTGGACCAATTCAGGTTGCAGCAATATTTGAAAAATCTTAGTTACTATTCTATAGCTCTTACATCTTTATCTTAGATTTCTTTCTTGTGTTGGGTAGAAACCAGGGTATCCACCCCCAATAGTGGTGACTAATTAATTAAGTGGATTAATTTACATGATGCATCCTTTTCCTTATAACTTAATAGATCCTTCATTTATTATTATTATCGTCGTCGTCGTCATCATCATCATGATTATTATTATTATTATTATTATTATTATTATTATTATTATTATTATGGCAGATAAATAAATATATGATGTTCTCAATTGTTTTTAAATTATTTATTTATAAAAATAGATCTGCACCTAGTTTTCAGGTTGGTTTGACATATATTTAATATTCAATTCAATATCTGAATCTTAACAATTCTCTAGTTCAGCACTTGCAGACAACTGTTATTGATAATTAGTTAATTACCCTTTCCTTCACAATTGGTTACAAATTTGTTGCATCTGCTCTGCTGAGTTCGTCTTTAATGCAATTTTCAATACCGGTAGATAAGCCCAGGTGCGAAAATTGGATTGAATATTGTAAAAAATGCTCCACATCGCTAATGGGTTTCTGTTTCTGTGTTTCTATGCATTTAATACCAGATTGCAGATGTCTGGTCATGTGGAGTAACTTTATATGTGATGCTAGTGGGAGCATATCCTTTTGAAGATCCTAGTGAACCAAAGGATTTTAGGAAGACAATTCAGGTAGATCAGTTCTCAAGTTGTTTGCTCATTTTCTTCAGATTATTTTTTGAATTCTGATTGCTTTAACAAACTGTGTGTGGTTGCTTTCTTGCAGAGAATTCTCAGTGTCCAGTATTCCATTCCAGACTTTGTTCAGATATCTCCTGAATGTCGCCACCTTATCTCAAGGATCTTTGTTTTTGACCCTGCAGAGGTAATTTCTGTTTCAAATAATTGAGCAACTACTGCATATAAGCCACTATCCCTGAATTTTTTTATTTATTATATATATTTGGGGTATATTTCCACTTGAATGTCTTGTTAAAAGTTACCTTACTCATATGGGAGATGAAGCAAAACTTTTTGCATCCTTGATATGGATTTTATACTTTTTTTCACGAGTGCTGTATGGTGGTATACCTATAAGTCCAAAGTAAGTGTCCAAAAAATTAATTATGCACAGGAATTAAGGAAATGGTTCGAAACATCTTGGTTTTTTTAGATAATTAAATTGAATGTACTAAATTGCCTACATTACCTGAATGTTTTCATATATTTACTCTATCTTTTAACTTCTCTCCATTTCATTTGATAAGGTTACAAGTTGAGAAATTTAATTAAATGTTATCTAGCTTTTCAAATAAGCACATGCGTGGGATCAAATCAAATTTAAAAATTGACACTTGTTTTGTACCGGAGATAGTATATTGTAGCCTTGTAGGCATAGCAGCATTCCGTTATTATATTTGTTTGAATCTTAATGCCTTCTGACATGAATGTGACAGAGAATCACGATGTCTGAGATCTGGAACCATGAATGGTTTTTGAAGAATCTCCCGGCAGATCTGATGGATGAGAAGATAATGGGCAACCAATTTGAAGAGCCAGACCAACCAATGCAGAGCATTGATACAATCATGCAGATAATCTCAGAAGCTACCATACCAGCAGCGGGGGCCTATTCCTTAGACCAGTTTATGGCAGATAACATTGACATGGATGACGACATAGATGAATTAGAATCCGAATCCGAGCTTGATATAGATAGCAGTGGGGAGATAGTGTATGCCATATAAGTTAATTATCATAGTTTGCCCTTGAAGGACAGCATCTTCATGTTGTTGGGCTTTAATAGACTTTCCAGCATCATGGATTCATGGAAAGATAAAATGTGGTGCCTGCATTCCTTGTAGATTAGGGTGGATAGAGTTTTGTTGTGTTGTACCTATTATGTATGGGGACATTGTTCTAACTTTCATCTCACCATTGGATCCGGATCCAACGGTTGATGATGTGAGTTGACACTGTCTCGTACATAATATATACACACAATTTTTGTGTGGATAAATAGAGAGAACTTTATGTTGACTTGCATACTAGTGCATGCTTCTTGAAGTAGGCAATATCCACAATCAGTTGCTGAGGGGAAGTATATTTATATTGAAATTTAAGTTAGGCTCATTAGGAGAATGGTTTGCATGCCCCTGCTTGTTATATACATAGATGCTCCGTATAAACAGTCAAATTTATTAGACCTATTTGTGACGTTTGGTATCTAAGTATTTCTTCCTTAGAACATCGGTTTGGTTCAATTCTTTTTGAAGGGGTAAAAAAAAAATCACCATTACTTCTAGTCTGCATGTGGCCGCCTAGTTGTTCCATGTTTTATCACTAAAATGGGAAGTTATGAATACAACATTATTTGCACTGTTGTTGAAGGGGACGATGAAGTGAATGAAAAACCTTGAAACTTGTGAATAAAGCATAGCCCCGTCGGAATTTGTTACACAAGCAACTATTATTTAGACAGCAGCAAACTTGGTTGCAGAATATTTTTGTGGATTAGCTCGTTCCAAATGAGCACCTTCTGCACCAAATGCAGCGCCATTTATTTCATTAGTTTTATCGCTTTTTTGTCTTTTCTGTTTTCTTAGTTCATCTCTGTATCAAAAAACATATATATACATTCTTTCGAACTTTATACATTGCATTTTCCTGATAGCAGTACCCTGCGTCTGCCTAATACATATTTTCACATTGGCTTTTTACAATGACAACAACATACAGAAGTTGAGTGATAATTACAATGGAGTTTCAAATTCTTTAAATAGACTTCAAGAAATTGGACTCGTCAATGAAACCCAGGAAGCCAACGTAGGTTGATATCTGCTCTAACCTTCACTATCATCAGATTGGGAAGGCTGGTGAACTCTTTGAAATGTTCCCATAAAGCAGCCACCTCATCGTCGCAGATCACATGAATCACATGCTTCAAATTTTCGAAGGATGTGACAGAATGCGGCAATTCGTTCAATCCTGAGCAACCCCACATATAGAGCTTCTGTAGACCATGCAACTCGCCGATGTCTGCGGGTAACTGGGTTAGGCTTATACACTCTGATATGTCGAGACACCAAATCTGTTGAAGCCTTCCAACAGATTCTGGCATCTCTTTCAAATCAGAGCAGGAACTAAGTCTCAAAACTTCCAGATTCTTCAGCATAACGATTTCTGGTGGTAGTTTAGAAAGCTTATGACAGTTAGTGATACTAAGCTTCTTCATGGTCATAATGTTACAGAAATCAGAAGGCAATTCCACCATATCCATGCAATAGTCAATGTTCAACTCCACTAAATTTGGCAGTGCATCTGAAATTTTGATGTCACTACTTCCAAAAGCCTGCTTTGTAGTACACATATAAAGCGACAGATTTCGCAGCTTCCTCAATTTGCAGAGGCTAGGAACCGAAACCTTTTCCAGGCTAATCCTTTTCAAGCATGGTAATGAACCAAGTACCTCAAAGTTGTTCAATTCACAAGGATGGAAACCCTGATTTGTGACTATGAGAACTTTGAGTTTTCTCATTTTCTGAATGAAATCCGGAAATGTATACTTGTTTGAATGGATATTTAAAATCAGAACTTCAGTTTCATCAGGGTTCATGTTGTACCAGTCAGGAGTGAATGTTTCATCTGCAGAGAAGCCAACAAAATATATAGCATCAATACCAGAAGACCATGGATGTGACACAAGACAAAACCATTCTTATCATGATTGGGACAGAGAGGGAGAAACATACCAGTTGAAACAAACATTATGCGAGCAGTGACTTGTTCCTGCTTCTGTTGTTGTTGTGTCCCCCTTACAGATAAGAATGACAGCATGCGAGAAAATATACCCGGCTGATTCTGTTCTACCAACCAGTTGGGACAATTTTTCCCATTCTGAGTCAAGTCGATCGCCAGCCTTTTCCTATGCTCGATCGGTTCTTGGTTGCTTTGATGGTTTGCTAACTCTCTAAGGAGATCATGCTGCATAAGGAAGTGGTTATTGTAGTACATTTCCACGTCCGTTGCAACTTTCCTGTTCAATAAAGAAGATAACAAGTTATCCATAGAATCAAAATCTTCCAAAAGTTCGATGACAATAGTCTATTTGACAACATTAATATTATTGTTATTCTTGCTTGCACATACACACAATCTGATAGATACTTATGCTATTGAAGCATGCATGTTTGATTTTGGATAAAGTTGTTGACTGAAAAAGTTTATACAAATTATGCAATGCGGTAGCATTATTTCATAGATTTAACTTTAATTGAATTCAATGAAGGTGTTTTTGATCACATCTTTCCTATAAGTTACTCCTAATATGCAAGGACCATCTTAACAACATTATGGGTTTTTGTAAAATCAACAATAAACTAATTTTACACTACTATCCAATCAGATGTTCCCATTTATACGACTTTTGAGGTCGTGATTTGTTAAGTAATATACTAAAGCTCTCTTCTACCACGCCTAATTTTTCAACTGCCTGATACAAATATAAAAGATTGGTCCACCTTTTCACCTCTCACCTTTTAGGCAAATTAGGCACAGATTTTTTAGGCAGATAGAGTTTTCCTATAAAAGTCATTTTTAGCATAATAACTAAAATGTTTTGGCTGTCTGTAACCTTTATAAAGCACTAAATATCAACCAAGATAACATAAAAGATCCTGTGTACCTTGTAACAATGAGATTAGCCAAATTCTTGGAGTTTAAACTATGTATAATATTCATTGCTTTTACTCCATCCTCATCAAGTTCATGCAGTTCTGTCCACATGTCATTCAGCAAAGGAACGCGGATCCTTTGATCTTCAGGGAACAGACCTAGGTCCATGAAACACTCCTTCTCCTTGTCGTCTTCCACTATGTCTAGACAATTCTGAAGGTGAGAATCCAAGTCTTTGTTGGATTTAAGCCGTTCCTTCATTGTTTGCCAGAACTCATAAGGATGATGACACAGGGATCCACCAATAACTTTTAGAGCCAGAGGTGAACCATTACAACCTCTCACTATCTGTGTTTCATGAAAACCAAAGAAGAGCCAATAAATATTTTCCAAATTGTAAATATGCCAATGCAGCATGAAACAAATCAACAATTCTTGGTTACAATGTTCCGGTAACACATTGTATGCTTACACAAAAAATATTAGAAGGTCAAAAAATTATATTTCACAATATGACTTTTTATTAGAGGTAATGCTTAGATTGATCCCTGAAATTTTTAGCGCTCATCAAAATAGTCCCTGACTTTTGGAAATAACTAAATTGATCCTGAATTTATAAATTGTGAATCTCTTTTGTCCTAAATTTAATTGTTGTTAACACAATGCTGAGCGTTAAAGTGTCTGTGTGGCATTCCCAATAGTAAGGTGACATGGCTATCATTTCAATATGATCAAATTGGTACCAAAGTTGGTTAATTGGACTTATTTTGATTAATTCTTTTATATTGCAGAGAAACTAAAATGAATCCAATTAACTAATTTGAGACATGTATTTGATCATGTTGAAGTCTTATGTCACCATTGTTGAGAATGTCACGCCAACACCTTAACATTCTATATAAACACGGTGTTAATGACAATTGAATAAGGGACGAAGGAGATTCACCATTTATAAATTCAGGAATTAATTTGACTATTTTTAAAAGTCAAAAACTGTTTTGATAAGTTCTAAAAATTTCATTGAACAAATTGAGCATTATTTTACTACAATTTTGATCTAAAATGCCAATTTATTATTGGGTTGAGCACAATCCAGTGCTCACTACAGTTTCTATTATTATTATTATTATTATTATTATTATTATTATTATTATTATTATCAATGTGTAACTACAGCTTTCTATTATCTCAAGACTCAAGGTAAGAAAGTGCACCTCATGGACAAGATTTTCATCAGGCTTATAAGAGTTAGTGTCTTTGGCTTGTGTAAAGTGATGGAAGAGGGATACGGCATCATCATCACCAAGTGGTTTCAAGTGGAACTGAGTATGGAATCTGCGAAATGCAAATCTTGAAGTAACTACAATCTTGTAATCTGGAATGGTGGAGAATTTGAACTTTTCAACAATTGAATCTGTGCCAGACCATACATCATCCAGGACCAATAATATTGGTCTACCGTTATCCCCAACATGCCTCAGCAAGTTCCCCAACCGGTTAATTGCCTCTTCATCGGTTTGAAACTTGGGTACCCGGTGTCCACAGTGTTCAAATAGTGTCTGTACAATGGTCTTCAAGTTGGGTGATTTCGACACTGTCTGGAAGAAGATATTGTCTGCAAACATGCCTAGCCAAAACCAAACACACGAGGGTAATATGGATCAGATTCTAGACAATTTAGTTATTCAGGCTTCACATTAGGCAATGCAGGATTTCTTCTGAAAACTTCACAGAAAAATATTATCTCGGCACTAAAATCAGCTCTAATACATTTGTGTATAAATACATAATTAATTTTTATTATGTATTTTATATCAATCATACTTATATATTAAAAGTCAGCTACTAAATTAATTATGAATTATAAATATAAAATAAATATAAAATATATATTAAAATACAAATGTGTTACAACTATCAAAAAGCAGCCTAATGAATAAATAGTAAGATGTTGCTTGCTTTGGTTCTATGGAAGGATAAAAACACAAGTTTCCATTCCAAAAAATAAGACGTTGCTTGCTTTGTTAAAGTGTTGTGTTTGCGTGTTGGACACATTTTAGATATGATATCTATCGATATTTGTCTGACACGTGTGCTTTATGTTTTTAACTATGTCTGAATAAAAAATAATTTTTTTTTCAAATACGTTTGGACTTTGGACACACTTAAATACCATCACATATTATATCCAGTCTTATTTTTAACATTTATTTTCAAATGAGTTTAGAAATAGTATATATTATTATTATTTATTAAAATAAAAATATTTTAAATACTTTATATAATTAAAAAAAACATTAAAAGTAGTTAAAAAATTAATTTATATTTTAATATCAATAAAATATCAAAATATAAGTACAATTCATCTAAATTTGGATCCTCTAAATTTTGGATTTTTATTTTAGAGGATAAAGTGTAATCTATAACCATTGAATGTTTTTTCTCTCATGTTTTCTCTTAGTCCCACCTATAAAATAAATGGTGAGAAATTACATTTTATGCTCTAAAGTAAAATTCAAAATTTAGAGAATTCACATCCTATATTTTGAATCCATGTCAATATCTGTGCATCATACGTAACAAGATTCTGATTAGAAAAAAAATTATAATTATTTAGGTATTTCATCCTTTAATTTAATTTGTATCTAATGACTATTAATTGGTGCAAATATACTTGCACGGATATAAAACTAGTACTCATACACACACACATAATTTTTTGTTAAAAATTAGATAGATTCTAACCCTTTCATTGATTTACCATGTTTTTTTTTTTTTTTTGCCTAAACTCGGGCAACTAGGTGATTAGTTTTAGTTAATCCAATTGAACATGTAGAATTTTTTTTTGGTGACTAATTGAACATGTAGATTGAGTCTGAGTTTTTGGAACCATGAGAAATAAATAACAAACATATTTGGAAGATAATAGAATCATTTTTGGCTAATCCGATTGGACATGTCCATTCAGCTAGATTTTTCAAAACCATGTGAAATAACAACGATGTTTAGGAGATAATAGAAAAATTAGGCTAAAACAATCTAAAATTCTTTATTTTGTATTTTTTAATTACTATTAGAACAATTAAATAATTTTAGATGTAGTAATTATGAATATTACATTTATAAAAATTATAAATATTAAATTAAATAAGGTAATTTTAGATCATTATTATTTCTCTATTATTAAAGAAACAATAACTCAAAATTATTTTATTTATCTTAATATTTATAGTTTATATATATTAACATTTATAATTACACATTTATTATATGGAATATTACTCAATTATTCTAACAAATAACAAATAAAAAATACAAAATAAAATAATTTCAGAGTGCTTTGGACTTGGTTTTTATTAGGGAGCTACTCAAATGAAGATGCAAAAAACATCTTTTTATGAAAATGCTTTGTATAAGAGTGTGATTTATTGATTTGGCCACACTTCAAATAAAAACAACACTTTTATAACATATCAAAATCTAATCCTACACTCTATCATCTAAGGGTCAAAAAGAAAAATCATCACATGAAGACAATTATAATATCTTCATGGGAGTACCCACCTTTTATTATCTCTCATACATGATTATTATTATTCTAAAAATGGTAAAAGAAAAGACTCCCACCGTTTTTCAAGTGAAAAAAGAAATTATGAAATCCAAAAAAAAAAAAAAGATTCAAAAGAAATTAAGAAGCAAGTGAAGCACATGGGTGATCCCTAATTCTGAACCAACGAGGAATATAGAATGAATATGGAAGAGAATATTCATTATGCATACCTTTGACTTGATCATCCCAACAGAGCGTCTTAGCGAGTGTGCTTTTTCCAGATCCTCCCAACCCGGTAACCAAAAGAACACGGTCACCATCCTTCTTCAGCACCTCAACCTTCAACTTCTTCAAAGGCTCCTCCAACCCCACTGTGAACTCAGGCTTCTCAGGAACTCCACTCACACCCCGCAAAACTTTCTCTTCTCCTAACCGCCCTCCCATCCCACCATAATCATCACGAATAATATCAAGAATATTCCTCACGTTATACAGCACCTCCATCACATCCCTCCCGATCTGCGTTTGCACGTTCACAGACAGAATCCTTCCGAGCTTCTTATTTCTTTCTTCAATCCTGTCATGGTACAGAGGGAAAGAGGGAAACCGCCACCACCTAAACTTGGAGCACTTCTCCACTATCTCTTTCCCTTTGTTTATCTCCTTCTCCAAACTTGCTACTGTATCAGTAGCGCCATCCAACTCTCTCGCGTATTGTTTCATTTCTTCTACCAGAGGAGTCAACGCATCTAAGGTCTCCTTCTTCGTCTTCAACACCGATTTGAAATTCTTACCTTTCTCCACCATTTCTATGGCCAGTCTTAGCACTTCCTGCATTCCAGCACCAACTGCGCCACCACTAAACAGACTTCCATCCACCATAGCTAATTGAAAAATGAAGCAACAAGATGCAAAAATTTCTATTCTTCTACTATATTTTGGAATTACTGCATTAGGTTAAGAGATTTTTTTGGTGGAACTCGACTAGAACTATTTAGGAAATTTTATGATGTGGTTAGAGAAACAAGAGAAACCATATATAACTCTGTAAAAGATAGGCCTAAGGTCCCACAGATAATTTAAAATTGAAAAATATTTAGAGAGGAATTTGTGAGAAACGGGAAGTGCATTGCCAAAGAAGTTTCCGCTGATATTAACAATTGTACGGACGAAGCAAATGACGCGTCCCATAAAAACGTAAAAGCTATCGAATGAGGACTCAATTTCGCAGTGTCATGACCGAGAAGTACCGGAGTAATTTCTTACACCGTGTGGGACTGGATTTTTTTTTACATGAGGAAAGAAACATGTATATTATTATTTAGGTACGGGTCAACGCTCAGGGCGGTGCTCATATATAATTTGATAAATTTGATTAAATTTTTAATTAAGATTTTTTTATAATTAATTTTATATAAAGATAATTGCATATGAATTTTATATTTCTCTTCATGGTAATCAATCTTCAATTTCACTATATAACAATGGATGATTGTAGCTGTCTAGCTGAAGTGATATAAATCAAAGCGAATTGGTTCTGTTCTGTCAAACAACTCAGATGCAAGAGCTTTGATCTTTGTCTAATTAGTTAATTCTGATTTATTAGTGTGTTAGTTTAGTTTATTAGTTAGTTTTGATCTCTAATTTGTGTTATCGCAATTTGTTTCTTATGAGTTTAACAATTTATTTTTGTTAGAAATTTCTGTTTGAGTTCTATAAATTCCTGTGTTCAGTGTTTGTTATTTTTGTGTTTGCTAGAAGTTATTTATTATCTATTTATGGTTGGTTATTTTCGTGTTTGGGCGTTAATTATTTCAGTTTGCTAGTCAATGTTAAAAAAATTTCTGTGTTTAAACTTTAAAGGTAAAACCGTAAAAGTACAAATTTTTAAAGAAAAATATAAAAAAAAAATTATGATAAACATAGAAAAATTTTAAAGAAAAAATTCAAATAGAGCTGGGAATGGGTATGGTAGGGTAGGGGTTTGGACCTTACCCTAACCTTACCTGAGAGTTAAAAATTTTATTAAAACTCTATCTTATTGTATTTTTGGGTTGAGAATCTTTCAACCTTAACCTTATCCGTACCTTAAAGTTTTAAACCCTACTTTATCCTATTTTACCCGCAAAAATATCAATTTTTCAAAGCAAATATAAAATTTAATCATTCTAAATTTTATACATATTAATAAAATAAAAAATAAAAAACTAAATTCAAATTAAAATTAAAAATAATAAAATCTTAAAGAAATCCAACATAAAATTACAAATATATATTATTATAAATATATAAATACTCTAAATTACTAAATTAACTAATTAGTTTAGTAGTTGCTTACTTATTGCAAGTTATTACATGAGAGAGGTTGTGAGTTCAACTCTCATCTCCTCATTATGATAAGGTAAGGTAGGATATACCTTAAATCCATACCCTACCATACCCGTAGACATACCCAAACCGATCTCTATCTTATCCGCAGCAGGTCAGGTAGCCTACCTTATCCGAACAAATTAGTCCGAATTAAGTACGCACAGATAGAGTATGAATTGCCAACCCTACATACAAACATTTTGGGAGAAATTTAGAAATGAAATACACAAACATTTTAAGAGAAACACCCAACCTTTTTTGGTAACATCAAAGAATTAGTAAAAAAATATTTTAAAAATTATTTTTCTTTTGACAAAAAATCACAAGAAAACAATAATAAAATATAACCAAGACATATGTGAATTTATCATTAAACACAATTTATAATAAGTTATGTGGAATAAATTATATGTAATAACAACATGAACTTTCATTTTTCTTCAAAGAAACTGTTGAAATGTTTACAAATACCTATTATATATGAATTAAATAGATATTTCTAACATCTGTTTTTAAAAAATAACATATAGTTTTCCAAATTACAATTCATTTTTTTCCTATTTTGATGAAAGCATCTCTGGGCAGATATGAAGTATAAAGTCTCTACTTTCTTGTCTTCGATGTCCCTAATAAAAAGTTTACTCGGGTTTCAAATTGTCAGAAATTAATTTATTTATGGAAGTGAAAAACGTGATGTGCAGCAATAAACGCATGTTACGTTTTGACCGAGATGATTTAAAAAAAACTGCATGCTCTGCAAAATGCAGTTTGCGTTTGGCATGGGAGGAGAACCCAATTTCAAAACGTGTCTCTGTGCTCTTTGCATGCCAACACCTCGAACCTCCAAAACGTAAGATGCGTTTGGCAGGTGCACAGCAAAACGCAACCTGTGTTTGGCAGTCTCCTCATCTGCATGTGTGATACATGTGAAGGAGAGTGGTGGTGGAGCCTACCTATAAAAATCAAAACGCAGGCCGCTTTCCTTTTGTGTTACATGCTTCCCTTTCATGTTACATGCTTCCCTTTCATATTACATGCTGTAAGTGAGTTTTGAGAGTAAAAGGGTGGGGTTAAGGGTGAAAGGGAGTGAGTTTGTGAAGAGGAAGAATTAGTGAAGGTTTGGGATTTTATTTAGTAAAAAAAGAAAAATGGTTCGTAATTTTACTTTACCAGAAGAACACATTATTGAATATTTGAATCATCCTCAATTGGTGAGTAATTTTTTATTTAAGTTTATGATAAATAAATATTTTTATTTTTATATTCTGTAGTGATATATTTAACTTATTATTATTATTATTATTATTATTATTATTATTATTATTATTATTATGTCTATGATATGAATAGTAGTTGTGTTTTATCATACCGGCATTATTATTATTATCATGTCTATTATATTAAAAATAGTTGTGTTTTATCATACGGTAGTCATGAAATAGTTATTATTATTATTATTATTATTATTATTATTATTATTATTATGTTGTTACTGTTATTATAATAATTATTTTTTAAGATAATAATAGTAGTAACAATACTATTTAATTACCGTATTATTATTATTATTATTATTATTATTATTATTATTATTATTATTATTATTATTATTATTATTATTATTATTATTATTATGATGATGATGATGATGATGAATGTTACCCATAATAGAATATTGTATAATAATTATTATTATTTTCTAATAGTAAATAAATATTTATTATTTTTTTAATAATTTATTATCATTTTTTAATAATTTATGATTATTATTTAGAATTTAATAATTATTATTTTATTTATCGCAGGCTATCAGGAATTTGTTGCCCAAAAAACTCGATCTGCCAGATACTTTTAACGAGGTAGCGGCAGAGGCACTAGCATTAACTGGGTTTCAACATGTTTCGCGAGTAGGCGAAATGAGAGGTCATGCTGCACTACTGAGTGCCTTGGTGGAACGCTGGAGGCCGGAGACTCACACGTTTCATCTTCCGGTCGGTGAAGTGACAGTGACGTTGGAAGATGTGAGCTATATTCTTGGTCTCCCGATTAATGGGGAGGCTGTTACCGGTAGATCAGATAGCAGTCACCAGTTTTTGGTGGAGAACTGCATTGCCTGTTTTGGTCGGGAGCCCGGTCCAGAAAATCACGTGTTAGGGAAGGTTAATCTCGCATGGGTCCGAAGGTGCAGAGACACTGATCCTTGTGACACTCAGGAGTTTGTTGAGCGGTACGTCCGGGCGCACATTTTCTGCGTGCTCGGAACAGTAGTGTTTCCGGATAAGTCGACCACTTCATTGAATTCGAAGTTTCTACCGCTACTTCGAGATTTCCACCGGATTTCAGAATACAGTTGGAGGCAGTCAGTCTGGCGCACTTATACAGATCGTTGTGTCGTGCTTCACGATACAACTGTAAAGAGATGGACGGCCCACTGATACTGCTTTTTGTTTGGGCGTGGGAGCGTATGCCGCTCCTGGCACCTATACCCCGCGATCAGCTCGGCGACGTCGGTATTCCACTTGCGCGAAGGTATTGTTTTTTATTGTTATTGTTGTTGTTGTTATTATTATTGTTATTATTATTATTATTAATTTGTTATTCTTATTAATATTGTTATTGTTTTTTTATGTTAGGTGGAGCCATTGGCGCCGACATACACGATATATCCGGAGGCCTACTGCGCATTTTAGGCGAGGACTCGACGACATGGGAGTTGACGATGTAAGTTGTAACCATTAATGTCCAATGTTTTTATTCAGTTAATTTTTCTAATAGGCCTCTTGGTAACTAATGTGCAGTTTATATGGCGGCCGTATATGGGAGTGTGGGTTCCGGATGTCCTCGCTGCTCAGTTGGTTATGTGCTCCACGCAGTCGCCGCTAGTGTCCTTCGAGTGCATAGAATGGCACCCGACAGACCGAGTTAGGCGACAGTTCGAGATGCAACAGCTTCCACCAGGCCCGGCGTTCGACCTTGGTCGTGATCATTGCAAGCGGTTGACAGGAGCACAGAACCATGACTGGAGAGAGATTTACAGTCAATGGGTTAACAGGTGGAGATCTGACCGCTATAACACATTGCAATTAGGCGAGGAGATTATTGACTTTCATCCTCTCCCAGTGTACTATGAGTGGTACACACAGCAGTATAGGATTCACCTGCGACTGTCAGATAGAGTTGCAGGTGAAGAGGCTGGCGCCGATGAACCACAGCAGCAACAGGAAGACGCAGCTGGTCCTCAGCAGCAAGTCCCGCCTCATGAGCAATAGTTGAACTTGCCTTAAACTTCTGCAATAACAGACTTCACCTTTATCGAGGGGTCTGCTTCGACCAATGGCCTAATGGCATCTGCAATTGTGTCTGAGTCCAACTTGGCATGATCTTGTGAAATCGTGCCCATGGTGCACGTGTGCTTGTCATTGTATCTCCTGATCTCCCAACAAGCTTTTTTTCGAATCAAGCTAGCTCGGATAAGCTAGTCACACCCTGCACCATACCCCTTGCATTTCGCATAGAATGTCTGCGGCTCAGACTCATACACAGTGTAATCAACTCCTCTAGAGATGGTGTAGCTTTTGATTGCAGATATCACCGACTCTCTCGAACCAAATTCCATTCCGACACTAAACTCGCCATCTTCCGCCGCAACATTGCCTTCACCTACGACATGCGCACCGCCATCAGTCAGACAAGGCAAATAAAATAAGCACTATAGAAAACTTCAGTTAATAATTATGACATACCTGTATTTGCATACTCAGAAAATTCCGGAGCATGCATGGCTTCGAGATCTAGAGTCTGCATAAAAGATGGAACACCAAACGGGTGCTGGCTTACAATCGCATTTGCTTCATCTTGCACCGCCGGATTGCCTGCCAAGTCTCCGTCAGCGTTTTTGTCATCGACTTCATAGTTAGCTCGAATTCGTCTTCACTGTCATTATTATCTTCTTCCCAATCTATATCCCCGAGCTCATCAACATTGATCTCGTCGTCGACCATACTCATCCCCGGCTGCTGTTCAAACTCAACGTATAGCTCTATCATCGGCACGTGAGATCGGGTTTGTTGATAAATATACAACATCTGCTGCATACTGGCATCGTCAGTGATGGGCATTATTTGAAACTGTATTAAGCCACCAAATACTTGCACAGGACTTCTGTATAAAAGATTGCTCACCCTTTTCAAAATGTGGCTTTGAATGTTATTACAAAGACCATTTTGCAACTCGACAAAATCCATGGTACATGGAATGGCAAATGACAATGGATATTCACAAACAAAAGTGACTCCTTCATGTGTGTTTGTTACAACCTCACCGTTATAATATACTCGCAAGTTTGCAACACCTTCCATAACTTCAGCCTTAACTAACTCTATTTTTTTGACACAGTTATCTGCCAAAAAAACACCTCTCTAAGGACTTTATGCAAGAAAAAACAAGAGGAGAAGTGAAGATGAAGATGAACATCACCGGACTTCATATTTATAGGCAAACTTGTGGATTTAAATATTATTTTGTGTACAAAATGCAACTTGCGTTTTGGGGCTTCCAATAAAAAATTTCTGACCCTAACAAAACGCAACCTGCGTTTTGTGGGCTTCAAAAATTTTTTTCTTTTTCTAACATAGTAAAACGCAACTTGCGTTTAGTATTGAAAAAAAAAAAAAAAGAAAACCCAAAACGTAAGCTACGTTTAGTATATTTTAAAATTCAAAAAAAATAAATAAACACAAAACGTAAGTTACGTTTTGCCACTGAACCATAGCAGTGCAATATTTTGCTATGCCTCCATTTCATGGTGTTACTCCATGAACTTCTTCATTTGCCAAAAAATGAGCCTCAAATTGTTTTTGGGAATTTTTTTTGTTTTTCCTGTCTAAAAACATGTAGCATTTAAAAAATAGATAAAACACTAAAAAATTCTAATAATGTTCAATAAATATATCCAACATTTTACGATTATCTATTTAATAGACTAATAAACATATAATATCAAAATTTTTTGAATTAACCTTTTATATACGTGTTACTTTCACTATGTGCACTAGATATTAAAAATTACTAATAATACTCAAAAATAATATTATGTCTATCTAATATCATTTTAGTTTTACAAACACTAAACAATTTAATATTAGATATAATAACTTTTTAAACAGAACTAGCCCAGGTGCTTAATTTTCTTTTTTCTAATTGTGTACGTTCTCAAAATTTGTAATTTAAATATTCCAAAACAGAGGGTTTTAGACTTTAGTTGTTCAATCTCTTTTCCCCTTTTATTTGTGAATTTGGATTTAAAATTTCGAACATTTGATTTTGAATATAAAGATTTTTTAAAATGTTCCAAACATAGTTTAAGATGTTTGAAGTACAAAATTTAAATCTCACCTCCCCTGCTCTGTCACAAATCTATTCTCTTTTTTTTTGTCTTTTATCGTTTTGGTAATTTTGGTTTTGGTAGCGTTATCATCCCTGCAGACTGCAGTGGCCGACGAGGGACTGCTATCAAAGGGTGACGCAGCGGTTCCGGTAATAAGGGTGTGGTGCTATGGTTCTAGACTTCTAGTAGAAAAGGAAGAGAAGAGATAAGTGAAATCAAAGTGTGTGAACTTGGAAATGAAAACAAAATTTCAAAAATTAGCTAATTATTATCAGCTAAATGTTAGTTTCGTAATTAGAATCATAATTGATATGCTACGGGTATATATCTTAATATATAAAACACACTCATGAACAACCCAGTATATGAATTATTCCATCTACCTGTGTAGTGCACCTAACCTGGAGTTTTAGAATTTCTATTTTTCCAAATCCGAAACAAGGATCAAACTCTCGATTCTTAGTTAAAAGTCGATGAGTCTACACTGCTCAACCACCCTATCAGAGTTAGTTAAATGCATCCATTTAATAGTTCATACCCCCGCAAGCAAGGGTAATAATTAACTGGGTTTCTATGAATAAAAATCTGATTGTGTTTTTATGCCTCTTCTGTGTGTATCTCTTCAATCTCATACATCTTTCATTCTTCTGTCATTCAATGCACAGTTGGAGTGCGAATAAAGAGAAACTGCCATAATGGGAAAAAATAAAGCCATGTTAACAAATATTAAAACAAAATAGCAAATACTATGGCAACTACTTTCGTGAATACCTCAAATGATTTCCCTGATCGTTCATATTCTAGCATGCTTAGTGCAACTTGACAGCTTTCAGAGACAAGAGGCTCCGGATCCGCTGCAAACTCCTCAAGAAGGGCTACACTTTGGTCATCTAAAGGGTACAGCAAAAGAACTTTGTTAGGAACATAAAATGTAAATGAGGGCATTTAAATGCTTAGCAATAAACTAACTAATATATGTCCAATGGGTTAGCTTAAAAAAAACCCATCTTATTAAAGATAATGAGATTAAATTAAGCTTCTCGAATTAAGCCCAAAGTCATCCTGAAATTGACTGCTTGTACTAAAATAGTCTTTGAGATCTCAATTGCATCAATTATGTATCTGAAATTGGCAAATATGCCACCTTAGTCCCTAACGGCGTGATAAGTCACTTGCTGGAAACATGATGCACTTTTGCCAATCTGAGGGACATAATTGATACAATTAGAATCTTAGGAACTATTTTAGTGCACGCGGCCAATTTGATGGACCACTTTGAGACTTAACTCTAAGCTTCTCACAAAGACCATAAATTAGACTTGAGCTTAGCTTATACATAATATAGACTAGGGAACAGCCATAAATTAGCAGCAAAACTGTCAGAGAAAAAGTATATACTATTCATCTGTTTATTGTAGAATTTAATTAAGAGACTAGTGGCTAGAAAATCAACTGCTAACAGGAAAATATCCCATCAATATTCCAAGAAGATAATAAAGGTTTTGACTTTTGGCTAGAAAATGCTTTACATTTCAAAGTGATTTCATGTAGTAACAGTAAGATGCTTCTCCAAAGTGAAGGAGATTATCTATATCTTTTCCAACTCGAACAAGTAACTTGTATGATATTTTAGTTTGCATAAATGTCTCAAAAACTTGCAAATCACTTTGACTATAACTAGCAAGTATTGCCAGTTGAATGGTACAAGAAGCATTATACAACAGTCACGTTTTTCCTTAATCTATTCTATGACCTGAATGAGAACGAGGTTACTTTTCACCAGTCACAACATGGATGGACAGAAGCATTAAAAAACTAGAATTTGCAATCTAAATTCACTTGCACTGCGACTACTTTCTCCTTGCTTCTATATCAACATATGAATTTCATACCGTATATGATATTATTGCACTTCTACAGACATACATGGCATCACAAAGATCACACTCCTTTAACACATTGATCACCATAGTGCGTAAAAGATATCACAACATTTAGTTTAATAATATTTGGTTTCAATACCTGCAATTGACCCAAGAGCTTCAGCAGCTTCATGTCTAACCATTGGGTGCTCATTCACATCTTTAAGTATGTTGGATAGCGCAGCTGAAGCAGCTTTGTCTTGCAACTGACCCAGAACATATGCAACCTAAAAATTGCCGAAAATATAGGCATTGACATTCAAAGTATAAAAAAATATTTGGGCATACCCGAACAAAACAAAATTTACAGAAAAAGAAAAACAAAGAAAAGAAAGTGTACTTATCAAACCTCATGACGTAAAAGAGCGCTTTTTGAACCCAATGAATCGATAATAGCAGCAACAGCTTCCTCTCCACCATCATTTCTAAGTGCAAAAAGAGCTGCATATCTCTCATACATCCCTTTTTCTTCATCCAGAAGTATTTCCCTGATTTGATTAAGAAGAGTTAGCAAACCAACTATCTAACGTTTAGTTACACAGGTTCAATCCATTAGCATGAACCCGACAAACCTCAATTGTTGTACCGAGGTACATGAGCATGCCGGTGCAGCTGGATCGACTGACTTAAAAGGTGAAATATCATTTGTAGACAAATCATCACTATTTCCAGCATCTTTTAAATGCCGAATACGTTCAAGAGCCAACTCACAAGTTTCGCGGACCTCCTGAGCCGGATCTAAATCCAAACAACTCTTCAACAGGGGAATGTTACCATATGAACCAATAGCACCAAGTGCTTCAGCTGCCTATGCAGTTACAACAAACACAATGCTGTTAAAAGTGGAACAATTTGCAAAAACAAGAACAAGAACAAAGAGCAGGGCTTCGTGGAAACTACCTCATGGCGAACAATTGGATGCAAAGAAAGGTCATTTAGAACTGCTGCCAAAGCAGGAATGGCTTCGGTTTCCTGCATTTGGCCCAGCGCAAATGCGGCTTCATGTGCCAACAAATTCGATGAATCTCTCGTGGCTGCAAAGTAAAACTAGCTCTAATCAAAACATTCAAAACAGCATGGAAGTTCATACGCTTCATTTTCTTTTAGGGCACCAATTTTCCCAAATTTAGAATACGACAAGTATTTCTAAAAAGACAAAAACAAAGCAGATTATTGTAATTCCACAACAAAACAGAAATTACTTAAATAAATAAGCACAAACCGAGAATGAGGGCGTGGCGAGGGGCTTGTCCTTTGAGGTTGCGAAGGGAGAAGAGAGCTCTGAAGCGGTCAGAGATGGGTTGCGTGGAATCCAGCAACAAGTTGCAGAGGAACTTCTCGGTGTCCATTGACGAAGTGAAAACGGCGTCGTCGGAGGAAGCCATCATGGATACAAAGGGAGCTTGATGCTTCTCTTCCAAAGAGCAACGTCGAATCGGATTCTCGCAGTAGCAGAAGACGCTATACGGCTATAGGAAGCTTTTCACCTGTTCCAGTGTATTTTTTAGAATATGACTATTCCATTGTTTGTAATCAACCAGATTTAATATAAAAAATACAAATAGTCTATATTTAAGAAAACAAATTTTGTGGACATTCACAAAGAAAGTGTATTGTGGGCATACAACCGTTACATCTTTTGAGAAGTTTATTTGATTTGAAATTGAAAATGTCTTTTTCATCCAAGCTAGTTTGAATAGATATATATTAAAACTGTATTATTGGGTGAGTTAAGTTGATAATTTTGTTGTAAAATTTTTGTTCTTTTATAAAAAATGAGCTTACATATTTATTTAATAAAAGAAAATTGCTTAATAGAAAATGATACTCTACTAGTATGGTAAGTGTTATTAATTTGTTTCATTGGAAAAAAATAAAAAAATAAATATGATATATTGACTGAAATTGCCACTAAATATATTTTTAATTTAATTAATTAAATATAAAATGAGTTAAAAAAAATATATTTTCTTTAAATGAATCGAACAATAAATAGGACAATTTTAATATTAATATAACCTTTTTTTTTTGGTGACTAGTATAACCTAAATTTAATTGCTCAAGTAAACACCACTGTAATAATATTAATAAAAATTTGTGCAATATTATTTATATTTTAATTTTATCGACTAAAGTCATTTCAAAGTATAAGTATGAAATTTAATGTGCTAAATTTTTAAGGATAATATAGAATTTCATAATAAATTAATTTTATCTGATATTCATTAATTAAAGAAATAAATTTATTAAAAATTTTTTAATTAATTAATTAATTAATGATAAGCCTTGGGAAAAAAAAAACTAATCTCATCATTTTTTTTAACTAAATTATGATATAAGATAGTTGTATGGATAGTTTCATGAGCAGACTTGTCAAAAAATAACTTAAAAATTGACAATAAATAAGTAATAAAAGGTTGATAGAAAAAATAAATAATAAATTTTGTGTATCGTTAATATTATTAGTGAAAAATATTTATTAAAAAAATAAAATATTAAGTCATTAATTAATATCTTCAAGTGAAAGATATATGTAGTCAAATTAAAAAAAAAAAACTATAATTATAGACTTGCGAATTTTATAAAGCTATAATAAATTAATTTTTTGTATATAAGAAACCATTTAATAAAAAAAAATTAAATTAATATTAAATCTATTTTCATTAAGTTATATTAACTAATTGCTTACACTTATAAGTTAAAAATAACTACTTATGCTACTTATAATTGATTAAATGAAAAATTTTAGAATTATAATTGTGCTAAATTAATATTCTTTTGTTTGAGTTTTTTCTCCTATTTTGTTTTATGATAAAATTTAGTTTAACATTTTAACAAATAATGATAATTCTTATCAAATAAATAAATGAGCACATATGAACTTTTTTGTTGTGATTTTTAAGAATATACGTAGAATAATCATCTTTTAATTTAAATTTTAATAAGTATTATTATTATTATTATTTTTATACCCTATGAAGGCTATGATAATTAAGAAAAGTAAACAAAACGAAAAGATCTTAATATTAGTAAATTAAAAATAAACAAAGAAAATATTAAATAAAAAAAAATATGTCAACTTTACTATTAAGATGAATGTGTAATATTTTTTACTTATATTATTATATGTTAGTTTTCGAAGATAACAATATTTAATTTCTCACCGTTAATATATTATAAATAAGTAGATACACAAAAGCAAAGAAACAGAAAATTTAAAAAGAATGAGAAAAAATAAAAGAAAAAAAAATCATTTTTAATTATAGAGATATAGCTAACATTTATCACCGTTTCTTTTTTTTATTTTTTTTTGTTTTTCTTATTTAAAATAATATAATAAAAGACAAATCTCAATAATATATTATAAAAATATTTTAAAACGATTATACTATATTTAAATACTATTATATAAGAAAAAAGTCATTATATATAAAATAAGTATAATTATCTTTTTAGTTCATCCATATTTATTAAAAAAAATAATATTAACATTAAATACATTGAATAACCTAAAGAAAAAAATATAATAATGTTATATATCTAAGTTTTTTTGTTAACTAAGTATAACCAAATTAGTTTAACATAATAAAAATCAATTATAGCTAATATCATCCAGTCTTATTATTTAACTTAGTTGGACTTGATTCATAATAAAAAAGACTTAAATGTATATTATTACTCAAAAAAGTATTTATTTGAATTAGAATTTTTTTGTGAAAAAACACTTTTTAAAATAATAAAATATTTTTTTTAAATTTTAAACATATTTAGATACATTTAAAAGAAAATTTTTTTCTAAAAAAATAAATTATTTAATTTTTCTAAAAACTAATAATACTTTAATTTTAAAAAATAGAAGTAAAATGAGTTTTAATTATTTTCTTTATCAGACATATCATTTATCATAATTAATAATTACAGTTTATATCTTTAAAAATAAAAAATAAATTACTCAAATTGAATAATTTTATTTGAGCAGTGAAGAAGTAAATTGTAGCAACATAATGTTATCATATTTGCAAATATTCAATTTAAGTCTTTATAAATTTAATAATGTGTCATTTATCATGTATGAGATAAGATTAAAGTTTATAATTTTAATTTTTTTTCAATTAAAATCAATGTGTCAATTATATAAATCATAACTTCTCAAATTAAGAAATAATATATAAAATAGATACATAATTATTTAATAAATATAAAATAACATGATATATAATTTTTAGAATATAAAAAAATATTGTTTCTTTTAATAAATTTGTTATTTTTATACGTTTACCTCAAACTACTACAAGTAATTTTACTTTTTAAGCATCTTCTAAACAAAATCCTCTTTTTTTTATGAGACTTCACAAACAATATAACTTATAGTAAATAACTAACTAAAGAAATAAAATTTCTGCACATGATTTTACTGTGCAGCAGTGCAAGTTTCTTCAAGTTACATATGTTACCTTTTTGTCTTTTTTCTTTAAGGTCGCTCTAGTGTATAGATGCATCTTCGTACAGATTTACATATTTTCGTCTTTGTTGTATCTCTTATGGACACGTGGTGTCTCCCTTTTACTGGATGGAGTTGGCTGTCAGGAAGCTGTTGGGGTTCATGGGAGGGTCGAGTGAGTCGACTTGGTAGCGTGATTCGAAACGGAGTTTCATTGTACCGGGTTCCGTTGATGCTAGGGTCGCGACTTGGGCCTTTTTGTTCGTTCCCAAAAACAAACGTTGAAACCCAGGGAAGTTGGACCTTTAGTTCAGTCTTCTCCTCTCATCAAAGCAAACCCACTCTTCGTTCACCAAGACTGCCGCTACTGATCTCATAACTATCGTTGTCTCTGGCGCTGGAGAGCTACGTCTGTTCGTCGTGGTCCCTTGCGGTGAAGGTCTTCTGCTCGGTTGCCAATTGCCAGCTTATGCGTCATAGCCGTGGAGCGGTGGTGCTCAGAGCCATCATCCTGGTCAGTAGCGGTTTAGGCCCGCCGTCAGTCGGTGTGCTCGTCCTCCGCCGTGCTTGTGACTCGAAGGTAGGAGCTGGTCTGCCCAATGAATGATTAGCTTTGAGTGTTGGCTTTCAAACGTGTTCAAGTTAGGTCGAGTATGAGTATTGCATTTACTACATGGATTGTGAAGTTCTAGTTATTGGCATTGGCTTCAAGTTGGAAATGTCAAATGCTGCTGATGTTGTGGATAAAGGATTAAGAAACCATGGTTTTAGTCCGCTTGGAGTTTGGGTAGCTGGGTAAAGACTAAGTCACATTAGCTCCATCTTCTTGTTCCACAAACTCCTATACGAACAAATTATTAGATTATTTATACATATGTTTTAGTTCAAAACTATTAAGTGCCATATATTGTGGGTTTGGGAAATTGTTATTGCTATGGGTACTACTAGCAAGCTAGGCATGAAGATGAATACATAGTTGTTGAGAAGGCACATCCTATTACTGGCCACCTAGGTATTTGTCATCTTTTAGTAAGAACTTTGATGGTTTAGATGTTCTCCATGGAGATTGAGTTAACCTGCTATTTTCATGTAGTCTATTGTAAACTAGTTGGTTTATTCAAAATGGAATGTTCTTTGCTTGATTGCCTGTAAATGTTGGAGTTGTTGTACAGTTGAAGACTTGTAACATTCTACTAAGCATGGGCATTTTCATAGACACTAGACACATAGACATAGTAATTTCAATTTTTTGTTTCATAGCAGACATGCCACAAATATATCATATAAAGAAGGTTGTAAATGATTTATAATCATATCTTCATATGTTTTTGATATTATAATACATATTGTAATTTTTTATTTTTTAATTCTTGCCATTAAAATCTGGAAAAGGCTTTTACCTTTTTGTCCACAATTGTGCTGGGCACCTTGTTGAACTTATGGTGGTGTGTAGGTTGTTAATTTTTTATTTTTAACTTAATGAAGATACGTTACAGTTGGTGAGCTTTGTTAAGGAAAGCAATACATTGTTCAACCTAATTTTTCATTCAACGATGAAATAGATCAATTAAATTAAGTCAGTTAAGTAGAAGACAAGATGAGTGAATATTTGTTGCTGGTTTGGTTAAGTCCAAAATTTTTCTTTTTGTTTTTGGTGAATGTCTTGATGAATTTAGTGGTTATGCCTTATTTATGGACTAAGATATACCCTCGTTTGGGAGAGTTGTGGTTGATGTTTTGATTGTATCTAAGGCGCGATCATGAGTTACATTTCTCTATTTTGTATGTAATCAGGCTAGAAGATTGCACAGTTTTTGCCGATGGATTTCAAGCATATATTCAATATTGAGGGTGAAGACTCGGATGGAGTAGTTCCGATGATAGCTGCAGATATTATTGTGCGAGTGACGACGATAAAGGGCTTTGAGTGCCGTGGGGGGCCCGAGGGTCGGAAAAAACGTGTAGGGGATGTCGTTGATGGTAACGAGTCTTGTGGTGCAAATGATGCAGTAGACGGTGGTCTTAGCTGGCCAGTTGTCGCGTAGGACTTCTTGGGCAGAGAGTTTGCAACGGAGGAGGATGCTTATGCTACCTACAAGGAGTTTGCTAAATTAAAGGGTTTTAGAGTTCGGAAGGGAGACGTAGCTCGTGTGAATGGGGTTTTGATTAGGAGAGACTTTTTATGCCATCGACAAGGTACAGGACATCTGAAGCACTATGACCGTCTTGAGCGAGTAAGGTAGGAGAGGTTGGAGAGTCGAACCGATTATAAGGCAAAGTTGAATATTTACTATGATATGCAACACATCATATGGAAAGTTAGGACCATCGTGGACGAACACAATCACGAGCTTGCCCTAGCCATGTTCACATATTTTCTTCCTAGTCATCGGCAGATGAGTGACGGCAACAAGGCACAGGTGGATAGTTTGAAAGCAGTTTGGGATCGCAACTTCGAAAATACATGGCCGGGCAATCTGGTGGGTATGGCATGCTTCGATTTACAAAACAGGATCTGTATAATTATGTGCACGGGAAAAGGGTTGCGCGAATATGTGATGGTAATGCAGCAACAACTTTCAGTTACTTGGAGGGTAAGGCAAATGCTAACATGAGGACAACGACACGATATACACGGGCCTCGGATAATCATTTGAGTAGCCTATTTTGGGCCGACGGTGAGATGATGTCGGATTATTAGCTATTTGGTGGCGTGTTGGCATTTGATTCAATGTACCGATCTAACAAGTACAAGAAACCACTGGTGGTTTTCTCCAGGTCAAATCACCACAAATAGAGGTTGGAGGATGAAGAGTTTCACACTTACAAGTGGGTGTAGCTAAACCTGCTCGATGTTATAGGGAAAAAGAAGCCGTGTGTAGTGGTCACCAACGGGGACAAGTCAATGCGCGTTGCAATTGCAAAGGTGATGCCGACAACGACACATAGACTGTACGGTTGGCACTTGGAGAAGAATTGCGTCCAACGGGTGAAAGAAACAGAATTTTGCAAGGTTTTCAGGAAAGCAATTTATGCAAAATTTGAAATCAACGACTTTGAGGAGTATTGGAAGGCATCGGTTGAGTGCTTAGCCTTGGGTTCAGTCCACGCATGAAACTAGAGAAAGTTGGGCAATGGCGTATCTTAGGGGCACCTTTTGTGCGGTATATCGGACAACTTCAAGATGTGAAGGGATCAATGCTTTCAGGTTTCCTTAAATCAATTAAGGATTTTTTTTTTTATGAATACATAACATGAAATGAATCATTGAAAAGATTAAATGCATTGTTAAATAAATTTTGGATAAGATTTAGATATGTCAACTATAAGAGTATAAATATGTGATATATACAATTTTGAGTTGTCTTACCTTGAGCAGTGATGTTGGTTATAAGAGAAAAGAATTTAAATTATTCGATATGGTGTTTTCTTAGTGTTGTTGCTTTACGTTCTACAAGTACTGTGTTATCTCTTATTGAAATTACTCTACTCTACATAAGTCATAACCCAGGTCTTTTAGCAACACATTATTTGAGGCGTTTTGATTTGGAAATTTTGCATTCTTGCAGCTAAAAATAGCCACTGTATTAACACCATCTTTGTATTTGTATGTAAAAATGCTTAGAGATTAAACTACCTTGATGTGCATTTCATAGTAGGCACAACATTCAGTACAAGTTAGATAGGAGATTTTTTTATGCATACATAACATGAAATGATGTATTGAAAAGTGATTAGGTATGTGAATATGCTATACTTGATTGGCAGGGCATTCAATCGAAGAATGGCAACTCTGGTGACACTGTTTTAACGCATGCATATGGGAATACACCGTCGATCACTCATGGGTGTAGTAATCCATTTTGCCGCAACCCCATGGGTGTCTGGGGGTGGGGACTAATTTCTTCCTCCACGGGCAACACATCGAGAAATTTTATGCCTCTACCTTTCAGAGTTGCTCAGGGCACATAGGTGAGCCTTTCTGCACATGCTAGTTGTCGTAATCCCACTAGGTGGACAAATGAAGATTTGTTCGAGTAATGACTAACACAGGTACCATTGGGAGAAGCTAGTTTGACTTATGTTGGTTATGTCCTTTTATTCTCTTGGCCTGCCATAATAATTGTTTGACATTCTCATTTTTGTCGCCTTACACAGAATGTCGTTGGTAGGTCTTCCTGCACCAGAAAACATGAAAGTGTCCCCAAGCAATGATGTAGGAGAGTGCTGAGAGTCAAGCACCCGGTTGTGTGTCGTTCTCTACTGGTGTGTTGTTGCCACCGTATCTAACGAGTACGCATGATGTAGAAGGGGCTCCGTTAGAATCCCTAATAACACTTTGTATTTTGTGCTTTCTATATTATGATGCGGGAGCAATTTCAGCTGTTGGAATGTGTATGGTGACCATGTGAACTTTATGTTTTTGGGTTATCTATAGTCTGGATCAAATTTGGCTTGGTTGGGGAGTTGACCCACATTTTCTGCTGACTAAAGAAATACATCGGAGTCTTTGTGTATGTGACATGGAAGCAGTTTTTACAATTCAAACATGTTCTATGTATGATGCATCATCCTGCGGGCATGATCATCATTAGTTTGGTCACATTTTGCGTTAGTAGTGGCAGGGAAAGAATTTGTTCTTATACTTTTAGTTTCAGTTTTCCAGGTGATTTAGTAGTTGTTGTTGCGTGCGTTGGTACCATAGGCCCATTTTCTCCGGGCCAACTTTTAGTAAGGTTCACCAAAAAATTTCAAAATGCACCTAAACATGTGACATGGTCATGACCAAAGAAGACAAATTCATCTGACAGGGAAGGAAGATGGGGATAGGTGTGAATGAAATAGGATTTTAATGTGTAGGGGTCTTTATACTTTTAATTTTTTAGGGTATGTAGTTGTTGATGTTTCTTTCTTCAGGTTCATTTTCTCCGGCCCAGGGAAAAAATCTGTTAGAATGATAATTAATGATGCAGCTAAACATGTGAAAGGCTCATGACCAGAAAAAAAAAACTGCATTTAACATTATTATAAGGCAGTAATGTAGACTCGGGCATTGTTTTTGACTAAGGCGTACAATACACTAGTGCATACAATACAATAATGCTAAAACATGACTTCGAGTGGCAACAAGTTTGCCCACTCTTATTACAGATCAAAAAGCTTCGTGCATACACCGAAGTGGCAACAAGTTCAAGATATATACATCATAGTAATAGCTATGTAGTGATCTTTCACCCTATACAATCAAAAAGAAACTCGAGTATTCATCTCAAGTTTGTTCTGAACCATTTAGAGGTCAAGCAAAAAAATTAACTGCCCTAATGGTTTCGATACAAAATGTTAACTACTGGTCGAGTTCTACAAAAAACTAAACATGTCTACAATGCCTTCCTTTGCCAGTGTGCAAAGGCCTTGAAGACTACTTCCTGTGCCATTTCACTGTGTGACTTCAGCACTAAATCCACAGTTAAGCGCATCCATATCGCACTATTCACATGCTGAAACAAACGACAAGTGACCAGCAAGAATAACAATGACAAACAATCTTTCACAAACATACATACATTTAACTCTAAATAAGGTTTCATTAATTACATGACGCAGTATACCTGTACTCCATAGTCTTTTCATAGGTGCTCTCGAATCATTCATTGGGCGACCCAGACGCCACAGTCCATGCTGTATAGGCACACAATTATGGTTTTGGTTTTTTGTGTTAATTTAATCAACTTTATAATACATGACAGGAATCAAATACAGTATATCATTGTTGCTGCAACACGATAAAAAAATCCCTTTCAATTTGAGTTTCATATTCGTTCGCGGTAATCTAAATTCTTAAGAGTCCTCATCTTGTGGTCGTCAAATTCGTACGTTCTCTTCAATCTGCCATATAAATTTTGCCAGATCATGCTCATTAAATTTTTATTAGTTTTTCTCCTAAACATACATCATGCTAGCTAGTTACCTATAAGCTATACCTAATAAAATATGACTTTAGCAGTGGTTAAAGTTTTTGAATTTTAATAAACATGTAATAAATATATTAAAAAATAAAATGTTTTAAATTTTATCAGTTAATTATTTTAAAGGGTGAGAGATCCTACACTGGACACCATCCAATTTTTTTTCACTGGAAAAGATCTAATCCCTTTTTTAGACACTTGTTAATTAAACTCATAAATATATATTTAAGAGTATATTTAAGAGAAAATTCTACTCCCCTCTCCTACAAGATGTTAAAATGACACTGTAACACCCTAACTACCAAAGCTCACGCTTCCGGCTGCGCGACTCTGATAGGTCGGACATTACGACGACACTTATCTTATTTAATACTAAAATATGAGCCTGTTTGAAACTTTAAACCGCAATACCGCTCCCAAAAAAAACTTTCATCCGATAACATACGTCCATAAATACCATACAACTTACAAAACTCATAAAGAGTACATCCATATATATATACACATATATATATAAATAATATTACAAGCATAATCCAATACAATTCCTATCCCTCTTACAGATTATATCAGGATAAAGGCGAGGGTACAATAAACCATAGCTAAAACAATACAGAGCATCACAACAACAATTAAATAAGCTCTTCGTAACTTCTGCGCCCATATCCTGAAAGGGGAAAAATGTAGGGGGGTGAGAACATCATCCTCGAAAGGGTTCTCAGTAGAGGGTTTTTGGGAATTACTGTAATAGGATACATGAAGATAAACCGTACCAGTGATTAATAACTGACTTATGCCTCTTTTCAAAAACAATTGTTTACAATACAAGTAAAGTCGGAAATCTGTTCTAAAAGAGGAACCGTTCAATTCTCAAAACATCAAAGCCTTTCAAAATGGTTTATCTATACTGAACCAAAGTAGCCTTTCATATTTTATTCCCAACTAGAAACACGAAACCAAAATCAACCATTGGTTCATCTCATTCCAACCACGGCCCTAGGCCCAAACAATCCAACCAACAACCAATCACCACAATCCAACAGAGTCCCAGATGCAAACACAGATAGGAAGTTCAAGCACAAACAAACAGTTATTACAAGTAGAACAGTTAGCAATTAATAACATAGGCAAACCAAGTATAATATGCACACCCAACCAATGTCACACAAATGCATATGATGCATGCCTGTCCCTAGTGGCTGATGATATCATCTGTCGGTTATAGAGCCAACCCGACAAGTCCTGGTAGCTAACCATTGGACTGTCCCTCTGTCGTGCATCCCCAACTCGAGTTATACTCATCATAAACTTGATCATAATCATGATCCATATCCATCACCCTCACTGGTGAATATTTACGGGGGCGAGCTCATCCGAGCCTTTCACAGTGCCCGACCACACTTACGACATAGGGTCAACAGAGTATCAAGTCTCGACCCGGAGCACGTGGTGGCTAGCCACTGCTACTACCCAGGGAAACTTGTATCTCAGATAGTGGAAGTGCAACATTCACATTTATCAATGATTCAGCATAAACATGCATTCAATCTCATCCATGGATCAACATCCATCTCAGCCATCCGGCTCATGGTTCAGTCCAGAACCAGCCAATATGTATAATCATACACAGCCATTCCGGCTCACAACAAAACAGCACTTCCACCATTCAACATCATTAAATTCATAAAGTCGGCATTTAAGCCATAAATCATTTTCTCAATTCATTTCACTTTGAAATCGAGTTTCAACTCTTTTCAGCCATGGCTTTAGAAATCTCATTTCTCAAATCATCTCAGGCTCATAAGCCGAATTTACTCAAAGTGAGTTCCCTTTTTAAAACAAAGCCACTCTTGGCATTCTCTTTCCAAAACTTCCAAAACCATGGCAAGTTAAGGATTTGTTTCACAGTATTCAAAATCATCCATCCAACGATGGGATTTTATAACAACAGTTTTTCGGCAGAGTCCCAAGTCTTTAGGGGAGAATAACATATCTCATTTCGCCAAAATCATTTAAAATCATTAAAACATTGGCTTTCTGATTTGAGTAAGAAAATAGGATCTAAGCCAAACCGAGTCACGTAACCTTTACTTCTTTCAAAACCATTTCCTTTACTTAAACAAAACCGGCTTCAATTCCATAATTAAATCTGAAGCGTTTCAAACTGATAAGAGAATCATTTTTGTTGTGTTAAACTAGAGTTCAAAAGATACTTTGAATCTTATTTAAAACGTCAAAATAATGAGGCTCATCAATCGAAATCCAATTCCTTTTAAAATCACGAAAACTCTCCCAAGGGACAATCTTTGTGTTTAATAGAGAAAAACATAAACCCGTTTTACCTTTTAAAACAGCCTCAAAGCAAAATTCTCTTTCAAATGACTTGTACCCAAAGACATACTGTTCTTCTTGGAAAATAAGGATAAATCATGATTCTCTTTTCAATAATTCTTTCAAAGCATAACTTCATTGCTTTCTTAATTGTTCTAAGTAAAGGTAATAAAGAAGCCATAATTTCACAATCCTCAAAATAGATAGGAAAGGCATTAAACTCAAAATTCCTCAATTAACATTTCAAATAAGGACTCGGGTTCTATAGAAATTTCGGCAGCACCTCCCCTAAAACTTGGACTTTTGCCACCCGGTTCGGGTCCCAACTAAACTGTTTCTCATTCCTTTTCAACAGCTCAAAACCAGAAATCAATTCAAAAGCAAGTTAAATCCAACAATCGCCTCAGTGGCATATCTCAAGGAAGCCATTTCAAAAATCAACTCAATATCAACCGATTTAACTCATTTCCAAAGCTTTAAAGAATCGGTTCAGCAATAAATCATTTATCAAAACCAAATCAATTAAAGCCACACAGGCTGAATTTCAAGAGTATTCTATCTTCCACATCATCAAAATAATTGACTCAATTCAAACCAATCCTCAACGGATTAAACTCATTTCAAATCTTTAAAGAATCAACTTCAAACATTACATTTCACAAGCCACACAACAATTCGGCCAAACCAACATCCATAGTCATTCGAGTCAATCAAATAATACATAAGGCAGATACAATCACCAAATACACAATATCTCACATCAGTACCCATATGTAATAATTCCAATAATAAACTATAGTTTTCGGAAAGCGCCCCTACCTCACAACATTGGAACCACAACCCAACTCGTTAACCAACTCCTTTTATCTCGACCCGAAATCACCGGCAAATCAAAATCTCGGCTCTGCCCGCTCTCTCAAAAGCAGAAACAGCCCCAAACGGCACAAGCAAACCGGATTCTAGCTCCTAAAACCATTAACATTACGATTACTTTATTACACAGAACAGAACACTAACGCAGAGCTCTCGAAACCGGAATACTTACTGAAACTAAGAAAGAACGGCTGAACCGAACAGCAACGGACTCTGAACCGATTGGGCGGTAGCCCCGGTAGCCGCCTTCAGCGGCTGCGGCGACCCAACTCCGGCGACGGTGACTGAAACCAACATGCCGCGACAATAAGACTCCCATAATCTCACAAGAAATGAAAACCAAGTTTGAAACCCTTACCGGCATACTTTTCCGGCGACGGCAGCAAGGTTTTCCGGCGGCCAGAACAATGATAACGCCACTAACCAAAACAGAGCAGGATCTAAATAAGCGGCAAAACCTTGGAACAGTTCCGGCTAGCTCCATTAGCGGCGGCCTGGACCCTTTTCTGACGGCGACAATTCCAACCGAGGCGGCGCCGGCGACGCAAGCACGGCTGGGCATGGTGGTTGAACCCCCAGCTCAGCCTCAGATCTCTCTGTCTCTCCTGTTCGGTGTGACTGGACGGCCTTCTCCTCAACGGCACGACGGCAGAGCAAACCAGACTGGCGACGGCAGAGGTCACGGCGCGTTCGGCGGTGACGCGGGATGGAGGTGCCGGCGACAGCGGCGACTTCACCTTCTCCGCGCTCGCTCCTCCTTCTCCATCGGTGGTTATGGCTCGCGCTCTCTTCAGGTCGCGGTTCTGCCTCTGATGCTGCGCAAGGATGATCGGCGACGGCACGAGCTCCTCGCGCGACGAATCGGCACAGTGACGGGCTCGGCGGCTGCGTTGGCCTCCTCCCCTCTCGGATCTCTCTCTTACTCGGACTAGATCGGCGGCTTCATGGTGGCGACGGCAAGGAGGCTCGCGACGGTGACAAGGACGCGTGGACAGCCGCGGCGGCGCGACGCGGTGAGGGCGACGGCGGCACTGTGAGCTCCCTTCCCTCTCCACGCCGGCGAACCTTCCTTCTTCCTTCCCTCTCAATTCGTTCCCTACTCCTGTTTCTTTCTTTCTTTCAAGCAGCTTGCAGCTGCTGCTGCTGCATTAGGTACTCTAGGTGTACCGGGTCAGAGGAACCGGGTAGGTTTTTTAGGGTTAGGGTTTCTCTTTCAAAATTAGGGTTAGGGGCATTTTGGTAATTTCAAATAAAAATAGGGATATTATAGTGATTAGAAATAAATTCTAATCCATTAATAATAATGTATAAAAATACTATTTGCTCATCAATTTCATAAATTATTTTCAATAAAATGTCGCAACCAAATAATTAGAAATAGTATACTCAATTTCTTCATTTTCCAAAATAGCAGTAATAATATTTAAATATTACTTATCTAATCCAAATCTTATAAAATCCTTATTATTTCATAACTATCAACCTTATACTTTAAATATAGAAAATAATCCAATAATTATAAAATTGGATAATAATCATAACTTATCTCAAATCCAATAAATCAAAACTTGCCTTAATTATCTTTAATAAAATAATCTCTGAAATTAAGGCTATAAATAATTGTAGGATTTGAGACTTGATTATAATAAGACTTTTCAAAGATTCTGGGCCTTACATTCTACCCACCTTATAAAAATTTTCGCCCTCGAAAATTGATACAAAGTGGAAGAAATTCCATAACAGTTCACCCTTGAACACATTTAAAGAAGAAGCAAAAATATCTCAAAATATAATCATATATACGATTTTCAAATACTTTGATTATCATAAGCATAAGGATGCAAAGGTAGGAGTGTAACTGCCAGGCAAACGTTACAAGATAGGCTCAATGCAAAAGATAACATGGGTCAATCATGTGATAGTAGGGCAAGGCATCAAAGGCTAGAAAACAGGATGGAGTTAAAACGATGTGCTCAATATCCGCACACTAATCTTATATCAACCTCAAGGTTTCAACTTTCCAATTCCATCAAGCACCTTACAAACCCCAAATTTGATCACAAGCCTGACAATCACAAACCCGTTCGCAAGGAACAAAATGCCCACAACTCATACGTTGCACACCTACCGCTTCAACTTCCGTATACACATCACATCTTAAAGAACTAACGTATCGCGTTACTACGTCTACAAGTCGCACGTGATACCAAAACAATTCTCGAGTCTACTCAGAAGAATATGAGATCTTAGAAAGGAGAGACGGATGTCAAAGACAATAGTCATAGATTTGAAAGAATATATCCAATCCCAGATAAACATGGATGTTCAAGCAATAAAGTTTGCTAGACATAATTCAATTGACAACTTCAAAGATAACCCTTAGATCAAAGAAGTTCAACAGGATCAACAAGAAGATAACCAGCGCATCAGCTTGAAACAAACTCAAACTGAGTCGATGAAGTATGAGGTTTACAAAAGAGAATATCTCAAACCCAAGGCAAAGCTCACAAAACTCAAGGGCATGATTAAAAATACTTCTGAATACATTGTTCTTAAAAGAATCGAAAACTTGCAGGAAAATCACCTCGCAGTCTAAAAGAAAAGTTAAGCAACAATTGTCCTTCAAGAGAGTAACAAAAGCATAAATGTGGCTTTACTTCAATACAATTCCATGTTGAAGTAGATTTTGTAGAGTTCCAAAAACAAATGCACACAACTTTGGCTAAGAGTTAAAATATTTCCTCAAATATTTTAGAAAGATAATTAAATGCACAACTTAACCAAAAGCAGTTCATAAAAACTCGGAAATAATCAGATGCTTGTTCAAAATTCTCAAAATTTCATATTCAAACAAGCATGTATAACATTTATAGCAAGTACGAAAGAGGAAGTTAAACTCTTTTTAGAAAAGAAACTCCGAGATAAAAATTTGCTTACAATCTGGTAAGGAAATAAGTGGTGCGTTACAAACAAACCGATTTCCACTAAACAAGGAAACTTTCCAAAACCTCATTTAAAATAGCGCATGCCGATTTTTAAATTAACTTCATCAATATTGAACAATGGTTTCAATCTAAATCAAGAAACAGAAAATAAATTCCGTTTAAAACTTCTTACAAGAGAATTCAAAACTTCTTTAAAAGGTTCAAAACAAGACTCCAAAAGTGTTCTTAAAATCACCATCTCAGGAGAACATTCAAGAAGTTTAAGATGTACTAAAAAGGAGTCAAGCCTTGCAAGGAAGGATCTTAAACCAAGGTAGCCCAAACAAGATTCATTAGGCATGAGTCATCAAACAAGTTTTAAATTGATCCAAAAGAATACAAAAGTCATAGAAAAGACAACTCAATCATTTGTAATTTTTCAATGATAAATCTTTAACTAAAAACTCTTGTAGAGATAATGGGAGAATAAACAATGTACTATCCTGAAACGAATCAAACTGACCCACATAAGGATGAGATTCACAAGAGGGGACAAACCAAGATCAATGGTAATGTTCACAAGATGTAAAAGATTAGTTAAAAACAGAATCACGTATGACATTCATAGAGGTGAAAAGCTTAAGAAGGAACCAGTCCGTTCATAAGAAGAAAACTATGAATCCAACATTTTCAAAAGAACAACAATGGTATAAACTATGTAGTATGCTAAACCAAACTCAATTCAAAATAAGTTAAGTAAAGCTTATCAAACGAAACTCAACCGGAATGAAAGCGAAAAATTCTTTCTTTCCAGTATTTCAGAAAATATCCAAATACACAATCAAATAAAGATGTCCATTGGAACTATAGTAAAATTACTAGAAGGTCAAAATTTACTTTAAAATAAGTACAATTGCGTAAACCAGTAAAAGTACAGGCAAAGTATTAGAAAGAAATAGTTGTTAAACTGTATAAATAATTTCAAAGTCTCATATATAGAAAAGCATATATCTAATCAACAGCAATTTATAAAATCTCAAAATTGGCTGTGATCACTGTCAAGTAAGAGAAAAACTGAATCAACAATTTCTCAAAGAATGGACTCAGAATCCGGAGTTAAAAGTCACAGCACATTAAGACAGGTTCAAGGCTATATCAAAGAATACTTGAATCAAGAAGAACTCAAACAGAGGAAGACAGATGCATCAAGGATTCTAAACAAGCATATGCACTTAAGATCATTCAAGAATGCATATGAATAGAGGAATAGAGTGGAAACATCAAATTACATTTCAAGAGGAGTACCAAACAAGAACTTCAAGTTAGGATATAAAAGAACAGGTCGACTCGAACAGAATTCAAGACACACAACTGAATAGCCTCGAGAAAAAGTTTCTAACGTTCCCCAAAGCCCGCGATTCGCTTTACTCGAAACTTGTATATCATCTATGATAACCCATCATTGCTTTTATATACATAATTCACTAGTATTAAGCCGGCCAAACTTAATATCAGGAATTATGCAATGCAAGACTAACAGCATTAATCAATAGATCGTCATGTGCATAAAGCTCTAATTCTCGTCATTCGACAAGACCTAATACATGACAAACGCTCAGAGTATGCAACTGAAGCATAGTCAGTCCATTCCTCAGGCTCTACAGGAAGAACTGTTCTGATACCATAATGTAACACCCTAACTACCAAAGCTCACGCTTCCGGCTGCGCGACTCTGATAGGTCGGACATTACGACGACACTTATCTTATTTAATACTAAAATATGAGCCTGTTTGAAACTTTAAACCGCAATACCGCTCCCAAAAAAAAACTTTCATCCGATAACATACGTCCATAAATACCATACAACTTACAAAACTCATAAAGAGTACATCCATATATATATATACACATATATATATAAATAATATTACAAGCATAATCCAATACAATTCCTATCCCTCTTACAGATTATATCAGGATAAAGGCGAGGGTACAATAAACCATAGCTAAAACAATACAGAGCATCACAACAACAATTAAATAAGCTCTTCGTAACTTCTGCGCCCATATCCTGAAAGGGGAAAAATGTAGGGGGGTGAGAACATCATCCTCGAAAGGGTTCTCAGTAGAGGATTTTTGGGAATTACTGTAATAGGATACATGAAGATAAACCGTACCAGTGATTAATAACTGACTTATGCCTCTTTTCAAAAACAATTGTTTACAATACAAGTAAAGTCGGAAATCTGTTCTAAAAGAGGAACCGTTCAATTCTCAAAACATCAAAGCCTTTCAAAATGGTTTATCTATACTGAACCAAAGTAGCCTTTCATATTTTATTCCCAACTAGAAACACGAAACCAAAATCAACCATTGGTTCATCTCATTCCAACCACGGCCCTAGGCCCAAACAATCCAACCAACAACCAATCACCACAATCCAACAGAGTCCCAGATGCAAACACAGATAGGAAGTTCAAGCACAAACAAACAGTTATTACAAGTAGAACAGTTAGCAATTAATAACATAGGCAAACCAAGTATAATATGCACACCCAACCAATGTCACACAAATGCATATGATGCATGCCTGTCCCTAGTGGCTGATGATATCATCTGTCGGTTATAGAGCCAACCCGACAAGTCCTGGTAGCTAACCATTGGACTGTCCCTCTGTCGTGCATCCCCAACTCGAGTTATACTCATCATAAACTTGATCATAATCATGATCCATATCCATCACCCTCACTGGTGAATATTTACGGGGGCGAGCTCATCCGGGCCTTTCACAGTGCCCGGCCACACTTACGACATAGGGTCAACAGAGTATCAAGTCTCGACCCGGAGCACGTGGTGGCTAGCCACTGCTACTACCCAGGGAAACTCGTATCTCAGATAGTGGAAGTGCAACATTCACATTTATCAATGATTCAGCATAAACATGCATTCAATCTCATCCATGGATCAACATCCATCTCAGCCATCCGGCTCATGGTTCAGTCCAGAACCAGCCAATATGTATAATCATACACAGCCATTCCGGCTCACAACAAAACAGCACTTCCACCATTCAACATCATTAAATTCATAAAGTCGGCATTTAAGCCATAAATCATTTTCTCAATTCATTTCACTTTGAAATCGAGTTTCAACTCTTTTCAGCCATGGCTTTAGAAATCTCATTTCTCAAATCATCTCAGGCTCATAAGCCGAATTTACTCAAAGTGAGTTCCCTTTTTAAAACAAAGCCACTCTTGGCATTCTCTTTCCAAAACTTCCAAAACCATGGCAAGTTAAGGATTTGTTTCACAGTATTCAAAATCATCCATCCAACGATGGGATTTTATAACAACAGTTTTTCGGCAGAGTCCCAAGTCTTTAGGGGAGAATAACATATCTCATTTCGCCAAAATCATTTAAAATCATTAAAACATTGGCTTTCTGATTTGAGTAAGAAAATAGGATCTAAGCCAAACCGAGTCACGTAACCTTTACTTCTTTCAAAACCATTTCCTTTACTTAAACAAAACCGGCTTCAATTCCATAATTAAATCTGAAGCGTTTCAAACTGATAAGAGAATCATTTTTGTTGTGTTAAACTAGAGTTCAAAAGATACTTTGAATCTTATTTAAAACGTCAAAATAATGAGGCTCATCAATCGAAATCCAATTCCTTTTAAAATCACGAAAACTCTCCCAAGGGACAATCTTTGTGTTTAATAGAGAAAAACATAAACCCGTTTTACCTTTTAAAACAGCCTCAAAGCAAAATTCTCTTTCAAATGACTTGTACCCAAAGACATACTGTTCTTCTTGGAAAATAAGGATAAATCATGATTCTCTTTTCAATAATTCTTTCAAAGCATAACTTCATTGCTTTCTTAATTGTTCTAAGTAAAGGTAATAAAGAAGCCATAATTTCACAATCCTCAAAATAGATAGGAAAGGCATTAAACTCAAAATTCCTCAATTAACATTTCAAATAAGGACTCGGGTTCTATAGAAATTTCGGCAGCACCTCCCCTAAAACTTGGACTTTTGCCACCCGGTTCGGGTCCCAACTAAACTGTTTCTCATTCCTTTTCAACAGCTCAAAACCAGAAATCAATTCAAAAGCAAGTTAAATCCAACAATCGCCTCAGTGGCATATCTCAAGGAAGCCATTTCAAAAATCAACTCAATATCAACCGATTTAACTCATTTCCAAAGCTTTAAAGAATCGGTTCAGCAATAAATCATTTATCAAAACCAAATCAATTAAAGCCACACAGGCTGAATTTCAAGAGTATTCTATCTTCCACATCATCAAAATAATTGACTCAATTCAAACCAATCCTCAACGGATTAAACTCATTTCAAATCTTTAAAGAATCAACTTCAAACATTACATTTCACAAGCCACACAACAATTCGGCCAAACCAACATCCATAGTCATTCGAGTCAATCAAATAATACATAAGGCAGATACAATCACCAAATACACAATATCTCACATCAGTACCCATATGTAATAATTCCAATAATAAACTATAGTTTTCGGAAAGCGCCCCTACCTCACAACATTGGAACCACAACCCAACTCGTTAACCAACTCCTTTTATCTCGACCCGAAATCACCGGCAAATCAAAATCTCGGCTCTGCCCGCTCTCTCAAAAGCAGAAACAGCCCCAAACGGCACAAGCAAACCGGATTCTAGCTCCTAAAACCATTAACATTACGATTACTTTATTACACAGAACAGAACACTAACGCAGAGCTCTCGAAACCGGAATACTTACTGAAACTAAGAAAGAACGGCTGAACCGAACAGCAACGGACTCTGAACCGATTGGGCGGTAGCCCCGGTAGCCGCCTTCAGCGGCTGCGGCGACCCAACTCCGGCGACGGTGACTGAAACCAACATGCCGCGACAATAAGACTCCCATAATCTCACAAGAAATGAAAACCAAGTTTGAAACCCTTACCGGCATACTTTTCCGGCGACGGCAGCAAGGTTTTCCGGCGGCCAGAACAATGATAACGCCACTAACCAAAACAGAGCAGGATCTAAATAAGCGGCAAAACCTTGGAACAGTTCCGGCTAGCTCCATTAGCGGCGGCCTGGACCCTTTTCTGACGGCGACAATTCCAACCGAGGCGGCGCCGGCGACGCAAGCACGGCTGGGCATGGTGGTTGAACCCCCAGCTCAGCCTCAGATCTCTCTGTCTCTCCTGTTCGGTGTGACTGGACGGCCTTCTCCTCAACGGCACGACGGCAGAGCAAACCAGACTGGCGACGGCAGAGGTCACGGCGCGTTCGGCGGTGACGCGGGATGGAGGTGCCGGCGACAGCGGCGACTTCACCTTCTCCGCGCTCGCTCCTCCTTCTCCATCGGTGGTTATGGCTCGCGCTCTCTTCAGGTCGCGGTTCTGCCTCTGATGCTGCGCAAGGATGATCGGCGACGGCACGAGCTCCTCGCGCGACGAATCGGCACAGTGACGGGCTCGGCGGCTGCGTTGGCCTCCTCCCCTCTCGGATCTCTCTCTTACTCGGACTAGATCGGCGGCTTCATGGTGGCGACGGCAAGGAGGCTCGCGACGGTGACAAGGACGCGTGGACAGCCGCGGCGGCGCGACGCGGTGAGGGCGACGGCGGCACTGTGAGCTCCCTTCCCTCTCCACGCCGGCGAACCTTCCTTCTTCCTTCCCTCTCAATTCGTTCCCTACTCCTGTTTCTTTCTTTCTTTCAAGCAGCTTGCAGCTGCTGCTGCTGCATTAGGTACTCTAGGTGTACCGGGTCAGGGGAACCGGGTAGGGTTTTTAGGGTTAGGGTTTCTCTTTCAAAATTAGGGTTAGAGGCATTTTGGTAATTTCAAATAAAAATAGGGATATTATAGTGATTAGAAATAAATTCTAATCCATTAATAATAATGTATAAAAATACTATTTGCTCATCAATTTCATAAATTATTTTCAATAAAATGTCCCAACCAAATAATTAGAAATAGTATACTCAATTTCTTCATTTTCCAAAATAGCAGTAATAATATTTAAATATTACTTATCTAATCCAAATCTTATAAAATCCTTATTATTTCATAACTATCAACCTTATACTTTAAATATAGAAAATAATCCAATAATTATAAAATTGGATAATAATCATAACTTATCTCAAATCCAATAAATCAAAACTTGCCTTAATTATCTTTAATAAAATAATCTCTGAAATTAAGGCTATAAATAATTGTAGGATTTGAGACTTGATTATAATAAGACTTTTCAAAGATTCTGGGCCTTACAGACACTCCCCTCCCTTCTATTTTATAAATGTACATTCTCCTCCCTTCTAACTTTTAAAAAATCTCATCTTTAATCCATTTTAAATTTTTTGTGTTAACTAATATTAATTTTATCTATTTTAAAAAAAATAAATTATTTTTTGAAAAAATACCCATTAGCAAAAATTTTATTTTTTATCATTAAATTTTGCTTACCAAAATACCCTTTTAATAAATTATTTTTTTATTAATTAAATTGTATTTGTATTAAAATATTTTAAAAAAATTAATAATTAAATTAATTTTTCTAAGATACCTACCCTTCAATAATTTTTAATTATTAAATTATGATTTTACCAAAATTTTTGTTAACAATTATTTTTATATTTTACTATTAATTTTTTGATATCAATATATATTATTTTAACATTAAATAAAATAATTTTACCACTGTTAATATATATAACAATTAATATATATTGATATTGAAAAATAATCTTACTAAAATTTTTTATTTAATAATAAAATAATATATATAGATATCGAAAAATTAATAGTAAAATATAAAAAAAATTGTTAACGAAAATTTTGGTAAAATTATAATTTAATAATTAAAAATTATTGAAGTTAAAAAAATACAATTTAATCAATAAAAGAATAATTTATTAAAGGATATTTTGGTAAGCAAAATTTAATGATAAAAAATAAAAATTTTACTAATGGGTATTTTTAAAAAAAATAATTTATTTTTTCTTAAAAAATGGATAAAGTTAACATTAGTTAATACAAAAAATTTAAAATGGATTAAAGAGGAAGTTTTTTAAAAGTTAGAAAGGAGGAGAATGTACATTTACAAAATAGAGGGAAAATGAGTGTTATTTTAGCATCTCGTAGGGGAGGGGTGTAATTTTCTCTATATTTAATAGTTGCTAGTGGCTTAAAATTCTGGAGAAAATAAAAGCAAAACACGGAAGAGTTTATCACTCGAAAATTGAAAGTTTAAGTATAAATATGATTATTTTTTATTTTTTCTTTCCTTCAAAATTTTGTCACAAGTGAACAGTTTCTAAAATTTTATTTTATGTGTTTTATCGGTAAATGTTCTAGAAATAATTTTCAATAATATAAATGTTTTTGTTTATATCGAAAGAGAAATGTTTTATTTTTAAACAATATCCAGACTTGAAAAAAAACGTCAAACTTTTCTATTCTTAAAAACGTGTAGTGGACATTATTTATTATGAAATCATTTATATGTCTATTTGAATTCTTGTTTGATTATTGTCATATTGTCATTTACTATGAAAACTAAAAAGGCTAGCAACCATAAAATATATGTTCCTCTTGTCACTGACGACCAAGCTCAAGGGTAAACAAAGGACAAATCACTATATTAAGATAAGGAGAGAAAAAAATTATAGAAATATGTCAAACTAAAAATTGGTACATGAATTAATCAAGAGACATTTATATATAGTTTGAATCAGCCTAATTCGAACTATTCATACACACCCACTAATTCGAATCAACCTGATTCGAATTACACTCACATATGCTGTACATAGTAATTTGAATTGGTCATATTCGAATTATTCATGATTTAATTTCGCCCATTCTTTTATTAAAAAATTAATAATTGATTAAAAAATTAATAATTTAAAAATTAAAAAAATATATATTATATTTCATGCATTAAAAAAAAGCTAACAAAATATTTAATTACGATGCTTCTTTAAAATATTAATGAGTTATTAATTCGAATTTCATACAATACTCTTTTGCCCATTTTTAATAGCTCATGAATATTTTTTTTATAAATTTTTTAATAAATTTATTTAAATTATACCACAAAAAATATTTTATTCTATACAAAATAATTTTAAAAAATGGTTTAAAAGATGTTAGGAGTACTATAAAAATTTGTAATGTCCTAATGACTTAGGACATTAAAAAAATACTTTACATAGTCAATAATAATTTAGAAATAAAAATAATAATGTTATAACCAGTATTTAACTAAATTACTAGAATATTACAATCTTTTATAGTACTCCTAAGTCCTAACATTTTTTAAGCCTTTTTTTTTAAAAATTATTTTGCATAGAATAAAGGGCATTTTAAGCCATTTTAATCCATTTTCTATGCAAAACAATTTAAAAAAAATAGCTTAAAAAATGTTAAGAGTACTATAAAAGTTTGTAATATTCTAGTAATTTAGGTAAATACTGGTTATAACTATATTTTTTTAATTTCTAAATTATTATTGACTATGTAGAGTATTTCTTTAATGTCCTAAGTCATTAGGACATTACAAATTTTTATAGTACTCCTAAATCATGAGTAATTCGAATCTGGCCAATTCGAATTACTATATACAGCATGTGTGAGTGTAATTCGAATCACCCTGATTCAAATTACTGTGGGTGTAATTCGAATCAAGTTGATTCGAATTAGTGGGTGTGTGTGCATGAGTAGCTCGAATCAGTGTGATTCGAATTACATGTACTTAGAGTTCGAATTAAGCTTATTCGAACTATATATAAATGGCTCTTGGTTGATTTATGAACCAATTTTTGGTTAGGCGGATTTCTGTAATTTTTTCTCTCCTTGGCTTAATATAGTGATTTGCCCCAAAAATGATGCAAACCTGATAACATTCTTTTAATGTCTTAACTCTTAAGTCTTGTTTGGTATAGAATGGGAACTTTATATGAAATGCCACTACAAGAAAAATATGTTTTAGCGATAAACTTTTAGTGGCAATAACATAATAGCCACTAATTTTTTAATTTAAGTTATCTTTTTGCGGTAATTATATATTTGCCATTATTACTATATATTATAATGGCAATTATTTTTATTGCCGCTAAAAATACATTAAAAAGGTTTTAAAAACAAATTTTAGTGCCAATTATATATTTAACACTATTATTATATATTATAATGGCAATTATTATTATTGCCACTAAATTATTATTTATTTTTAATTTTAATTTTAATTTGTCTAAATCAATACCAGCCATTATTTAATTGCCACTAAAAATTTTATTATAATATTTTATTTAATTTCTTGAATTACAAACCTATGCAAGGAAGAGAGAACTTTGTCTCAGATATCCCACTGAACCTTGCCTCAGATAACTACTCCTTGAAAACCCACTCCATCTCAACTTTTTCCACCGACAACCGCCCACCACTGTCGTCACAGGCCTTGCCATCGCCGCCTATCGCTCTACACGCACATCTGTCTTCCTGCTTCCACGCTCTGCCTCAGATCTAGGTCAAATCCGCGCCAGATCCACTCAAATCCGTGTTTGTTTTATGATTTGATTTATATCTCTACGTTTGTTTGAAGTGAAAATTCACACACTCTGATCTCACTATTCAAATTGATAATGTGTTTAGTTGCTTCAGTAGTTCAGTATAATTTAATAATTTCTCTTCATTTGTTAATTTCTCTTCATTTATTAATTAGGTCTCAAATTGCTTTCTGTTTCTGCTTCGTTTGAAGGTTTTGAAAAAATTGTTCAGGTGGTTTTTTTTTTATTTTGTGACAAAAGATTTTGTGCTTTCTTGTCCTTTTTTGGAATTTGAAGATTCAAAGGTTATATCGTGTGTCCTTTAAAGCTTAATTTTAATTAGTCAAGATTTTGTGACTTTGAAGTTTGAAAGAATAAACTCGATTTGTTCTCTCAAAATTTCATACCTGTTTTGGTCATAGATAGAATTGCTTAGCTTTGGTGATTTCTAAATTCTCAAGGCAATTATTTTTTCCCATAATTTTTGGTCATGCAGCTCCTGCTATGGTGATCCATCCGCAAAGCGACGATTTCTTGTTGTATCTGTTCCCTACTTTAATATAAAGAAGAGATGGCATACTTGATTAATTAGTTCATTTTTGTTTATACTCGCCACAAAACTAATCCATAATATAATGCATATTTAAATGAAGCAATAAGAAAACGCGTGCTTTAATATATTTGCCTCATGATACTTTTTGGGGTAAATGCATGCATTTGGTAATTTTGTTGTTTCATACTCTATTTTTTTTGCGGCCTTTAAAATAGTTTTTACTAGCAAATGTTATGAAGGCCACTAAAATCTTTTAGCGACAAAGCATAAAACGGCTAATGTCTAATTGCTTGTAAATGTATTAGCGGCTATTTTTATTACCGCTAAAAGTAAAATAAATGGCCACTAAAAGTGATTATTTTTGTAGTGTGCTGAGAGGATATCATGAAATATGCTATGAACTTATGAGTCCCCTTCTTGTTGAGCCACATCCGGCTCTTCGAAGTTAAATGCGGAAAACCTAAGATGCAGCGCCCCCTCTCCAGACAACCACGACTTTTCGAGCGTCCCTCGAGATACAGTTTATTATTATTATTTAGATCAAATTAGATTAATTTATAAGTAAAATTTAAATATAATATAATTTAAATTGATACTTCACGAAACCTAGATCTAGTTCCTAAAAAATATAACTGCAAGTAGTTTTTCCCCGCTCACAGGTGATTTTTATCCCATGTTATAACATATTTTTCATATTTAAACAGTTAATTTTTTTAACAAAATTAAATAAGTGATTAATCTCTCCTACAAACCTACAAACCTTTTATTTTTTCTAACATTTCCAATTTAAATTTAAAAATTAATATTCAAGAGAGTATATAAAAAATTTAAATTTTTAAATTTTTAATGTACTCTCTTGAGTATTAATTTTTAAATTTAAATTACATATATTTCAAATTTCATTTGTTGCATGACCATTTGTCATATTGAGAATGTCAAATAAAAAAAAGATTTATAAGTTTGTAAGAGTGATTAACCATTTAGGAGTGATTAACTATCTAATTTGCAACGTTGGAAAATAGAAAACACTTGAAAATGGAATAAGAGAAGTAGTTATTAATGACTTTTATAAGAATTAGGTCTCTTGTGAATTACAATAGTGCTAATTTACCATTAACTTTTTTTAATTAAAGTTATATTATATACCAATTTTACTTGTAAATTTATCTAATTTGATCTAAATAGTAATAAATTGTATTTTTTTTATTTTGTAAATTGATCTAAATGATACCATAAATATCATTTTAATCGTAATTTTTTTTGTAATAATACATATATCTCGTTTACACTGTAAACAAGATATATGAAAATTTAATTCGTTTACCGTGTTAATGAAATATGTAAAAAAAAAATGATAAATATGCTACAAATTACCTATATTCATAAATAAAATATTTAAAATCATTTATTTATAAAAAAATCCATACATAATCATCAGTAGTATTTTCTTTTAATTAAAAATGTTACTAAGTGATTCTTAAATAAAAAAAGTTATCTTGGTTTTTCTAAAATTTTCTTTTTAATTTTCGATTGCATAAAATCTAAAACTTATTTATTTCTTTAAATTACTTTACTTTGTTGAGTATTATACTATTATTGTGACAATAAGTTAACTTTTTAAGTTTCATGTCGTTAAAAAATATGCTATCAAATAATATATACAAATTGTTCTAATAACTTTGTATATGCATTTGAAATATATATTTTAATATGTGATAATTTTAATATCATGAAAAAATAAAATATATTTTAAAATAATTTACTTTCAAGTATGTATATACTACAATATATAAAGACTTCTCAACATCTAACAAGAAATATTAAAACATTTTAATATGACAATTGATGTAAAAATTAACAAAAAAAAATTAAAAACTCACAAAAAGTTTACATGTTTAAAGAATTGAAAATTTATTTAATCGAAAATTGATTTACAATAATAATATTCTTCTCAATTTAAGAATTATTATTTGTTTTTAAGTTTAATAATTTAATTATTTATATAAGATAATTACTTATTCTATTTGTAAAATAAAAAAATGATATCACATATAGTAACTTTATTTGTTAACATTATCTTCGTTACTCTAACCATGCATATCATGCAATTGCTAACAACCTTTTTTTTTTTTTTGTCATTTGCAATTACTAACTACTTAGAATCCAACTATGAATTATGTTTACATCCTATAACCATAATGTTATGATTACTCATGTTTGGTCCAATAAAAGAGTCCAATCTATATACATAGTTGGACGCATATAAATGAGCCCACCAACAACGACAACAAGAAAAACAATATCAAGAGACCACTACAAGAAAATCAGGATTTTGCTATGTTTTTAAAGCGTGGCGAAAAGTGAAAAAAAGCGTAGCGATAACTTTTCACCACGCTTTTTGAGCAATCGGCACGCTTTTGGAAGGGTCACATCTGCTAGCGTACCGGTTGCTCTATCGCCATGCTTTTGGTGACCTATGGCTATGCTTTTTTTGTCGCCACGCTTTTATCTATTGCCACACTTTTGGTGCCCGTTTCTCTTTATGGCTACGCTTTTCAAGCGTGGCAAAAAAAGCGTGGTCAAATCTCGAATAAGTTGCCACCCTCATAAAAGCGTGACCGTTGACCCCTTTTGCCACGCTTTTAAAGTGTAGCAAAAAAACGTGGCCAAATCATTATTTAATTGCCATCCTCATAAAAGCGTGGCCGTTGACCACTTTTGACCACGCTTTTGAGCGTGACAAAAAAAATCGTGGCCATAGGCTTTTTTCTTGTAGTGGACCAACCAGTTGTTTACCAAAAAAAGGACATAACAGAGCCCAGTTGCCCACCTCGCTAACCACTAAACGGAATATGCAATGTAGCTGGCTCTCCAACTAGCTGCGGCTTCTCCCATAAGCCCATCTGACAAGTTGCAGAAGTCTCTGCAAGCCTGTCTAAGTGCAGTAGCATCTCTCTTGTCACAACATCATTGCATTTGTATGGTTTACCTCTGTACGTTATAAAAAAAATTTTTTTTATGATTGAAGGACTATTTTCGTCTGTTTATGAATAGCTACAAAACAAAAAATCACCTTGCAACTTAATCATTCATGGAACATTGAAGTTCCAATAAAGTAAGTGGAACACTTGAAAATTTTCCAATCTTATAATAATATGATAAGAACTGATGAATAATTTTACCAACTGGTCTTTATGGCAAGGCTGCGAGAATTGGACTAATGATGAGCATATCGGTCGAAAAATTGTTAAATATATAATTAAGTTATTTAAAATATATCGTAATTTTTTTAAATGTCTAAATTGAATTATTCAATAATGATAAAATTCAAAATTATATTCTTACATAATAATTTATTTATATTTTATTATTAAAATTTCATTCTAATTCATCATATCAAATTAAACTATACATAAATGATAGCGTAAATGTTAAAACTACACTCAGTTATCATAAAGTTTATAACTTAAAAAAAAGATATCACTCGTCACAAACCATGAACATAGTTAAGTGACCAAAAATCATCATCATATATGAGTAATAACTTAAGGTCTAATTAAAACTACACTCAGTTATCATAAAGTTTATAACTTAAAAAAAGATATCACTCGTCGCAAACCATAAACATAGTTAAGTGACCAAAAATTGTCATCATATGTAAGTAATAACTTAAGGTCTAGGTCTTTAGAAGTATCAATAAAAAAAGTAGTATTTGCAACTCAATTATAATATAAGGTAGACTCACATCAACATTCATATCTCCTCTATCTAATAAAATAAAATAATATATCAAGAAAAAATAATAATAACATATATTTTTTATTGGATGAAACAAGTTCTATTATTTTACTTTATATAAAGGTACAACATTATCACCGTATACTAATGTATAACCTGATTCAAACATAAAACCTGGTGATTACTCTTCATTTTATAATTTTTTTGTTATTTCAAACTGATAAAATAATTCAGTGTAAGCAACCGACATGCCAAAAGTTTCTTTATTCCATCAACGGACATATGATTGTTGGATTAAGTCATCACAAAAGGAAAAAAAATAAAATGAAGATTACATTATAAAATGTTAAATTAATTATAAACCAATTTAAGTCAATAACTTAAATTCTAAGATTTGTTTTATTTAAACTTTGCTTTTTACTTTAAATCCACAAAATGCACAAGTTGATTGTTTTGTTAAAATAATCATATGACTGTTACGTTATATTTAGTAATTAATTAATTAACATAGGATAATTTAATATTTTATTTTGTTTTTTGTTTTTAAATCTTACAAATCAAATTGATTGGATTACATAAGCAATAAAAGAAAAATACACTAAAACATTATATTAAAACAACTTATATAATTGTAGACCAAATTAAATTAATAAAATCAATTTCCTTTGCATTAATAATTAGTATTAAATTTAAGAAAGAGACATTTAATGTGCACCAACCAATGTGAGAGAGAGAGTCATTTAATGCATACCAACCAATAAAAAAAAAGTATGTTTTGTTTCCTAAGAAAGGAGGTTAGACCATCTCCAGTAGGGAACTCATCCCAGTTCCTGTTTATGGCCCACCTGTCATAAAAAGTAACTCCACATCAGCTTTTGCGTTATAAACAATAAATAGGAACTCAAAGCATCTCTCTCTTCTCCATTAGGAGGAACTAACTTTAGTCCCTGTTGTGGTCCCACTTAATTAATTAATTAAAATACTTAAAATTAATATAATTAATTTTTTTAATAATATTATTTAAATTTATAAATTTAAAAATAATTCATTATTAAAAGATATTAATATTAAATAAATTCATATATAATAATAATACACAATATATAATTCGAGATTATACTAATTTATAGTTTTATGTTTACAACGGCTAATTTTAATAATATCATTAGCATTTTAAATTTTAAAAATAAAAATAATCAACTCAACTAAAAATTATTTTATAAGATATAAAAATTAAATTTATTTTTTAATGTAAGTAAATTTAATTAATTATAATTTAATATAATAATATAAATAATATTCAATATTAATTATAATATAAATAATTAATATAAATTATTAATTAAATAAAAACTTAATTATTTAATTTAATAAAAATATAATTATTTAATATAATTTTTATTATAATTATTACTAATTTAATTATTATTTAATTATTTAATTATTTCAGATTTTATATTATTATTTTTTTATAATAATTTGCCAAATGGCAAGTTATTATTGGTTAATTTGAGTCCCTGTTTAGAGGGACTTCCTTACTTTGATCCTTGTGCAGGAACTCACTCCTTTTTTCCTCCAATGGTTAGAGTTCCTATATGTTAGAAAAAAGTCAAAGAGGAACTCACCATTGGAGGTGCTCTTAGTAGTTCAAATTATCACTGTCAACCACCATTTTTGCCCAAAAAAAAATGCTAAACCCGCCTGATGTACCTGGTGTGTTGTAGCTACTATTTGGTATCCAGTTCAACAATGAAAAGGGAGGCTAAAGTACTCATCAATTATCATAGTAAGTATTTCACATAACAACAATCTCAGATTTTGGCTAAGTTTAATTGTAATTTGTAATGTGCTCTCCTCGTTGTTCTCTTAATCAGCGCTCATTTAAATAGCAATGTATCTATTGTGTGATAAGGTGAGTATTGGAGTGTTGAGTAAGTCCTTTGACGTTGAGGAATTTTCATTCTTTGAACATTGTTGTTGTAAGTGTAGCTGTAAGAACAACCTATCAGGTAAAATAAGTTTTGGAAATCATATGAATAAAAATGATCCAGAATATGTGAATCAAATAGTGAAGTAATGTATTCACCTTTATGCATTTGGTATGATTTTTTTCCCTCTTAGCCAAAGTAATGGATTCAGATAATATATCGAGAAAGGTGGAATCAAGCATATAAAAATATGTTAGACAATGAATTAGCTTATACTCTGAACGCTTAACATTTCGGATCATGTTTTGGCTTATTAAAGCAAATATATGTATTCATTCTGTTTAGGAATTTGGAATTTGTGTGGCATTACGGGTAAAAACTTCTGTGATTAAAGTTGATACGGTTCTGCTAGTGGGAGCTATTCTTCCAAAACTACTGGGCAAGTAAAGTTATTAAGCAGTTTCACCTTATGCAGTTGTACCAATATAATCATGTAATATCTCAAAACATAACTAATAACTGGATAAATGAATTTGCTATGTCAAAAATTCCAAAGGATCATTGTATGGCTTTTATGTGATACTTCTATATAATTTGTGTGAACCCTCTAGCTAAGATATTCGTTTATTAAACAACACTGCATAATCCCTATTGTTTCCTTGGGTGCAATGTTGGCTGCAACTTATCCTCTTTCATTTCTTCAACCATATGTATTGTCATGGTTAAATACTTTGATTTCAGCTGAGGACATGATGGATGCATATTTGTTAAAAAGGTTGTTCTAAATAGGGGTGGCAAGCGAGGAAACCCGCCCCGCCAAAAGCCCGCCCCGTCCCGTCTAATGAGACAGTCTTGAAATCTCACCCCGCCCTGCCTAACAATGGGTTGGCGGGCCAAGCCTACCAAATCTTCTTTTTTTATTTTTTTTACTATTAAGTATTAAATAATATAAATTAACAAAAAAAGTATTAAATAATATATATAATTTCACAACCATTTTAAAAATTTATAATTTCTAAAGACATAAAAATTATAATTTCTAAATTAACAAATATTAAAGTCTTTATAATTATAAATATGTAATAAATATATTCATAAACCAAGTTTTTTGAAACAAAATAATAAAACCAATATTGTCCAAAGTAAAATAAATATTGTCCAAAATATATAATTAAACATCTACAAGTTTAGAACATAATCAATCAAACGTAAAACATTATCCAAAACACTAAATTAGAACATTTTCAATAAAACCCTAAACTTGGTGGAAAAACCCGCCCGTCCCGCCAAAGCCCATGGTATAAGCGGTGCGGGTTAGGCGGGCTTTTGATGTGTAATGGTTTCAATTTTTCAGCTCGGTCTGTCTTTTTTGGCGGTTACGTGGGTCGGTCCGGCAAATTTAGGCCCGTTTGCCACCCCTAGTTCTAAATTAACCTCTGTAAATGCTTCTACTTATTCACCAAATTGCCTAATTTGTTAGGAGGGTTAGTTAAGTTAAGGTTCACCGCAAAGTAAAATGTATCTACTTTCTTTTATACCATATTTGGCTTGTAATGCTATGAATGGCTATGAGTTCTTTGTGGATGTACCTGATTTTGCTCCTATATGCAACTCGGATATATAGATCATAACCTTATTAGCCTGGAATAAGTTTGGTACATGTTGTATACAAAATAGGTGTATTTTATGGTTTAAGTAAATTATTATTGACTTGTCAATAAACTAATGTAATTGACTGTTGGATGAAACAATTGCAACTGGCAGGTACTATACCAACAAAACTTATCTTGCAACTCACAACAGCATTTCGAGAGCATGTGTTATTTAACAAGAAGAGACATTTTTTACAAAGATCATATACACAAAAGCAATGTCTCTATCTTAGCTATTGCCGGAGACCGTGGTATGATTTGTCCACCTGAAGTTGTGGAAGGTAAACACTATATTTATAAATGCCTATTTATTTTTCACTAGAGATTTAAAGTTGATACGATTCTGCTAGTGGGAGCTATTCTTCAAAAACTACTTGGTAAATAAAGCTATTAAACAGTTTCACCTTATGCAATTGTACCAATATAATAATCTAATATCTAAAACTGTCACTAATTACTAGATAAATGAAATTGCTATGTCAAAAATCTCAAATGAACATTAATTAACTTTTAGGTGTGACTTCTAGCAATTAGTTTAGTTAAATTAGTATCCTAAAGTGTATATTGTACAGAGAATTCTACGTAACCATGAGTTTAGTTAAATTAGTTGACCGGACTTGATCTTTTTTCATTTTATTAGATGTACTATGCATAATCTCATAAAGATCTTAAATAAAATTCATTAGTCACCATGAATATAGATAAGTGTATATACTATGCTAACGGTAATTTATTTCATTGCCACTCACATCTATTTTATATATTTTAAAGATTGATGCACAAATTTTTCGACAATTAAAGATTAACATCTCATCTATTACTATATTTTCATATAATATTTTCCTTCAATTTGTGAGTTTCTAGATTTTTAAAATTTTTTACATGTCTCTATTCATTCAAGGGTTTTTACTAACATTACCTTATAATTAATATTAATAATAAACTTGATCAATAACATCCATTAGAATTTTATTTTAATGAATGAATTTAATTTTGTTCATATATTAATTTATACGAAAAACTATCTTGTTATTTTTTTGTCATTAACTTTGTTTATTAAATAATTATTCCATTCTAAAATATTTTATGTTATAAATCAAATAACGTATATATTATATCTTTTTTTTAGATTATTTAATTTTAAAAATTAAATTATAAATTGTGAAGTCAATTGATATTTAATGCTACTAAAAAGAATTATTACAAAAAATATTTGAATTTATTTTAATTCTTTATAATTTTATTCTCTTTAGTTTATATAAATAATTGTAGAAATTAATTTGATGAAAATAATTATTTTTTGAATTAGAATTTATATGAATCAAACTTTATTTGAATGGAGTTATATTACTTTTATATTTATGTTTTTTTATTTAATTTATCAAAATCAAATAAAAAATATTCACTTTTCTATACCTAATCAAAAAATTATACTTAAGTAAATACTATAATTAATATATATATAATATATTGTCAGAATTAGTTTTCACTATACTATATTATATTATTATATTATACTGTAAAATTTACTATGATATAATTTTTTGTTTTAAGAATTATATAGATTATTTTAGAACTAATTATAGAACCAGAAACTTATTTATTGTCATTTTAGTTAAGTAAAAAATTAAGCACAAAAAAATTTATTGTATAAAATTTCATGCATTGCGCGGGTGTAAATTTAGTTTATATCAAGTTGCGGTTACTCCTTAATTGGAAGCAATGATTTAAAACCTCAAATTCTATTTTTGATTTCTAATTTAAATAGTAATACTAATAATTACTTCATTGACTTGATTACTTGTGGAACCCTATCAATGACTTGATAATTATTGATATGCTGTTTAACATTAATATTTGTTAATAACACATATTCTTCTTATATATAAATGTCCAATTGATAGCTACACCAAAGTCTACATGAAAATAGGTAGTCCCTTTAGTCAATAGGTATGAGGAAAAACTGTATTTGAGGAATTAAGAGATATGGCACCCTCCATATAGATTTTCTTTTCATTTCAACTACATTTGACAAACTCATTTGTGAGGCTCCTCTCATATGTATTGTTTTGGAACTACATTTGAATTCTTAATCCGAATTACCCTTTTAATTATTTATCAAAATGCCAAATTTTATTTTAGCTTTAATCTACTACTAAATCATAGTTTTCAGAATAAAAAATATACAAAAAATTTAATAAAATTCTCACTATCATAAGCATGTATATTTTTATATCATTCCGTTAGTGTACTAAAGCTCACTATTTTTTATATGCTTAGATGGTTGGTAGAACTTAATAGTGTCAATAGATTCCTTAATTTTAGAAAGAGTTTTTTTTATCAAATAAATCTTCCTAGAGGTGTATAAGTAGTTAATTTATATTAGATAATACATAAAACCTAAATCAACTACTTTTGCACTTCAAATCCCAGATGTTAACCATTTACCATACAAGTTAATGAATTTTTTAAACTACATCAACAGAAAATTGATATCCAACCTATTACATAACTTCATGATATCTAAAAACATAAAATTTTACATACCTAGAGAGACACTGTGTAACATAAATTTTGCCAAAAACAAATACAACACAAACAAAACATCATACAAATCGAAAGATAGGATTAAGAAAACATTGTGATATTAAACTAAACCATGTAGAGACCTAAGGCATGCAATGTGTAATGGGCCAAATTCTCTCTTCTTCCTTCCATGTACTTGAGTCTTGAGAGCAAACATCAGTATCTTGTGTATCATTTGAACAACCAGCACCATTCCTAGCCTCCATGACTAATAGGATATCCTTCCCAATAAATAGCATTGGCATGTAAGGAATACCAAAACTTGAAACTTTTACCATCTTCTCCCATTTTATTTTGCTATCCGAAACACCTTTCATTTGCCAAATCAGAATATGTCTTATGAATCCAGCATTGTAATATGAAACGTAACCAATCCCATCGTTGAAATGAGTCAATGAGTTGTAGTTGAATTTCACTTCTGCGAGTATCTTGGCCTCGTAAAACATTCTCTGACGAAGGCTAAATTTCATTATTGTTTGTGGCTGGAGGAAGTTAGGACTTCTCCACCCTATCCAGTACAAAATGTCGTCGTTCATAACATACTTGGGACCGATTTTGTTTACTTTTGTATCATATGTCCCTGCGTAAGTCCAATCTCTTTCGAAAGATATATAAAGAGACTAGGACAGAGTTTGTTGAGAATAATGCTTCTTGAAAATATGGAGAATCTGATACTCAAGCGTGTCCTCCATAAATCTAAAAGCATATATCGAAACAGCATATCCCAGGTGCTTGCTGGCTTCGTTTGTTGCATATCGCCTCTTACGGGCGAGAGGATTCTAGATGAGTAGCCTCGTATTCAAGCCACCCATTGAAATTCTCAAGCAAATGTTTCCATGATCGGAGCCGATGATTGCATAAAATCCATATTGGTCAATGTCTATGGGTACGCTGAATGGCACCTGACAGCCTGAATCAACAAAAACTCTAATGAACCAAATGGAGTTCTGATCATTGGGGAGTAACCAACCCCAATAATCACACTCCTATTTCGTTGTTTGTTGTGTTGATAATTTTCTTTCACAAAAAGTGGAGTACATAACCTGAAGTTCCAAACTTTGCTCAAACTCCTGCACCTTCCCGCAGTCCTCAAGTTTACCTTCACAAGAATTTTCCAAATGAGATCTTCACCAAGATAAGAAAAATGATTTCTCATGACTGGAATGTCACTCATTATGAAGATGCAGTTGCTGATTTTCTGGTTAATAGCCTTAAGTGAAATAGAAAACAGGCTTTATTTTGCACTTCTTTATTTATCTTTCATCCTGCTTATATATTAAATAAGATAAAAATGACTATTGGATAGATATCTATTTTGCATACTTATCTCAAGTATACATACAAATTGATGGCACCTATTCATATCACCACATTGGATTCAAATTAGATACAATTAAAAAGTTTAAGCCTCATAATTATATATAATATCTTGAAACCCCAGCTTATACTTTAACCCACTACTTTAATTTGATATATCTCAATAGAATACCTTCTGTATAATAATGTGTAGTAGTTACTACCCATGGAAATTACTTTTTAACCGTATGATCTATGTATATTATATACTATTTTTTCAACTTTCTAATACTTGTTCATTAAGTCTATTTTGGCTAATAGCCTTAAGAATCAATAGAGGCTTCATTTTGCACTTTTTTATTTATCTTTCAGCCTAGCTATATATTAAATATAAGGTATAATTGACTCCTATACAGGTGCCTATTTTTTTATACTTCTATCAACGTGAAAATACATACTGATACCACCTACTGAGAGCACCATCACATTGGATTCAAAGTGGATACATATAAAAGGTTTAATTCTCATAATCATATATATAATATGTTGAAACCACAGTCTATATTTTCACCCACTAATTTAATTTGATATATCTCAACAGAATACCTTTTGTGTAATAACTGATAGTCGTTACTATACCCAAAAAAAAAATAATTTTTTACCAGCCGATCTATGCATATTATATGCTATTTCTTCAGCTTTCTAATACTTCTCCTTTAAGTATATTCAGATTAATCTGTATACATATTTTGACAACTATCTTGCATAACCTATGATTTGAAGTGTTTGCACCAAAACATGTCTAATTACTGTCACAGGGGTATTTGATTTCTATTCAACTGATAATACTGCATAAAAGATCACTGTAAAACTGATAATTTAAGTCTTTATCTAGAGGTCCTTAGCCTAGGTAACACTAAATCACTGTACACCTATCAATGCTTGGTTGTTCAGATCACTAACTATTGACTTAGGAAATAACTACTCATTAAAAAGGACATGATCAAGCAAAGTCTACCTGATGTGACTTTATGTCATATGCACCTTATGCTATCATATGCACCTTATGCTATAATCAGCTGTGTTTGAACTTAACACTCAAAAGAATAACCCAAAATTATTTGCTTTAAATCCCCAATAGTTCTAGCATATGTCTAATTACTGTTCTTTTAGGTTATACACATCAGTGCAAGCACCTACTAATATATAGGTTGATTTTGCTAATATCTATAAAGATATTAGTATCTCCTTACTTACAAATTGTGATATGAAGAAAAAAAGGCACTGTTGATCCTGCATCGTACCCCTGCTCAATTGCTTTATCAGTAGATTTTTCTCATGCTGGTTGTATTGGAAGATCTTTTCATTCTTCAGTTATGGGATCCTGTTGTTGGTGATGAAATTTGGTGATCAATCTACTGATAAAGAAGTTCCCTCGAGAATAAAACATGAACCACTATAGAAATGGCTAATGAATCCATAAATAGAAAAGAGGCTTCGTTTTGCACTTCTTTATTTATCTTTCATCCTGCTTATATATTAAATAAGATAGAAATGACTCTTGGATATGTGTATATTTTATATACTTATCTCAAGTATAAATATAAATTGATGCCACCTACTCAGAGCACCACATTGAATTGAAATTGGATACAATTAAAAAATTTAACCCCCATATTTATCTATAATATCTTGAAAACATAGTCTATATGTTGACCCACTACTTTAATTTGATATGTCTCAATGAAAAATTTTCTGTATAATAATATATAGTAGTCACTACCTATGAAAAATACTTTTTCACTGTCCGATCTACGTATATTATATACTATTTCTTCAGCTTTCTGATACTTGTCCATTAAGTCTGTTATGGCTAATAGGCTTAAGTGAAATAGAATAGTGGCTTTATTTTGCACTTTCTTATTTACCAGTCAGCCTACTTACATATTAAATAAGGTATAATTGACTGTTGCACAAGTGTCTATTTTGTATACTTATTTCAAATATACATACAAATTGATGCAGTATTAGCCGAATAATTATTTGAATCACTCTCCTTTGAAAACTATTATTTTTGGTATTAGCCAAATAAAATTTTTATATAGCCACAAACTTCACCATACATAATAGATAATATATGGAATCCTTCTATGATGTCATTTTTTTATGATAGGTTAATTTTAAAATAGGCAAAAACAAAATATATTTTTTGATATGGCATTAGTTTTAGTTGGTAATCCTTTAAATAGTAACATATCTTGTCATAACTTAATATCTATATGATAAGCATGTTGTAAGAGTTGGAAAACCTTAAATTTTGTTGAGTAATGAATCAACTTGTCTGATATTATTTATCCTCTTGGTCACAACACATCTCTAGGAAACCTTATGAGATTCACAATTAACTAATTCATGGAATGTATCTAATGGACATGCCTTTAAAGGAGATCTGCAATTTATTTTTATGTCAATAGGTCAACATGTATCATACCTTTTTATTGTATACTAGCCACACGAATATCAACAAGGGCGGAGCTAGATAAAATATTAGAGGGGGCCAAAAATATTTATACAATAAAATGAGACAAAAATAAAATTTTAAAGAGGGCTAAATTAAAATTTACATGTAAAAAATATTAAAATTAGGGGGTCATTGCCCCCCTTTCCTACCACCTGGCTCTGCCCCTAAATATCAATAAATGATATTGACAACTAACCATTTAGTATAAATAAATTTTTGAATTTGTAATCAATTGAATTGGTGTTTATTGTTTTGTGCTATAAGTCAAAATAGACCGCATATATTGATTGTTGATTGTGAACAATATCTAGATCTCACATCAGTCCTTGTAAGTTATATACATTAGTGTAAGCACCTACTCTTGTATAGGTTGTTATTGTGTATTTTTTTTCTTAAGTTATAAATACCTCCTTGGTGACAACTGACAAATAATGTATCAATAAAAAATTGCAACCGTTGTCTATGCATGCCTGTTTCAGCTCTTCTCTCATAAGATTTCTACCATCCATGATTCTTAAAAAAATCTTTCAAATCCACAATTAAGAGATCCTATTATTGTTGATGTAAATTGGTAATCAATTATAGTAATACATGAGTTCCAATAAAATCAAGACTCATTATACTCTTCCTTGAATAACTATACCACCAAATAATAACACTCACTCTATTAGTTAAATCATTAAAAATATAAAATTTTAGTTTTGGATATTAGTCAACTAAACTTTACATATAGACAATATTTTTAACATTTTTAATATATAATTATGAATAGATTCTTTCTATGATGAGCCTCTTATTTGTGATTGGATAAGCTACTTTTTAACATATATAATCTATATTAAAGAATGGATTCCTCCTATGATGAGTCTCTTATTTGTGATTGGCTAAGCTACTTTTTAACATATATAATCTATATCAAAGAATAGATTTCTGCTATGATTATCCTCTTTTTTTTTTTAAGTAAAAGCTCAACACAATAAAGTGGAGTATATAAGAGTTAGGCAAACACCACAATCCTATTAAATAAATGATCACAACAAAACAGCAAAAGTCCCGAAGTCATCTTTGGTATAGCCATCAACAACAAAAGGGATCGACACCTGTCCACTCATTAATGCTAGTCATGGTCATGTTGATGATCTCTTCAACACCTTTGCTTTTATTCTTGAAAATCATCATGTTCCTTTCCAACCAAATGTTCCAAATAATCGCACAAAAGCTCTTTAGCCGCTGCTTTCGACCCTCCTTACTCCTCGGTTCCTCTGTCTAGCTTAGAAAATGCTCTTTTATCGAACCCGAATAAAACCATTGACGGCCAAACCTTGATATCCAAGCACTCCATACCTGCCAAACAAATGCACAGCCTAGAAACATGTGATGTACATATTCCAAATCGTTATTGCATAAAACACAAACAGTATCTTCTGGATTGAAAATTCCAAACCAGCTTAGCCTCTCCTTTGTATTCACCATGCCTATCAAAACAAACCAAGCAAATAGCTGCACTTTTGGTGGAACCAAACCTTTCCAAATGGTCCTAGTGAAGCTATAGCTGGTTACCTCCTCTGAAAGCATTTTCTCCTGCAGCACCTGTACAAATGAGTTAGTTGAAAAAACACTTTGCCTATCGTATTTTCATACCACTCTATCCTCCCGGTTATTTACTAATTTCACAGGTCTCAAAGCCTCATGTAATTGACTCAGGAGTTCCAACTCCCATTGAAAAAGTTCACGCCTCCATTGGAAGTTCCAGATCCACTCTAACCCATCCCAAAACCCGCAGTCCCCAATAATAGATCCACATTGGTTTGATTATTTATTTTTCATATTCGCTTAACAGTTGTCATTTTATTAAATATATGATGTGTATTATATTTATATAATTTGTTCAGGTACTGCATCCACTACATTATACACCTAGATGCACGATATAGTTATTTAATTGCTCAGATAATTTCATAATGTTCTTGATACTCTATCATATTTATCAGGTTCATATATGACTTTTGGTTATTTGTGAATATCATTATTTGTTAAATACAAACCTTTAAATGTACAATGACAATAGATTTAAGAGGTGTGACTCCATGGTATTTTTATAAATATTAAGTTTAGTAGTTGTGCTTTATATATTATTATGATTATACAAAACTAAGATGGTGTCAAACATCAATCACTCTTCTTCTTTTAAAAAGTCCAATATTGGTGTGTGCTAAAGCATGTGGATAGCTTAGATGTCTAATATAAAGTACTTTCAACTTAATTTAGATTTCACTACCACCAGATAGAAGTAGGCTACTATTAAAAATTACTGCATTAATTCATCAATAAAATTTTTTCTATTAAACGTCTAATAGTTAGGTATATTCTGCCATCCTCTTAATATTAGCCCTTTAAATCCAGAACTAAATCATTCATCAAAGTAAAACAAACCAAACAACTACTCAAATCCAAAATATATAATCTTCAGTACGTTATCTTGTTATTTCTAGACATGATTCATAGTTCCTTTGATAAAAATAAAACAACTACCCAAATCCAAAACATATTAACACAATTGCATCAGGGTCAATTTTCAGTCTCACTAATTTGATTCTTCTACCTCTTTCCATTCTTTCGAGTGAACATGTTTGTTGAAAACTTTATTTCATCTTCATTATCAATGTTTATAAGCAGAGCTTGCTTTGTCCCGATAAAAGCTCTTTTTGCCGGGGTTTTGCACTTTAATCTTGTGACATTGTATTTCACATCATCCTGTTCATATAAATGAAAATTTTATTCAATTAAACAACGCAATCAGTCAACACAAATTTTTAATGATAGTTACTTAAGTCTAAACTCACCAAAGAAAGCATAGAATCAGTATCATTCTTGCGGTTGACCACAATTGCCGACATGTCGATTAAATCACTATACCCAGTCTCCTACAAAGAGGCATAAATCCTACTAAGAATTTATAGGCCACCCAATAACATAAATATTAAGTAGTTTCTTTGTACTAAATATAACCTAAAAACATACAGTTATAGTATTAGATGTGGCATTGTGCATTTCCTTGGAGTGATTCATCTCTACGATCTCCTCATCATCATAGATTTTCATGACCGTATGAACCTGGTCATATTGCTTGATGTTGGCAGCTTTGACATTAACCTTAAAAAGTAGCTTCCTATCCATCATGCCATCTAGGGTTTGGGGGTAACGTTCCGATTCATTAGCCTTAGCAGATCCCAGTTAAAACTCAATATCTTTTTTTATGTATATGGATAAACAATTGTCAAACTGAAAATTAAAACACAATGGACTTACTACTTCATCTTTGATCTGGTCAGCTTGCTTTCCACATAGTTGAACGATTTTTCTATCTCACATTAGCAAAGTTATACTTCCTGTTCTATCGTATGCCATTACCTCAACTTTATACCTGAAATACTTAGCAGGAATCAATACAATTTAAACAAACTTGCTCTGAAATATTTAGTATTTAAGAACACACCTAAGTGATGCACTTCCATGGGTGTGGCCACATTTACCGCACTCATATCTATTACCAATTGGGATTTCTACTTTCTTCGAATATATTTTACACGATTTATAAAATCAATCATCCTTGCCATAGTTAATTGAGACAATAGTACCAACAATCCATATAGGTCTTTCCTGATCATAGGAGTTGAGTTGATTTGAGTTATTGTTTATGAGATAATTGTACCAAAACATAAATATCTGATTCTGGTAATTGTTTAAATTATTTTTTCAATATAATATACTTGCCTGAGTTAACTCCAATGCTTCTTCTATTGTTTTGACCACCACATCACCCCTTTTTAAGCTCGTCGATATCAGAACTTAGAACATGTGAGAAAACTTGACTAATTCTAACCAAGCCAATGGTTTCTCAAGAAGCCGCCTGCACATTAGCATGATATTTAGGTTAGCCAGTGTTACCAAAATATTTTTTTAATTGTATAATCATACATGGTGAAAGTCACACCAACCTATTACGGAAGTCTTTATTATTTTTCAGGTCAGAATTAATAAATAGTCTTGATACATCAAAGTGACTCTACACTGATGTTTTCTTTAGAATAGATGTAAAAATATTGTGAGTCATATGTACTCAAAAGGTTCGAATCAGACCAAGTTAGGAACATGTAACTGCTCAAATTTCAAAACCTTACCGTTTCACCTTTTGGGTCTAAAAAACTGCGCAATTATTATCAGTGATTCAACCCTTTCTTCTTCGAGATGTAGGAGAATCTAGTCTACCATTTCTCCAAACAACACACACTCAATACTGTTGTTTCTGCAAAACACTTAGCAAGATCAGTTTGTATGGTAATGAGATAATAACTAAGCAAGACTGACATTTGATTACACATTTTTATGAACTTACTGAAGGTCTTCTATTAAAATAGTCAAACGCTTAGTCTCCTTTCCTTTGCTAGTTATCATTTCCATTGGATCTTCCTTTCCAATCACTTCACCTATAACATCTACACCACATCAAGAGATTAAAAGAAGTATAAGCGTCACACTAAACCCTTTTTTTGACTATTTTTTATTGAGAATTTTTCAGTCATTGAAGCCTAACCTATTAAGATGGAGTCGTCAAGCTTGTCAGTAGCCAGTAACTCCAAAATAGGCTGAAAACAAAATGCTTCAAGTGGATAGCTTGAATGAACTACCGGGACAACTCTGGTTCTATTTGAAAAGTTTATAATCCATCTATTAGTTGTTGTCTTGAATTTCTCCATTTTATCCACCACAATGAAGTTGCTCATGACGTACATGTTGAACTACACAATTTTTTCTCTCCAATTCTTGACTAGATGTTTGGGGATTGAAGTTTGGATCTTTCCACCCTAAATAGTGAGAAACATCATGGTTAGAAAGCTAAGTTTAAAATAGCCATAAACTAAATAAAAAAAATTAACTACAACAAACTTGCCTTAATATCTCGCAGAATCATCTCTATGCCATTGATCTCCTTTTTTTTTAAATTATTTGGGAGTTCCCATAAATAGATAGCATAAACCTTGAAGGTTCATCCAAGTTTCTTTGGATTAATATCTATTAACAGATCATAAACCTCAGACATCTTTATGCAGGTATGGAAAGCTAAATAATCAGTTGAGAGGACTCCACTAACTTTTGGAAGGTAACCTTCCTCCTCTCAACACTTTCTAGTGTATCAAAAAATGGTATGACATAGGTTTGGAGACCCTTATATAGAGAAGTTTGAAATTGAAATCTCAAGAGAGAATACTTTACCGCGCTACTTCATCATTATTTATTCACAAAATAGGTTGTAGTAATTTAGTGCCATGTGTCACTTGAAGAAATGTACCACTTGTCGAATGTATACTGCTACACGTGTCAAGCAACTAACCCACTACTCTTCTCCTATTCTATATTAATAGATATTAAACTTCAATGGCTTTGCTTTTCTATTTTAACCAAAGAATATTATCTAATACAAATTGTTGAGAAAAAGGAAAAACTTCATTGGGACGTTGCGCTGCATGTTTGGGACGCACCTCCTCAAGTTTTAGCATTTTCTCTTTCTAGTGATAGAGACAATGCATGGTTTTTAGTTAGTTTTCTTTGTTTCCTTCTCATGTAACCAAAAAAAAAAAATAGGGTTATACTATAGTATTGAAGAAGAAATTTTTCAGCAGGTGCTAAAAATAGGTGGCGCAGTAAAAGAGTTACGCGTGTGTAGGTTGCCTTGATAATAATTAATAGCCGACAACTCCTGCACGTGGCCAAAAAGTGATGGAGAAAAACTCTTAATTAGATGTTATTTAATTTCGTTAATGATGATGATTATGTTGTTGAAAGTCCAACAAATTTTGGTATAACAGTTTTTAGGGGTCTAACAAATATTGGATGTTGACACAAAAAAATGTATACCAAAATTTAAATTTTTCGCAGCTTCTTGTATCAGTCATTCATTTTAGATAGCCCCAAATTTTAGATAGCCCAAATTTTTAGTCATTTTTTTATTATTTTATAATATTTTTTTATTTATTTTTATATTTTTAAATTAAATATTAATTTTTAATTTTTTTTAACAAATTAGACATTTTTTTAAGTACAATAGGTCAATAGCAATCATCCTTATTTATTTAAAAAATAGAGAGTATAATACTCTTTTATTCTAGACAATAATAAGAGTATAATATTTAACCGTTTATTTTAAAAAGATATTTTATTTTTGAAAATTATCTTTAAAATTTGATTATATGTATTTATGTTGTTAGATCTTACCAGAAATATATATGTATTCATGTTGTTTGATCTGACCAGAAATATATTAAAAATTTAAATTTTATATACTTTTTAATAAATAAAAATTTAAGATTTTTACTATCATTCAATTAAATTTATCCATTTTTTTACATAATTATATATAATTGATTATAGTTGTAAATTTTTTTAATATTTACAAAACATAAAAATTAAATTTTTTCCTTGAACACTCTCAAAAAGTAATAAAATAATTTTTAATATTTTTAAAAAATAATTTTAAACATGTTTTTTTATACATATTTATTATTACTTGTAGAATAAAAAAAATATTAAATTTTACTATAATAATTTTTTGTAAGAATAAATTATTTGGATAAATTAAATTTTAAAATAACATATTTTCAAAGATAGTTTTCAAAAATAAATTAAATTTTTTTAAAACAAACGGTTGAATATTATACTCTTATTATTGTCTAGAACAAAAGAGTATTATTCTCTTTATTTTTGAAGTAAATAAAAGTGATTGCTATTGACCTATTGATTTATTGTACTTAAAAAAATTTATCTAATTTGTTAAAAAAAATAAAAATTAATATTTAAATTTTTTAAATTTGTTATAAAAAATAAGTCAAAAAAAATATTATAAAAGAATAAAAAAAGACTGAAAATGGGGATTATCTAAAATTTGGAAGCTATTTAAAATGACTAATACTAGAAGAAGCAACCAAAAATTTAAATTTTGTTATACATATTTTGTGTCAACATCCAATATTTGTTGGACTCTCAAAAACAGCTCAACAACATAATCAGTTAATCACCATCATTAACGACATTAAATGACATCAAATTAAGTGTTTTCCTCCATCACTCTGACCAAGCTGCAGGAGTTATCGACTATCATCAAGGCAACATACACATCGACTATCATCAAGGCAACATACACACGCGGAACTCTTTCACTGTGCCACCTATTTCAGCACCTGCTGAAAAATTCCTTGTTGAGCACCATAGTATTACCCAAAAATTATTGCCAAACATTGTTTACTAAACGTGTAATTATCGCCAATGTTTAAAAACAGAGTTTTGTATTGGTAAAAACAAAACAATTCAGTCGAAAAAAATCAGTGATTTTGTGAATCTTCCTTCTTGCGGACCTTGGATGAGTACGTTATTTATCCTGAATAGATTGTATGCAAATAAAGTGTTGCTTCTTGCAATGAACAATATTAAGTTACGAAGAAAGTTTATAATAACGATAGGAATAAAACAAAAGTTAAGGAGCGAATCAGAAGAAAATGCTTCAGAAGGACGAGAGAATAAAATACCGAGAGACTCAAATTTTATTTCATAGTAAACACTAGTACAATAAGTCCACCCACGAAATTACACACAGCACACACGAAAATACTACTATATAAGCATATACTACAAGAAACCATCATGTAAAATACTACTCAATTTATTTTATCTTAGATATGAGCTGGATCACTATTCTTCAAACTGTAAACACAATCACACATAAAATATGTGGATAAAGGGAGAATAATTATTCTCCATACTTTCAACATAATCAAGCACAAAATATTTGGATAAGGGGGAGATCATTTTTCTTCAAACTTTCAGCACAATCAAGAACAAAATGTCTCAGTAATATTTAAAGAAACACATGTTAGGAGCTAAGTGGGTGAAGCCAATTTAAGTTGACATCAACTTGAGGCACCTCTACCTTTAGATTCGGAATCATTGGCATGAAAGCTTCCCATGAAGCAGCAGTTTCTTCATCACATATGACTTTTAAATTCTCAAGATTGGCGACCGAAAACGGCAATTCGCAATTTGAACAACCTGTCATGTAAAGGTTTCTCAGACTACGCAGATTTCCAATGTCCTCTGGTAAATCTGGAAGGTTCATGCAGTTTGAGATGTCAAGAAGACGCAGAATCGACAGCCTTCCAATTGAATTCGGTAACCCTTGCAAATCAGTACAACAACTAAGCCTTAGAAGTTCCAGCTTTGATAACTTTCCAATGTCTTGGGGAAGTGCATTAAACTTGTGACAATTTGTAATACTGATATTCTTTAGTGGGGTAATATCACACAACTCATTAGGCAATTTAACCATATCTTTGCAGTAGTCAATGCTCAATTCGATTAGATTTGGAAATGCTTCCGATATTGGGATGTTGCCATTTTGGAAAACCTGAGTCATATTACACATGTAGAGGGATATTTTTCTTAGATTCTTCAATATGACAAGCGGAGGAGCAGAAATTCTCTCTAATCTGATTCTTCTCAGGTTTGATAAGGAACTGAGTTTCTCAAAATTGTTCAGTTCAGATGGATGGAAACCATAGTTTGTAACAATGATAACTTTTAGTTTGTTCATTTTTTCAATCGATTCTGGGAACGAGTACTGTTTTGTTCGGAGATCAACAATCAAAACCTCAGTTTCATCTGTCTTCACATTGGACAAGAGTGAAGGGTAAGCTTCATCTGCAAATGGAATTGAATCATGTCAGATGTGGAATACAGATGAAAACCAAATCACTACAATTCAAATTAATTAGCATTCTTGTGAGTTAAGTGTGTGTAAGCATAACTAACCAGTTGATATTGACAATGTGCGGACAGTGACTTGTACTGCCTTTTGTTTAACACACTGTCTCAGATAACTTGAAATGCGGGCCATCATCATGCCTTTCTGCTTCTTACCGAGCCACCGTTGGCTAGCATTTTCATTCACATCAATCATCAGTCTCTGTCTACGTTCAATTGGTTCTTGATTGCTTTGATAAATTGCAAGTTCTCTTACAAGATCATGTAGGACGAGGAAGTGGTTATTGTAATAGTAATTGTCTACACCACAAACACTTTTCCTGGCAAATGAGCAAAAGCATATTCTTTAGATACAAAAAATCCCTGACAAGATTAAAAACACTCATTCTATCAAATAGATTAATTATGTTTTCAACTCCTCTAATTGGATTAAATTAATAAAGATAAATGCAGAGTTACATAAAGGGAGAAGTTCAAATTTACTCCATGATAAATGGCCATTCCAAAATATAAGGAATCAAATGCTTCTCACATGTGCTACACAAACTACTAAATTTATTTGCTCCATAAAATCTAATTCATGTTATAAAATTAGGATCTAGGGAGATAAAAGATTTGTACCTTGCTACTAAGAGCTTAACCAAATTCATGGAGTCCAATATATTGATGATAGTCATTGCTTCTTGGCCATCATCGTCCAGTCCATACAATTCTTTCCATATATCAATGAGAGCAGTGACAGGGATTCTTTGATCTTCGGGGAATAACCCTAAGTCCATGAAACACTCCTTTATGAAGGGCTTATTCTGCAATACTTCTAAGATCTTTTGTAGACAGCTTACCAATTCAGCATTAGAATCAAGTATAGAATGACCTTGTGACAATTTCTCTACTATCTTGAGCCAAAACCCGTAAGGTTGACGACTGAGGGATCTAGCCATCACCATAATAGCAAGAGGTGAACCCTTGCAACCACTTACAACCTGCATTTCAATGCAAGTAAACATCCTCAAAATCCAATGGGGTATAACTTAGGCACCCAAGAAGCAAAAGATCTAGCTATTTTATTAGTTTCAGAGTTCCAAACATGGTTTCTTGTAACTTTTTAAGTTTTAGTTAGTTCAACATTAATTTGTTAGAAAAATAGGCTATGAGCACTCATTTCCCATTGTCAAAAAGTAAGAATAAGCACCTTTTGGACAATATCTTCATTTGGTATATCTGAGCAGCTTCTTTCCAATAAAGCATAGTGACGGAAAAGCGTCAATGCATCTTCTTGATTAAGTGGTTTTAGGATAAAGTGAGAGGCGAATCTAGGAAATGCAACCCTTGAAGTCACTAGAATCTTGTACTGTGACATTTGAATTTGAAATTTTTCAACAAGGGCTTCTGAGCCAGGCCAAACATCATCGAGGACCAACAACGTCGGTCTTGTCCCAATATGCCTCAATAAAACTACCATTTGGTTAACTGCATCATTGTCGTTTTTAAACTCAGGCACTTGATATCCACATTGTTCGAATAGTCTCTCTACAATGGTCTTCAACTTGGGATTTTTTGAGAAGGTGACAAACAATATATTTTCATTGAATTTATCTAAGGAAAGCCAAAGAGATCAGTGAGAAACGGACCACTTCATGTGTTGTATATTTCAGAATTTATATACAGAATTCACTTCAACAAGTGAAAATATCCAATAGAATAATTTAGATTAAAGACTTTTGACTGCATCTAAAGATAACAAAAGAAATTGCTTCCTTAATCTTAAAGCAGCAGTTGCAAAGAATAAGAAATCCCTATATAACAGTAATTATTCCTCTTGTCCATGTATTGACTTTTCAAATCATGAATATTGGAGGGGCATAAAAATATCAGCAAGCTGCTCTACACTTCAGGATTCAGGATTCAGGAATTGGAGGGACAGCAATTACTGACAAACTTCCACACAGACTTGAATACCATATGTTTGCAAATTCGCATTAAATTTTTCCACATCCCTCTCTGTTAGTTATGTTAAGTAACAATTTATGACAAACAAACTAGTGAATATATCAACCAGAGGGCTTGTGAAGATGTTATGAAAAATAGAATGAGCAATGAAACTATCATTGGTGATTTTCCAAGAAATAAAGACCAGTTAGTCAATTCATGAGTATCACATCATGATAGTTAGTATCTTATAATTCACAATTCAAATCTCACGATTCGGAACAATTTAACATTTAAACTATAAGTATCATGTAATGTATCTAAAATACATATGAATCTTATGATACAAGTACGTTTTGTTGCAATTTGTATCACTTACTCAACTTATATGCACCATATTTGATTATTTTATTGTTCAACTTCGTTGTTCTGAAATAAGAGTTTCATGACTACTTAATTACTTCACATGCACTCTGATGAAACTTCACAATTTATTAATGACTTATGGCTTTTGATGAGTTTTGCTTAAGTGCTCATTGTTTTTGTGCTGAAATATATAGTGTGTAGGTGTAATCCAACACTCTATTTTCTAAGAGTAATCTTCGGAAACTAATACTATAACAAGCTAATTTCAACTGATACTATAGCAGGTTGCCAAACGAGTCCAATATGAAGCCAATAAAGATAGATTTTGTTGATTTTGAATTTTAGAGGTTCTTTTTAATTGAGTTTCGAATATTTTTATTTTTAAAAAAAATTGTTACTTTTTATTATTATGTTAGTTATGGATACAATGTTTATTGTGCAATATTCGCTCCAAGATTTTCACTTTTCTAAATTTTGCATGCAAAAATAATTTCGTGCTAATTGTAACACTTACCTTTGACTTGTTCATCAAAACAGAGCATTGTAGCCAGAGTAGTCTTTCCAGAACCACCAAGTCCAGTCAATACAATTACCGAAACACCCTCCATGAGAACCTCCACCTTCAGCCTCCTCAAAGGCTCATCCAATCCAACAGTAAAACCCGGTTTCTCGGGAAAACCACAAGGACGACGCTTAATTGAACCGCCGCTAAGCCTCTTCTCGATCTTCTGTCTACTAAGAAGTTCAAGAACGTCCCTAACATTCGAAAGCATCTGCTTCGCATCACAATAACTGTTCCTCTCGCTCCGCACCGATCTTATCCTGTAGAAAGGGATATGAAAGAAGAAGCACTTACCAAACCAAAGGAAACAAGACGAGAAGCAATTGCAGCATGGCGATTCTGAATCTTGAGCTGCACCATTTTCATTGATCAGAGCTTTAATTTCATCTCTTGGTTGATCAAGGTCGTTGTTATATTGCTTGATTTCGTACACAAGAGACTTTGAACCCTTTAGGGTTGACTTTAGGATCCGCGCGGTGGTTCCTCCCATTTTTATTAGTAACGGAGCCCAGTGTTTTCCTTTTCTGGTTTTGATTTTTATTTTTTGGTGTACTTATTGGTAATAATCAAGAAATAAGGGGCGGGTTATGTGGGTAATTAGAAAAGATGAGGGTCTGCAATTGAAAGTTGAAACATTGGAAAGTAGAAGGAGGAAACTAGCGAAATATATAAAGTGCTACTGCTAGAACGTGTTCCCCGTTCCGAGTTGGCTTTTTTGCACTTTCTGCTTCAGTTCACTGCACCTTCACCTTCTTTTCTCAACTTCCGTTTAGAACGTTTTTTTTTTTTTTTCGTTCGATATATCCGTTTAGAAACGTAATAAATACAGTGAAAAACTCGCTACGCGTGAACGAAACTTAAAGACGATGATTTTAAACTGTGGGTCAATAGCAGTTGTTCTCTCTATTATTTTTCCCTGGGAAAATAATGTAATTTCATTGGATGTCTATAAAAAGAGTTATGATATGATACACTATAATATTTCGACTTTTTTAGATTTAAATTAAATAAATTTAATATTTACTGAAATATGTAATTTATAAAATATTTATTAATTTAAATACGTATACACATCTTGGGTACAGAAACACAAAAATCATAAAAAATATAATTTGGACAGCATTCAGATATTTGCATCTCTATCTATGTTTGTATAATTGTATATACATATTTAGGTGTCTCAATATTTGAGACACATGTACATATGTGAAAAAAAATTTTAATGTCTGATATCTGGGATACATGTATAACGATTTAATTATAAATTTATAATATTATAAATATGTTTATTTATATTAAATTAAATTAAGTTATTAATTTAAATTATAATTATCTAAATTTTAAATTAAATATTTGTAATTTAAAATTTTAAATAATTTGATTAAAATTGGATAAAATAAAAAAAAATAAACAAATACAACACTGCCCAAAAAGTTTTGCATATATCTTGTAGAATTTTAAAATTTTAAATTATTAATTTTTTAATTTAAAACTTTAAATCGTTAATTTTTTTCAAATTGAATATTTAATTAACTATACGAGTACGATAATACGGTACATAATATTATGGTTAAATCGTTATAATAATATATGTATTCCGAGTATACTTGTAATAAACTCATTCCATATAATATTTCCGACAAACACCAAAAAAATATAATATTTCAAATTATCGAAAAATATTTAATTTGGTCCTTAAATTTGTACGCGAATTTTAATTTAGTTCCTAAATTTTTAATTGCATCTATTTAGTTTTCAAATGTTGTGAATATGATTCATATTAGTTGTTGGGATAATTTTAAAATCATAAACTTTAACGGAACACTGATGTGGACAACTGAATACCACGTAGGACTCTATAAAATGACATCATTTTTATTTTGGCACTCAAATATCTCAAAAACAATATTACAAGTGGTGTTTATTGAAATTTTTTCTCCCAAAACAAGAGATCTAATGTCGTTTTTGGGCTATTTGAGCGGCAAAACCAAAACAGTGTCGTTTCACAAGTTCCAGTGTGGTATTTGGTTGTCTATATTAGTACTCCATTAACGTTTGTGCGTTAGAAATTATCCTAGGGACTAATGTGAGTCATATTTGCAAGGTTTGAAAACTAAATAGAGATAATTGAAACTTTATGGACTAAATTGAGATTCAGTTCTGCTACACGTCAAAGCCTTTTTGACAACATAGTCTAACCAAGTTAGCTCAAATCCAATAAAATCTATTGATACAATATGCACGTGAAATCATGCCATTCTTCCTCTTCGTGTTTCTTTTTCGTATTTTTTTGTACGTCTCCTTCTCCTTCTTCGGTGCTATTGTTGCTACATTTTGTTTTTGTATTTTCTTCTCTTTTTCTTTCTCATCTGATATTGCCTTCTTTGTTTGGATTTTTATTTTTTTTAGTTTTATTCCTCTTAAGAGTCTTAGGAGGGTAAAACAAAAAATTATAAAAAATTTAAAAATTAAAAAGAAGAAAAAGCCGTAAAAGATGTGAAAAAAGAAGAAGAAAAGTTTTGAATTATGCATAATTTATCAGAACAAAAACATCGAAATTGCTTAACAATAATATGTAAATTTATAAGTTTTGACACCAAATTTTTGCTTAAAAAATACAAAAATATCTTTTTTAATGCTACATTTTTTTCCTTCTTTGTATTCTTCTTTCTTTTTTCTTGTTTCTGTTACTCTTATTTCTTTTTTTAGGAGCATTGTTTCTTATATTAGACTTAAATGAATATGTATGTATTGTATTACAATCTTATTTAGTTGAATGAATGTAAGTTCCTCCTCTTCCTACTGATTTTGCAGCATTATTATGTATTTCTTCTCTTTCTTTATTTGATTTTTTTCTTGTTTTTATTCTTGTTAACAGAATAAAATAAAATAAAAATCATGAATAAGGTAAAATAAGAAGGAGAAGATGAACAAAAAAAGATGATGATGATAATGAAGAAGAAGGAGGATGAGTAGTTTTGAGTTATCATTAAGTAAATTGTGGTTGTTTTGAATTGAGTTTGTTTATGTGTCGTCGTTATTAAGTAATTTCGGTGAATTCTGGATTTAATTTCGATGCATTATGGATTTAAATAAGGTGCACTTTTAGTATTAACTTATTTTAAACTGAGTTTGTTTGTGTGTCACTATCATTAAAAAATTTTGGTGCATTCTGAATTTGAACTGTTATATATATAAGAAGATGATGACGATGATGACAATAACGATAACAATGATGATAATAATCATGATAGAAGAGAAGGAGGAGGAGGAAAAAGGAGGAGATCAGAGAAATTCAAATGAGAAAAGAAAGAGGAGAAAGAGGAGGAGGAGGAGGAGGAGGAAATAGAGGTTGTGATGTGGTGTGGTGACGGTGATGACAACGATAACGAAAAAGAAAGATGAGGAAAAAAAAGAAGAGAAGAAGAAGAAGTAGCAGCATCACTGAGAAGGAGGAGGAATGCAAAGGGGAAGGAGAAGGAACGCGAAGGAGAAGGAAAAAAAGCGCGTGATGTGAAAAACGGTTATAACAACTTGGTAGGGGTGAGTATGGGTCGGGTTGGTTCGGGTTTAGGGTGCAATTAGAACCGAACCAGTTGAATTGTAATTTGTTCTATTTGACTCGTATTTACCTTTTTTGTGTATGTACCCGAATCAAACCAAACCGATTAAGAATGAATTGGTTCGATTCGGGTAATTGGGTACCCGATGAAACAGAAATTTATAAAAATAAATAAAAAATGAAATTTTTATTATAAAAATTCTATAAGTATAATAAACATGTAAAATCAATAAAAATAATCAAAGTATATTAAACACCAAATATACCAAAATCTAAACACATTAAATACAGTAGGAGTAGCTGCACTTGGCAAAGAAGTGCTTCCAACAACAATATCACTTACAGAGTTAGTTTTTCCCATTTTTGAATCTACAAAACACATAACACAAGTGCAAAACCATCAATTACAAAACCATCACAAGAACCTATAACAGTAACAATTGAAAAAAAATTATCAACAAGAACTAATAATTTATAATTTCAACAAAAAATTAAATAGACCAAAAAAAATTGAAAAAAAAAATTATCACTTCAACAGATAACATAAACAAAAATTGAACAAATAATATAAACAAAGTAAAAAATTGAACAAACACATAACAGAAGTACAGAACCATCAATTACAGAACCATCACAAAAACGCATAACAGTAACAATTGAAAAAAATTATCAACAAGGACTAAGAATTTATAATTTCAACAAAAAATTAAACAGACAAAAAATTGAACAAAACAATTATCACTTAAACAGATAACATAAACAAAAATTGAATAGAAAATAAAACAATTAACATTTTAACAGATAACATAAACAAAACATTAGAGACTTACTTGACCGGAGAAGACGATGCTGGAGGAAGCTGGCTGCTGGAGAGGGAACCGCTGACAGAAGACGAAACTGGCTACTGGAGAGGATGACGCTGATGGAAGACGAAGCTGGCTACTGGAGAGGATGACTCTGACGGAAGACATTGACAGAGATGTCGACGGAGACGCCTATGATAGAGAGGAAGCTGGTTGCTGCGTCGCTGCTGCTACCAGAGAAGACGATGCTGACGGAGATGTCGACGGAGAAGACAATGTTGACGGTCCCGCGGACGATAATGCTGACGGTCCCGCGGAAGACTATGTTGACGGAGATGCGGACAGAGACGCCGATAACGGAGAGAAAGCTGGTTAATTACGTGAATAACAGTGAGGTGGTGAGATTTGAAGAAGCTCTGCTACGGTTTACTCCATGGGGTGAGGGCACCATTACTAGTAGTAAGGTAGTAGGGTGAGAAACTCAAAATCATTAAACGGTATATATATATATAATTTTTATTTTTATTTAATTAATATATAGTTAGGTCCGACGGATAATCGGGTATTCGTTATCCATGCTCATTTCTGCAACTTGGATTTAGTTAAATATTTTGCTTAGTTACAAAATTTTATTCATTGAGACTCGCATGCAAATTCAAAGATCAAATTGAGTATTAACTCCTCATTTAAAAAAAAAAATAAATTATAGACAATTTGTTATTTCTTTGTAACAAATATATAGATTTTGTTGAGTTATACGGTCGATCATATATTTATTAGTAAAATTTGAAAAAATTATATTGACGTCCATGGATATCGTCAAATTGTCCCTAAAATGTAAAAAAGAATAATAATAATAATGTTAGGTCATTAATGTTTTCGGTCACTAATTTTTTTAAATTATTTTATTTATTTTAAATTTTAAATTTTAAATTTTTTATTTTAAATATTAAATTATAAATTTAATTACTCAAGTTAGTTATTAACTAACTAAAATATTAGTTTCCTGTATTTATTTTTTAATTATTTTTTAGATAGTCCAATTGGAGACAAGAATTTTTTTCAAACGTGCTATAATGATCATAATAGAATAAACTATAATAAAATAATTACATGTATAAATAATTAACAAATAAAATTTTATAACAATTATTAATATATAAACAAACAAATTCAATATAAATATAAAATGTCAATAATATTACAAAAAATAGAATAATTATTTAAATTAGTCTTTAGTATTTATAAAATTGGACTCTTTGATATTGTGGTTATTCGCCATGTCTAAAAGGTTGTATTTGTTTTTGAAAATAGAACAATATAGGACATTGAGAACAAGACATAAAGGACAACGATAGAAAATTCAGTGTTATTGTATTCTATTTGATGATAAAATAGAATAAATTATGGAAATCTAATTTATTCTCATTTTTTTCGTTTAAAAAATTTAAGAAAAATATAATAATAAAAATATAATTATAAAAAATTAACAAGAATAATAAAAGAAAAAATAAAAAATAAATTATGTCTCTTGTTAGTATCTTTGTGTTCTTCCTGTTATGATGGACACAAAATATACTAATTCAGTGTCTCTGGATATAATGTCTCTCTGTCCATGTCTCATCTGTCAAACACGATTTGTGTTTCAGTGTCCTGTCTCTGTAAACAAACACAACCTAAAAGACATGAATACGATAATACACGTTCATCGTTTGTTTGTTGAGACATAATTTTTTTAAGACACAGCTATACACACAGTTATCCACAAAAAACATATATTTTGAATCTCTCGAAAATGTTGAGATACAAATTTTTAGTTTGAAACATAGATTGAATTAATAATTTTGAAAATTTTGAACAATTTTATCTTTTTTTTATCCTTTTTTTTTCTTTTCTGTTCTTCTTTCTTCTTTTATCCTTTATCTTTTTCGTCATATCACATATCTGATCTTCATCTTCTTCTTTTTCTTCGTGTCAATGTCTCCCTCGTCTCACCTCCAAATTTGTATCCGCCCTCCCGTCTTCTTCTTTTATGTGCTCCCACCATTATCAGGTTTTTTAGATCGCACCGCTTCCAAGATCTTCGTCTTCTCCAGCTATGGCAATAATGGATATGAATGATGGAAAAAAGCCACACAAAATGATAGCTTTAAATGATAATGGATGAAGCAAGGGCATTGTTCGAATATTAGTTTAAATATTTTTTTCAAAAATTTTAACTTCTTATTTAAGAAAAAACTCATGTTTGAAACAAAATCTGAGTTTGTTTTTTAAAGGGAAGCATAACTTGGGTATTTGGGTTGCAACACCACTTTTTCTTAAGAATTTGTATTTCATAATAATGGTAACACAAGGAAGTCTAATTGGACATCAGCACTCTTCTCTTCATCGCCTCTCTCTCACCTTCTTTTTTATTTTTTATTCTCTGTTTCAATTTTTTTAAAAAAATTATTAAATTGATTACGAATTAAAAATGTTGATGACAGTAATTTAGATTATAAAAAAATCAATGATGGTGGTGAAAAACAATGATGGTAGTAGTGGTAGTGATGTAGCAGGACAAAAATGATATTTGATTTAGATAAGTGTATTTTGTACATCATCATCAAACATAGTAAAAAAATAGTGTATCTTATGTCTATGTATCTCTATGTGTTTGTGTTTCTGTTTTTATATTTAAAAGATACTAACCAAATACTGTCCTTAGTCTCTAAGTTTTAAAATACACAAAATAATTCTTAACATTTAGGATTATGTTACGTATACACTAAAATCAGTCACCAACATCAGCCACCAGTATAAAATACATGCTAGAATACAAATATACGTTGAAAATAATTAAATTATACATGTATTTATACATAAATACATTAGTAACTGATTTTAGTGACTAATTTTGGTGTACGAATAAAATTTTTGCAATATTTACCTCTATTAGCCAATACAATCCCTTTCCAATTTGCGCCATTAGTCACTAACATTGAATGCTGATATGAAACATTAACTGACGTGACAGTTAACAGTCCACGTATTGAGCTAAACAATTTAGTCCCCATGCTTATTTACAAATTGATATCGTTTGAGGTAGTCCAAAACAGTGCGTTTGAGAGGCATGTTATGTAAAACTCTTCACGGCCCTCTATATCTCACAAAATGACCCCAAATTCACCCTATCTTCTTAATTTTACAAAAAAAAAAAAAAAAAAAAAAAAAAAAACCCAACCTCCTTCCAACATATATAACTCCCACCTCACCCTCGTCACCAACAGTCATCCATTTAATAATTTCCATTAGCATCTCCATCACACTTTCGTCTATCGCCATCACGCTGTAACCCCCACCATTAGCACAATTCGCGCCCACAATATTTCACAGAGAGGGATTGTATTGAATGTGGATGAACCCAACCTTTAATTTTTGGAGAATAGAAAGCAAAAGCTAAAGTGGTGAAAACTAAATTCAACAACACAACACTTTGCAATTCGCGTAGTCATAAACAGAGGTGAACCAAAGAGAAAACATAGAAAGTGAAGCCACAAAATATATGAACCTAGACTTGTTAATACATATCACTTAACTCACAAAGTATTCATTTCATCAAAAGTGAGGCAAACCAAGAACAGTGAACTAGAGTGGGAGTTAGGAGTATATACCGGAACCGAAGGCATAGGGACAGCAAACCTGAGGCATAGAGGCGAGCAAATGATGTGGTACCAGCAAACCAAACCCACAATTACGACTAGAGACACCAAACCACAAGTGAGCAACGCTACAAACACGACAATAATGATGGAGACGTTGCCACTAATGATGGCACTACTAATGACAAGGCAGCAAGCAGCCTTGCTATGGGGATAGAGGTGTAGCAACACTTTGGGGAAGAGGGTGGTGCGTAGAATTTCATCGTTATTAATATCAAGGTTCTGAAAATTGGACCGGACCGGCCGGTTCGACCGGTTTAACCACGAACCGGCGACGCAAGCGGTCTGGTCCTCCTCTAGAAACCGCCTGGAAAAGAATCGCTGGAAAACCAGTGAACCGGCCGAAAACCGACCGGTTGGGCCAGACCGGTGACTGGCCGGTTCCTCTGACGCCGTTTTTTTAATTGTTTTTTAAAAAAATTAAAAAAAATGAAAACCTACCCTACCCGTTCGTGAAGCACCCCCACCTCCATTCATTCATCTCAGTCTCACAGTGAACCAACCCTAGCCCTCTGAAGTTCCTCTCCATCGTCGCCCAGTAGCCCTCCATCGTCGCCGTGGTCTCAGGTCGTCAGCGCCACCGCCGTCGCCTGGTCCTCAGCACCAGTAGCCCTCCATCGTCGCCTGGTTCCCAGCCCAGTAGCCCTCCATCGTCTTCATCTTCTCAACACCAGTAGCCCTCTCATCGTCTTCATCGTCGCCTGGTCCTCAACACCAGTAGCCCTCCATCGAACCCAGGTGAGTGACGCGTCGTCTTCATCTTCTCTGAACTTCCTATGCTCGTCTTCTTCATTCTTTGCCTCTTCGGTCTTCTTCGATCTTCAATTTCTATTTATTGTTTAGTATAAGAAAAAAACAATCTTAAAATTAAATTAATTCCTCAGTTGATACAGAAACATGAAGACGTTCTTAGTTTGCACTTTTTGTTCAATTTATTGCTGTTTTCAGGGATTTCAGGTTGAATTTCTGAGGTTGGTGGAAATGGAAGCTCTGACATTTTTGTCAAGCTGAATATGCAACCTTCTGCACCAAATTGTGGGAGACATCAATGGGCAAGTGGGGCTGCACCAAATTATGGCTTTCAGTTAAAGGGGCTATGCCATTGGATGAAGGGTTGGCAATTAGATTCAATACATCTAATGTGATCAAGTGGAAGGAAGCCAAATTGCAAAACAGAACTAGGGGTTGCAAAATACAAAAATAAATTGAAGGTAGCTAGTATACATTTAGTTTGATCAATGCTGATTTACTGATTTACTGATTACTGATTTACTGATTTGAGGTTAGTGGAAAGTTGAATCTGTGTTACTCTTTCAGGGATTTGAGGTTGAATTTGTGATTTGTGATTTTTTGGGTCTTTTGTAATGCTACTTATTTGAGTTTGGAATTTGTGATTACTGATTAGTGAAAACTTCAGAGTTATTGCTACTTAAAAACAATTGTTCTATTTATACACCCTTCCTCTATCAATAATTGACCACAAAATTATAAGGTTCTATTTCTATTGTTCTATTTCTGGATGGTTAATTGTGTTGTCTTGATTAGAATATGCACTACTAAACATTTCTTTTATATATACACTCTACTCTTACTCTGTTATTTCAATAAAAATTTCTGAATGTAGTATTCATAAATTGCTTCTGTATAATAGTCACTTTACATGCTGATTTACACCTTCGCTTCATGATGCAACTTCTTCACCTGCATCTTACTTCATTATGATATTAGAATTTCAGACCACTAATGTTCAACGATGTTATGTAGGAAAACACAACTTCGGACATTTCATTCAACATGTGAGTGATACAATTACTGTTTGCTAGACAACAGGAGCAATTAAAGTCTATGCAAAGAACTCTTGAAGACGAAGAGAATGGAGTCGTCAGTGGAGCCTCAGGCAGAGAAAAACAGCTTGCTAAGGAACATAGTAACAATGATGTTAAGACAGGAATGGCTACTACTGTGCAGAAGCATGATGACGGAGATCAAATTCAAGCTTTAAGCAATGAAGCAAGTGTCATTGAGAAACATGACCCTGATAAAAAATGTGAAGAACACCGAAATACGCAAGAGGTGGATCAAGTTCAAACTTCAGCCAATGAAGCAAGTGTCACTGAGAAGCATCCTTCTGATATTACAAGTGAAGAATGCCGAAATGCACATGAAACAGATCAAGTTCAAACTTCAACCAACGAAGATAGTGTCACTGAGAAGCATCACTCTGATATTAGAAGTGAAGAATCCCATAAGACACATGACTTTAGCTGCTGTTGTTAACTTGTTATGCACTTATACTGCTGTTTTGTTATGGAATTATGGCACTGAGTGTTTTGAATTTTGAATGTGATTTGTGATTTGTGATTATATTAGTGATTTTGTTATGCTGCTATTTTGAATTAATTTAGGGGTGATTAATTGTCATGCTATTGTTTTGAATTAATTTAGGAGTGATTAATGATTATTTCTAGTTGTATTGTTGCTGTTTGCACCATTGCTCTTTTCACTATTTAACTTTGTATTTTGATAAGATCATATGGATTTGGTTGGCATTTCATATAATGTTTTAAATTTGGAAGATATTTAAGATTTATATTAGACTATAATTATGTTTTATGATGTTTATATATAATTTATTTATTATTTTATTCTGAAACGATTTTTTCGGTTGAACCGATTAGACAAATAAACCAGTGAACCAGTAGCTAGAGCGGTTTGATGACCGGTCCGATTTTCCGAACCTTGATTAATATTGTGACTAAATTACTTGGAGATTTGGTGATTTTGTCCATGATTAATGAAGGATTAGTTGAGAAGAAAATTTGAAAATCAATCGCTAATGATACGAGGAATGTAGCGTTTAATATCATCTCATTAGTGACGGAACTTCAATAAAATTCTTTAATTTTTTTGTCACTAAAATTTTCACCTATTGGTGCGAGGATATAGTGAAGGAGAAAAAACTTTAATTTGTCCGTCACTAAAATTTGAAAAAATTTCTCACCCTAATTTTTCTGTTACTAATCTCATTATATCCATTTTTAATTATAGAAAAAAAAAATCGTCACAAAAATTAATCGGAAATGCAAAAGATTTTAGTAATGTTAGCTAAAAGACTTGAAAAAAAAAAATCTAAAACTTTTAAGTTAACAAAGAATCCATCTAAATTACTGTTTAGACTTAAGAATATTTGAAAAAAGAATATTTTAAAAAAAAATAGCGCTAACCACTGCCTCTATCTTGTAGTATTCTAAGTCTAGGGTTGAATTCAACAGACAGCTCATAAGGAGGAAAATAGCATGCACACAGAGTCTAGTCTTCTGCCAAGTTGGATTAGGTCTAAATGGCTTCTTTGAATTCCATAGCATGCATGGTTGTAGGTTCACTCACCCAGTGTCTTTTGAAGTTTATCAAAGATCAATGAAGGTTATTACGTCGTCAATGAACGCTATGATCTCCAATCGCAAGTCATCGGTATTGCCCATCTAATTTGTGGCCTAACTTTAAATGACACATTTGTTAATTATATTCAACCTATAACTTAAACAAATTTATTCATGGCCAAAAAGGAAATTATAACTAATTTATTTATTCATAAGTTTAAATAAGTCGTTCGCTTTACAACTCATATAAATAGCTTTATAAAAAATCTTTTTTTAAAGAAAAAAATTAAAGTAAAATTTCTTTAGTTTACATTTAAATGTAAAATTATCTTCTATAAAACAAACAAAATAAATATTTGAACATAGTAATATTAACATTTTTATTTTATTTTTAATACTTTTTTACTTATAGAAATCATAACTTCTCAAAAAGAATATCCTTTCCTATGTAATAATTTTACCAAAAACAAATTCTATACATATAAAAAAAATAAAATAATAACATCCAAACAAATTCTAATCTTTCCTTTTATGATTCTTTACGTGAAAAATAATTATAAATATATAAGTCTCGTTTTTTTCACCTGTCGTCGTGCACAAGAAAAAAATATTAAAAAATTATTAAAATTTATTATTTTTTAATTATTAACTCAATTTTTTTAATTTAATAATTTAACTATATATTTATTTTAATTTTTTTAAATATTAATAATTAATTAATTACTAAAAACAATAAATTTTAATAATTCTCAAATACTTTTCGAAAATATTACCCTGTTAATTAAGTTACCGCATTTAATAAGTTTCAAAGCTTTAAAAATTATATAAACCTTTATGGACAAAAGTAAAGGTTCCCTGCGCTGTACTCGTTCTGGACAAACATAGTTGTTTTATTATATTGATTAAACGAGTGTATTATCTATTATGTTACTGGCACATAAAACCTAACGAATATATCATAAAAAAAATAATATATTAAAGATGGTAAATATCTAAAAAATGATCCCACAAAAAATATGTAAAAGAGAGAAAGAAAAACTTAATAAATAAAAAAAAGTTTTACCATTACTTAAAAATATTACTGATGATTTAAAAATCAGAATACTTTTGCATATTGGCATTCTAACTTAATTTTAATAGAAAAAATTTAGGAAGTTAGTGTTTTTATTAAAATCTAATTAGTATTTAACTAAAAAAAATCAATAATTTTTTGTCATTAAATATAATATTATACTATTAAAAATATTAATAATAACTATTTAATAACTACAAATCACAAAATTTATTGACTTTCTAACATTCATCATTTTAATATAGCTAGCTAGATCTCTAAAACTCCTTAATTAGCTCGTAACTTCTGCAACAAGTTCGAACAGTAATAATGGTATCGAACCGCCACTAATTGTTCATTCAAATTTCAACAATTAACAATAATCTATGTCATCATTTAAATATATATTTTTTTAATTATATTATGTGTATATTAAAATCAGTTGTTAATATATATAAAATATATATTAAAATAAATTAAATTATATATATTTATATAAAAATATATTAATAATTAATTTTTATAATTATTTTAATATATAAATAATATTGTATTTAATTGACTTAATTATTGAAATGTTGTTGCAGATACACTGTATTTTCCATCTTATTTCTATCAAAAAGGTTTGTTTCCATTTTCTCATCATATTCAAATCTATAAAGTATATTCTATTATGAGTAACCTTACCCATTGTATTTAATAAGTCCCCCGAGTTGGTATTGCCGTCGTTACGTGTACGTAATTGCTAAGTATATATACATTTATCTTTTTACCTGGTAGTTATCTCCAAGGATAGCTTTACACACCAGAGCAGAAAGCTCAGGGGTATATGAGACTACTTATATATATCCGCTTGTAATTTTAATAAAAATATTACTATATAGTATATACAAACTCAAATAATTAAGAGAATAAATAAAAATTGAAAAAGATTTGGTGATTAACCATTTTTTAGTGCTCGTTTGAATTGTTTTTGTAAAATTTCATGATAAAAACTCAAAAAGTAAATATAATATTCAAATGTTATTATATTTGAATGTACAATAAAAAATATATATTTATTTATATACTAATAATACAATCTAAATCATCATAACAATAAAATCAATGTAATATCAAATTAAATAAATATAAAATTAATACACTATATACTTAATATTATATAATATTTTAAATATATTTTAATAGGTCTTTCTAAAAAAGAAATTACTTTTATTTCATTAAAAGAGAGTACATTTATATAACTATATAAAAATATGTATAAATACGTCCAAGAAATTTATATAACTTTTATATGATATGATTTAATAGTATTATTTGATCTTTTTTTACAAACCCATTGAGGAGGATAATAATGCTTTGTTGTTATTTGTATATATAAAAGTATTTGTATAAAAAAATTTTAATTATTTTTATTAAGAAAAACAAAAATTTTCATTTTATTTTAAGTGAATAATATGTTAATTTTTTTTAAAATAAATAATATTCAAAAAATGATTGGCTGATAAAAGAATATTTCTTGTATTTTCTATTTAAATTTATAATTACTTTTTCTAATAAAAGAAAATATTCTTAAAAAATTATGCTAAGTAATTTGTTCAAAACCCAATTCAGACTCCCTAGTTGTTAACATATACCTTTGTGAAGCAGGCCTATTAGCTTGTGTAATGTTGTTTATAAAATTATCATTAAAGTATTGACTAACCGACTTCGGCCTTTTCTTCCAGAGATTGTTAGTCATTTACAAGGAGGTTTTATTTCGAGTCGTGGTGCTCCTGGTAATAATTCTGAATTTCATGAAGCACACAAAATTCAAGAAATGTACTCTTGCTTTTAAAATTGATCTTGAAAAAGCTTATGATAGGGCGGATTGGAGGTTTTTGGAGAGTACTCTCATTGCTTTTGGTTTTCCTATCATCACTGTTAATTTAATTATAATTGTGTCCGTGCATCATCTCTTTCTATTATGTGGAATGGAAAAAGATTGGATAGTTTTGCGCCTAGAATGGGGCTTAGACAGGGCGATCCAATGTCTCCTTACTTATTTGTACTTTGTATGGACAGACTTGTTTGCTATATATCTCATAAGGTGGTCGAGGGTGTGTGGAAACCAGTTTCTGTCACTAGGGGTGGCCCAAAATTTTTTCATTTGATGTTTGCAAATGATCTCTTACTCTTCTGTCACGCTACAAAGAGTCAGGTCCAAATGGTCATGCATTCTCTTAACATTTTTTGCAAGGCATCTGGCATGAAAGTGAATTTTGAAAAGTCTAAAGCTTTTTGTTCTAAAGATGTTACTGCTCGTAGAAGAGATATTTTTACTAGTGTTTCTTCAATACGTTTTGCTTTGGACTTAGGAAGATATCTTGGAGTTAACCTTAATCATTCCCGTACTAGTAGGGCTTCTTTTCATTCGGTGATTGAAAGGTGAGGGGAAGATTAGCTAATTGGAAAGGAAGGCTTCTAAATAAAGCAGGGAGACTTTGCCTGATCAATTCTGTTGCAGCATCCATTCCTGTCTATCATATGCATGTATCTTTTTTTTTCAAATTAGGTTTGCGATAAATTGTCTTCTATAATGAGACAGTTCCTTTGGAAGGGTCAAGTTGATGGTAGAGGTCTTTCTCTTGTTAATTGGAGCACCGTGATCACTCCAAAGAAATTTGGTGGCCTAGGTGTTAGAGATCCTGCGTGTGTTAATATATCTTTACTTGGTAAATTGGTGTGGCAACTTTTTCATTGTCAGGACAAGCCTTGGGTTGCTCTATTGAGGGCGAAGTATCTGAGGAATGAGGGAGTTTTAGATGGCCCTGTCCCTTGCAATGCTTCTCATGTTTGGAAGAGTATCTCAAAGGCTTTTGGTGCTCTTAAGGATGCCTTCTCTTGGTGCGTTGGGTCACTTGATCAATCTTTTTGGTTTGATAATTGGAGTATTGAGGGCCCAATTGCTCAAGATGTTCCTTTTGTACATATATCTGACTCTGATTTAACTATTAGAGAAGTTTGGAAAGATGGTCAATGGAATCTCCATGATATTTTCTCTATCATTCTAGAAGATGTCAAACAGCATTTGAATGCTTATAATCCGGATTTGAATGCTGGAGAGAGTTCGGGTTGGTCGTGGGTGTGGCATCTTCTAGACTCTACTCAGCTAGGAGTGGGTACAGTTGGCTAGCCAAAAGAAAGTTTGACTGGAATGAGCATGATAATTGGTTGTGGGTATGGCGACTGCATTTTCTTGAAAAGTACAAGTTCTTGATTTGGCTCAGTCTTCATAATGCTATTCTTACGGTAGAGTTTCGTTTGAGTCGTGGTTTAGCTTTATCTAGCACCTGTCATCGGTGTCAGAATGGTTCTGAATCCATTCTTTATTGTCTTCGGGAGTGCCCTAGTGCCAAGGAGGTCTGGAACCTTTTAGGCCTGTATTCAGATAATTCGAATTTACATGATTGGCTCTACAGAGGTGCAAGGAGTGGAGATGTTTTTCTTTTCTTTTCGAGCATCTGGTGGATTTGGAGAAGCAGAAATAATGACTTATTTAATATAGATGATTCATGGAGTACTAGTAAAGTGGTGAGTTTGATTCGTAGTTCAGTAAGGGAGTTTCACACTATTTTTACTATGCATCAATCTCTGTCTCCTCCTTCACTTTGTTTGCATTGGGTTCCACCTCCAATTCATTCTGTTAAATTGAATTGTGATGCTAGTTGGTTTGCTCCTTTTGGTTATACTGGTTTTGGTTGTATCATTCGCAATCCTGATGGATGTTGGTTGAAAAGTTGCACTGGAAAAGTCAAAGTGTGCAATGTTCTTTTTGCTGAATTGTATGCAATTTGGAGAGGTTTACTTCTTGCTTGGGAGAGTGGATTTCATAAGGTTATTTGTGAAACAGACTGTTTAGAAGTTCTTTTCTTGGTAAACCAAAGAATGCTTGGTAAGGATATTTCGAAATGGGATTTGGCAAAGCATATATACAGGAGGTTATGAATTGAAATTGGAGAGTCTCTATTCTTTTAATTCAGAGGACTGCAAATAGTATTGCAGATTGTATGGCTAAAGCAGCTGCTTCTGTCGCGGACATTCTCTCGAATTGGAGCCAACCATGGAGTGAACTTCAACATCTAATAGATTTAGATATGATCCTAGCCAATTAATTTAGTTTTGTCTCTTTTTTTTCTTTTTTTTTTATTTAGTCACAAAAAAAAAATTAAGAGGAAAAAAACTGTTTGTTATTGTTAACACGTGTTGATTAACAATTAACAACAGATAAAAGGATTCTCTTTAGAGACCAATTAAAACTTTTCAACTTAGTAACAAAGCAGATATGAACGTAAAAATTAAACAAACCTACTTTCTACGAAACCTCTGTTAGAACGGTCATAATATTATTTTTTTATTTTAAATTAATAAAAAATTATATGAATAATTATATTTTAAAATAATATTATCTTATACCCTTTTTTTTACTTTTACTAAAAATCAAATTTTAAAATTTTTAGATATAAAATTTTAATATCATGTGTTGATATTATTTTTTTTAAAAATTTAATTAAACTGATGATAAGAAGAACTCTAACAAAAAATATAGTATAATGCGTCAATAAATTATATCTTAAATAATATAATCTTTCTATATACTCACCTAAAATTCGTTGGTTCGAGCCTCCACATTTTAAAAAAAAAAAAAAAGAACATAGCATAATGCTCAAGACGAGTGATTCCGTTAATAGTATAATATCGTAGTGGAATGTCCCAAGTCCATATTCGGTAGCTATGCACAATCGCATATAGCCATATATAGCAGCCACTGGTATTACTAGCCTCATAGTTTATTATTTAATTTACTTATTTAATAGTAAAATCTTGTATTTGTTTCTTTATAATATTATAATTTATAAGGATAAATTTAGAAAAAATGTTGGTTCCGAACATTAACGGCAACAAACGTTTGCATATTCTCTTTTCTACTATTTCTGTGTTTTTCAGAAGTATGTAGTAGCTCCTATCTGTTGTTTTTCAACAACTCAAAAGAAAATTACTTATTTTTTCCTTCTGTATTATCATTTAAAAAATTAATTTATGATCTTTAAATAATTAATAAGTTAAAATAATAAAATTTAATTTATAAAATAAAATGAGTTTTTGAAAAACCATAATTATAAGTCTTTTTAGTTCACTTCAAAAACCGTAATCATAGATATTTTTAGATTATTCTAAAAATTATGATCATAGATCTTTTTAGATCACATTTTTTTATAAAATCGTGATCATAAATTCTTTTTAGTTATTTTTAAAATTTACGATCATAAATTTTTAAGTCATTTTTTAAAACTGTGATTATAGACTTTTTTGGACCATTTTTTTTTAAATTGTAACCATACATACTTTATGATCATTTTATTTTAAAAAATCGTAATCATAATTTTTTTTTGTCTTGATAAAAAACTGTGATCATAAATTTTCTATAATCACAATTTTTTACTGTAATTAAAAAAAGGTAGCTATAAAACCAAAATATTACGGTAAAAAATCAGAGTAGTAAACTAAAAAGAAATTGGCATTTAAATTGCAAAGAACAAGCAAATAAATATCAAAATATATTCTAATTAACCAGATGTAGATTTGTCGATCGAGCCTTTTTAACTAAGCAATTACTAATCTAAACACACATAGATATAAAAATATTAATTATATATTAGAATTAATTATTACATATTTTTTATAAATATATGTATAATTTAATTTATTTTTAATATATATTTTATATTTTAGAAAGATTATCAGGTGTACCGGAAATATCGGTGTTCCAATTGTTTTAACCGTTGATATAAATTATAAAAAAAATATATAATATATATTAATTAAAATCAACGGATAAAACACAAGAACACCGGTGTTCTTCGGTACACCTGATAATTTTCCTATATTTTAATATATATTTAACTTTAATAACCGATTTTAATGTATATTTAGTATTGTTGACGTAGATAATACGACATCATAGTATTTTCGTGCGACCTACGTGTGATTTATGAGTGGACATGTATTAGTTGGTTCTTGATGAAATAATGAGAATAACTTTCGAAGAAAAATTATTGATTCTTCGATTCAAAGCTTGTTTGGTTTCTAGGGTTGTTACAACACCTCTTCCTCGCGTGAAACTACCGTTCATCACAAGATATCATCAATTAACAAGTACACATCCGATCACGAGATCTCTTCTAGGAAGGTTCACAGAATTAGCGTAATCTTTTTCCTTTTTCCTTTTACGAAATTTTTTTTTTGTAAAAACTCAAGTGCAATCGACTTGACATGAAGTTGATAGTTAAGAGCCGTTAGATGAAAGTTTAGTCAAATCAGTCGACTTCACATGAAGTTGATAATTGAGAGCCGTTAGATAAAAATTTAGTCAAAGCAGTCAAATCAGTCAAATCATCTAACGGCTCTCAATTATCAACTTCACGTAAAGTCGACTGCACCTGAGTTTCCACCAATTTTTTTATATATCGATAATGTTAGAAAATAAAAAAAATAAATTTATTTTATTTAATATTTATTTAATTAAATATTAAAAAAATAGATCAATAATTTAAAGATTAAAAATTAATTTAACACCATCAATGAAAATAAAATAAATATTTAAATTTTTAATAAAATGGTGGAAACTCATATGCAGTCGACTTCACGTGAAGTTGATAGTTGAGAGTCGTTAGATAAAAATTTAGTCAAATCAGTCAAATCATCTCACGACTCTCAACTATCAACTTCACATGAAATCGACTGTACCTGAGTTTTCACCTAATAAAATTAAAATATTATGCAAAAGATAAAAGTATTTCTAAACAAAAATCACCACTATAAAAAAAACTTAAAATAATACACTAAAACTGAGAAAAAAACAAAAAAGACATTTAAGCTCTTTAAATAGAAAAAATATAAAATTCTAAAAGACCGGAATTGAAAAGAAATACGATAAGAGGAATGCTAGGGGGCAACAACTTTTGTGATTTGTAGCCATCAAATAGTCATCAATGATGATTTTAATAGTGTGAGATTGGTGTGAAATTTCATCCAATAGCTCACTTTTCTTTACTGGTTACATGCTGGCCAGAATTTAATAAAGTTACTGGCCCCTAGATTTTTCCATTTGATAAATTAATTACTCAAAGTTTTTATACAAATTTAAGATGTATCTCTAATCTCAAAAATCATGTTCAAAATACACAAATATGCATACCTATATAAAACATAATCCAAAAAAAAGATTATTTAACATAGTTTATATAAAATATAATAAAAAAGAAATATTGTTTACCTTATTTTTTTTAGAGAATTCTTCATCTACAAGACAACTCAAACACCATGACAAACAAAAAATACCAAGAAAACAGGTGAATAATTCATTATTTTTATACACTTGATCACAATTCAAAATACAATAAATTTTTTATTTATTTAAAACAAACTCAAAATGAATTATTTGGCTTCTCAATTGGCTATGGCATTCAAAGAGATGAGAAGAGTTCGAAGGTCATCTCTCTAGATGACCATAACCAACTCAAAAGTCAATCAACTAATCACAATTAAAATTATTCTAGAAATTTTGTTGACATATAATATCACATAACAATTTTTACCTAATTTGTCTTTTCATAAAATTATAAAATAGAAAAAAAAACAAAAATAGAATAATATAAATGAAGAGTCATATCTAAGAGCATCGTCGCTGCTATTGCCACCACCAGTGAAGATCATAAGCAAATCATCATCCTTTACGCCTATGACATTTGTCAGAATTCCTAATCTCTTTCCTATTAAAAAGTAGTTGTTATTGTTAAATAGGAACACTTGTCTCTCATAAAGGTAAGTTTTAACTCCAAAATAAGCACAACAATAAAAAATTTAACCATAAAAACAATGTGCCAAGAAGAGTTAAAAACAACGCTCAAAAACTAAACTTATAAGATTCATCATCTCATTGCACACATAATCAACCAACAATACCATACCAAAAATCAATAACAGCAAACTCTCACAAAATTTTGTTTATCAAATAATAAAATAAAACTCTTAGGGAGACATAGAATTTTTAAATTAAAAATTTTCTCCCATCTAAGTATAATAAAATTTTGGAAAAAACAAAAAGCTAGAAAATAATGAAACTCACCTCAACCTCCAGCAATACCTTGACGTTTTTCACCTACCCATTAACATGCGAAAAAATAAAAAATTAACAATAATAACAAATGAAAAAATAAAAAAATAAGTGATATAAAAGGAGAAGATAAAAATGCAAAGATGAGATCTTTTACGGTTACTAGAAAGAAAGCACATTGAATTGATTTTTATAGAATTTTTTACTTTTTACCACATAAACTTTTTAAAATTAAATACATAAAAATGTATCATTTAAAAGTTAGAAAAACAAGAGTTAAGAGTTCTAGTGCGAAGCAAATAATGAAAAAAAAAAACAACACAATTATTTATTTCGTTAAATACCCAAAAAGAAATAGGGCATCAATAATTCAAATAGAAAGCTAATTTAGCATCATCAATGAAAATAAAATAAATAACAATATCATGCCAAAAATCAATAAAAACAAACTCTCACGAGATTTTATTTACCAAATAATAAAATAAAATTCTCAGAGAGACACAGAATTTTGATATTAAAAATTTGTTTCAACTTAAGCAGAAACAAATTTTGAAAAAAACAAAAAGTTGAAAAATAATGGAAGTCACCTCAATCTCTAGCGATGCCTTAAAGAAAATGCACAAATTCGCATTAAAATGTAGCATAAAGAATTGAAAGGAAAATGGACTATACATATGTATGACCTTTTTATGTTTTTCGTTGTTTTTTCCCCTTAAAACTGCTTCTATGCCACCTTTTTCCTCTTATTCTTATGCTTGTGAAACCAATAACATAGTCCTTTCACAACCAAGACAAGATCTTCACTTTCATTAGTATCATTACATACTTATAATCTAAATCACAATCACAAAAGTTGCAAATGTTTTGCAGCACAAACAAAAATTCTAGAAAACTAAAAAAAAAAAAAAAACTAAATAAAATGAGGAGTCACCTATTTTTTTGGCATAAGAAAGAAAAAATTAGGAAAGAAACATGAAGGATTTTAAGTACCTCATTCCTGTTTGAGTGCAGAAAACAAACTCTCTTACCTGCACTAATTCAAGAGAGGAATCCTAGGTCAAGAGAGTTACACATTCCAATGATACAATGTTTTGAATGAAAAACTAAATAAAGAAATATAGGACAATAATAACACATGAGACCTACTTCAGTAACTAAAAACTTCATAATATATTTAGCTGTTGGACTCACTTTTTTTTAGTAACAACATTCATCTTTACGAATTCTCCATCTTTGTTTAGCTTTCTATACTTTACTGGAAGTTGCTCATCTCCAATGTATCTAAATATAATACAAAAAATTAAAATCAGATACACAAACATAATTTTTTGCACGTTGCATCGATTGTGGGATTAAATCTCCTTTTATTATGTTAATGTTTAATCTTGATTTCAAATATAGGAAATCGAATGCCTAAGATCATTATGAAACTAACTTTTAAATCATGACCATTTTAAATTTTTTTTCAAGATTGCTTTTAAAGTTTGATGGAACAGAAAATATACCATAAGTAAATTGAACATCAAAAAAGGAGATCCCAACATCAGAAAACAAATGCTCATAATCCATGTATATATTCTTCTTTGTCTATAGTTTAAAATATGAAAAAAGTAAAAGTAATAATTTTTAGAATAATAGAGCATGGCTTTTTCAACAACCAAACAAATTTTTAGAATAATAGAGCATGGCTCTTGAAAAGAATTTTTAATTTGTATATATGATACTTCATATCAGATTTAAAGCATTATTTTAATTATTAATTATCGGGGTACATTATAGATGGACGAAAAAAATTATTAAAAGAAATTCTATCGCCGAAATTACCGTCAAAATATACCGACGACAACAACCCAGCTCATTTTTCAAAAAAAAATTAGAAAAATATTTTCGTCGGTTTTTACCGTCAGATTAATCTACTTATTTGCTGGTAAAGTGGCACGAAACCATATGCTTTAACGCCAATGTTATTGTCGAAAATTTTTTTACGGTAAGTTACAACAGATTTTATTTTCTTGATATCCATATTCCGCTGTTAAATCCGACACAAATTACCGTTGGATGCATAAATTTGACGGTAATTTATTACCGACGAGATTTATCCCATCGAATAAATTCTGACGCAAAATTCGACAATAAATCATGTACTATTTTATTTGTTTTTCTAATGATACTCAATATTTTTCTTGTAGCGATCTAAAAAAAAGTTGTCAGTTTAATTGATAATTTTGAGAATTCTTCATCTACTTGGCTTATACTATGAGTCCAAGAACTCATTAGTATTTCATTATAATTTGATTTAATAGTGATTTTTAGTCATGAGAAGATTTAAGGACGATGGAATATATTTTTAGGTTAGATTAGTGTAATCTGAATTTTACTTAAAAAAGTGATGATAATATCTAAAGTTTTTAGATTGATGGATATCCAATTTGAATAAAGACTTTGCCTAAAAAGACTTGCGAAAATTAAAAAAATTGCACAAGATACATTAAACTTTATACATACCTTAAAATTTCAAATCAATAATAATTATGATATTAAAGTACTTTGATTGTTATACTAATAATATTTGTGTGAATGCACGAAATAAACAACATAACTTTAAAGGATATTTTCATCTTTTTAAATTAAGAAAAAAGTTATATTTATTTATTTTTTAAATCAAAATCAAATTTTTAATACAACTAATCAAACTTAATATTTGAAGGGTGTTCAAATAATTTTAAACAAATCCTAGATTTAACTTTTTGAAATTAACTAAATGAGTATTTTACTCTTATTAAATCAAAGTCATATATACTTCTGCTTTCTAATACAATTAAACAACTTCAACTCATCAAAAAGTTATTTTAGTTAATCTTTTATGATGAATCCTTTTTATTTTGGTTTTTTAAATATCATTTTGAGGGTATTTTAGTGTCTTTAAATCAAATTCATATTCTAAATTTATAATATGATTAACAACCTAAATTTTAAAGAGGCCATTTAATCTTTTCAAACTAATTACAAAGGTATTTTATTTTAGTCTTTCTAAGATCAATTCAAGATTTTAATATAATTAAACGACCTTAACATGATACCATGGTTCTGAAAACCGGACCGGACCGGCCGGTTCAACCGGAAAAACCAGGAACCGGTCACCTAACCGGTCCGGGTAACACTAATAACCGCCTGGCAAAAAACCGGCCAAAAACCGGTCGAACCGGCGGTTAACCGGCGAACCGGAAGAACCGTCCGGTTTTTTTGCGGTTCAATGGTTTGCGAATTCATAAGCCAAACGACGTCGTTTTGGCATTTTTTTAAAAAAAAAAAAAAAGAAAAACGCTCGCGACTAACCCTAATCTGATACCCCCCCTTTCTTTCCCCTTTCTTCCCCAGTTCCCTTTCCCCACAGTGTCCATAGCCACCCACAGCCACAGCCTCTCACCCTCTTCAGCCTCTTCATCACCGTCTCACCCTCTTCAGCCACTCAGTTTCTCTCACCCTCTCACCCTCCGACAGGCCACAGCCACTCATCGCCGTCGCACCTCTCTTCCATCGCCGTCGCAGAGCTCCGGTCCTCCATCGTAGTCCCCCAGCTCGCCACCTCCACCGTCGCACCTCTCCTCCATCGCCGTCGCCCAGCTTCCCACCTCCACCGTCGTCGCCCAGCTCTCCACCTCCACTGTCGTCGCCGAGCTCTCCTCCATCACCGTCGCCCAGCTCCCCACCTCCACCGTCATCGCCCAACTCTCCACCTCGCCCAGCTCGCCGGTAATACTCTTCCTTCCACCTCCGTTCATGGTTCTGTTCTTGTTCCTGTTCTTCTCTATCACAGAAAACATGTTGCTCTCTGTTCATGTTCGTTGGTGTATTCTGTTTATTCATGGTATTTGGTTGATCATGTTCTGATTCTGATTCTGATTCTGTTCATGTTCCTGTGAATTCTGTTTACTCTGTTCATGTTTTGATTCTGTTCATGGTTTATTTCTGTATGCACAAAGTGGTGTACTCTGTTTATTCATGGTATTTGGTTGATCACCACCTTGGTGATTTGCTTATGTAGTAGGTGCTAGCCTGCTAGGTGGGTTTGAAAGAGTTTGTACTTGAAATTAGATCAGTGGTTTGGTTAATAGTGGAGGACATGGTCCTGGAATTAGAACTTACACTAATGCTGATTTCTTTCAAGGGCTTGATGAATCACAAGAAAGCCAGGAAATAAGAGACTCAGAAGCCATACTGCAGATGTTGAGGAAAACTATTTAGTTACCTCAGAGTGCTGAATTGCATTGGCACTAAAACAGGTACGAATGTCTAACTTTCTAATTGTAAAGAGTAAAACTTATCTCAGCTAATGCACATGCACCTGGTGCTTTGTTAACCATTACTGTCTAAATATTAATCAATGGCAGAAGGGAGCTTTATCAAACATAAATTGTGTCATAATTGTGCTTATAACTCAAATAAATCTACGTACGGTAATAAATCTACACTCGCCGATGATTCATAATCCAAGTACTCTAGATTGGTAAGCCTAATCATATCCTTATGTTATTTGATCCTGTTAATGTATTAAGAGGTTAATCATATTGTCTCATCAGGTGGTTTTCCTTGTCTTTGATCCTGTTAATGATAATTATGATTTTTGATGAGTTGCACCTTTGATTAGTTGAAAATTTGCTAGTAATTGTATCTTTTGAATGTAGAACACTATGGGTTTGTCATTATGTACGTTTTATTTTTTGTTTAGTTATAAACTTTGATGTTTGAAGTTGTTTGTGAACCTCTAATCTTAAGTAATGGATAATTTATTATGTAAAATATTAAATTTTATTAAGTTATAAATTATTGAATTTTATTAAGTTTAATAATTTTATTTAATATTTAATTAAACCGGTTGAACCCCGGTTCAACCTCGGTCGAACCAGTGAACCATTGAACCAGTGACCTCACCGGTTTATTGACCGGTCCGGTTCTCGCAACCTTGCATGATACAATCAAACGATCTTAATTAATCTTATTAATTAGGATCTTTTAGTCTTTTTAAAATAGATCCTAACAAGATATTTTAGTTTTATTTTTTAAATTAACAAAATAAAAGAAAATTTTAGTATTTTAATATTAAATTCAAATGTTTGGTTTCTGATATAATCAAATAATCTTTATTAATAATCTTATAAGAGTATTTTAATCTTTTTTCAAATTAATCATAAAAAAATATTTTAGTCTTTATTTTAAAAATTAACCATAGAAGTACTTTAGTCTTTTAAAATTAATTATAAAAGGATATTTTGATCCCTTAAAATGAACTCTGATATTCTGTGGGTATAGTGCATAGTTCATATGAAAAGTGCAATAATCACAGTTCTTGTTTTTTTTTTTAAATCAAAATCATTAACAGTTTAACTAAGACCTACTGTGGAAGTTAATAAAATAATTAATAACTACATTTACACCGAAGCAATGTGCAGAGAAACTAAGATTATAAATTTTGTGTTTTTAGTTTTTTAGATAATTAAAATAATAAATACATTTTTATTTTATAATTAATTATAAGATAATTTATATAACTCTTAAAATAAAGAATTATATCGTAATAAATTCTATGTTAATATAATAAAAACTGATTTAGCAATCTATATTTTATATATATATATTGAAGTATTTGCTTTAGTAAATATTTAAATTTGTAAATTGTATTTTTCTTTTTTGCACAGTCACATAAAAACAAAATTCGTCATATGTAATTTTTTTTTTTTGCACAGTCATATAATAACAAAGTTCGTTATATGTAATTTATTTAGCTATTTTTTTAGTATTATGGCATTAGATTATTTTATACAAATAGTATTAAACAAACTTATAAAGTAAATATAAATATTGGTCTATTTGCTAAATGATGCTCTATATTGTAATTTTGATCTTGTACTAAAGTTAAAAATGGTTGAAGAATTTTTTGACAATTTGTGGAAGAGATTATGAGATAGATAAAATATATAATACTGTAATAATAATAAGAGTATTGTTGATTATATATTTAAGTAGACGTTAATAATATGCAATTTGAATATTTATAACTGAAAATTATTATTATATTATTTATAATTTTAATATAGATATTAATTGTATTTAACCGTTATTTTATAATTAAAATACTTAATGATTCATAGTAAATTCAATTAATTAAGAGTATTGATTAATGAAATATTTTTTTGAATAAAAGAAGAATTTATAATGTCACATATTTATAGAATAATGAAAAGAAAAATTTTTTAGTGATTACCACCTATTCAAAATAGCTGATAAAAAGTAACTATATAATATATAAGCTTATAAAATAATTTAGTTTTAATTTTTATATAATAAAAATAGATAAATATATATGAATCTATAATTACTAACTGGAAATGGTGATTTGAAATAAGAATGGAATGCTTATAAGTTATCACATATGCAGACTACAAAGATGAAGTGAGGCATCATTGGCAGGCCGCCACCAACCATTTTACGAGCAAGTGCAACTACTTGTGCTCTTCTTGATCCAATTGTCAAATTATCTCGAAGACCCATGCTAGAATTATAATGTGCAGCAGTAGAGAAATTAAAGTTAAGTAAAATAAAATAAGGATTTTGCATATTCTTTAAAGAATTATTTTATAACCAGTCATATATAAATGTATGTACAGGCTGTACAGCAGTTTGTCCAGAGAGTTGGCATTTTATTTTGGTGAACCATACTTTTAAAATGCACTTACAGCTGCAGCTATAATTATTTTATCAAAGTAACTGAAGAAATTTGCAAATATAACTCAGATATATTGATATAGAAAACGAAAATTAGAAAATAAATTAACCAAAGCCAAGATTAAAGCAAAGCAAGGGGAGATGAGAAGAAAAGAATGGCAGCGAAGTGGTGGATCAGGACTTGCAGTGCAGAGAAGAAGTGGTCGCGTTGTGGTGTGATGGAAGCATCATGGTGCTGGTGCTACGGTGATGGGCAGAATGAGAAGAAGAGTTTGGTGGCGCAGTTGAGAATAGGGGACGGCGGCACAATAGCAAAGAGTAGAAGCCCGTGCAGATAGCAAAAAGAGTTTTTGACGTTTTTAAATAATTTAAAAGAAGAGACCAAGATTCGAACTTCCGGATCTAAAACTCTAATACCATATTTTAAAACCACTCATCCCAAAAGCATAATTTGACAGGATGATGTAACACTAATAACCATATCTCTAATACTTTCTAAACTTTCATTGTGCACATTGTATGCTTAGGTCATTGGTTCCCTATAGATATTTGTGTTGATAACAAAATTTAAGAATATTTTAATTGGCTATAACAAAATTTAGGTGTATTTTTGGTATTTATTCAAATATTAGTTATAAAAATATTTTAATCTTTTAATGTAAAATTAAAATTCCTATTTTTTAAGCCGATCAAATAATTTTTATTAATTATATAAGTATTTTAATATTTTTAAATTTAACATTGAAAAGTTAATTTAATTTTTATTTTTTTAAAAATACATTACAAAGATATTTTAAAATTCTTAAAAATAAATAGTTAAATACTAAAAGAACATTTAACCCCTTACAATGAATTGTGTCGATATTTTAATTTTAAAATTCAATTCAAATTTTAATTCTTAAAACAATTAAACAATATTTAACTAAAAAAATGTAGTGTAGTTTTTCTAAAACCGAATCTTAAAAGGTTATTTTTTCAAAACATTAAAAAATTATTTTAGTCTTTTTGCAAATACTATTCAAAAAGATATTTTCAGTTTTTCATAGTTAATTAAATTGACTTTCATATAGAAGAATATATAAATGTTAGAATTTAAAATATTTATTTGATTATTTACTGTGATATAATATTAAATTGACATATTTTTATCTTTAAATAGTGTCAACTAAAATGAGCTTTTCTCTATATTATTATTATTATTATTTTATCAAAGATAAGAGACTCGAACTCGCAACTTTTTAATTGAGAATGGGAAGACTATGAGTATGTTTGGGAAGCTTTAAAAGTAACTTTTTTTAGTTTTTGAGTTTTGACTTATGAAAAGTAGTAGTATTAATGTCTGGTGCAATTTTCAAAACCAAATTGCAGCTTTCTAAGAAGCTATTTAGGAGCTTACAGATAAGTTAGAAAAATGATTCCTCTCATAATACTACTATTTTTTATCACATTTTTATAAAATAAACACTTTTAAAACTAAAAACCCAAACACAAAATAACTTATTTATAAGTTACTTTTAATATAGTCATTTATTACTTAAGTTATTTTTTCAAAAGTAACTTAATTAAGTTGTTTTCCAAACTGAATCTATGTCATTTGAGGTATAACTCATTGATTATTATTATTATTATTATTATTATTATTATTATTATTATTATTATTATTATTATTATTATTATTATTATTATTATTATTATTATTATCATCATATATATACAAAAAAATATTAAAAAATTATCAAAATTTATTATTTTTAATTATTACTTTTAATTATTAATTTAATTTTTTTAGTCTAATAATTTAATAATATATTTTAGTCTATATTTTTAAATATTAACGATTAATTAATAGTTAAAAATAATAAATTATGATCTTATATTATTAGAGATGGCAAAACTTTCTAAAAAGTGAGAATCCCACAAATGAAGACCCCAAGACAAAATTTTTTTTTTATAAAAATAGGGATAGTTTCCCGAAACAGGTACAAAAATTCTTGTCCCGTTAATCTCTAAATTATTAAATTTATTTAATTATTTTAATAATTTATTTTTAATATAAATTTTTTCGTCATTTTACATAATAATATATATATATATATATATATATATATATATTAAAAATGTCTTTTTTTTTATTTTTCATAACACTAATAGTGTGTTATCCTAAATTTTTTATTTTTATTTTTTGTAATTATGGTGTGTGATTTTATATTTTAAATTTATAATCTTTGATAATATTTTATTTATATGTTGTAATAATATTTTATAATTTTTAAATTTTTTATTTAAAATTTTTATATAAATTATTAATATAAAGAGATGAGAAATGGTTCAGCAGAAAATTCCTATGAAAAATGGAGATAGGAGGCAATCAGGGTGAGAACAGAGAGTATGGGAGCAAAAACGGGAAGCAAGAAGGCATCTTCCGCCTCGCCCTGCCCGTTGCCATCCCTATACACATCATTCCTCATGTATATGATGGCCCTCTATCATTGATAAAGGACTTTATTTATTTATTTCCGCCTTTGCCAAGGCTTACTTAAATTATCAAATATCGTATTTACCCGCCGTAGTCTTCATTATCCCTTCCGAACAATTTAAAATCTGCACCTTATTAAAACCATCAACCATATAAAAGCCAGGTTATAATAATCCAGAGAGCAAGGCCGTACCAAATTCAAAGGGTTTCGATCTATATATAACCTCCCATTCCTTGCTGTATAGGAATGAAGATTCTATAGTAGTGCCTATTACAATACAGTAAGTTCTTGAACTTTCAACAACCTTCTCTCATTTTTCATAACTGGAAGAACTTCGCCACCATTATTAATGCTGGCAAAGCTTTCTCTTATTCCGAGTTTCAACGAAACATACATTAGCAATAGCTAACTGTGTGAAGCCAATTTAAGTTAACATCAACTTGAGGCACCTCTATCCTTAGATTAGGAATCAATGTTATGAAAGCTTCCCATAAAGTAGCTGTTTCTTCGTCACATGTCACCTTCAAATTCTCAAGATTCGAGACTAAAGACGGCAACTCGCAGTTCGCGCAACTCGTCATGTACAGCTTCCTTAGACCAGACAGATTACTAATTTCTTCAGGTAAATTTGGAAGGCTTATGCAGTTGGATATGTCCAGAAGTCGCAGATTCGAAAGCATTCCAATGGATTCTGGTAATCCTTGCAAATCAGTGCAAGAATTGAGCCTCAAGATTTCCAAATTCTTCAGATTTCCAATTTCTTTCGGCAATGAACAGAGCTTGTGGCAATTAGTGACACAGAGCTTCTTCAGCGACGGAATTTCGCAGATTCCATTAGGCAAGCCAACCATATCTTTGCTGTAATCAATGTTCAACTCTACTAGATTTGGACATGCTTCTGAAAATTTGAAGTTACCAAATTCGAAAGCATGACTTGTATGACACATGTAGAGGGATAGTTTCCTTAGACTCTTTAACTGGCCAAAGGAAGGAACAGAAATTCTCTCTAGTCTTATTCTTTTCAGGCTTGGTAAGGAATCAAGTAGCTTGAAATTGTTGAGCTCAGAAGGATAGAAGCCATAATTTGTTACTATGAGAACTTTCAGTTTACTCATTTTCTCCATGAACATTGGAAAAGAGAAGAACTTAGCTCGAAGATGGAAAATCAGAACTTCAACGTCAGCCGTTTGCATATTGGACCAATAAGAAGGCCAAGTTTCATCTGAAAATGCAACCCATGATTTGTGAATTAAGTGTTTTTAAATATTCAAAAAAGGGAGCTACTCAAATGAAGATGCAAAAAACATCTTTTTATGAAGATGCTTTGTATAAAAGTGTGATTTATTGATTTGGCCACACTTCAAATAAAAACAACACTTTTATAACATATCAAAATCTAACCCTACACTCCATCATCTAAGGGTCAAAAAGAAAAATCATCACATGAAGACAATTATAATATCTTCATGGGAGTACCCACCAAAAAAAATTCTTACTTTATAGACACATCCAAAAGATTTAGATTTTAACAAAATAAACTCTAAAAAATATTAACAACAAAATGATTCTTACAAGATATATTTTATTAGACAAAATGACCAAACATTGTAGTCAACAATTAATTTACTCAGTGAACCATCAATTATTTATCCAGAAGTATATTAGTAATTTTATAAATAATTGACACTTAACTGATCAAATTAACTATTTACCAAATATTTAGATTATTTTGTGGAATAAAATATATCTTTTAAGGATTATTTTATCGTTACTATTTTTTGGAGTTTATTTTATCAAAATCTAAATATTTTAGGTAAAAAAATGACTATTTAATATATATATATATATATATATACTCTTCATTGCACAACACATACTAAGATGATGAGTATTAATATGAACATATTATGAGAAATTATAAAAAACTAATTTTTAATTAATTTATATTAACTAATTTTAGTATTTAGATTTATGATTTAAAATTTAGAGTTAAATATATATTATGTAAGGTCTAGAATGTAAGATAAATAAAATAATTAATATTGGTAGAAAAAAATTAATTACCTAACATTATTCATATATAAAATTAAAAAATCATGAGATAAAAGTAATTGAATTTGAAAACAAACTTAACTTGGTGAATCATAATTGGTTAAAATATCATATATAGACATTTAAAATATTATTTTTAGGAAAGTATTATAATACTTATATAACTATAAGGTTGTGATATTTTTAATAAAATAAAAAAGAATAAAAACAAATCTCACACCACTAATTATATATTCATGCTTTTTTTTTTTTATCAAAGATAGGAGACTCAAACCCGCAACCTTTTAATTGAGTATGGCTGTATGGGGAGAGACTATGCCATTTGAAATATAACTCATTGGCATATATTCATGCTTCTTAGTTTTGAAAGAAAGGTGTAGAATAACTAACCAATTGTTATTGACAAAGTGCGTGCATGGATTTGTTGCGGCATCTGTTTATTAATACACCATCTCAAACATTTTGAAAAGATTTCAGCAATGATGCCTCGCTGCTTCTCCCCAAGCCCAAATTCGCCATTCTGTTCGTTCATGCCAATGCTCATTCTGTGTCTATGTTCTGTTGCTTCTTGATTGTCCTCATAAATTGCAAGTTCTCTTAGAAGATCATGCACCACGATGAAGTGGTTGTTGTAGTAATAGTTTTCAACGTCGCAAGCATTTTTCCTGGTTGAGAAATGAACAGAAACAAATATTTTAGAGACACAAAATCCTTTATATGATTCAAACGTATACTATTGTTAACAAGCAATGCTAAAGAATATCGTGATAGCTAAATTTTAAATACTAAATTATAAATTGACATATTAGTTATTGTCATGGTTCTGAAAACCGGACCGGACCGGCCGGTTCAACCGGAAAAACCAGGAACCGGTCACCTAACCGGTCCGGGTAACACTAATAACCGCCTGGCAAAAAACCGGCCAAAAACCGGTCGAACCGGCGGTTAACCGGCGAACCGGAAGAACCGTCCGGTTTTTTTGCGGTTCAATGGTTTGCGAATTCATAAGCCAAACGACGTCGTTTTGGCATTTTTTTAAAAAAAAAAAAAAAGAAAAACGCTCGCGACTAACCCTAATCTGATACCCCCCCTTTCTTTCCCCTTTCTTCCCCAGTTCCCTTTCCCCACAGTGTCCATAGCCACCCACAGCCACAGCCTCTCACCCTCTTCAGCCTCTTCATCACCGTCTCACCCTCTTCAGCCACTCAGTTTCTCTCACCCTCTCACCCTCCGACAGGCCACAGCCACTCATCGCCGTCGCACCTCTCTTCCATCGCCGTCGCAGAGCTCCGGTCCTCCATCGTAGTCCCCCAGCTCGCCACCTCCACCGTCGCACCTCTCCTCCATCGCCGTCGCCCAGCTTCCCACCTCCACCGTCGTCGCCCAGCTCTCCACCTCCACTGTCGTCGCCGAGCTCTCCTCCATCACCGTCGCCCAGCTCCCCACCTCCACCGTCATCGCCCAACTCTCCACCTCGCCCAGCTCGCCGGTAATACTCTTCCTTCCACCTCCGTTCATGGTTCTGTTCTTGTTCCTGTTCTTCTCTATCACAGAAAACATGTTGCTCTCTGTTCATGTTCGTTGGTGTATTCTGTTTATTCATGGTATTTGGTTGATCATGTTCTGATTCTGATTCTGATTCTGTTCATGTTCCTGTGAATTCTGTTTACTCTGTTCATGTTTTGATTCTGTTCATGGTTTATTTCTGTATGCACAAAGTGGTGTACTCTGTTTATTCATGGTATTTGGTTGATCACCACCTTGGTGATTTGCTTATGTAGTAGGTGCTAGCCTGCTAGGTGGGTTTGAAAGAGTTTGTACTTGAAATTAGATCAGTGGTTTGGTTAATAGTGGAGGACATGGTCCTGGAATTAGAACTTACACTAATGCTGATTTCTTTCAAGGGCTTGATGAATCACAAGAAAGCCAGGAAATAAGAGACTCAGAAGCCATACTGCAGATGTTGAGGAAAACTATTTAGTTACCTCAGAGTGCTGAATTGCATTGGCACTAAAACAGGTACGAATGTCTAACTTTCTAATTGTAAAGAGTAAAACTTATCTCAGCTAATGCACATGCACCTGGTGCTTTGTTAACCATTACTGTCTAAATATTAATCAATGGCAGAAGGGAGCTTTATCAAACATAAATTGTGTCATAATTGTGCTTATAACTCAAATAAATCTACGTACGGTAATAAATCTACACTCGCCGATGATTCATAATCCAAGTACTCTAGATTGGTAAGCCTAATCATATCCTTATGTTATTTGATCCTGTTAATGTATTAAGAGGTTAATCATATTGTCTCATCAGGTGGTTTTCCTTGTCTTTGATCCTGTTAATGATAATTATGATTTTTGATGAGTTGCACCTTTGATTAGTTGAAAATTTGCTAGTAATTGTATCTTTTGAATGTAGAACACTATGGGTTTGTCATTATGTACGTTTTATTTTTTGTTTAGTTATAAACTTTGATGTTTGAAGTTGTTTGTGAACCTCTAATCTTAAGTAATGGATAATTTATTATGTAAAATATTAAATTTTATTAAGTTATAAATTATTGAATTTTATTAAGTTTAATAATTTTATTTAATATTTAATTAAACCGGTTGAACCCCGGTTCAACCTCGGTCGAACCAGTGAACCATTGAACCAGTGACCTCACCGGTTTATTGACCGGTCCGGTTCTCGCAACCTTGGTTATTGTCTTACATGTATGTATTTTGTTAAAAAAATAACTAAATTATATGTCATTTGTTTATTTTTTTTCTCTAATATAAAATTCCCACTCTGGAGCAATCACCCTATTCACCGTGCCATAAAATTTATATAAACTGGATTGAAGAATTTAATTTGTACCTTGAAACTAAGACATTAGCCAAATTCATAGAGTTTAATGTGTTGATAATAGTCATTGCCTCTATGCCATCATCATCCATTCCATACAACTCAGTCCATATATCCAAGAGAACAGTAACAGGGATTCTTTGATCTTCGGGAAATAGCCCTAGGTCCATGAAGCACTCCTTTATGATAGGCTTATCCTCTAAAATTTCCAAAATATTTTCGAGGCATTTTAGTAATTCCTCACTCGAATCAAATATAAAACGACCCTGTGACAATTTCTCTACCATCTTGAGCCAAAATTCATAAGGTTGAGTTCTTATTGATCTACCAATCACAGTAATCGCAAGAGGTGAACCCTTGCAACCTCTTACAACCTGCATTTTCAGTGCAAGAAAATTTAATTAGTAACTAACAAGACATGAATCAAGCACCTTAAGAAGCAAGTAATCTGCCAATCACCATGGTCTTTTTTAGAAAGCTCAAAATTAACAACTCACATTTAAGCCTCTATTACTATCAACTATGGTAGGTATAAATTAAAATTATTTAGCCACCAGAATAGAATATATATTAGAATACAAAATACACATTAAAAATAAATTTAACTACTATATATATTTATACACAAATATATAGTGACTGATTTTAGTAGTTAATTTTAATATATGAATAGTATTTTTTATTATCATTAATTAATTACTAATTACTATAAATTACTATTAATAAAAATGATTTAATAAATAAATATTTTATTTGGTATCCAACTTTTATTCATAAAACACCTTAACCATTACTCAATATATCTAAACACATATTATATCAAAATATATTAGATTTGAATGCACTATAACCTTAAAAGTTTAATTTTGATGCACTATAAGTGTAAAACGTTTAATACAGTTATTCAATCATATCGATTTTTTATGACTACTCACACGGTTAATGAAAAATGTAGTTATTTTTGCTGAGATAATGTTAAAATTGTTTTATAATAACATTGCATCAAAATTAAATTTTAATCTTAAAGTCACAAAAATATTAAAACAGAAAGAGTACTGTTTATTAGTAAATGTAATTATAGGGAAAAATGGGAAAGGAATGCTAATAATAAAAGGGTGTTAGCTAACTTTATTCGAGAAGCAATTACTTGTTCGTTGGTCCTACCATCTTTTGTTTTAGTGTACGTATTTGTACACAAGAATGTATTCTGATGTATATATTCAAAACTCTTCATATCTGAATATAATTTTATTTTTTCATAGAGTGAGTTGTCAATGTATTACAGCACCTAAATAAGATAAATGTTAAACTGTAGGGAGAAAGTAAGAATACTCACCTTTTGGAGAATATCTTCATCATTTTGGAAAATTGAGTAGTAGTTATCTTCCAATTGGGCAAAGTGACTGAAAAGTGTTAATGCATCTTCATGATTGAGTGGTTCTAAGACGATACATGGGGTGCCAAATCTAGGATATGCAACCCTTGAAGTAACCAGAATCTTGTAATCTGATGATGTTTGTATTTTGAATTTCTCAACAAGGGATTCTGAACCAGGCCAAACATCATCAAGGACCAACAACATTGGACTACTTTTTCCAATATGCCTCAGCAAAACTCCCATTCGGTTAATTGCATCTTCTTCGCTTTGAAACTCTGGCACTCGATATCCACAGTGTTCAAAGAGTCTCTCTACAATTATCTTTATCTTGAATGTTTTCGAGCATGTGATGAATAAGATATTTTCCTTGAATTTACCTAAGGAAACGAAAGAGATCTGTTTAAGAATCTTGTATATATCATCATTTCAAATTAAAATGCATATATAGCTTCATTTTTATTTAGGTGTGTAGCTAAAATTAAAGTATTGTATAATTAAATATAATATTGTATATTTAGTAATATATATAATTATAATTAGTATCTTTTAATTAAAAAATATTAATAAGTATTTGTTATATAAAAAAGTTATCTTAATTTTTATAATTATGATTAGTAGTTTTTTTAATTAAAAAATGTCAATAAATGCTTATTATATAAAAAGTTATCTTAATTCTTATAAATTTTTTTATTTTAGATTTAATAAAATACAAAAATTATCTATTTTTTAATTAGTTTATTTTATTGAGTATTATTGTAACATAAAGTTATATTTTTATGCTTCATATTATAAAAAAATGACATAAAATAACAAAAATAAATTATTCTAATAATTTTATTATATGAATTTAAAATATATTAGTAAATAAAATATATAAAATATAATCGTTTTAATGAATTTATTTAATATGCCATAATTTTATTATTTTGAGAAAAATAAATAAATTTTAAAAAAATTCATTTCATGTAAGTACTATAATATATAAAGATTTTTTTTAACACCTAATTAGATGTTGATGTTATTATAATATTAAAATATTTTTATATGATAAAAGGTGTAAAAATTAAGAAAAAAAAATTAAAAAGAGAAAAAAAGCAGTTTAAATATTTAAAATTTTGAAAATGTATTTTATTGAAAAGTGATTGAGAATAATATTTTTATTAATTTAAGGATTGTTACTAATTTTTTAGTTTAATAGTTTAATTATTTATATAAAACAATTACTCATTTTATTTTTTAAATAGAAAATAAAATTATATAATAACTTTATACGCTTAAAATTATTAATTTTTGTTCAGAAAAATTAGGGAGAAGAGCGAAACCTATGCTTGTCCTCCCTTAGATCCGTCCCATGTGTGCGAAATATGATTTTTTTTTTTTTTTTTTGTTACCAACTCTAATCAAAACTTCTACTAAAAGCATTAAACATAGCTAGGGAATAGTATTTTTAGAATATGATAATATCACTTTTAATTTTTATAATATCATTCTTTTATAATTTTTTTTGTGTTATATAAAATAAAAAAAGAGTTAAATACGATTTTGGTCCTTAACGTAGAGACTGAAAATTTATTTCATCTCCACATTTTTTTCGCTATAAAATAATCCCGAAGGTTTAGGTTAATTTTAAAATCGTCATTTTTCCCATATTTTTTATTTTATTACCAAATTATCCCTAAAAATAAAATAATAATAATAAAAAAAGAAAACGGAAAAATGGGGAGGGAAGGTCGCGCTTTGGAGGAGGGGGTGTTGTTTCCAGGGAAGATGGGGAAGGGGGAAGGGAAGGGAAGGTGGAGAATCTCCACGCTGCCGCCGCTCCTTGCCACCATTACTGCTTCTTCGCCGCTGCTCCTTTCTTCCATTGCACACACTCACACTAACGACAAGAGAGGAGAGAGCAGAGGGAGAGAGAAAGAGAAGAGAGGAACGGAACGGAACGCCACTGCAACCCGCCACCACCGCATTGCCGTTCTCGTCGCAATTCGCGGCGTTGCCACCACTGCCGCAATCCTTTCCACGCGATCCGCCACCATCACCGCAGCTCTCCTCCCCTCGCGATTCGCAGTTCACCGCCTCAGCCTGTCCTCCTTTCTGGTTGGTTTTGCTTCTGCCTGCTTCTATTTTTGCTTCTGCTTCTAGTTCTACTTTTGTTGTTGCTCTGATTCCATTATCCATTGTTATTGTTATTGTTGTTCTTTTGGTTGTTGTTGTTTGATTGTTGCTATTCTGCTTCTGCTTTCTACTTCTGCCTGTTTCTGTTTTTGCGTTTGCTTGTGCCTCTCCGCTTCTATTTCTGGTTTCTTTTGGAAAAGAAGAGGGGAGGGGTATTTTCGTCTAAAGGACAATTTTAAAATTAAGTTAAACCTTCGAGATCATTTTGTAGCGAAAAAAAGATCGAAAACAAAATAAATTTTCGACCTCTATGTTAGAGACCAAAATCGTACTTAACCCTTAAAAAAAAGAGTGATATTATTAAAATAAGAATAATATTATCATCTTTCTATCGGTATTGTAAAGCAAAAATATATACCTATATCACACTTTATTACTATGACCCTCTTTTTCTTTTTTATTTTTTTAAATTTAAGTTTAATTATTCTGCTGGTCTTTATAATTTTATTAAATTTTTAATCAAGTCTCTATACTTTTTTTTTTCAATTGGATTCCTATAGCATATTAAATTTTATAATTAAGTCCGATCCTTATCGTAACAAAAATGTTAGAGTTAATGAAATATTACGTTAAACAAAACGAATATACCACACATAAAACAAGAAAACCTCAAAGACAATATTTCCTATTTCCTAAATTACCAAAAAACTCTCGACATTCTCTCACACTAATAGAGAGAGGATGAGAAGAAGATAAATAAGAGAGGAAAAAGAAGGAGTAAAAAAAAAAGGTGGCGCCAATGGTGCCATGGTGGGAAGAAGTAAGAAGAGAGAAAGAGAATGCCACTGTCACAATCACCAGATGTCCTCTATCACCGCCACTACCACGCAAAGAGAGAAAGAGGGAGATTCAGAACGATAGAAGAAAGAGAAAGACAAAATAAGAGAGGGATTACTAAGGAAAGATCACGTTGTGAGAGAAAAAGAGAAGGGTGGATGCCACAAAATAGGGAAGTGGTGGAGGATGACGCCACTACTGCCACATCATCCCTTCCCATCTGTTGTCGCTGCTTGTGCTCACGGTCTCAAGTTCGATTTCAGATTTGACCTCCATATTACTTTGTTTTGCTTACTTCTGCTTCTGTTTTTGCTTCATCCTTCTTTTACTTCTATTTTTAAATTAGTTTTATTTACATTCACTAATTATGCTAAAAAAATTTTAGTGTTAAAAAAATTATGATTATAAATTTTGATTATGTGTTTTACTTATTATTAATTAATTATGTTATAACAAAAATTCTGTTTCTGATCATATTAAAAATTAATTATGACAAAATATTTGCTTTTAGATTTGTGTTAATAGAGAAAGTGAGGGTAAGGAAAGTGAACCTTACCTATAGAAAAAAGAGTATCATAACTTCTTTACTTTCTTATAGGTAAAAAATATGAGTAAATCAGTAAATTTATATTTCATAAATATTTTTTAACGTTTAATGTTAATAAGAACTTAATTACAAGATTTAATATGTTATAGAAATTTAATTAAAAAAAATCTAATTAAAAATTTGATAAAATTATAAAGATCGATGAAATAAATTAAATCTTAAATTTAATATGTCAATTATTTCATATTAGTCAATTCATTAAAATTAAACCAATATAATCCAAAGTTCAATAAGTGTTTACAAAAGTATATTTATAACGTTGTCAAAAAACCCCTCAAAATTCACAACAATATACAGGAGAGACTTATTAAGCCCAGGTCCCAGAGGATATATATTCCAATCTTTTGCTATTTTTTTAATACTTTATAACTATATTTTCTATTTTTCTATAAAAAATAACACAGAAAAAAGTATAGTTTATTTTATGAATAGATTACACTTTTTAAATATAATTTTAAAAAATATTGTTAAATAGGTGATTTTTTTATAGTAAATGAGGTCAAATATCACTTTAAAAAAGTACTTTAATTTAACATATCATATAACTTAATATAAAAAAATTTATAATATAAATTAGCACAAAGCATTATTTTTGCCTCAAATGTTTTGGAGTAAGTCTTAATATTATTCTATTTTTAATTTTTTTTAATTTGTGTCCCAAATAAAAGCAACTCATCAATCTTATCTCCCAGTTAACTTTATCAAAAACTATTAACATAAATGATGACATATAATCACTTTAACTAAAATAATTCAATAATACTACACTTAATCATATTAATTAAAATAATTCAATAATTAAAATAACTTCATCAATTAATTACTTTTCAACTATGCTACACTTAATCACTTTAATTTAAATCCTTCAATAATATTAATTTCTTGTGTATTTATTAATTTAAATACTTTTATTTGAATAATTTAATATTTTTGATAAATAAAATTATCTGGATTAGTTATTAAATTCTTGAATTTTTAGCTATTTATATATTCGAAATTATCTGGATAGATAATATTATATATTCTTAAATAAATAAAAATATATAATTAATATTGATATTTATGCAATATACACAATAAAATTAATTGACTATATGAAAAATAAAAAAATCTTTACTTTTTATTTTTATATAAACTTTGTATTTATAATATCTCTAACAAATGTCTTTATTAATATACTTATTATTAACAACACCCTTAATATTTTTTTAGACAGATAGTTTAAAATTTAAAATAAATTACATGAAATACTAACTTGAGGTTACAGTCAGCAAAATTTATTATTTTTGTTCAACAGTTAGTCAATAATATTTAAAAATATGAGCTAAAAATTGGTTAATAACTAAAATTACTGATAAAAAATAATAAATTCTATTGGTATTTAAATTTTTTTAACTAATATAAAAAATATTAAAAAATTAATAAAATTTATTATTTTTAGATTACAGTAATTTTGATTATTAATTTAATTTTTTTAATTTAATAATTCAATAATATACTATACTAGTAGCCTCAAGAGTGGAAATTGATAACACGTTGGGGAGGAGAGAAGCACGTTTGAGCTTCTTGAAAGCTTCACTTTTATGTTTGGCCATTTTTATTTTCCTGAACGCAGAATTGATTCTGCTTCTGAACGCACGTTTACGAGAAGCTAAAATTTGTAGCTTCTGCGTTTCACGTTCATGGTTGCTTATTGTCTTTGGAAAATTAGGTGAAAATTTTATTTCTTTTTTACCAATCCTACCCTTCATTTTCTTCTATAAAAAGGATACCACTAACTATTACCTTCACAATAATTCTTTATAGTTTTTCCTACTTCTTCATAGTTCTTAGTTACAATTTTTTTTTCATTAAAATAGTTCAAATTTATTTTAATCACTAGCAAATTAAATATTTTAATTTTTTTATTATTTTTAATACTCATTTTCATATTTAAATTTTTATGTTTTTATTGTATTTTTTACTTATATTTTTTTATTTATATGATAAATATTTTTATATTATTTGTGTAGTGTTCTGATTTCTCATGTTATGTTTTTATAAAAAAATTTTATTATTTACTATACTATTTTTTATAGATATATTTTTTATTAAATCTTTTTTTAATTTTTGTTTGACTTTGTTCATATAATTATTTATTTATTTTATTATATTTCTTTTATTCATATGACAAATGTTGTTGACCTTTTTTTAAAGATATTTTTATTATTTTTTTCATATGAATTCTTTTTTTTCTATCATTTCCTGCATTATATTTATGTTGTGTATGAAATTTTTTTATTTTTTATTTGATTTTATTCATACGAATTTTATTTACTTTTTATTGTATTTTTTTGTTGATATGATATATGTTGTTGATTTTATGGAATTTTTATTATTTCTTATCTGTATGATTTTTTTCTATTTTTTGATGTACTCTATTTTTGTTTTGTATTAATTTTTTTATTTTTTATTATGACTTTATAAAATTTGTAATTATAATTATTATATACTACGTTTATTATTAAAATTTTGTATAATATAAATTATCTATGATCATATAAAAAGGACAAAATAAATAAAAAATTAATTATAAGTAACAATAAAGCCATAAATAATGAAAATTTATAGTCCAAAATAATACTAAATTAAAGAGTACTAATAGTACTAGAAAAATTATAAAATATTTTCTTTTTGTTTGATATTATAAAATTTATAGTACTCTCTTTATTTTTTTTATTGTATTTATTTTATTTATATAATAAATATTTTTTATATTATTTTTGTTAGTATTCTGATTTTGCATACATATAAAAAAATTATTTAAATTGATGTCTCTTTTAGTAATTTTTTATCTAAAAGTGATTTTGAGTAGTATAATTCAAACAATATTTGTTTTACTATAATCAATTTTGATATAAAGATTGCCAAACATAAATCACCCAAACTTACTTTTCCTCAAAATCAATTTTACAAAATCAATTTTATATAAACTCCCGTTTGCAAACTGCAATCCAAACGCAATCTATATCATCAATCAATTCATGATACTAGCTATTAGCAAGGAGGAATAATGGCATACCTTTGACTTGTTGATCCCAACAGAGCGAGGTAGCCAAAGTGGTCTTCCCAGAACCAGCCAAGCCGGTCAAAACAATGACAGACACGCCATCCCTCTCCCTCATAACCTCCGCCTTCAATTTCCTCATTGACTCCTCCAATCCCACCGTGAACCCTCGCTTCTCTGGAACACCAAATACCCCCCTCCTTTCCGAAACACAGCCACATTTAAGCACTTCAATAATCTCTCTCAACTTCTCAAGCGTCTCATTCAAATCCTCCCTCAAAGCTTCATCAAAGTAATCACAATCATAATCATCATCATCATCATTGTTATTATTATTATTATTATTATTATTCTTTATATGCCGAACGAGCCAGGAGAAGCAATTTTCCCACAAGCGCGACCAAGAAGAGCAATTGCAATTGCATAGGCTTACACCGTCATCATCATTTTCTGTTATAAGAGCCGTGATTTGCTCTCTTTGTCGATCAAGGTGTTCGTCGTCGTAATTGTATTGCTTGATCTCGTTGAACAGAGGAGTCAACTCTGTGAGGATTACCGACCTTAGAACTCCTCTGTTCCGATTGCTCTTTCTTGCCGTTTGAAGCATTTCAAGGATGCTCTCCGATGCCTGTTGAAGTAGCGATGCAAGAACGGCAATTTGCGTTGTGTGCGCCATTATTAACGGCGATCAAGTTCAAAGTGATCAGAAAAAAAGGGTGAAGGAACTAACACAAGCTATAGGAATGCGTTAATAGAAGGAGAATTGGCAGATTGGAACTTGAATCAGGGTAATCAATATAAAAGGTTAAGCTAATCGCCTGCGGTTTAATTAATTCGAAGTTTCCTCTGACCTTTCGAGTCCCTTACGACTTTCTTTCCTCTCCGCGGTTTATAGAATGAATGTGAAAAGTACCGTTAGTAAAAAGGATCAGGGATGGCACGATAATGATTTAACAAATTAACAATGCAAATAATAACTTAATTATAAGATAAGAACTTAATTATTTATTGAATTTGTAATTTATATTATATGTATATTATTTTTATAATTTTTTATTATCAATATATAAAATGATACATGATTTAAATTAAGAAAAAAACAAAAAACTCACCAATGATTTTTTTTTTTAAATCTCACAATGATTTTTTATTTCAATTTTGTAAAAAATAAAAATCTCATCTAACTATTTTTTTATAATTTAAAAAAAAAGAAAAATAAAAATCTCATTTCAACAATTTCTAATTTTATAATTAGCCCCCATATTCTGGTAAAATTTCAAAAAATTTAATATTTTTATATTTTACAAAAAAAATCTCTCATATATAAAAAAATTTGTCACATAAAAAATTTCGAATTAAAAAATTTAATTAATTATCAATTGAAAGTATTGATTATCAATTTTTTACTATATTTATTGTCATGTTTTTGTATCGTAATGAAATTAAGGATTTGGAAACTTTTATACTTTAATAACTTAATTAGAAATTTCTAACTATAAAAATGTAATAAAAAATTTAACACACAGAATCATTGATCTATAAGGAAAATTGAAAAAGCCAGTCTAACTTTGTATTTCCCTTTGTCCTAGTATTAGTTTTGCAGGTAATATATGTAATAAAAGATTTCATTACTCTTAATGTTCTTATGTTCTTACCAATTTTAATTAAGTTTTTATATTTTTTTAATTGAATTCTTATATTATTTTTAATTTTATAATTAATTTTTTTAGTTTAAAAAATATTAGAACTAACTGATTCTTTTCATAAATTAAAGATATTTAAAATTAAAATCTTAATTAGATCTTTGACTGCATATATTTTTAAAAAAAATTGTTAATTTAAACATTTTTTATATAAGAATAACTTAATTATAAAACTAAAAATAGTGTAAAAAACCTAACTAAAAAAATATAAAGACCTAATTAAAAATTTAGTAAAATTTTAGAGACCAACAAAAAAATTAAACCATAATAAAATGACTTTTATAGTTTTCACACACCCACCGTCCACGTCCTTCTTTTATTATTGTAGCAGGTATCCACTAAAATTAATTATCAAAATCAGTTAATATATAAAATATATTAAAATATAAATAAAATATTATTTATATATATTAAAATTAATTAATGTATATTTATGTATAAATATATATTGTTTAACTCATTTTCAATGCATATTTTATATTTTAATATATATTTTATATCAGAAATTGATTTTGATGTATATCAAATATAATTAAAATATATAAAAAATATATTAAAAATAAGTTAATCTACGTATTCATAATACATATTAACTAATTTTAATAATTAATTCTAGTATACACTGAATATTTTTGTTTACCTTTACTATTTTGTTATGTTGCTCCCATTCCCGCAATATTATTCTACTTTAAAAGTAAATATCATTGTTTTCTGCAATACTTTCTAACTCAATAGACTTTAAAGATAAATACTAATATTTTTTTATGACATTTTTAAATTTAATAAGTCAAAGATTAATTCCTTGCGGATTGAAGTTTTATTTAATAATTTATTATTAATTAATAAATTGTACAAAATTTGAATTCTTAATATTTATTTAAGTGGACGAATAAAATTATTACTCAACCAATCCAAATTTATTAGGACAAATACTAATTATTTTTAATATTTTAATATTAAAAATAGTTAAAATTTATTTTTAATTATAATTTTATAAAATATTTATTAATTGTTATGTATATTTTATTTAATTATCTTTAATAAAAATTTTTTATATATTTTAATATATTATCCCGTACAAAATACAAAAATATACATTAATTCATATATAACTACATAGAAACTAATTTTAATAACTAATTCTAATATAAAGCAGACATTTTTGTTTACCCTTTACTATTTCCTTGTGTTGCTCCCGTTCCCAGCAACTTTGAATTACACCTGCATATCATAGTCATATTTTCCAGATCCAATTTTTGTAATTAAATATAGAAATATAGATTATTAGATTCATTTAATTAAAAAAGTTATAACTTCAGCTAGTCATTTTTTAGCCGGCAGTTCTGATTTAGTTTTCTCTTACCTCTTTTTTTCTGAGTTTTCATTGTGAGTGGGTGGCTAATAAGAAGTGATATTTATTTTCCATAATTTACATATAAATAACTCATGAAGATAAACATGTCAACATACAAATGCAAATTAGATCCAACCTGAACCAATAACAAACCATTTTATCCATCTAACCGTGTGCTGTAAATAAATAAACAAATCTGGTGACCTCAGAAGCTACTTCAGAAACATCAACACAACTACTTTAAATGGTGATTTCAGACACTACGTAGAAACTTCAATGATCTCAGAAGTTACCTCAACAACGAACTTCATAAATCATAAGTAACAATAATATTTATATTATGTCTTGGGTTTGCCTTTATTTTCCCTCAGGTTTTTACTATTCTTGAAATAAGTTCATTTGCTATTTCCCCACCCAGGTTTGTCTTCATTCCTTCACAAGAAATTAAAATTTACTCAAGATTCGTTCTAGGAATCATTGCAGCCTATAACATTCATGAACAAAAGAGTAAAATCCAACAGGCGGCAACAATTTACATACAAATTAAACAAAATCATGACGTATAACAAATTTCTTTTAGGACAATGCAGTATTATAATAATCTCATAATGATATATTTTAAAAATTTAATTTTGAATATACTTTAATTACATAATATTATATTAATAAAAATATTTATCTTTTATATTAACTATCTGACTGATTATCCAAAAAATTAAATGTAATTACATGATATATAAAATATTTTATTATATTATCAGTTAAATAAAATTAAATTTTTATTTGAATTAAGTGCCGGATCCGATGGGTTTGGTCGCCCCTTGTTAGAACAGAATTATGTAACCTTTGAGCTAGACAAATGGCTATTGCTTTCGAGCAATTGCAAGTGAAAATGTATATCTATTATTGGACTGAAAAGCTAAGACCTTCAGGCAGTGGCGGAGCTTCACTCAGACAAGGGAATTTTTTATAAAAAAAATAGTAGACTAGTAGTACTTCATTAAAAATAAAAAATAATTCAATTGGTTTAAATTCTTAACTATAACTTGAATAAGTATAACTTGAAGTATCCAAGTTCAATATCCATCTCATACATTTATTGTATAATAATTTTTAGTGAGTGGGCCTTTGTTAACTTCACAACACATCAAAATTAAAAGATAAAATCAAATCAAACACGCTACTGCCTTTGCTTTGCTTCTCTATTCAACAAGCAACACTCCCTTTACTTTTGAATTCAAATATAAAAAATTAGATATTTTTTATTTATTTAATTTAATATTATTTTATATTTTACTATTTATTTAATTTAATTTTTTATATGATAAAAATATTATAATATTTAATAAGTATTGATATTATTGTATTTTAATAAATTCATAAAAAAAATTTAATAAATATTATAAATTTTAATATTTATCCTTCTAACTTTTTTTTATATATTTTACAGAATATATATTCAAATTTTTATACAAAATAATGATGAAAAATTAAAGAATTGATGCATTTTTTAAGAGGAAGGCTAATATTCAAGAAGGAAAATATATAACTTCTACAATATCAACACATGTAGATAGTTCTTCTACTATAATGAATCACGAAGAAAGTGAGATACAACCTTCAAAAGTTCAAAGAGTTGCATCTGATGAGTTTGACCTTAATTCTTTGGAACGAGACCCTGGAAAACGGTTTCTAATTTGGCAATATCACCCAAACCAGAGAGATGAGGTTAGACGAGCTTATCGGGGTCCATATCAAAAGCATCTTGACAATTATCCTCTATCTGGTACGAAGCATCCAAGACGATTTCAATATGCTTGGTTTGGTATTTTTCCTTCATGGTTAGAGTATTCACCTTCTGAAGATGCTGCATATTGTTTATTTTGTTATTTGGTTAGCAAAAAACCCAGTGGACGTAATGGGTCAGATATTTTATTAGTAAAGGGTTTAGAAATTGGAAAAAAGTTAACGATGGAAAGAATTGTGCTTTTCTTAAACATATTGGAGATCCTTTCTCACCACACAATAATGCAGTTGGAGCATGTCTAGATTTATTGAATCAGGCAAGTCACATCTAAAATGTAATTGAGGATCATACTTATGAGAAAATTCAAAAGAATCGATTGCGTCTAAAATTCTCCATTGATGCAACTCGTTGGCTTACATTTCAAGCTTGTGCTTTCAGAGGCCTTGATGAGACTCCAGAATAAAAAAATCGAGGTAATTTTCTTGAAATGATAAAACTCATAGCATCTTACAATAATGAAGTTGCAAGAACTGTGTTAGAAAATGCTCCATATAATGCTAAATATACTTCACATCAAATTCAAAAAGAAATCTTGCATATACTCTCAAACAAGGTGAGAAAGCATATTTGTGAAGAAATTGGAGATTCCAAGTTTTGCATTGTAGTAGATGAAGCTCGTGATGAATCCAAAAGAGAACAAATGGCACTTGTTTTGAGATTTGTTGATATACATGGTTTTATTCAAGAGCGTTTTCTTGAACTTGTACATGTCAAAGATACTACATCATTAACTCTAAAACAAGAATTGTGCGGCATTCTTTCTCGACATGGTCTTGATGTCTCTAATATTCGTGGTCAAGGATATGATGGTGCCAGCAACATGAGAGGAGAATGGAATGGGTTACAAGCACTATTCTTAAAAGATTGTCCTTATGCTTACTATATCCACTGTTTTGCTCACCGATTACAACTTGCATTAGTTGCTGCATCAATAGAAGTTATTCCTGTGCATCAATTTTTTTCAAAATTGACTTTCATCGTCAACATCATTTGTTCTTCTAGTAAGCGACATGATGAGTTACATGCTGTCAAGACAGATGAAATTGTCCATTTATTAGAGATTGATGAACTTGAAACTGGTAAAGGGGCAAATCAAATTGGTACTTTGAAACGAGCAGGTGATACTCGATGGAGTTCTCATTTCTCTTCTGTTTGCAGTTTGATAAATATGTATGGTGCAACGTTGACTGTTTTACAAAAGATTATTGTTGATGGATCAACTTATTCTCAGCGTGGTGATGCAGATAGTGCTTACAATACCCTGACCTCATTTGAGTTTGTATTGATCTTGCATTTGATGAAAGATATGATGGGTGTTCATACCCTGGGTCGAGCTGTCCGACCCGGGATGTTTAGCGACATGGCGACCGACCTCTTCAGGTCCGACTACCCGATCTCTTCTTAAAGAGATCGGCTAAATCAACAGGAAAGCCCAGTAAAGGGCCCAAATAGAGGAACACGACCCAAATCCAAAGGCAATCCAAGCCTACAGAGATAAAGGCGGTTCCCTTGAAGATAAGCTGACTTCACCCAAAATAAGATAAGATAAGATAAGATAACTAACTTATCTTATCAGAAAGGTCAGCCCATACTACTATAAATACACTGGAGTACCCAGGTATAACTCATACTCTGATTCTACATAACACCTATTTAATACCCATGCTAACTTAAGCATCAGAGTCTCTTGCAGGTACCCCCCACCCTTCGGTGACAGAGGATCAGCAGCACGTTCAAGTCCAAACAAGTTGGACATACCAGCTTCGGTTACCATTCACCAGCCGGACACATCAATTCCGACCAGCACAGAAGATCTCATCCGAGATCGACCTACAGTTTCAGGTAACCCATCGGAACATTGGCGCCGTTGCCGGAGAACCTGGAAGTCATTCCATCACCATGGCGGACAACCATGACAACGACCACGACTCAGATCTAGAAAATAGAACACCACACAAAAATGCGGACACCCCACCAAAAGACACTCCGGAATCCAATGGAGACAAAAATTCAGCTAAACCGGGAGCAATAGAAGCCCTTCAAGATCGCTTGAAACAACTTGAAGAAGAAACCCAACGACAACGAGAAATCGGAAAAGATCTACAAAAAGAAGTACAGTGACGTTGAGAATTGGAAGACAAGTTACAGCAATTAGAAGCCGATCTCAAATTAAAAGCCCCTCGGGTCACTCCTGAGGAAAGCTCATGCAAAGAACAGGATCCGTTCACCAGGGAAATTATGAAAAGCGAAATTCCAAAAGACTTCAAACTCCCGGATATGATTTTGTACGACGGCACCACCGATCCCAACCATCATCTCAGCAATTTCAGAAGCAGAATGTACCTTACCGATGCCTCAGATGCCGTTCGCTGCAAAGCCTTTCCGACAACCCTCACAAAGACGGCGATCAGATGGTTCCACAGCTTACCTCCCAAGTCCATCTCAAACTTTGACGACCTAGCCGGAAAGTTCCTTGCCAGATTCTCCATCCAGAAAGATAAAGTTAAACACGCCCCCAGTCTACTAGGGATCAAGCAAGGAGATCGGGAGAGCCTCCGCAACTACATGGAAAGATTCAACAAAACATGCATGGACATACAAAGCTTACCCACAGAGGCCGCCATCATGGGACTTATCAACGGCCTACGAGAGGGACCTTTCAGCCAGTCTATATTAAAAAAGTATCCGACCTCCTTAGACGAAGTGCAGGAACGGGCAGAAAAATACATCAACCTGGAAGAAAACGCTCGGTTAGGAGAAACCTCAAAATCGGGGCCTCCTACCGTGACAGAGACAAGGAATCTAAAAGAAAAGAAGATCGACAAGGGGAGAAAATTAAAAAATACCATAATTATACTCTCCTCAGAGCATCCCTAGTCGAAATATACAAAGAGGTCTACCATACAGAAAAAATTTCCCCAGCACGGCCCCTCAAAGGAAAAAGGGGAGGAGGAAATCGGAAGGAATATTGTGAATATCATCGGGTCAGAGGACACGCCACCAACGAATGCTTCGACTTAAAAAATATCATAGAAAAATTAGTGAGGGAAGGAAAATTAGATCGATTCCTGGCCACCTGAGATGATGATCAAAGAAAAAGACGAAGGGATGAAGATACCGAACGAACAGAACGATCACCTCGGACACCAGAAAGACATGTCCACATGATACATGGCGGATTTGCAGCAGGAGGGATCTCCAAATCTTCCCGCAAAAGGTATCTCAAAGAAGTATATCATGTCGAGGGAGAGGAAGAAGCACTCAACATCCCAGCGATAACATTCACTAAGGAGGACGCGTCTGGCATCATCACAGGACATGACGACCCCATGGTCATCACCATCATATTGGCAAACGCCAACCTACACCGCACCTTAGTAGACCAAGGAAGTTCTGCCGACATCTTATTCAAGACAGCCTTTGATAAACTCGGCTTAGAAGAAAAAGAACTTAAGGCATATCCAAACAATCTGTTCGGGCTAGGAGATACCCCAGTTCGACCACTAGGATATATATCACTACATACAACCTTCGAAAAAGGAGACCAATCCAGGACCCTCAAAATAGACTACATTGTAGTCGATGTAAGTTCAGCTTACAATGCTCTCATAGGTCGGACAACACTCAACCAACTCGGCGCAATAGTCTCGACCCCACACCTATGTATGAAGTTCCCAACTCCAAAAGGGATAGCCACGATAAAGGCCGACCAAAAGATGGCACGTCGCTGTTATAACGAAAGCCTAAACCTTAGAGGCAAAGGAGAAGAGTTCCACGCAATCGAGTTGGGCGGAGTCCAACGACGAGAAGATCTTCGCCCCCAACCAGAGGGCGAGATAGAAAAAATTCAGGATCTCGACCGGTACAGCAGAGACGAAGAAAGCTTGGGCCAAAGCGATCCCAGGCTGTGGAAGAGCAAGTACAGGCACTGCTGGAAGCCAGATTTATAAGAGAAGTTAAATACCCGCTATGGCTAGCCAACGTCGTCTTGGTGAAAAAATCGAATGGGAAGTGGCGAATGTGCACCGATTACACCGATCTCAACAAAGCTTGTCCAAAAGATCCATACCCACTCCCAAGTATCGACGCCCTGGTAGATGCTTCCTCTGGATATAAATATCTCTCGTTTATGGATGCATATTCAGGATACAACCAAATTCCTATGTATCCACCAGATCAAGAAAGGACCTCGTTTTTAACACCAAAGGCGAACTACTGTTACATCGTGATGCCCTTCGGTCTCAAGAACGCAGGAGCTACTTATCAAAGACTAATGAATAAAGTTTTTTTGAATCACATCGGAAAGATCATGGAGGTTTATGTGGACGACATGCTAATAAAAACACAAAGCGAAGAGACACTACTGTCCGACCTGGCCCAAGTATTCGACACCATAAGGAAGCATGACATGCGACTTAATCCCGCGAAATGCACCTTTGCAGTAGAAGCAGGCAAATTCTTAGGCTTCATGCTCACTCAAAGAGGAATTGAAGCAAATCCAGACAAATGTCAGGCCATACTCAACATGAAGAGCCCAACCTATGTTAAAGAAGTACAGCAACTCAATGGGAGACTGGCCGCCCTATCCCAATTCTTAGCAGGAGCCGCGATAAGATCTCTTCCCTTCTATGATACTTTAAGAAAGGGAAAACAATTCGAATGGACAATAGAGTGCGAGCAAGCCTTCCAAGACCTCAAGAAGTTCTTAGGACAGCCACATATCCTATCCTGATCGCGAGTTGGAGAACCACTCATATTATACCTCGCAGTGGGAAGCAAGGCAATAGCATCAGCACTAGTCAGAGAAGACGAAAATGGACAACAACCTATCTACTTCATTAGCAAGGCACTACAGGGATCCGAGCTGAACTACCAGAAAATAGAAAAATTCGCCTATACTCTTATCCTAACATCTCGACGACTCCGCCCGTACTTTCAGGCTCACACCATCAAGGTTCGAACTAACCAACCCATAAAAGGAATATTGCAGAAAACAGATCTAGCAGGCAGAATCCTACAATGGGCAGTCGAGTTGTCAGAGTTTGATCTTCAATATGAAGCTCGGACGGCAATCAAATCACAATATCTGGCCGACTTTATCGCAGAATTCACAGATGCCCTAGAAACCCCCACAGAATGGAACCTTTACGTGGATGGTTCTTCAAATAAGACTAGAAGCGGCGCAGGCGTAATAATAGAAAGCAACCAAGGAACCCAAATTGAGCTCTCCCTCAAGTTCGGGTTCCCGGCCTCAAACAACCAAGCGGAATATGAAGCATTATTAGCTGGCTTGAAGCTGGCTAAAGAGGTCGGAGCTCAAAAACTCAACATTTACAGCGACTCACAAGTGGTTACATCACAAATAACAGGGAGTTACCAAGCCAAAGATCCCACCATGAAAAAGTATATGGATAAAACCAAGGAACATCTCGGACAAATCGGGGAGTATAAGATCTACCACATACCCCCCGAACAAAATGCCCGAGCTGATGTACTCTCAAAACTAGCCAGCACCAAACCAGGGGATAACAACAGAAGCCTCATCCAGGAAATGTTGCAGAACCCGTCAATCTCGGAAGAGGAAAAAGTCTTGACTATAATAAGTAAGGACCAAGGATGGATGACCCCTATAACCAACTACCTCAAAACAGGAACGCTCCCATAGAAGAAAAGGAGGCAAAAAGGTTAAAAAGGGAGTCACAGTACTACACTATCATAAACAACATCCTGTACAAAAGAGGAATCTCAACACCTTTACTAAAATGCGTGCCAACCTCCAACACAAGAGAAGTACTAGAAGAAATACACGGTGGTATCTGTGGCAATCATCTCGGAGCACGAGCTCTCGCAAAAAAAGTGCTCCGGGCGGGATTTTATTGGCCAACTCTACAGAAAGAAGCCACAGAATTTGTAAAGACATGCCCACCGTGTCAAAAGCATGCCAACTTTCACATCGCCCCGCTAGAAGAGCTCATCAGCGTGACCTCGCCTTGGCCATTTGCAAAATGGGGACTCGATCTTCTCGGCCCCTTCCCACAGGGATCAGGACAAGTTAAATTCCTCATAGTAGGGGTAGATTACTTTACAAAGTGGATCGAGGCAGAGCCCCTGGCCAATGCCACCGCTCAAAGAAGCCGGAAATTCTTATATAGAAACATTGTCACGAGGTTCAGGGTTCCATATTCGATAACCACAGACAATGGCACTCAATTCACAGATGCAGGCTTCAGAAAACTAGTAGCCGACTTGAATATAAAGCACCAGTACACCTCCGTTGAACATCCACAAGCCAACGGACAGGCCGAAGCTGCTAACAAAGTCATACTGGCCAGATTAAAACGGAGATTACAAGACGCAAAGGGAGCCTGGGCAGAAGAGCTTCCACAGGTCCTATGGGCATATCGAACAACGCCACATTCCACCACGAAGGAATCCCTCTTCCGATTAGCATACGGAATAGAGGCAATAATTCCAGTAGAAATCGAGGAAGGGTCACCCAGAGTAGTTCACTACAATGAGGGAGCAAACTCCCAACTTCAGAGAGAAGAGCTCAACTTGTTACCCGAACTCCAGGAAAGAGCTCGGATCAGGGAAGAAGCTCTAAAGCGCCGAATGGCTTCCAGATATAATCAAAAGGTAGTGCCGAGAAGTTTTGCAGAGAATGATCTCATTCTAATCCGAAACGATATCGGAACAACTCGACCAGGAGAAGGAAAGCTGGCAGCAAACTGGAAAGGACCCTACCGAGTTGTCGAAGTACTTGGAAAGGGCTTTTACAGACTGTCTGAACTCGATGGACGAGAGCTTCCCAGGTCGTGGCACGCTTGCAACCTAAGAAGGTACTACAGTTAAGAAGAGATAAAAGATCTCATCATTGGATGCACTCTTTTTCCTGAAAAGGTTTTTTAATGAGGCACCAAGTTGAGACTCAGACAATCCCATATGTATCTATTTGCACTTTTCCTTTAAATAAAATATATTTTAGATATTCTACAAAGATTTCAAGACACATTAATCTGAAGCATTCATCGTCCGATTATAAAGCAACAGATCGGCAGAAAGTGAAAAAGAATTTCACTGCACGATCACGATAAAGACAACCGTCCGATAAAGGTGAAAACGCGATTCACCTAAAGGACGATCTAGAGATGACAACCACTTTCTACAAATCAGCAAAGATAAACACAGAATAATGTAAGAAGTTATCGAAAGTGATCTAAAAAAGAACCTGACGAGGTCTTACGGATCGCTAAAATAATAACTTAAAGACTGGTCGAACATTAAGAAGTCGAACCAAGTCAAACCAAGTTATAAGTAAACCCTGGAAAGAGGTCTGGCCAACCCTATTAAAGAGGATTACTTTAACTTAGAAGGGCCCGACATAACAAAGTCAGCCCAAAATGAAAAGTTATTAAAGTAGTCCCTGAAAGAGATCTAACAAAGATCCAAGAAAGAGGACTACAAAAAAATAACTTAAGGGAGACCGACACAACCAAGTCGGACTCCTACTACCAAAAAGTTATCAAAGTAGTCCCTGAAAGAGATCTGACAAAGATCCAAGAAAGAGGACTACAAAAAATAACTTAAGGGAGACCGACATAACCAAGTCGGACTCCTACTACTAAAAAGTTATCAAAGTAATCCCTGAAAGAGACCTGACAAAGGTCCAAAAAAGAGGATTACAAAAATGACTTAAAAAGAGATCGACCTGACGAAGTCAATCTCCTACAAACAAGTTATAAAAGTAATCTCTGAAAGAGAGGATTACAATAATAACTTAGAAAGGGACCAACGCAAAGGAACCGGCCACAAATACGAAAAATCGAGAAACAAGTTGGACCCCACAAATCGTAACCTCAAAGGATTCAAGCTACAAACAATAAAGTAATCCAAGGAGGTCGAGCAGCAAGATTTCGAACATCAATAGAAAAACAAAAAAGATGTCAAGTCAAACAACTACTTCTACTCTATAAAGTTATAAGGCCTGGAAGGCCACCAAAACCTACCACAAAGAAATAACAAGTTACCTTTTGTTTTTCAAAATAAAAAGTTGCTAGACAAGCAACTAGGAAGCGTCAGCAAATAAATAAAAAAGTTCTAAAAGAGCCCACAAGTCGAGCCAACTACACAAATTTTCAAGAAGAGATCAGCAAGCATTAGGAGCCTTCTTGGCAGCATCAAGACAAGGAGAAGGAGGGCGAGTCTGGATCAGCACAGCATCCACAGTTCCATCCTCCCGATTCAGGATCTGGAAATCCGAGTCGGGCACAGCAGGAGGAACTGAAGAGGTCGGCATTTTGGTAGAAGAAACAGAGGGAGAAACAACATCATCATCATCACCCTCATCATCAGGGACAATCTTGCCATCCCTGACTATATTATCCAGGCTAAAAAGGGTGAGATCGGCCTCGGGAGCAATGACCCGAACTTGCTCCTTCAAGTTCTCGTAAGCAGCAGTCACGCTGCCAACGAGATGACCTTGAAGCTCAGAATAATCTTCCCGGGCATGGTCGAGCTCCTCCCTCAGGCGTAGCACCTCTCGATAAGAGGTAACGTAACTATCCTTGTGCATCAAGACTGCGTCCTCAGCCAACCTCAACGAAGCTGCCAATGACTGAGAACTCGCCTCCTCATTCTTCAAGTCCTTCTCCAGCTTGGCCACCTTCGTCTCAAGCTCCTCCTTTAACTCCTTCATCCGATCAAACTCTTGTTTTGCCTCCTCCATAAACGCTTTAGTGGCGTGGAGAGGGAGATTCTGAGCAGTACGATATATGGCAGCCGACATATACGCCATCTTCACATGATTTCGGGCCATGAATTCCAAGTGATGAAGGATGGACACATCGTCCATGGAGAGAGCGCCGTAGGGACCGATTTGTTGATCCACGAATTCAATAGCATTAAAATCAGGAGCATCAAGGTCAAAGGGCTCAGCAGTATTTTGTTTTTTATTGGGAAGAGCAACAGAAGGAGCAGCAGAGGCGACGTGAGGATCTACCAAACGAACTCGGGGTGTAGGGATCACTTTCTTCACCCCGGTGGAACTCTGCACTGATGGCTTCTCGCGCGCCTGGGCGGATCCCTCCCCAGCTGCCCTGGCAGCAACATTTCTGGCAGCAGTCGCCCTCTGTGCCCTCTTAAAAGCTTTTATAGCTTCGTTATTCCTCATTGCCTCTGCAAGCAAAACAAAAAATTCAGCTACAAGTCGGATAAGTCGGAAAAGACAGCTATAAGCAAAATAAACAAGATAATAAAAGAAACACAAGATACCCAGTTCAGTCTGAAGAAGAGAAGGATTGGTTAGAAATTTCTTTGTGTCAAGATGGGGAGGTTGACCCCAGCGTTCTTCCAAGATAGTCACAAAGGCTCGCTCAGCCTCATCCAACATTTCCCACGAATACCGGGAGACCCTCACGTCTTTTTGCCATTCCAAGGGAATAGCAGGTTCGTCATTCTCATCCAGAAAAAAGGGCCGAGCTCCTTCAACAGCTCGGACCTTGAAAAAGTAGTTTTGAAAATCACGGAACGACTCGTCAAACATGGAAAAAACCTTCTTTCCTTGGGTAGAATGAAAGGAGACCCAAGCCGACTTCTTTTTTACCACACCGGGCTTAGTCAAGACAAACAGATAGAAAAAGAGAGATTGGGAAGCAGGAATACCAAAACCATCGCACAGCAATTGGAAAAATTTAATAAAACCCCAGGAATTGGGGTGAAGTTGAGACGGGGCAACATTACAAGACCATAACAGATCGGCTTCAAATCTGGTAAAAGGAAGGGTGATACCCAGCTGACCAAAGAAAAAATCATAAGCATAAAAGAAAGGGCGACCATCAACAACCCGAGTTGAAAAGCAGACTCTCTCGTCAGAAGAGGGAGGACAAGTTCATAGTTCTTCTCATCTCCAGAATTATTACAGACACTATGAAACTGGCTAAGCTGAGCACAAAAATCAGAATCAACCAACGAGACACACATGAGAACCATGGAGTCCACCCAGTCGGCCATACCCGCGGGAACCTGGGAAGGCATCTCTACAACGTTATTTCGGGAAGACATGAGGTCAACTAAATCCTACAAAAGAAAAGAAGAGTGGATTACTAACAAAACATCTCGGATGAGGGGCAAAACAACTCGACAGACAAACAAACAGGAAAGGAAAACCCCAAGACTCAAACCAAAGTCCTGGGGCATCCTTTGGAGGCAATAACAAAGCACCGTTTCAGGAAAAAACTACCGCTTACATTCCAGCATCTCTCAAACAAGAATAGAAGACCTTAAATAGCGAGCATTTTCATAGGAGAAAGACAAAACGCAAAAAGCACAGAAAGTCATCAAAACCACTATCTTCCTACAGTCTATCAGTAAAGAACAAGCATGCATCCCCAAACATCGAAGCACGACAAGTAGAAAGCGTCAAAGATACTTTCTTTTTTAGGATCAAACAAAATTATCACTCAAAGCTTCGAAACCAAAAGCACTAACAACAGGCAGAAGCCCTAAAAACAGCAAGCAACAGGAAAAGCGAAAAATCATGTAAAGAGGCAAAGAAACTACAGAACACACCACGATCAGGCATAAGCAAAGACAGAAAGATCCAAACTTTCTCAAAATAAATGGCGTAAAGGAAGGAAGGAAGAAGAACCAAACCTGGAAAATGGGAGAAAAGCTGTCCTAGAAAGCAGAAAAACGGAAGGCGAAATCCAGAATCACCCCTCTTCCACGAAAACAGCAACAAAGCAAGCGTCGTAGGAAGGAGCTATGGACTCAAAGCCAAAAACAGAAAGCGAGAGAGTAAAGGGAGAAGTTACGAAGAAAGAGTGAAGAAGAGAAACCGTTTCCTGAGTGTAAAGTTCAAAAACAAAGAAGTTAAGGGAAACGGGGCAATTAATGCCAAATTAATTGGGGCATTAAACCCTCGCACGTTCCCCATAACAAGGCGCTAATAAAAAAGCGCGCGTTTTTAGAGGAAAAACGTTCTACATTCAAAAAGCTCTACAAAGAAAGGAATCGACAAAAGTGCTCGAGTTCGGCTTCGCTATAAAAAGTTCGAAGTCAAAAAACTCGACCTCAAAGCAGAAGACCGAGCTCAAGCAGGGGCACTGTTCATACCCTGGGTCAAGCTGTCCGACCCGGGATGTTTAGCGACATGGCGACCGACCTCTTCAGGTCCGACTACCCGATCTCTTCTTAAAGAGATCGGCTAAATCAACAGGAAAGTCCAGTAAAGGGCCCAAATAGAGGAACACGACCCAAATCCAAAGGCAATCCAAGCCTACAGAGATAAAGGCGATTCCCTTGAAGATAAGCTGACTTCACCCAAAATAAGATAAGATAAGATAAGATAACTAACTTATCTTATCAGAAAGGTCAGCCCATACTACTATAAATACACTGGAGCACCCAGGTATAACTCATACTCTGATTCTACATAACACTTGTTTAATACCCATGCTAACTTAAGCATCGGAGTCTCTTGCAGGTACCCCCCACCCTTCAGTGACAGAGGATCAGCAGCACGTTCAAGTCCAAACAAGTCGGACATACCAGCTCTGGTTACCATTCACCAGCCGGACACATCGATTCCGACCAGTACAGAAGATCTCATCCGAGATCGACCTACAGTTTCAGGTAACCCATCGGAACAATGGGAATAACTGATATTCTTTGTCAAGCTTTACAAAAGCAGTCTCAAGACATAGTTAATGCTGTGCAACTAGTTCATTCTACAAAAACACTTATCCAAAGCATGAGAGATGACAGATGGGAGGAATTATTAAAAAATGTGAAATCATTTTGTGAGCAACATGATATTCTAATTCCTGATTTAACTGCTTCTTATGTTGCAAGGCACGGACGCTCGCGTCACCAAAAAGATCATATTACAGTTGAGCATTATTTTAGAGTGGAGATATTTTTAGTCACAATTGATAAGCAATTACAAGAGTTAAATAGCAGATTTAATGATCAAGCAATGGATCTACTAAGTCTGAGCTCTACTCTCATGCCTAAGGATGCTTACAAAAATTTTGACATTGCTAAGATTTCTACTCTTGTTGATAGCTACTATCTCGAAGACTTTACTGAACAAGAGAAGATTAATTTGCCTTTTCAGCTTCAGCATTTTATTCTTGATGTTCGTCAGCATCCAGAAATGAAGAATTTATCAACTATTCATGAACTGTGTAGATGTTTAGCAGAAACAAAAAAGTCAAAAGTGTATTACTTGATTGATAGATTGATTCGCCTGATATTAACTCTTCTAGTTTCTACAACTACTACAGAGCGATCATTTTCAGCAATGAAAATAATAAAGATAAGGTTAAGAAACAAGATGGAGGACGACTTTCTTGCAGATAGTTTGGTTATTTACATTGAGAAAGAAATTGCTGAAAAGTTTAGTTCTGACTCAATTATTAAAGATTTTAAGTCATTAAAAACTTGAAGAGTACCATTATAAACTATTTTATATTTTTTATCTGTAGAATTATTTATTTATTATCTTATTAGTAACAAACTTAAAAAATAATTATATTTATAAATTTTATTTTAATATAAATATTATTATTAAATTTTTATGTTAAATTTTCGGTCCCCAAAATTTTGGTTCAAGCTCTATCACTGCCTTGAGAGAATGTTCATATAAAATTATAAGGTGAGAGACGTGTTTTTTGTTTTCCATAGCGAAATGTTGTCATGACTTTGTGAAATATTTACTCTTTAGAATTTAGTATTTAAAATATAATTTAGATAAATGTTCGTCTATTGCCATATTGAACGTAACGGATATTATTGACACACACCTTATACATAAAAGTGCTAAAGTGGTCGTTGCTTTCCGTTGAAAGTGCACAACGCTACTTAATAAACGCCTTCTGGTTTGGATGAACTTAATTAATTTTTTTTTCTTTGTTTTTCTTTTTTCTTTTAATTTTTAAAAATAAAAAACAATACAAAAACTCAAGTGAGATGTTGTTGACTGAGGAATATTTTAGCGTGAAAGGATATCACAGTAAAATGATAATGAGTTTAGATGTACCAGTGTACAAAAGTTTATTAAGATTTTATTAGAATATTTAGGTGGTATATTTTTTTTTTTTTGTAAAAATGTAATAAGTGTTATTTTAAGTGTATATATATCATGCACATATAACAGAATAAGGTGAGACTTTCACTACTATATTCTAAGCTTTGCCTATTCATATGTAACTAGCTTTACTCACCACTGTATTCTGCTGAAGAACAAAATTTCTTCAATGTAAACGATTTAGCTATTAAATTTTAGATTCAGATGATGTGATTAATTATTGAGTAAAGTATCGTTTTTGTCCCTCAATGTTTGGGGTAAATCCTATTTGTGTCCCTAACGTTTAAATCGTCCTATTTGTATCCTTAACGTTTATAAAAGTGATTCAATGTTATCCTACTATCAATTATACTAACAAATCAGATTATATTTTTCAATTATTCTCACTTGGATGTATTCATTCTCAATTAGGTCTCACTTGAATGTGTTCGATTTTAATATTATACCTACTATTTGTGTTTAGATTCAATTATGTCCCTAGAAAAGTGAATTATGTAAATGTTGTAGGAATTAGTTTTAACATTTGATGAGCTATTTTTTGGAGTAGATCATCGATTCTATCTCAGACATTTGTATTCTAACTTCAAGAAGAGATTTTTAAAACTCAAACTAAAGCGCTCATGATGTGTAATTGATGGCAGGATAACATTGAATCACTTTTACAAACGTTAGGAATACAAATAGGACGATTTAAACGTTAGGGACACAAATAGGATTTACCCCAAACGTTGGGGACAAAAACGATACTTTACTCTTAATTATTTAGCGCTAAGGGAATCGGAAATTTTTTTTTTAAACAAAGAGCTCAACACAGTAGAGTGAAGCAAACAGAAAAAGATATCCAAAACAAACAAGTAACACCTAGCAAGTAACATAAATAAAGAAACTCCTCATGTCCTCTCCGGCACAGTCATTAACAACATGAAGAGAGTTCACTCCTCCACTCGTCACAGTTAACCATGGATATATTGGTGATATCCTCAACATCTCTGCTCTTATTCTAAAAAATTCTCCTGTTTCTTTCCAACCAAATGTTCCAAATGATCGCACAAAAGTTCCTTAACCGCTTCTTCCGGTCTTCCTTCCTGCGAGGCTCTTCTGTCCAACCTAGAAAATGGTCCTTCATAAGTCCCGGAAGAGACCCTGGACGGCCAAACACAGATATGCAAACACTCCACACCTGTCAAGCAAAATCACAGCTAAGAAACAAGTGGTGGACCTGCTCAACATCCTTGTTACATAGAACACAGCTCGTATAATCCTGATTGAGTATCCCAAGTCGACTTAGCCTCTTCTTGGTATTCACCCTGCCTGTCAAGACAAACCAAGTGAACAGCTCCACTCTTGGCGGAACAACACCTTTCCAAATGGTCCTCGTGAAGCTGTAACTGGTTATATCCTCTAAAAGTACTCCTTCTTGGATCACCTGCACAAATGAGTTAGTCGAAAAAATCCCCAATCTATCATACTTCCACACCACTCTATCCTCCCTATTAGGTGCTAGCCTCACAGGTCTCAAAGCCTCATGTAACTGACTAACAGATCCAACTCCCATTGAAACAACTCTCGCTTCCATATAGGAAGTTTCAAACCCATTCTAGGCCATCCCAAAACCCACAATCCCCAATAACCGAACCACACTGGCTTGAAACAAAGAAGAGCCTGGGGAACTGGTCTTTCAGAGAACCATACTGTAGCCAGACATCCTCCCAAAACCTGGTCCGACGACCATCACCAACCTCCATGGACAAACCTGTAATCATCTTATCTCTTATATTTTGCTCCTTTATCTGTAGCTGGCATATATCCTTCCAAGGTCCTCCTTTAGTAGGTAACACTTGAGTGGACAGTAATTCATTCGGCTTTAGATTATTACAAGAACAGACCACCTTCTTCCACAGTGGGCACTCCTCCTTCGTGAAACGCCACCACCATTTAAACAAGAGGGTGGTGTTCCGAACCATAGTATCTCCAACTCCCAACCCACCTAGCTTCTTTGGGGCCTGCACCATATCCCATCTTACCAGAGCCATTCCATTCCTCCCATCCTCCTTACTCCATAGGAATCTTCTCTGTAAGGAAATCAACTTCTCAGCAACAGCCTTTGGCATCTTATACAAGCTCAAGTAATATACCGGCAGACTATTTAAGATTGATTTGATAAGCACCAACTTTCCAACTTTGTTCAGTACCTTAGCTTTCCAAAGACTTAGTTTCTCCTCCACCTTGTCAATTATAGGCTTCCAAGTCTTTACCAGCCTTGGGTTCGCTCCTAAGGGAACCCCAAGGTACCTAACTGGGAGAGTATCTAACTTACAACCCCACAAGCTACACATACGTTGAACCCAGTGCTCTCCACAATTGATTGGAATCAGACTAGACTTATCAAAATTGATACTGAGCCCGGACATCAACTCAAACTACCGCAACAGCCGCTTGTAGTTCTTCATAGTCTCATCTTCTGGCGGGCAAAATAGGATAGTGTCATCAGCAAACTGTAGATGTGAAAGCTCCACCTTATCACTACCAACTACCAAGGGAGAGATACGCCTGTTTCTGACTGCCTCCCCCACCATTCTATGTAGAACATCCACAACCAGTACAAATAAGAAAGGAGAGAGGGGGTCGCCTTGTCTCAAACCCCTTTCCATTTTGAAAGGTTTAGTCGGCGAGCCATTTATCAAGACCGACATAGAGGCTGTGGTCACACACTCCCTAACCCATGTCCTCCACCTACAACCAAACCCCATCTTCTCCAACACAATATCGACAAAGCTCCACTTGACTCAGTCGTAAGCTTTTTGGAAATCTAGCTTAATTATGGCCGCCTCCTTCTTCCTCCTTTTAAGCCAGTGGACCATTTCGCAGGCTATCAGAGCCCCATCATGAATTTTTCTGCCCTTTACAAAAGCACTCTGAGTCTTCCCTACTAGCCTTGGCATTACCAACCTCATCCTCCTGACCAACACCTTCGAGATAACCTTGTACACACACCCAATCATACTAATTGGTCTCAGGTCTTTAATCTCCTTCGCACCAACAAACTTAGGTGCCAACGCCACCCAAGTTATATTTGAGTTCGCTGGTAATCTTGATGTTTGAAGAACCCCCATTACAGCTGTCGTGAACTCCGACTCAATCTCAGCCCAACATCTCTTTATGAAATTCATGTTGTATCCATCAGAACTCGGCGCCTTAGATGACTCACAGTCCCGTACTGCCTCTCTGATCTCCTCGATTGAAGGTAGTGTCTCAAAGGCAACAGAGTCTACCTCTTCTATCCTCTCCACCAGATCATCTCTAAACCCCAACACAGGAGAATCTTCCTGATGATACAGTTCTTTGTAAAACTCTCTGATAGCTATTTTTATTCTAGCTTGGTTCCTTACCAGTCTGCCATTAACGACCAGAGAATCATCCCTGTTATTTCTTCTTCTCGCCGATGCTATAATGTGAAAATACATTGTGTTCTTGTCCATATCCTTCGCATGCCGAGACCGAGACATCTGCTTCCAGTGAATTTCCTTCCTAACACACCACTTCTCATAGCATGTAACTAACGCCCTTCTCCTGGCCTCTATAGTTCCATCATACACTCCATTACCTACCAGCTCACACACCTTCTTGATTTCTTCCTCCAACTTCAGAATTCTGTTATCCATCTCCCCAAAATTGACCTTATGCCATCTTTCCAAAGGAGCTGTCAATGCCCTCAATTTATCTGTGAACTGCATCTCCCCTAAACCTCTCCATTCCTCCCTAACCATTCTAAGAAAACCTGTGTGTGTAAACCAGGAATCAAGACTACGGAAAGGTTTAGGACCACGACTCATCATTTTCTCCCCCACTATGATAGGGCAGTGATCTGACAAACCCCTTGGGCCACCCCTTAACCGAGTCTCAGGGAACACTTCTAGCCAATCCACAGTAACCATAGCTCTATTAATCCGACTGCACGACCGGCCACGAAACCAAGTATACTTACTATCCGTGAGCGACAAATCCACTAGGTGCATATCCTGAATCCAAAGCTTGAATTCTTCCGTAGCCCGAGATAGACTAGTTGCATCTTTTCGTTCCTCCACATTCACAACTTCATTAAAATCTCCTATAAAATAGGACGGAACCTGACATAATCCAGTTATGTAGCTCAACTCCTCCCACACATGACTCTTCTCCTCTCTACTATGTGCACCATAGACCAAGAAAAACGCATAGTGAACACTATTCTTTAACAAGACTCCTTCAACACACAACCACCTATCCCCCTTGTAGCAGTTTTTCCTATCAAAAAATATTTTATCCCAAATCAACAAAAGACTCCCAAATGCACCATTGGAACCTACAAACTCCCACCCCCGCTCCGTCATTCCCCAAATCCGTGTTACATCAAATCTCGTCACTACCCTTCTTTTCGTCTCAATCAAACCTAGCTACCATGCTCAAGTTATGTTTATTCTTCAAGTCCTTTACCATCCTCATCTTCCCATCACCCCGTAACCCCCTAACATTCCAAGAACTGAAATTTATTTAGAACCATTATAACACACCTGGCTTTTATTTTTGGGTCTGTACCGTCTCATCTTCTCCCGCTGCTTTGCCAACTTCTTCTTCTGTGCAATTTTCTCATTCTGCGCCTGAAGAATGGTCATGATATCGTCCTCCTCGTTATACAACACTGTCCCTGATTCCATCGCCAGTGCTAACGTCAGTTTGTTCTCCAGTATTTGTTCCTCGACGCCCTGAGTGTGACCTTCCCCTTCCGCCTTCTCGGATCCCTCCTGCCCAGACCCAGCGTGTTCAATATCTTCCTCAGCAAACCCATAAGCCATACTACCTCTACACTGTTCCTGAATGATCGCTTGGCCCGGTTCCACTTGATCGTGAGTCACGCCTTGCTCCCTACACCGTACAGCGTCCACAGCTTTCCGAGCCACACCTTCAACCGTGTGCAAGTCATCCTCCCTCCTGGGGCCACCCGCATCCGCCTTTGTTTCCTCCACTCTCTGTTTCTCTGCACCACTCCCGTCCTCATCTCCTTCCCGATCTGGCAGGAGCGGAGTGCCACCAACAGATCCAACCCCGCCATTAGCAGCAGCGTCAGCGACTAGATCTGGTCTGCGACAATCATCAACTCGGCGAACCAGGCAGCTCCCCAGCGAACCTGACCGCTCGAAAGGATAAACATATTTTTCTTTAGCTCTTTTGCGTAGAAGGTGCTTGCCTCCAATAATCACAATAAATCAATTAAATATTAATAGTATTGTGTAAAAAATATGACATTTTGCTATGAAGTTTAGCCCGAAGTAATGTACGGTAATTTTGTAAAAAATATGATAATCACAATTAGAAATTTTATCCCAAAATAATATATGGTAATTTTATTTCACCGTATTGTTTAGTTTGACAGATCAAGAATTAATTTGTCATGAATCTTAACTCCTTTTAAAGGTATATTATTGGCTAATGAGTTATTGCATACATAAGGCGAAATTTAAACTCCCAATATTTACTCAAACAAATGGGTGAGCTGCATATTCGACCAACCCAAATTAATTAGTTAGGTAATTTTATTGTATAAATGCGTTTGTTTATAGATACATAATACTAAAATAAAAATACAAAAACATAAAATTATGGTTAGCAAATAAGAATATAAAGATTGTGTTATAATATATTGAAATCATGTATTTTATGTTCTTCTTCACATGAAGGACGCAGTGACATTAGTGATTAGTATAACTTATTTTTTTATTTTTCTTTTTATTAGTTCTATCAATTTTTTTTTAAATTGTGTTTGAAAGAAAATAAAATAAATTAGATTTGTATAATTTATTCTTTCTTATATTTTTATTATTAAATAAAATACAAAACATTAACTATAACTTTATTGTTTGTATCTTATTTTTAGTACTTTATCTTATTTTATTCTTAAAATTAAATACACCCTAATAGATGTATAGGGTTCATGGCTGCCCTTCTTCCTTTTTCTTTCCTTCTTCAAGAGGTAGATTTTGTTAGAAAACTAACTTTTTATTAGATTTTCTTTTCTGAAAAAAAGTTAGAAACATTCTTAATACTGCTAAATAAAAGAATCAAAATGTCATTATATCTTAAAGAGTATCATTATTAATTCGTTAACGACTATATGTTATGTAACTGAGAGAATATCTTTCTTGAAAAAATGATTTATATATTGAAACTGCAAAAATACCCAACTTTTTAGTCATCTATACCGCAAAAATGATTTATATATCTTAACTCATTTAAATGATTTTGCGTTGTTGAAGTTGTCTCCAATCCAATGCAAGTTTGTTATGTCCTTGATAACTAGTTTGCACCCGCTCCGTTAAGTTTGAAATGGGACCTTGCCTTGTCAAATGTACTTGTAATTTTCATTCAAATAATTAAATGATGAATAGCCGTAAATTCAGACAATTTCTCAATGGTGGTTTATTAATTTATAATAGTAATATGAATTGGACCGAGTTTTTACAAGAATTTTATATGACATTGTTGCAGGTTTATTCATGCCATTAATAAAAAAAATAAGCCAAATAAAATATGACTTAAATTTAGATTAAATTCTTATAGTGGTCTTGAGATTGACATTATATATTAAAATTATTTTTGAAATTTTAATTACATTAATTATGTTTTTAAAATTAAAAAAAATACTATTTTAATTTTTAATTTATTTTCTGTTAACAGACATAATTTAATGATATCACTACCAAAAAGAAGGGGTTTAGCCACGGAAAAATCCGTGGTTAAACTCCAAAAAAACTGTGGCAATTATGCTTTTGCAACAAATGAACATCCGTGGTTAGAGAGGGCGACGCGTTTTTAGTTAGCCACGCTTTTTACTCCAATAGCCACGGTTTTAACACCCGTGGAGACATTTTGTTAGCCACAACTTTAGCACGTTTAGACACACTCTTTTCCGTGGCAAAATAAAATATTTACCTGTGACAAAATTGATCAGGCCGGGCTTTTTTGCCATACTTTTTTCCGTGGCTAACGATAGAAGTTAAATTAAAAAAAAATCATAATAAAAATGCTCTTTAATATAAAATTACATCATATAATATTAAAAAAATTAATCACATTCCTATACGTATTATCCATAGTATAAAAATATAAAATTAACAAATACTTAGTATTGAAAAGCAAATATCCTAGATTAATGGATTTAATGTTAAAAAAATATTCAAATCAAACTATTACAAAATAAATATCAAACTTTGCTAAAATGATACAAATCTTGAAAGTATCAAAATAATGAATTTATCAAGCTCTCCATTTCTTGTTACACAGACAATCCGCATGCAAAAATATTTCCAGGTAAATAGTAAAAAATACACATAACTTCGGCCACTAAATTATACACCACTGAATTATACACCCTGTCGATACTCTTGCTTTGTGTACTCCAATAAAATCTGTTAATCAAATTAGAGATCAAGAATTAAGCTAAAAAATTAATAGGTCATGATTTGACTCCTTCGAAGATGATAAAAAATTAAGGTACAATACTTACTTTTCGGATGTAATTTGCAGCTGCTTTGCGGCCTTCAATTGTCAGTTGCATAACATCTTTCAAAATGTCAATTGGTGATTTAGAATCTATCTACAACCAGTAACAAAAGAAAGAATGCATGTTGGAATAAAAAAAAAAAAAAAAAGTCTAAAATTAACTTTCATTGTTGACTAAAAGAAATATAAAAAACAAAATGATGTCATGAAAATCTTCTTCGCGATTCGGGTTTACAGATAGAATTCTGATTCCACCGATTTTGCTTGCTTCTTCGGCGACTCAAACTGACGGTACTCGAACTGCAAATCATGGTCCCTGCTCTTTCACAGAACGTCCGGTGTGATCGTACCTAGAATCTAAACAGTAGGGGTGGCAAGCGGGGAAGCCCGCCCCGCCCCGCCAAAAGCCCACCATTTGGCGGGCTGGCCCGCCCCGCCCCGCTTAGTGAGACGGTCCCAGAATCCTAGCCCGCCCCGCCTAACGGCGGGCTGACGGGCCGGCGGGCTAAGCCCGCCAAATATCCTCTTTTTTTTTTTTTACTTTTAACTATTAAATAATATATATAAAGATATAAAAAAATCTCTTTTGTTTTTTACTTTTAACTATTATAATTTCTAAAAGTATAAACAAATTATAATTTTTGTATTCACAAACATTAAAGTCTTTGTAATTATAAATATTATTTCCAAAGCAAAATAAACATAATCTAAAACATAATTAACAATATTGTCTCTAAAACAAAACAAACATAATCTAAAACACCCAATTTTCATCTTCATTCTCTTGTAAGTTGGGTTGGGGAAGTTGGATTTTGGTAAAAAAATTATAAAAATACCCCTTGCTAAAAAAATACTAAGCCCGGCGGGGAAGCCCGCCCCGCCCCGCCAAAACCAGCGGTTTAAGCGGTGCGGGTTAAGCGGGCTTTTGCTATTTGGCGGTCCCAATTTTTCAGCCCGGCCCGCCTTTTTTAGCGGGTTACGCGGGCCGGCCCGGCGGATTTAGGCCCGTTTGCCACCCCTACTAAACAGGAACGTCTTGAGTGAATTGCTCTGAAGGTTAGCTGAATTTGATCTGAGTGTAGGAGTTAAGAAATTACGATAGGGAGAAACGGAAGAAAATGTTATTAACGAAAGGGTTGGCTGCATGATCAATTGCAGGAGCTAACAAATAGGGATTTTGAAATAGTGGAAGGAAGTTATTGTTAAAACTGGGTGAGTGGGCTACTTAATAAAAGTTGCGCTTAACATTGCCGCTCAAAATTTCATTCATCTTATTATAGATGTTAATTTGAATTTTGTTTAGTGAACTAACTATAACTTTTTAATTTAGAGTAAAATTTAATTTTAATAAAAAAATATCAAATTGTAAAATTTACAACTTTAAATTATATTAAAAAATTTCACATATTAATTAGAATTTAAAATTTTTACTCGTTGAATTTAAAAAAAAATGGCATCAGTAAAAATTAAAATAAATAAACTTAAAACTTAAGAATTTGATACCTTTAAATTGAAGAAAAAAATTTTTTTGTACATAATTAAAAAATGAACTCCTATAAAAATAATTTTAATTTATTTTTTAAATTAAATTAATAAAATATAAGTATAAAACTAATATTCTGAATTTTAAAAGTTAAAATTCTGTTTATTAATGTTGCCATAAATTAAGAGTGAGTAATTAAATAATGAATAATTAAATTAGTTATTATTTCAATAAAATTATAGTTAGTATCTTTTACTTTCTAAAATTAGTTAAAACTATTTTATCAAAGATAAATATGTACTCTTTTTATAAGTACTCTTTTTTATAATTTTAACATTTATTTTCAATTGAATCATTTTATTCTATCACCAAAGTCTCTAAATAATGCATACAGTAAATTGGACACTGAAACTGCATTTGACCAAAAAGAACACGCACAAAAAATGTAACAACTAAAATATAAATATTGAAATTGTATGTATATAATTTAGTTTTTTTGGTTACATTACAATCTGATTTAGTAACAAGTAATGAATAATACAATATACGTTAAAAAACTACAGTTAAATCAAAAAGAAAAAATTAATCAAATCAGCGCATAGTTAATACTAAGTAAAAAAATACATGATTCAGAGATATGGCCAAATTCAAGGATCATACGAAGTGAGAAAATTGCACATCATCAACAAAATCTAAAATCAAACCATTAGCATACTTTATTAATTTTTCATGGCAGCACTCAAAAGGAGGGAGAAGAATTCAACAATTGAAGAATTGGAAAAGCCTGCACATGATAAATCGAATTTACCTTTAAGTTACGGTTTAAATTTTGAAAAAGTAAAAACTACATAAAAATATTTTGAGAGGGATGGAGGACAAAACCAATATTAAACGCGGAATTTAAAAGTGAAAATCGTTCGATTTTGCCACGGTAATCATTGAGTCTGTGGTCATTGAGAGAACTCATCTCAAGTTAGCCACGAACAAACAAAATCGTTGAAAAATTTCACAAAATTTGGCCACGGAAATACAAGACGTTGCAAGTGATTACCACGATCATATAAATTTGCCACTCTTTTTAGTTCGTGGGTATCTTCCCGTTGGTAATGTCCGTATTTCTGGTAGTGTATATAGACTTTTTAGTGATACATGTCATCTTATAATTTGGCCACGTATAATGATATGATAATGTGTCAATTAGTAACATATAACATACTGATGTTCATGGTTATACTATGTACTAATTTTTTTTGGTGACTTGTATAATTTTTGGTGACTATATGTACTAATTTTTTTGTATTATATACCAAAAATTTTGTATTGTATATTAAAATTTTTATAATTAATATTTTTACTGAATATATATAAAAAAAAATCGAGACGATAAAAAAAGGAAGAGACGAAATTAAAGAAAAAAATGACGGCATAATAGTAGCGATAACAATATTTTAAAAAAAATTGTAAAAGATGACTAAAAAGAAGACAAAGAAAAAGAAAGAGAAACCATGCAACGTGTTCGTACATAATGATTTAGTTTTCAATTTCGCTACATTATCAAGAATCATATTCTTGCCATTTTTGCTAACTTTTATTTATAATTGTATTTAATAGAAGTGTTTTTGTGAATGTGTTTAATAAAAATATTTTTTTATAGTTGTGTTTAATAAAAGTGTCTTTATAGATATATTTTGCTGGATATGTCTCTTTATTTTATTTTATTATTTATTTATTTATTTTTATTAAAAATAGGAGACTCGAATCCACAACCTCTTTATATATGTGTTTAAACGGAAATGTTTGGTAACCAAAGAAAATCAGCAAAAAACAGCTATAACTTTCCTTATTTAGCATTTATTAATTGTTGCTATAATTAATGAATGCTAAATAAAGCAAGTTCTGTTTGTTTTTTTTTGTCTTCTTAGTATTGTCCGTGTTTAAAATATAATAATTAATTATTATTGACAATAAGTTGGCAAATAATATGTTGATATCCTATACTTTTCTTTTAGTTTTAAAAACATTCTAAAAAATATTAGGAATTATTAAAATTTATTATTTTTAATTATTAATTTAATTTTTAATTTAATAATTTAATAATATATTTTATTTTATACTTTTTAATTAATTAATAATTAAAAATAATAATTTTAATAATTTTTTAATATGTTTTAGAAAGGCCAATCACGAAGTGGTCAGCTTGTAATCTTTGGAAAGGGCATAAATATATGATGACGTGTTTGAGAGTCTCATCGATCATCTGAAAAATTGTCATTCAGAATTCAGCAGAATAATATCTTCTTTTGCTGTCGTGACTTTTACTTAAATAAACAAATATATAGCTGCTTTTGATTGAACCCAACGGTCGCAAATCCCGAAGAAACTCTTTATTAGATTTGTTCCTACTGTTTTTTTCTTTCTTTATTAAATCTTATAATTGATAGAAAAAAATTATTGACGTTTTTTTTTGTGACTTAAAAGAAAAAAAAAAAACAAAAACTAAGAAAGAAAAAAAAACAAGAAACTGCTTAAGAAAGGTAGTCCCGCTGAATACTACTCTCAAACTTCTTCCAAGGCAATGGAAGTTCCACTTGGGGAGAAATAGTCCTCATTGCAGTCTTTGCCATGATGTCTGTTACTGTATTTGCATCTCTCAAGATCAACCGAAGATCAGCACGCCATTTCCAAGACATGATATCTCGGATTTTTAATACCAAAGGATCAGTAAACCCAGAGCAATCTTGTAAATTATTGACAATAGTAAAAGCCTCCACACAGTCTGTCTCACATATAATGTCTCTTTGTCCCGAGTCCCATGCTAAAAGAAAACCTCTCCAAATAGCAAACAACTCTCCTTGCAAAATGTTACGACTCTCAATTGTTCCCAGACAGCCTCGTTGCCACCTTCCCTTCCAATCTCTGCTAACACAAGCAAAACCAACTCGAGCACCACTGCCAGGATAGCTAGCATCACAATTAATCTTAAAGGTACCCAATGAGGGGGGAATCCAAGAGCCACTAATGGTTGAGGGGATAGATAGTCGTTGCAACTCAAACATATTTCGGAGCTCCTTTTCTAAGGACAAAACCATACCAATCACCTTGTCTGTGGTCCAATGCTCGTGAGGATGAAAGATCTCGTTGTTTCTCGAACACCAAATCCACCAGAGACCAGAAAAGAATCTAAAGGGGCGCTGTTTGCTATTATGTAAGAACCAACTCATCAAATCCACTGGTTGATCGGAGATCCCTAAAGCTTGCCAAACAAGTTGGGCTTTTGGACAATTCCGAATACAATGTAAAACCGACTCCTGACTTGAGAAACATCGTGGACAGCTATCCGTGTGCGAAATGCCCCTTCTAAAACGAAATGCAGCAGTAGGAAGAGCCTCCCGAAGACATAGCCAGGCCAAAAATTTGTGCTTTTTCGAAACATGTTGACGCCAAAGCCAAAGCCAATTACCCCTATCCTCCCAACTAAACATCTTCTTACTGAGCCATAAATAACCACTATGAGCATCTGGGTTGTAAGAATTAATGTTGCTCTGCAGAGACTGATTCAGAGGAGAATAGATATTCTCAAGGTTCCACTGTCCAGATGACCAAAGGTCCAAGATCCTGAGATCCGAATCAGAAATGTGAACATAATCCATCCCCTGACACAGTCGCCCCTCTCTTCTCCATTTAGAAAACCAAAAGTTCTGTTCCAAATCCCCAATGCACCAACTAAAACCTTCCTTTAGGATATCCCAAGCTCGACATATACTCTTCCAAACATAAGATCCACTTCCTCGAGACCGACTAAAACAATCATCCTTAGAAGAATGGTATTTCTCCGTCAACAGTTGAACCCATAGCTTGTTGGGATGGTGAAAAAGTTGCCAAACTAGTTTTCCAAGAAGAGCAATATTGGCACAAAAGGGATCTCTAATTCCCAGACCTCCAAACTTCTTAGGAGTGACCAACACTTTCCAGTTAACTAGATTCAGGCCTCTACCATCAGCTTGACCCTTCCATAGAAAGTTTCGCATCATGGATTCTATCTTATTAGTTACCCCTTTAGGGAAGAGAGATACTTGCATGCGATAAGTAGGAATCGCAGTCACTACCGAGTTGAGCAAACAGAGTCTGCCTGCCTTATTAAGCAATCTTCCTTTCCAGCTGGCTAGCCTTCCCCGAATCTTGTCCAAAACATCGTTGAAAGTTGCGCGTGTCACCCGAGAGTGATTAAGGTTCACCCCTAAATACTTGCCCAAGTTCTGAACGAATCTGATGGAGGAGACTCCAGTGAAAATCTCTTTTCTTGTCGCTGAAACATTCTTGGAGCATAGCGCTTTAGATTTTTCCACATTAACCTTCATCCCAGAGGCTCTGCAGAAATTTTCCAAAGTTACCATTACAGTTTGAACTTGCTGTTTTTCAGCTTTACAAAAAAGAAGCAAATCATCGGCAAACATCAAATGAGAAATTCTTGGACCCCCTCTAGAAACCGCAACTGGCTTCCACACGCCCTTATCAACTTGCTGATTAATAGAACAGGACAATCTCTCCATACACAACACAAACAGATACGGTGATATAGGATCTCCTTGCCTAAGACCCCTGCTCGGAGTAAAGCTATTTAATCTATCCCCATTCCAGAGGATAGACAGTGAGGAAGCAGTGACACAACGCATAATCAGATTGACTGTCGGAGGAGGAAAGCCAAAACTCACCAGGGTTTGTTTCAGAAATCCCCAATCCACTCTATCGTACACTTTCTCCAAATCAATCTTAAAGGCCAGGGTGCCTTTCTTTGACTTTGTCTTCTTCATGAAATGGAGAACCTCTTGTGCTACAATGATGTTGTCAGGGGTTCCTCTCCCCGGGATAAACCCTCCTTGAAGGGGCCCAATAATCTCTTTGAGATGGGGACGAAGTCTATTGACCAGGACCTTCGTTATAACTTTGTAAACCACATTACAGAGACTAATTGGTCGGAAATCCTTCATGGAAACCGGGTTTTCTACCTTCGGAATAAGAACCACAAGAGTTTCCATCATCCTTGGATCCATATCCAAACCAGAGAACGCATGACGAACCATAGTCCAAACATCAAAACCAACAATCTTCCAGTATTCTTTAAAGAAGAAAGCCTGAAACCCATCAGGGCCCGGCGCCTTAAAAGAATGCATACTGAAAACAGCCGACTTAACTTCTTCCAGAGTAACTGGCGTTGTGAGGCTACAACAGGCTTCATCATTCAGGGAAGGCAGTGGCACATCACCAAGACAACCTAAGTCTACATCCTCCGACTGGCAGAATAGGCGTTTATAGAAGGATTCAACTTCCCTTCTAAGGACATCCGGGTTCGTTTCCCACACCCCATCTTGAAGAAAGAGACCATGAATCTTATTATGCTTTCTCCGCACAAGAGTCTGGACATGAAAGAACTTGGTATTTCTATCCCCAAATTTTACCCACTGCTCTCTGGATTTTTGAAACCATAGAAGTTCCTCCTGCATAAGCGTGTTATTAAATTCCTCAATCAGCTGTTTTTCTTTTTGCCGCATAGACAAATCTTCCATTACTTCAAGTCGCTTCTGAAGGAAATTAATCTGTCTCTCCAATTTGCATTTCCTAACAAAAATATTACCGAACACTTTAGAATTAAACTCCAAAGAGTTCTTCTGCACTTCTGAAAGCTTGCCGTGCATCTCTCTGTAGCCAGCCTGCCATGACTGGTACACAATATTTCTGTACCCCGGATGAGTTGCCCAAGCTGCAATAAACCGAAAAGGTCTATTCTTTTTCGGTTGGGGACGACCTGTACAGCGTACTAGGATAGGACAATGATCAGATTGAAGCCTATTTAAAATTTCTGCGTAAGTCTCTGGAAATAGAGATAGCCAGCCACTATTGATACAAACTCGGTTAAGTTTTTTCGCCTCCTCAACACCATTTTTAACCCTTCTGTACCAAGAAAATTATCTTCCAATAGTCTTCAAGTCAAACAGATTACTATCCCCTAGAGAGGCAGCAAGCCGATCTGCATGATGACTCGAGAAGAGGCAACCCTTAGATTCATGAGAGAATAGTACTTCATTAAAATCACCAAGAACAATCCATGGCCCGCAGAAAGACGAAGACTGAGTAACAAGATAATCCCATAGCAAAACTCTGGTATTAAATTGAGGACTACCATAGATACCACTGCACCTCCAAATCACATTATTTACCTGAACCTCAACTGTAACACACTGATCGAAAGCATCAACCCATTTGCAGTGAACACCCTGTATTGCAGAAAGGAACCAAATACCCCCTTGTGTCCTGACGCCTCCATTATACCAATAGGGTGATAACCAAGTCTTTCCCAGAACATTTTCAAGTGTTGAAAAGGACAGTGAGTTTCAACCACAATAAAAATTACAGGTTTAAATTTCCTAACCAGCTCTTTACAATTCACCCGGGCTAACTTATTAGAAGCACCCCTAATATTCCAAGCTATTATATTTAAACTATCCATAATATAAAATATGAAAATATAAAACAAGGAAATCAAAGTGCTTCACCAACCTCAAACCGAGGCTTGCCCAGCGGAAGTGACTCCCGTGACCTTCAGGTTTGCCGGATCTCCCTGGAATATCTCCTTAATCCCACCTACCGACGCAGTAATAGCCGGCAATGCGCCTTCCTTCTCCAATGGAACCGCCACGGTAACACCCTCCTTCACGGTTGCAGGAAGACATGACGATGCTTCCACTACCGTGCCTCCATTCTTCTCAACTGGCGAGCTCTGTAGGGACCCCGGCCTTGGTCGTTTCCGGAGAGAGGACCCGCAAGGCACTGGGGTGTGTCGGGTTGAGGAGATCGACGTCTCACCAACACGGGAAGCGCTGTGTCCGACCTTGACTCGTGACCCGACCCTAGCACGATAGGAGCTTGATCCATTCGTGTGAGAGAAGTGAATGGTGGGCCTGATTACTCTACCCGAATCGATTCTGGATTGAATGCCTCTTTGGACCTTGTTAGATTGCTTCTGACCCAGCTTGGTTTTACCTTTCCTCACAACTTGCTCCCAGCCTGGTTCATCATGCATGCAAGCCTCCTCAACATTATTTCCTTCCAAATTATTAGCCTCCAAATCTTCTTGCAAATTCGATGCAGGATTCTCGCCAGTAACGCCACCTACCACATTAGGTTCTACTTCATTTGAATTGTGAATTTTGGTCTCAGGATGTGGCACTGCCTTTGTACCGTCACGTGGTTTGGTGGCATCGGAATCAACACTCTTTCCTTCCCTAGAGTCTCTACCCAAGCACTGTGCCATATCGTGACCATAACGTGCACAAGAGTTACAAATTAAATTTAAACTTTCATACTCCACTACATGAGTTACGCCTTCCACAATGATATGCTTGATCACTGGCAGTCCTAAATTTATTTGAACACATACTCGGGCATATCGTCCTCTCTCAGCCAATTTAGTGGCTAAGTCCACTTTGATGGGAACTCCTATTGCAGAAGCAATACGCATCATGGCCTGTTCCTGATAGCACCAGATTGGGAGCCCCGAAATCCGAACCCATACAAGCGTAGACCCGAAGGATTGCTCACATGGCCGAAAATCTATATCCCACGGTTTTACAGCAACATAGTGCCCCTCAATCAACCACGGACCACCAAGCATGACCTTCTCACGATCTTCACATGCATCGAATTTTACCATGAAGTACCCAAACCCCACATCAAGCAGATCAAAGCCACCTTTGATGCGCCAAACCATCCGAAACTTGTGTGAAAGAGCTGTGTAACTATAATTTTTATCAAGAACCTTAATCACTAAAGCTTCTCGATAAGGCTCTGCCAAACAAAACTTGGCTTCTTCAGTGAAGTTTACACATGGAGGTTGGGAATCGCCCTGCTTGCCCACCACCGTGGCTATACTATCCCCAGATAGAGATCCTGCAAGTGCAAACGCCTTCGATTTCTCTGGACCAATGACTTTATCTCTAAAGGAGATATTTGTAGGATTTGAAAAACCCCCTCGTGAAAAGCCCTCCTTGACACCGGATGCACCCCCACCCACACTCTCCCCCTTATCTCTTCCGACGGCATGGCCGCCATGCTCACTGTGTTTCGCCCTCAAACACTCGTTCCCGCTCTCTCCTTCTCTCATTCTCTCTGAGTACGGAGTACGTACTCTTTCTCTGCTAGTATTGACGTTTAAAAATAGTAAATCAAACCAAAGCCTCAAACCCGAAACGCTAGGAGAATATTAATTATTATAAACGACTTTATAGAATGTTTAGTCGGGATTTTTTTAATAAATAATTTAAATATTTTATTTACAGATATAAATAATTTATAGTATATTTATTAATTTTTATTTTTTTTATTTATCTCTTTTATAGTACAACACAATTTTATTTAGTTTTATCTCATTTACAAATAAGATATATAAATTTTAAAAAAATTATACATATCTTATTTATAATGTAAAGACATATGTATATTTTTTAAATATAAAAATATAATTTTTACAAATAATAAAAAAATATATTAATAATTTAATTTAGATCAATTAAAAAAATAAAAATCGATATATTTCATTATTATTTAGATTAATTTTTTAGTTAAATTATATTTTATCTATATTTTAAATTTTAAATTAATAACTTTTTTATATTTATTTATACTGAATTTTTTAAAATAGATAATTTTAAATATCAGTGGAATTAGACAGATAATTTAGCTTAATAGACATATAAGATTAGTTAAAAATTTAGATTAACACTAAACTAATTTAAATTTAAACTTTACACTGTTAAGTGTTAACACTATTAACAAAATTTTTTAAATGGATCAAGTAAATTAAAGTAATAATATTCCCAACTCCCAACAACCTTGAAATTTTAGTTGGATCCAATTCATCACTTTGGTTGTCACGAGCCACGTTTAGGTGTGACTCAAATAATAAAAAGCAATTATTTTGGGATTTCTCGAAAATTGTTAAAGTGTTAAATAATATAAAAAATTAATAAAACCTAAAAATATTAATTTAAATCTTGTATTATATAATCTTTTCTGAAACTCAATAAAAGTAACCATAACAAGTAGGAAAACTCTTATTAATTAAATAAGGGTTTTTAGTAATAATTTAATAATTAATTAATGATTTCAGATTTCTTAAGTAATATATAAGACAAATAATGTGAATTTATGAGAGTAACCTAGCATACATATACTAATAAAATATTATTTTTAATTAATATTTGGTCTAAAAATATTTTCATATTAATTTTTTAATTTAAATTTTAAATTTTAAACTCTGATAATATAAAAATAAAAAAGATTTTTCATATACTAAATACTCTTGATATTCATATAAAAATATAGTTACTATTAATTAATTATATATTTCAATTATTTTTAATTAATAAAACAAAAAATCATATTTAATTGTTAAGAAAATACTAATATCAAAAGTATTTATTATAAAAAAATAAATATAATTTTGATACACTATCAGTGTAAAATAGTTTTACACATCATCTAATTATACTATACGATGCTATACAAGAAAAAATAACTATTTTTTATATTAACTGTGTGAGTGATCATTAAAAAGAACAAATATAATTATATAACTGTATAAAATATTTTACATTATCAGTACATTAAAATTAAATTAAAAAATAATATATACATAATAAAATTATATAAAAATTAAATATTAATCTAAAATATTAACTAATATTAATAAAAAATATTGATGTATAGCATTTCCAGTAAAAAAATTCAACATGATGACCGATGAGTGGGAACATTTACCAGTGCGATGTATTTTTGTAGGAAAATGCTAAGCCTTCAATCTGTCATGCTAATGACGAGGAAGTTGATTTCCAATTATTTGAAAAGTATCAGCAATTTTATTAAATTAACCAATAAAAAAGTGAGTAATTTTATATTATTAGATAAAATTTTACACTATTAAAAATATCATTAATAATTATTTGATGCTTACAAATTACAAAAATTACTAGCTTCCTAACATTTTTCTTTGCAAATTTTACCTTTTTAAAATAGTCAAAATAAACTAAATTTATCGAATCAGTTTATTTAACTATTTAAAGGATAGATTTTATATCAAAAATTAAGTTCATTTAAATTTCGAATGAAATAGGTTAAATTCGATTAACTCAAAAAAATGATAAGTTAAATGAATTAGCCAGCAAATTAAATGGGTTGTCCATTTAAATTTTTTATATTAAAAAAATATTTTTAGTCAATATTTTTTTTATTCGATCTCTTAACTAAAAAAAATATTATTTATTTAATAATTTTTAGTTTAAAGTGATATTTTTTGTCAAAATATTTTTTTAAAAAATAAATATGTAAACGGTCAGCTGTTTGACTCATTGGATTTTTTTTTTTTTGGTGACTTTGACTCATTGGATTGGTCATAAATAATCCGAACTGAAAAATTTTGGCTTTGTGAATAGAGCGAATTTAGACAGGCTGGAGTGCTGGACTGACTTTATTTGACAGCCCTAACATTTTCATAACAATCAATAATGTCTCGTAACAACTAATTTGAATCGATTGGGTGGTTATTATTAGTTCACTCATTTATTATTTAAGTAATTAAGTATTAAAAAATTCAAACACTATTTTACATATGCAATAACCTATTAATTCAAGATAAATTAGTGATTGATTTATCGGACTAAAAGATATTATGAGATAAAAAAATAGCTTTGAACAATTAGCCTTAACCTTGTATCCTTTCCTTCATTTATTTTTGAAAATTATTTGTATTTAAATTGAAGAACGAAGAATTTGTACGTGTAATTGCAAAGAGTGAAAGCGTAAAATAATAATTATATTAGGTATATATTAAAATTAGTCATTAAAATTATTTTTAGTATAAAATATATATTAAAATATAAAATATATATTTTAACTTAAATAACATATATATATTTATATTTATATTTATATTTATATATAAATATATAATTATTAATTTTGGTAGTTAATTTTAGTGTATAAATAGCATTTTTGATAAAATAAATCCTTCTAAATGAATTTATTTTAATTAGCCTTTTTTTAATTAATAACCTATATATCTTCTGTAAAATTTAATTAGATGGAGTTTATGGTGTTTATAACTACTATGGTTATAGTGGTTATATAATTTTAGTAACACTTAAAAATTATTAATAAAATTAAAATTACATTTTTCTACATTTTAGTAACATTAACTACAAAAAAATTGTTATTTTACCATATTTTTAAAACGTGCCAAGAAAAAAAGTGTGGTCATAGATAATCACCACACTTTTTGAGCTGTCTCATCAGTGCTTTTCAAAATGTCACCTATTTGACTGTAGCCAGTTCTCTACGGATACATTTTTTATGATCAATTGCAAAGCTATTCTCTTTTGGTCACATTTTTTTTTCCCCCAAAATAAGTGGCCATTTACCTAATCTTTATGCGTAAAATTTGAAGAAATTCGTTCTTTTATGCGGGGAAATTAAGAAACAATTTACAAGGACAAGAAGACAACGATAACTAATAATTATTTGACGTTGTCGTGAAGATTGCATGAATTTGAAGTTTCATTTGGAGCGAAGACTTGACGAAGTATTCAACGTTTATATAAAAAAAAACAAAATGAAATAAAACGTATCATAGAAAAAGACCAAATGAAGCATCAACAACATTCCGATATCTAACTTGTAATCCAAGGTAACGCAGGACGACCCAGTCATCCTTTAATCGTGGAGTTTAATTTGTCCAGAAAACAGAATCAAGCATACAATATTTATACATGATGGTGTATATAAAGATGGTTATGAATTTATGTATTTCATACATGATAAAACTAACAAGGCCATTTATACATTATTTATATAATAATAAAATATATATTAAAATATAAAATAATATATATAATAAGTATATACAACATATAAAAACTAATTTAATAGCTATTTTTTTTTTTGCATACAGTTTTTTAAAATCTTAATATATATGTCATATGATGTAGTTTTGTAGGGGATTGTTTGGTCCATGCATGGATATTCCTGGAATTTATTTTCTGGAAAAGTTATTATTCCTAAACATAATATATGATAAGGGTGTTTAAGATTCATCCTAGCTTTAAATTCGGTCGAGATTCAAAGCATATTTTGATCCGATATTATTTTTGGATCAAGTTAGGGGTGAGCACAGGTAGAGGGTACCCAATTACCTGTCCGAACCTGAACCGAACCAAATCAATGACATTTGTTAGTAATTGGTTCGGGTATCGGTTCTGGGGATGCGGAACCTGAACCAACCCGTGAACCCGATCATATATTAATTAAATAAAATATATATATATATATATATATATATATATATATATATATATATATATATAGTTTTTAGTGGCTTTTAGTGAGATTATTCACTATTAATATGTTTGGATTTTAATGAGTTTAGTTTTTAATGTATTTGGTGTTTAACATGTTTAGATTATTTATATTGATGTTACATGTTTATTGTACTTGTTGAATTTTTAAGATAAAATTTGATTTTTTTTATAAATTTCAAAGTCATCGGGTACCCAATTATCCGAACCGAACCAATCCGTTCTTAATCGGTTTGGTTTGGTTCGGATACATACACAAAAAAAATACAAATCCGAACCAAACCAAACCAAACTAATTACATTTTGTTCGGTTCGGTTCTAATTTCACCTTGAATCGAAACTAAACCGACCCGTGCTCACCCCTAAATCAAGTCGTATCATGTTTTGGGTGGTCCGTCTTGGTCCGATTGAAGTCATATTTTATATTAAAATTAATAATAAAATATTATATTTTTATTTTAAATTAATATTTTTATATTATATATTGCTTTTTACTTTAAAGTAATTTATTTTGATATAATTATTATATAATATATATTAAATCAATCATTAAAAGTAAAATTTTATTAATTTATTATATAAAATTTACATAATTGTATACAATAATTATGTATTGAGTCGACCCAACTTAATCCATCTTATTTTGGGTCAAGTTAGGATTAGGTTTGAGTCTTTAAAATAGACCCATTGAAATATTCTAATCAAATTTAAATTTAATTAAATTTGACTGACTCAATTCATATACACCCTTAATATATGACCGTATAATTCATAGCTAAATTGAAATGACAAAAATATTTATAAATATGCTTATTTGTGAATATCGTACAAAATTTAAAAAACCCTTAATAAATTAATCTAAAACTTAATAATTTAAACACCAATTAACAATTTGAACTAAAATAGCAATCAAATAAATAAAAAATTACCATTTTCCTTGAAAAATAACACCCTCGCGTCAACGGGAAAAAAATTGTAATTAATTAAAGTGTTTGCTCCTTACATAAGAAATTTTATACATACCTGTCCCAGGAACACATTTTTAAGAAGAGAGTGACCTGTGAAAAACTTAATCCACATTAGGTGTTATTTTTTAATTTTGTTTTAAAATATGGTGTTTGTTATACATAAGAAATTTCATACGCAGTGGTACGTACGATGAACACATTCCTTAACAAGAGAGTGATATGTAAAAGACTTAATCCACATTAGGTGTTGTTTTTCATTTTTATTTTCGGTTCCGCTACGTTACCAACAGTATATCTGCCAACTTCTGCTAACTCTTATTTATAATTGTGTTTCATGGAAGTGTGTTTGTAGATGTGTCTAATAAAAATGTCTTTTTTATAGCTGTGTTTAATAGAAGTATTTTTATAGATATATTTTTTGGATGTGTCTCTTTATATATGAATTTAAAATATATTAATTATTAAACACATCTACGAACACACTTCTATGAAACACAATTATAAATAAGAGTTGGCAGAAGTTGGCAGATAATATGTTAGTACCCTATACTTTTCCTTTTATTTTATATATGGTGTTAAGTTGGGAAACTTTAATAATAAGAGCATTTTGGCTATAAAAAAAAAAGCATTTTAGTTTTTTCAAAATTCCTGATTCTCCTAACGTATTGTTATTTAATCTTGTCTAACCAAAACCAATATGGGCAAGAGAAATTCGTATATCGGAAACCAAAACTTTTAACATTTTATTTATAATAATTAGATGTATGCTATTATGTGTATGATTATGGTGATTATGGTAGTTATTCAACTTTAATAGTAGTTAAAAAGTATTACTAAAATTAAAACATAAAAAATGTTTTTTTAGTATTTACAATATATACTTTTTAAGTATGGTTAAAATCGTTTAGTCACCGTAGTCATCATAATTATAGATACCATAGTTCATTCTTATAATTGTTTATTAGTTTCTATTAACCCTAGATTTTCAAGTAAAACAAAATAATATTTAATTTTAATTTGTTGTCATTGTAAAATAATTTTGTATATACATCTAATTACATAATATTACGTCATAAAAAATAACTATTATCTTTTACACATTAACTATGTAAAAAGTTTAGACTTTTTAAAAAAGAGGAAAAAGAAAGGAGAAGGAGAACGACGTACTTGAAAAAATGAAGGAGGAGGACGATGTACTGGTGGTGACAGCAGCTTCGACGCGGCATTGCGGTGATGGCAACCACTCCACGAGCAACGGAGTGGCAGAATAACGAAGATTAGAGCACACTAGTGGATGTCGGCACAATGTGGCTTGCTAGGGTGGTTAGGACGTTGAAATGGTGGCGGAGTTCTCTACGACAGTTGGAAGGGAGGGGTTTGGGGCTTTAGGATTACTTTTAGTAGTGAGGGAGAGGAGACGACGAATTTAATTTAAATAAGTTTATTATTGTCGGATTTATCTGATGATAACGTTGAATGTTTAAAATGAAACATCACGTTTTGAAATTTGGGTTTCTCTCAAATCAATTAGATGAAAAATTCGATATTAATAATATTGTTGATCGAAAAAATATTTTCGATGAAAGTAAGTTGATTCGGGATAAGTCAGAGACAATTTCTCGAAAAGATGTACGCGTAAGCGTGGGGTTGAAAGTGATTGACGCGGATTGGATTTCGATCGTCTTATTAATTGGGTAGGCCTAATCTAATAAGATATTCGAAATGAACAATTGAGTAAGACATTCGATAGGTGAGTCGAATAGTTATGGTAGTGAAACAGTTATAAGCTTCTATCACATGAGGAAATAATGGGAAACGTCTATAATCAAGTGACAGGAACAATTATCAAGAGGAATTGCATTCAAAGTTGTAATCTTGTGTAATTAATTGTAATTAATCGTCAGTTATGTGAGATAGATTATAAATACTAGGAAGCGTTAGGGAATAAGGGTTGGAACTTTTACTCAGAAAAACACTCAAGCACAGTAGCACACTTACATCCCACTGAATTCCTGACTCTGCAATCGAGTAACTTTTCTGTAGGGCTCCTTCCATCTTTTCATTCTTTCAATTTACTTTTCTGTAAATTTATCATTTCAAGTAAATTTACTTTCCAAGTATTCTTTATTTTCATTGTTCAATTTATCCTTCTGCATTTTAATTTCTCATGTTAAAGTCCTTTGATCCAATCAAAGGCATTTTATTGCTTTCTTTTTAATTTCAACGCGAAGTATTTTCATTCGTAATTTATTTCCCTTTTGAAAATTTTATCTTTTTTCTATTTCTTCTTCAATTTACAAAGTTTAATTTATTTTTATTCCCAAAACTTATCTAATGAAAGACACTTTGATGCACTTTTAAAAAAATTAGTACCTGTAAAGAAGAGTAGGTTTCGCTCCCAAACCATTAGAATCGAACCACCATCGATTTGCTAAAAATTGACAAAACAAATATTTAGCACAAACTTATTTAATTACACACTATAAGTCTTCATCGAAAGTAGGGTTAGAGTTACCTACATGACTGTAATGTTTGGTGAAAAACCAAAAATCACTGTTTGCGTTGCCTTTGCCAATGCTAAATCTGGTAAAAAAAATTTCTCTGAATTTTTAGACAATAGATTTCTCTATTAAAAAATTCGTTAAATAGTAACAAAAATTAGTATTGTGAATATTTTTTTTGTAATTTGTGCCTGTTTTAAACCCTATAAAAATTCTTTCTAACAATAGGACCAACTACCATCACTATTACTATCAATTTCTTCATCATCATTGTTATAACAAAAGGATCATTTGTTATTATTTAACATATTTTTTAACAAGATGCTGGTATTCTCCCAAAATAATGTTGTTAAAGGTCGAAATGTCTCATTTTTTTGAATAGAGATCGCATTGTCATTCGAAAAAATGAACATGAACCGAATTGAATGTTCCCTCTTAATTTTAACTTATTGCTTATATTCTTAAAAAAATAAGATGACTGTATATACATCAAAATATAAAATAACTAACGTTGTTATATTTATTTATATATAACTCACAAAAATTACTTAGGAAATAAAATTTGACAGCATCACAAGTTCTAGTTTCTTTTGTTTATTAGATTTCATTATACAGTACATAAAGTAAAACTTCATATTCGTAGTTAGTAATAATCACCAATATTCTTGAGAGAGAACATGTTGAGTTGCACACATTATACATGTTTTCTTTCTTGACAACCGCATGCGGGAAGACGCGCCTATTGTCTCTACGGCATTGCCATTAATGATGTTCAAATGTACAATACTTTGCATCCTACCTTTCACACAACCTTAATAAAAAAGGAAGAAGAAGAAAAGGAAACACCAAAAATGTAATCGCGTTATACAAAGAGTGTCCTTGGTAGTTAGATTAAGCTTTAGTCCGATCCTATCGCAATGTGTTTTTTTATTAGTATGTAGGAGTGTTCCTGAAACTCGAGCTCAAACAATATATTTGTACATCAAGAAAGCGTGAAGTGTGTGATAAAAATGACTGAGAACTAATCTCACAAGTCACACACGTAAACAAATATTCTCTTAATAAACAGAGTAGAGTGCATAAACATGAATTTTTGGTAAAAAACAATGACAAAACTAAGAAAAGTGACTGTTTTGACACTCCAAAGATTTTGAATTTAACGAAACAACTTATGAATTAAAGAAACAAATTTATGACTTCTAAAATATAAAATAAATTAAAAAAATACACCAACTCTTAATTCTTTGTTGTTGCCATAAATATGGCTGCCAACATGGCAAGAAATACAAATACATAATTTTCTTAATTTCTGTTTAAACTTATAATACAAAAATCAATTACTCCAAAATATGAGTGCAAATAAACCAGATCATCAACTTGTCCAGATTTTGAAGGGGACAACTTCACTTCACCCTCTCTCTCTATTTCCTCTTTCTCAACCCAAAAAACATTACAATAAAAAAAGGCTTCTCATTATGTTCCCTATTTATTTTCTTGCCAAACCCAATTGTTGTGTTACATTTCTATAACTTAAAGGTTTATGCCTAATCTTGGTAGAATTATGTGCAGCATCCACAATGTTATTATTACATCGCAAATAACATAACTCTAATGGTGTAGCCAATGCAAGTTGATGTCAGCTTGGACCACTACTATGTTAAGACCATTAAGGGTGGTTTTCAAGTCTTCCCATAATTCCTTGGTCTCTTCATCACATATCACATCCCTTAAGTTACCAAGGTCCATTATTGAGGATGGCAACTCACTTAAATTGGAGCAACCTCTCACATTAAGCTTTCGCAAACTGCATAACTCGCCCACTTTCTCTGGCAAATTACTAATGCTTATGCATTCAGAGATGTCGAGAAGTTTCAAGTTACGAAGCCTGGTGATTGATTCTGGCAACTCTGCTAAACTAACACATGAACTAACCCTTAATGATTCCAAATTTACCAAGTTTTTTATTCCTTCAGGAAGTTGAGAAAGCTTATGACACTTTGTTATGCTTAGCTTCTTTAAGGAGACAATATTGGAGATCCCATTAGGCAGTGCCACCATATTGCAGTAATCAATGTTTATCTCTAATAAACTTGGCAGCATTTCTGAAACTTCTGTAGTGCAATTTTCAAATGCTTCATTCACATTGCACATGAAAAGTGATATCTTCTGCAGATTCTTCAATTGAATTCCAGCCTTGCCAAGGAAAGGAACCGAAACCTTCTCGAATCTGATTCTTTTAAGCTCGGATAGATAACCAAGAAGTTGGGAATTATTTAATTCCATTTGAAAGAAATCATAATTTGATACTATCAAAACCTTTAATTTTCTCATTTTCTTCATGAACATTGGTAAGGTGAACTTTGCAGCTCGAATATTCAACACTAAAGCCTCAACTTCAGATGGCTCCAAGTTGCACCATTCTGTTGCGAATGCTTCGTCTGCAAAAGAGGTTAAACTCAAAATCAGTAATCAATAACACAATAATTTTGCGAATTGTTTGTGCATCAAGAAGAAAGAAGCACAAACCGGTTGATATGGATAGTACACGAGCTTTAATGTGATACTCTTTCTCTGTAGTCCACCATTTTGGAAGGTCATTCCCACTAATGTCGAGAATCAGTTTATTCCTCTCTGCCTCTGGTTTTTGGCTAGTTTGAAGGATTGCAAGCTCACGAAGAAGATCATGCTGCATGACATAGTGGTAGCTATAGTCTACTGTCTCACTCTCAACGTTCCTGATCACATGCATGAACAAATCATTGTTACTATATATTATTTTAAACATATCCATTGATGATTCATTTCTTAATTTATAAATACACTTAAACGAAATTCTAGATGAATAAACAAGCTGGACAACACATACAAGGAAAGGCATCAATTGTATAAGTTTTACTTTTGAATGTTGAATTTCACATTTTACACATGAAGTTTTTGAAATCTCTTAAGTTCAAACTTAAGTTGATTGACAAATTTGGTTTTAACTGTTAAGGGCTAACTCCTAATTCTGTTTCCTAAGCTGTAGATTGGTATTCTTCATGGTTGACGAACTCATGAACGAGGAGAATTGTCAAAGACTAGGGTGCGTGCTTTGTTAATCTTGACAAAATAATGATATATTTATTTTCTTTGGAATTTATGATTAGTAAAACAAAAATATTATGTGCACGCTAAAAATCAACTACCAAATCAGCCAATATGTATTTATGTACAAATACATGTACTGTTTAACTCAATTTCAATATGTATTTTGTATTTCAACATGTATTCTATACAAGTGGCTTATTTTTGGTGTAAACTTAGTATAGTTATTGTTAAAATTGAATGAAATTGCAAGTTGAGTAAGACATTTGTCTTTTTTTTCTTGTAATGCAGAAAATTCAACTGTTCTGTTTCCAGTATATGAGTATCCATCATACCTTGTGACAACAATATCAGCCAAATTCCAGTTGACTAGTTTATAAATATTCGCTAATGCACTTGTGTCATCGTCGCCATAGAGCTCAGTCCACATATCAACAAGTGCAGCAGCAGGGATCCGCTGGTCTTCGGGGAATAATCCTAGGTCCTGGAAACACTCAATGCCCATAGGATCCAAGAGATCAAAGCATTTTTGGAGACTGTCAAGCACGTCGCTGCTAGAATGAAGAACCGAACCACCTCTCGATAATTCTTTGGCCCTTTCTTGCCAAACCACCCGCTGCTGCTGACTGAGTGATCTGCCATTCACTCTAAGTGCCATAGGAGAACCGCTGCAGCCTCTCACTATCTGCAAGTTAGTCCATTTAAATGAAATAAGAAATTTCAACCAAGTGTTTTATAGATCAAGAAGAAATAAGAAATGAAAAAGTGGTGTATGTACAAGAAAATGATGTATCATGTATCATGTATCAAAAAGCATTTGATTAGCAATTATTTTTCCTCTAATTCTCAATATAACAATGTAAGAAATTTAAAATAGGTTCAAGAAAGCATTGAACAGAACCCTTAACAACATCATCAGGAACATAGAAGCTATAGAAAGTTTGTATTCTAAATTATACTGGAGCAACAGAAATTACCTCTTTCACGACATCATCAGGAACATCGGAGCTGCTATGATTTAGAGATGCCGAGTGCTGAAATAGCTTTATGGCATCTGCATCTCCAAGGGGTTTCAAGACAATTGGATTTCCGAATCTTCCAATTACGACTCTTGATGTCACTAGAATCTTGTAATCTTTTATATGGAACTCAAACTTATCAACCAGAGATTCTGATCCCGGCCAAACATCATCCAGTACTAACAATATTGGATTCTTTCTAACCAGCTGATTCAGAAGATTTTCTATTTGGTTAAGCATTTCTTCATCGCTTTGAAACTCGAGTGTCTCATAACCAGTGTGCTGAAATAGTTTCTGCACAATGGTACTCAACTTGGGCTTTTTTCCAAATGTTACAAAGAAGATGTTGTCGTTGAATTTATCTAGACAAATGTTACGGTTTAGTAATTTGAAAACTCAACATCTTATAATGGATATTTTTATATAGAAAACCTATTTCAGACTTTCACAAAAGGGGAGCAAACATTGATAGCTCAAATGTCACAAAAATGTATGCTCCAGCATGGCAGTGAAATGAAGTAGCAAAGGTTCAAAATAGTAACATTTTTAGCATTAAGTGTTTTTGGTTATTTCCATATAAGCTCTGGATTTCTTCTAACATAACGGACTTTTTTCGTCTCAAATAGGATTTTCGGTTTTTAAGACAGACATGTGATTTCAACTAAACATATAACTATAAGTCTACAACGATGCATTTGCCTTTGATGAGTAAAATATTTTGCTGTTTCCCTTCTTCATCTACCACATAATATCTACAAGAAGAAAGTGAGGGAACTGAAAGAAGAATTTAGATCTTCTAAATTTTAAATTTTTACTTGAGAGGGTAAAGTGTGATCGATGATCTTTAAATAGTTTTTCTCTCATATTTTCTTTTAGTCTACCTATGAAATGAATGGTGAAAGATCATACTTTACCTTCTAAAGTGAAATTTAAAATTTAAAAGATCCAAACCCGCAAAAGAGTGGAAGAATAGTCCAACCTTAGACAAAAAGTAAGTCCCACCCTATAATGTGTGTTGATATATTAAAAATCGCTTTATCATAATTTAGATAAGTTAGCTTGTTTTAGCTTAAGATATTTTTTTTTACTGTATAATTTATTTTTTATACTACTAATACAATAATTTTCTTTAAAGCAAATAATAAAAGACAAAAAAAGAAGAGCTTTTTCATTGAAAGTATAAACTTATAAGTTTTTTTTATATATTAAACTTACTAAAAACTAAAAAGTCTTTCTGTTTCCTTAATAGTAGCAATTAGGCTTTTATTTGCTAAACTAAAATAAAGTTTTTCTACTTATATATAGGTATTTTTTACTTTTTAATTAATGAATTTCATTGTCCCTATTAAATCTAAAGCATCTTAATTTCATTGACAAAGGCACAAAGCGACATAATTGAAATCTCAAATACTGTTTGTTAAATTAAATGTTACCTTAAACTCCTTTTGTGACTCTTATTTTTTTTCATAAAATTTCTAACTTCTATATATAGTAGTGCACATGATATTCAATACTTGTATTACTATCTATGCAACTTAGAATATCAGCAATATAGAGAGTGTAGGATAGTAATCAATAATCATTCATACCCTTAACTTCATCATCCCAGCAAAGCATTTTCGCCAATGTACTCTTCCCGGAACCGCCTGCTCCGGTCACCGTGAGCACCACCGGATGATCACCAATCCGGTCATCCATCAACTTGAGCTTCAGCTGCTTCAACGGAACATCAAACCCAACAATAAACGCAGGGGGTTTAGGAGGTGAACACACACCTCTCAATTCAACTCTCTCATTTCTTGGAACCATTTTACTCAATTTCCCAATCTCAACCTGAATTTCCCTAACCCCACCCTGAATATCTCTAACTCCAACCAGCGCCTCCTTCACATCCCTCGTATTAATTGCTTGCAGCTCCAATTTAAAGAACTCGCAAATCGAATCGTAGAGCTCTTCAAGTTCCTCTTGGCGATTCGCTTTACCACAGCAATCCCACCATTGGAGTTTAGAGCACTTGAGAACGAGGTTCTTGCCACTCTCCATCTTCTTGATCAACCTCTCTGTTTCCGATTTCGGCCGATCCAGTTTCGCGTCGATGCCTTCTATCTGTTTGATAAAAGGTTTGAGTGATTTCAATGTTGTCTCCAATTTTTCTAACGAGGGTTTAAACTTATCATTTTTCTCCTTGATTTCTATGACAGTATCTAACAGTGCCTCGATTGCGCCTCCAACAAGAGCGTCTATAACCACAGACATATCCAAAACTCTAAATTCAAACTGAATTCATGGGGAAGATTAAGAAATAGGAAGTTGAACTAAAGAGTTTTTATATATATAATTTTTGGAAAGCAAGAAGAGGCACACCACACAGTGCAAGTTGCGTTATAAAATTAACAAGTAAGCTTTAATGAAAGGATGCTTTCTTGAGACGCGGTTAATTTAGAAAGAATCAAATTCTGCCTTCGAATATAGTTCTCACTCGTTTTCGCCAGAATTTTTAATGTGAATGCTATATGTACGTCTACCAACTTTCGAATAACAAGCTCAAAGTGGTCCTCAGCAAAATCATCATTCAAATTCTAATTGCACAAAAAAGTTATAGGATTGGCCGACATGAGTCAGTTCTTAACTTATTTTTCGTTAATGATTTGCTCACCTGACTTGATGACATGGATTATTAATAACATATGTAATATTATAATTTGGTCACGGGTAATGATGGAATAATAAATTCATAAATGACATGTAGTATGATAATATAGATAAGAGGTCTACTACACATACAAGTTTTTTTGACTTACAAGTTTTACAAGTTGTTACACATACGGGTCTTTTAATGCGTTATTCAGTTTCCAAAGCGCTACACTCACCGTGTATTATGAACGACTCCTCTTCCTCTTCCTCTTCCTCTTCCTCTTCTTCTTCCTCTTCCTCCATGTATTTCTTCGTTATTCTCTTTGCCTTTTTATTAGTTGTTTTACTTGCGTTTATTACTAGTATTCTTGCTTCGTTTTTTTTCGATTTTCATGGTTTCTGAAATCAAGCTTTGAAATCGTTTTGAAGATAATGGAACTTCAGAAATACACCCAAACGATTATAGAAATACACCCAAAGGATTACAGAAATACACCCAAAGGATTACAAAAACTACACCAAAAAGATTTAAGAAATACACCCAAAATTCGTTGAAGTACACCTTATGCATAATTCAGAACTCTTTCTCTTTCTCCTCCTCATCTTCTGCTTCTTCTTCTTCAAAAACGATTTCAGAGCTTGATATCAAAAAATAATGGAAATCGAGAATAACAAAGAAAGAAAACAGAGAGAAAAGCACATAAATGAAGAAGGAGAAGAAGAGGAAGAGGAAGAGGAAGAAGAATGTGCAGCAAGAAGAAGAAGAAGGTGCAGTGAAATTGTGCAGTAACGGTTGAAGAAGGAGAAAGAGAAAGCAAGAAACGAAAGAAAAGAAGAAGAAGAGGAAGAGGAAGAAGAACGTGCAGTAACAGTTCAAGCGCGTTAATATAATGACTTGTAAAGACTTGTATAAAAAAATGCTTGTATGTGGAGAATTTCTCTATAGATAATAGTACCAATATTATTTGCTCAATGTTAATTTGGTATCAGGTGCGGTGTAGAGAACAAAAATGTAGCAGTGGTAACTTAGGCTAAAAATATAATGTATTTGGCATCGGTTACGGGAGTCAAAATTAATTCAATTCTAATTTCACATTCTCTCAAGTACTCTTTTTTTCTCTGTCTTTTGAAATTCTAGAAATTCGTTTCTACAGATTTTTTTTTCTATAGAATTGATTTGTTGTGTTTATCATGCGGAATTTTTTAAAATCATAATTCGGTACTGAATTGTATCAAGTAATATTACAGTGAGTAAGTTATTATTTTTACGAAGATTAAAATACTAAGCAACAATGATTAATTGATTATTTTAGTTAGACAATTTAAAAAATAGAGAAATAAGAAAAATAAATGTAAACAGAAGCAAAACAATAAATAACAAACAGTAAATATGAAGACAATAATAGTAAGAATGATAAGATTTTAGAGATATTCACTCTTTAGAAAAATAATTTTTTTGTTAATTTATTTGAGACATGCAGAAATCAATCACAACATGTGTTTATAGGTGTGTAATTTTCTCTCTTGATGACAAAAGGAGGAGAAATTGGTATAGAAATACTTAGTTATTTTGTAATTTTATTTTGGAAGTATTGAAACTATTTTGGATTATTTGATTTTATTGTCATGATTATTGTCTGACTACATCTATTCATTATTGATCAAATTGCAATGTAGTTGTTACTGAGATAAGCCTCAATGTAGTCCCTGAAGTTGCACTCGAGCCTCAAAGTAGTCCCTGAACTTAAAAGTTCCTCAGAGTCATCCCCGAACTTGTACTCCGGGACTCAAAGTGGTCCTTCCGGCAATTTCAGCACACGTAGCGCAACCGGAAAGCTTAGCTGGCAGCGTTGGTGACACGTGGGACTCACAAAAACGATGTCGTTTTGGTTGTGTGCCAAAATGACATGAAACGACGTCGTTTCACGCTCACTACGTCCCTCCCTCAACGTTTCAATAACGTATTGTCTCCCTCCTCTCTAAACACGAAACAAACACAACACAGAGTGAGGTTTCTTCTTCTCCCTCCCTCAATCTCCAATGGCGCATGTGCGACTGCATTAACTGCACCGATTTCAGTGGAAGACTTTGGCTCTGGAGCATCGCTGTTTTCCTCGCCTTCATACACATAGTTGGGAAGCCCTGGTTTCTCTGAAAGAGGTAAGCCAAAAATGAAAAAAAATGTGGTTCCTCTATTTTTTGATGTTGTTGTTAATCTAATATTCACAAAAGTTCAGGCCCTTTTTTTCGATTGTAATTGGTGGGTATGAACGCCTCTGTTCTGTTCTTTGTGCTAGGGTTTGATCACTACTAGCTTTCGTAGTGGTTTGGCCAAGAAAATTGTAGAGTAGGAGTGTTTCTTGTGTTTTGATGATATGAAAACGTGTTCTCTATGTGTTAGGGTTTACTGCTGTTAGTGGAGGAGTTTCCAAAATGTTAATGTATTTCAGGAGAATGACTCTGATCAATGAATTTGTTAAACAGAGTTTGCATGATCACAGTAGAAGTAAAGATCTTTTGGGAGTTGAAATTTTTTGTAACTCTGATAATGGATTCTGAACTTGACTGATTAGTGAGAGTGATGATGAAAATTGTAGAAGAGAAAATTCATGAATTGTTTTAAATGATGATAAGCCATTATCTGAAGTTTAGCTGAAATGTGTTTCTGTGCTTTATGTGCTTCATTTAACTATTTTTCTCTTGGAATACACAATTATGATACTGGTTAGCTTTACATAGAAGACTTTTGGGAACTTTTTTTTTTTTGCCAAAAAGTTTCCAATGACTACACTTTTTCGAATAGAAAAAAAGGTCCTAATGTATATTATTACTATTCTTGAATGTCTTGAAGCCGTGATGAAGCATTGCCTATATTCAAGAGGAGACTCTTAGGTGCCTTGCTGGAGTTTTCTGCTCAAGAATTGCAGGTTCAGGTACATTGGTTTTTGTCAATGATCTTCTTTTCAAACATTTTATTTATGGCATGTAGGCACAATTGTATCCTTTTGTCTTCTGATTCTATTTTCGTCATCAATCATTTTGGTTCTGAATGTCCATGCTTATCCAAAAATAAATAGCTTCACTCATAGTTAAGCACACCTAGTTAGTGTTTGAAAATGGTTTCTAGGATACAAATATAGAGATAATGAGACAATAGTGATGGATACAAAGAGAAATGTATTTGTTAATAATTTTAACATTCGAGGATAAAACAGAAAAAACAAAATGTAAAAAAATTTTCATTTCAGTGTCCTGCCTTCACTATCTCCACTTGTTGGGAGAACGGAAAGATTTTATTGTTTTTAAATTTGTGTCCCAGAGACAGATTCTAAACACTACCTTAGAAATAAAATCTGTACATACAAGAATAATTCCTAAACTGCTCTTAGTGAAAGTGATGATGAAATTGGTAGAAGAAGATTAGGACTGAATCAATGCTATGATATGAAGAAGATAACAGATGCCATTTAATGAGCTTTCATTAACTACTATTTACCATTACTATTTCTAGATGGTTTTTCTTGTTTCATCTCCACCTTCAGTGTTGTATATTATTTTATTATTTTTTAAACTCTCTAGTTAGTGATTACTTTAGCTCCAAATTTGGCAGATTTTCTTTATTTCTGTGTGCCTTTTTTTGTTGGTAGTTTGATTTATGGCACATATTTCTTTCATGTGGGGTGGAGGGTTTGACACCATAAAGTTATGATCTTGCTTTCATTATTTTACTTGATTTGTGTGATCTACATTCTGGTGGATTCCAATGGGTTTTTCCAGTTAGAATTTATTTATGATTATATTCTTGCAAGTAGGAGTAGCTGATAATGTTTGATTGTTACATTGATTAACACCATATTCTGTGATCTAGTTCATTTATTCTATACCTTCATATTTCCAATCTATTACTAGCAGTGATGTCTAATTTCAAATAATGGGTGTGATCAATTAATTTTTTTTTTTGTAAATATTGGCATATGGGTGATCCGTTAATTACCATTATATTTCACCATGGAGGGTCGTTTATCACAGTGGCCGATGGGAGTATGTCTTACAACGGTGGAGAGACTTGTGAGTTGCCGGATATTGATACAGACACGCTGGATGTATTCTTCGTCCGAGACTATCACAAGAAAATTGGGTATGACAAGGTTAGCCAAACTTGGTGGCTGGTGCCTAATCGGCCTATGCAAAGTGGTTTAAGAGCAATAGCAAATGATAATGAGCTGATGGAGATGTGTTACCTGGCTCAGCAGAACAAGGGGGTTATTCATGTGTACTACAAACATGGAGTATCTGAGCCTGTGTATATTGAGGAAGTAGAACCAGTGGTTTCTGGCAAGGAGCTGATGCTGATACCAACCATTATTCCCACCCCAAAACCCACCACCAATGCCACAGCTGAACCAATTCCCAGCACAACACCATGCAATCCAACTTCTGAACCAAAGAATACTACTGAATCCACAAAACCAAAGGAGCCACCTACCTCATTGGCTGTTGGTAACCAAAACAAAGCAGAAAAAATTTTCCCCCAACCCACTGCAAGTCTTGGACCTAAGCCCAATCCACCACCAAAAATAATAGCCCAACCCAGTAAAAGCAAGCCCAAAATCCCACCAAAAAAAATGCCCCAACCCACAGCAATTCCGAAACCTTGGTCCAAAGAAAAAGAAACCAAGAAGGCTAAAACAAAGAGAGGCTGTAAGAATGTAAAAATAGCAGCAGCAGCATGTGGAAGGAGGCCACTGACAAGAGCTGCTGCTACTGGAAATATTGCAAAAACAACTGGTAAAGGAAAACAGCCCAAGACAACCTTTGTTGCTTTGTCTAGTTCAGAGGGATCCTCAGATAGCCATGACAGTGACGATAGTGTAGAGGATGAAGCATATAGGCCTGGTGGTGATGAAGTGTCCAGTGAAGAAGACTTGCCTCCGGATAGGTCAGCAGGAAAGAGTAATGTGAAATTGAGAAGTAGGCCAGGGAAGAAACTTACAAAAGGAAAGAAGTCTGTTATGGTTGAAGAAGATGGTCCTGTTTGTGCAGACTCAGATTCTGAGGATGATGAAATCATTTTTGGACCGATTCCTAAGTTTGGATCATCAGTTGCTCCTTATCATGATGTGCAGGATGATCCTTATAATGATTCTGATGGTGGAGACTCATGGCACTCGGAAGAAATGAAGACTCCTCCAAACTCTGAGGATGAGTTGGAGGAAGTTGATTCAGATGACGTATTCCCTGCATTTAGAGAAGGAGGGAGGTTTGGAGAGCTTAGGCTAGAGGTTGGAATGACTTTCACTACAAAAATAGAGTTCAAAGAGGCTGTGCATGAATATTGCATACAAGAGGGTAGAAGGATTTGGTTTAAGAAGAACGATAACGTGAGGATGAGAGCTGTGTGTAAGAATGCGAGCTGTGGCTGGCTTGTGTATGCCTCTAACAATACTGAGAACAACTGCTAGCAGATCAAGACATTCATGGATGACCACACCTGTGCAAGAGAGACCAAAAACAGACTAGCTAATAGGAAGTGGCTAGCCTGCAAATTGGTGAAGAAATTAAGAAAATATCCGAATCTGAGACACTCCGAGGCTGCACAATATTTTAAGACTAAATGTGATCTGGAACTAAACAAGTCTTCACTGACCAGGGCCTTAGGAGATGCTAGATCTGTTGTGTACGGTGATGCAGCTGCCCAATATGGCATGGTGAGAGATTATAGACTGACACTGCTGAAGAGCAATCCATGATCCACTGTCACAGTTGGGGTTATACCTCAGCCCAACCCTGATTATGATCCAATTTTCGAGAAGATGTATATCTGTTTGGAGGGATGTAAAAAAGGATTTCTGGCTGGTTGCAGACCCCTCATAGGCTTGGATGGGGCTTTTCTAAAGACTCGGCATGGTGGTCAGATATTGTCTGCAATTGGCCAAGACGCAAACAATCATATAAATGTTATTGCCTATGCAATTGTCCCTGTTGAGAACACTGAAAACTGGAGATGGTTCTTGGAATTACTTCATCAAGACTTGGGGGATTACAAGAAGAACAAGCTCTGTTTTATCTCAGATATGCAGAAGGTATGCAATATTTATAGGTTGTCACTTAAAATGATGTTTATACACTGGGCTGCTGATTATATATGCTGAATTAATCTATTGTGACTTAAAATGATGTTTATACACTGGTTGTGACTTAATAGTTCTTAGTTATAACAAGTCACTTGTTGTTACTTATTAGTTACCTATTGGGTGTGTTTCAACATGATGATTATACACATGGTTGCTGTCTATAGTTGCTAAATTAATCTATTGTGACTTAAAATGATGTTTATACACTGGTTGTGACTTAATAGTTCTTAGTTATAACAAGTCACTTGTTGTTACTTATTAGTTACCTATTAGGTGTGTTTCAACATGATGATTATACACATGGCTGCTAGGGACTAGTTGCTGAATTAATCTATTGCGACTCATTTATACAGTGGTTGTGACTTAAGAATTCTAAGTTATTTAGTGTCAACCTATCTATTGTAGTTATCTATATGATGTTAATACACTGGGCTGCTGTCTATATATGCAGAATTAATCCTGGACTGATTATATGCTGCATAATGTTCTGTCAATCTGTTGTTACTCATTTATCCTGTTCTGCATAATGTTCTGTAATAGTGCTGTGTAGGGACTAGTTTGATGTCACTTACATAAGTGTAGGGACTAGTTTGATGTCACTTGAACAAGTCTAGGGACTATTTTGATGTCACTTATATAACTGTAGGGACAGATTTGCTGCCTGATAACAACTATATGACCCCTTCTTTGGTATCTGAAATAGGGCCTTATAAATGCAGTTAAGGAGGTTTTTCCAGATGTCCATCACAGATTCTGTGTTTGGCATCTGTGGAAGAACTTCAACAAGTAATGGAAGGATCTCCAGCTTAGAGGGTTTCTCTGGGATTGTGCAAGGTGTACTAGCCAAGATGGCTTCCTTGATATCATCAAAAAGATTGAAAGGGTTAATAAGGAAGCCTGGGAGTATTTGAACAAGTGACCTAGAGACTCTTGGAGCCGGGCATTCTTCAGTAATGCACCTAAAATAGATAACATCTGCAACAATACCTGTGAAGTCTTCAACTCCAGGATCAAAGATGCTAGAGCTAAGCCTATTATCACACTCTTGGAAGAAGTCAGAATGTATGCAATGAGGTCGATAGCTAGGAACAAGGTGAAGCTGAATTCGAACACTGGAGTTCTACCTCCTATACAGCGCATCAGGTTAGAAAAGATACGGAAGGAATAAAAAAATTGGGTCCCGATGTGGTCTGGTGACGCAGATTATGAGAAGTTCGAAGTACATGGCTGGCCGACCAACATGGTTGTGGACTTGGGAAAGAGGCTCTGCACATGTGGTTTCTGGCAATTGAGTGGTAATATTTTTTAAATTCATTGTTTTAGTCTTATTATCATTATCAGCCTTTGTTGTAGGCTTACTGTTGTTGTCTTCGTTGTTGTGTGAATGCTGTTTAGGGATGCCATGTGTGCATGCGTGTGCTGCACTGGCAAGGGCTGGTAAGAGACCGGAGGACTACTGTCATCAGTGGTTGACCATGGAAGCATATAATAACACATATGCCTTCCATATCAATCCAATTCCAGGTCAAGCACTATGGGAAAAGTCACCATATAACAGATCACAAGCACCAAAATTTAGAAACAAGCCCGGACCACTTAAGAAAAAAAGAAGAAAAGATGCAGATGATGAGCCAAGTGGGAGTAAGAAGTTGAAGACGAAGATGAAAAGAATATATAAAAAAGGTCTATGTCGTTGTTGTGGCGAAGCAGCACACACCAGAAGGAATTGTCCAAAGAGGGCTGCTGCCGAAGAGGCTGCTGCAGCTGCAGAAGCTGCTGCTGCAGAGGCTGCCGCTGCACAACCTACTGCTGCTAATGGTGGTGAAGGTCAGGCCAACTCTGCTGCCCCTGTCCCAGAAGCCCCAACCGAAATCAATCTTGACCAAAGTCAACCACCCTTGGAAGCAACTGATGACTCTCAACAGGTTCACGAGCTTATATGATTTTAAATTTATCATACTCACATCCTTACCTAGTTTACTAACTATGTTACATTTTTTTTAGCTGATAGGTTCTACCCTCACCTGTTAGGCCACCAAAGCGCCCTCTAAAAAGAAAGTTAGCCAAGGGTTGTGAAAAACCAGCTTCAGGAAGTAGCAATCCACCAATAACCACCCCACCTGCTGCTACCCCACCAAGAAGTAGTCATATATCAAGGAATCCCCCACCTAACCCTATGCAAGGGGCAACACAGGGAACTGCTACAAGGCTTGCAAATTTCATGAAGTTTGTGCCGAATCCTGGATTCAAGGCACCCAGACACAAAAAATGAAGATTAGGATGATTATGTGTAGGGAAAGCAGGCTGTCTTTTTGTATATATTTTGCTGATGTTGTTTACAATGCCTAAAACATTGTCCCAGTGTTGGAGATTTTAGGGAAAGCAGGCTGTTTTTTTGTATCTATTTTGCTGGTGTTTTGGCTCTATAATGTCTTTTTTGAATCAAACATTACCAATATGAATATGAATTATGAATTATGATTTTATTCAATTGAGTTTTCTCAGCCTTTTGTTTATATATTATCCTCTATTACAAACTTAAGACTAGTTCAAGTGCTGTCCATTTCTATTTCATTGAAAAGAAGTCCAGGAACAGAAGTATGCATATAATCAAACACCTTAATTTCTATTTCTTTCAAACAAAAGGATAGGAACAACTACATGAACAAGGAATGCATATAACATGCATCTCATTTGTTTTTTGCTAGATATAGTTGACCCTGCTGTCTATCCAGCTTTAATACAAGAACACCAATTACAATCAGCAGCATGAACACAAACATCAAAATTCCCCCCATTTTTAGAACCCTAATTTTAGCTTCTAATTTACCAAATTTCCAAGCCATCTTCATCTTCCATTCCTCTTCATCAACTGAATGTCTTGTTCTATCATCACATGGCATGGCATCTTCCAAAACTTTATCAACCCATAAAAACAATCCACACCATTTCTTACCCACTGTCTACACATCAAAGAAAATTCAATCAGTAAAATTTATATCCATAAATACAGCAATCAACAACAACAATACTTACATTGTAGTTTGGGCAACCCAGGAATGGTCTCCCTGGATTAGAATTCGTCCCTGACCACCGCAGCACTGGTCTCGACCCGCAGGCACACCATTCTGGCAAACGAGCTTCTCTGTTTCTGTTCATTCTCCTCATGATGTTTCTAAATGATCGTGGGTTGTTCGAGCTCCCGGCTGCTTTGCTCGTGCTAGCCATAACCGACGGGTTTCAGAGAGGGAGAAGAGAAGAACACAGCACCGACGAGAAGAGAGCAGAGTGAACAATGTGGCCTTCAAATTTGGGGATTAGGGTTTTAACTTCACCTGAGGGACCAAATTGAGTCGGAAGAGTTTACTCTGCCATATCAGCTAGCCGTTGTGAGTCCCACGTGTCACCAACGCTGCCAGCTAAGCTTTCCGGTTGCGCCACGTGTGCTGAAATTGCCGGAAGGACCACTTTGAGTCCCGGAGTGCAAGTTCAGGGATGACTCTTAGGAACTTTTAAGTTCAGGGACTACTTTGAGGCTCGAGTGCAACTTCAGGGACTACATTGAGGCTTATCTCAGTTGTTACTACTTGCTTTTTGTTTTGTTTTAGCTGCACTTTAATTTTCAGACAAGAGACATCATAGCACATATTCAACGGAGTTTTAATTTCTGGATTTAGGGAGAGATTTTTTTGCAAATAAAAAAAAGTTACCCTACTCTTATTTTCTTAAATGCTCTTTATTTTAAATATTGTCATCAAAGGAGATATTGTTGAGTTTAGAAAAAGATTTCATTATTATTTGGTTGATTGCTTAAGAATTGATTCCAATTTATGGTATGATTATTTGTGTTATGAAGTTTTAGGATTAGCAATTAATGAAGAACTGATTTAATTATATTTGGAAAGAATCAACCATCAAGAGTAAAAGGATTGCTGGTGCCAAATTGAAAAGGAAACAATCATGACAATTATGAGAGACATGGACAGCAATAGCTAGTATATATAATAAAGTGCTGATTTGATTATGTTTGCAACGGATAGTTGTATAACACCCTATTACCCTAAGCCTTACCTTATGCCGAAAAGCGAAGGATAATAAAGTACCACGACAGTTCTAAAGCTCTTATTATAAAATATATTTTCATGAATGTATATAACTAGAAGCCCGATGAAGGAAATAAGCTCAAAGTCGCATAAAGCGGAATCACAAAATGCGAAGCATTCACACATGATAACTAAGGCACCAAGGTAAGATATACAAGATAACAAGGTATATATAGATATACGTATATATGTATACAATAACCAAAAGAATACTAGTCGCAATCCGCAGAGTTTAGGCCGACTAGTCATAAACAGATACATTAGAGTTTTGAAGTAAAAATAGGCTGACATCCTATCTCTCAATATTAAGCCTCTAAGGCACAAAGTACAATACAAAAGTGAGAGTATAATCTATATCAAAATAAACAGAAAGCCAAAAGCAAGCCATCCTCCACTCTGTCACCATCTGCAAACTCATCAAGGTGGGTTACGACCTGCATCTGAAAAATAACAACAATATATGGTATGAGAACCAGAGATTTTTAGTATGGTAACAGTGCCCAATATGAAAGATACAAGATTTTCGGACGCCAAAGAAAATCCTAGAACTTCACATCAATACAGATATTCAAGCTTAACGAAATATAAACTATAATTAGGGTATTCTAACTTAGAGGATTTCTAACTAAACTAGTCACCGCTGTCCTACAGATATGGTGGTGGCAACAAATGAGGCTGAAGCTGAAGGTGAGAAAGACAATGATGAGGTAGTGGATAAAGATTGTGGAACTAATGTCAATGATGGAGCTACTGTCAGTGAGGTAGAAGGACAAGCTAATGCGGCAGATAATGAAAACATTGCAAATCATGGTGAGAAAAATGGTGAAACGGAAAAGCATGATTGTCCCTGGCTTATATACTGTGCAAAAAACACACGGTTAGGTGGGTATCAAATAAAGACTTACAACCCTACTCACACCTATGAAAGAGAGTTTGGCAGCAACATGGTATATTAAAATTGGGTAGTAGAGAAGCTAGAAAAGAGACAGTTGAGTTAGCCACGTTTGACACATGCAGAGGCATGGGATCACATGAAGGTTGATTACAATGTCATACTCAATGAGAAAATGTTGTAAAGAGGACTCTGGATGACTAGGAAGAAGTATGTTAGTAACGAGAAGGCGCAATATGGCAAGCTGTGAGACTACCTAAATGAGATACACATATATTCTTTATTATGTTATTTCAAAAAGTAACATTTCCTGAGGTTATGCCTAACGCGCATCATAGAATCTGCGTTAGGCACATTTGGAAGAATTTTATAAATAAATACAAGGACACACAGCTCAAGAACGTGGTCTGGGCTTGTGCCGAAAGTTCAACATGCAGAGTTTAATGAGAACATGCAAAGGCTGAAGAGGATGAACGAGGACGCATGGGCTTACCTTTAAAAATTGGATCCAGGATGTTGGGCTAAGTCAAAATTCAGCCACTGGCGTAAGCTGGACAACATTACTAATAAGATGACAGAGGTGTGAAATGTCAAAACAGTGCACTATATAGAAAAACCTATCCTAATAATGTTAGAGGAACTCAGATGTTACATTATGCGGAGGATGGCACAACACAAAAAGACCCTAAGCACGTACACTGGTGTAATTGCTCCTGTATAACAAAAAAGGATGGAAGCCATTATGAAAGACATGAAGAACTGGACTGCTCAATGGGCTGGCGATGATGCTAGACATGTATTTGAGGTGCAAATGCACATGAAGAAGCTGGGAGTGCACTTGGGTAATAGCACATGTAAATGTAACATGTGGCAACTTACATGTATAACAATTAAATTTATACATTTTAGTTGTTATTGTAATAAATTGTATATCTAATTGTAGTTAATAATCACTTATAGTTATTTCATGTGTGCATGCCATGGCTGCTATTGCTAAAAAAGGAGACAGAGCAGACACATATGCACACAAGTGGCTGAAGATGGATGCTTTTAGAGTAACATATGGTCATTCCATTAGCCAATTCAATAGTGAAGAATATTGGGAGAAGTATGGAGAAATAAGCTCAATCCCTCCCAAGATTAAGAGGACAATAGGGAGTCCAGTAAAAAGAAGGAAACCAGATCCGGTGGAAGATGGACCAAAGGATACTAAGGCAAAAAAGACCTTCAGAGTCACATGTAAAAAATGTGGAGAGCCTGGTCACAATTAGGGGTGGCAACACTACTCGAACTCGCGGTACCCACCCCGCCCCTACCCGTTCGGGGCGGGTAATCCGCCCCCGCACCGGGGCAGATTTTAACGGGCGGGTTCTTGGTCAGGGCAGGATGGGGTCGGGTATATATATACAAAATAATTAGTAAAACGATTAATAATATTATATCATATTTAAATTTTTACTTTAATTTATGTTATGTATGTAAATGGTGGTTATATAATTTTTAAAATTAAATTTCATTTGTTGGATTTAATAATTATAGAAGCGGGTACCCGTAGAGGTGGGTTAGGGTTTAACATTTTACTACCCGCGGGTAGGGGCGGGGCGGGTTTGATGCGGGTTTTTGTAGGGCGGACGGGGTCGGGTAGAGCAAAAATCCACCCTTACCCGCCCCGTTGCCACCCCTAGTCACAATGCTAAGACCTGCAAGTGAGCTTCTAAGGATGGGACTAATTCTAAAGGAAAAGTCAAGGAAAAATCCAAGGAAAAATCATTTACAACACAAGAAGAGATTCAGGTTTCTCAATCGACACTTATAACTCAGATATTCATGATTAACACTTACCTTCTTATACTAAATGTGATATATTGTGCAGCTTGAAATCTGTAATAACATGTTTAAGACTCAAGTTTTTTACAGTAATTAGTTGCTTTGTTATAGGGACCACCTTAACATATAATATAATTGATCAGGGACCTGTTTGACTTATAGTATAAATTTTAAAGGACCTATTTGTCTTATAACATGCATCATAAAAGATTTAATTGTCCTAATAAATTTGCTCATGTATAAGGTTATTCAGCCTGAGACACCAATAAATGCTATTGTACTACATGTTGGAATGAATGTAAATGCTGCAACTGTAAGTATGCTTGATAATGTGTTTCACTATTTATTCCTAAACACTATATACTAATATCTTTCTGTCTTGAACTCTTAGTCTTGGTAAGATAGTCTAATTGACAATGAGTTCATATATATCTTATGTTAGAATACTCATAATTGTTTACAATTCTATCAGGAAAGACAACCTCAACCTCAGCCTTAGCAACCTTTTAAACGTCCAAAATAGACAATAATTAGGCCCAAGAGTCAGGAGAGTGTGAATGCTGAGACAATGGCAGCTGTAAGTAGTGGCACAACTTCTAAAATGTTCAAATTTATTCCAACTCCCAAATTGAACCTCTCTAAGAAGAAATGATGCTTTTTTGAAATTTACTGTGAAAGGGACAAGACATTGTTTGTTATTTTGAAGAAAATATACCTCCACTTTTAATACTTTTCATGTTACCACTTTACATCAATGTGTGTAGAAGAAAATAGACCTTTAGTTTGTTAACATTTTGATACTACTTATGTGCATATTCTATGTTGATGCTACTTTATGTTAACATTTTGATACATGATATTTGCATATTCTGGTTTGGATTATATACTATATTTTGTAATATCTACTTGGCCAAATTACTTACATGCATATTCTGATTTTGGATATAGACTACTTTCTGTTCAGCATCATTGTCAACCTCTAAGGTCCATTTAACTAAAATGAGCAATTCCAATACAATATTTTTCTCAACAAACATACAATGCTAATTGCTTAAATAACCACCACATAGATACAAAATAAAATCACAACTACGAGTGCACTTATTATTACACTACTAAACAACCTAAAGCACTATTGTTACGATGGGTAACCAGAGATTATTGGGTTAGATTAGTTTGGCTGGCCCAATCATTGGAATGAGGAAGTATCCAAGCGGATTGATGATCCAAGGCCCCCGTCCGACTTCGGTATGAGAGAATGGGGGGTGGTACCTGCAAAGACACTCCGATGCCAAAGTCAGCAAAGGGAGCAAGACATGTCTAGAGAGTATTGGGCTTCTGAGATACCTGAGAAGTGTCAGTGTATTTATAGTGGTGAACCATAACCACCGTTTGTGTAGTTCCATTATTTATGGGGAGTAACCGTCCCTTTATCTTAGGGAGGTTGAGATATGGCTCCAGGAAGTGGGTAGAGAAATTTTAGGGGCAGTTACTCATTTGAATGGGTGTTTATCTGTCAGCTAATCTTCGTCCCGACTTCTTTAGAGCAAGTCATGGTAGGGACCGACTTCCTGGGGCGAAGGTCGGTGTATGGCGAGGCTCAATCCTTTGGATTGGACCTTTCGTTTGGACCTGGGCCTTATCATTGGGCCAGGGTATGAACAGTGCCCCTACTCGAGCCCAATTTCTTTTAGGACTTGGGTTCGAGTATTCTACTCGGGGTCGTAACCGACTTGTTGGAGGACCGACGTGATGGTTTGGAACCGACGTGACTTTTCGTGACTTTTGATTTTCACAGTTACGTCTAATCAAACATCGCGTCCGTTAGAGGTTTGCGTAGGGGTTGTCTTGGTAACGGTGCACCCATTAATGACTGCGTCCGTTTTTACCATTATGCCCCTAACGTGTTTATAAATACTTTCCTTCTCTTTCGTTGCTTCGTTTCTGCGATTTTTTAAATTTTTCTTCTCATCCGTTCGTGGAGCATTCCTCGTTTGAAGGCTTTCATTTTCCTCTACCCTATTTCCAGGCAAAGGTTAGTCTTTTTCTCCTTGTCTCTTTTATGAAATGCTTCTATTTGCATGCCTTTACTTTAGAGAGAGGAGTTGACTTCGTAGGCTTTTTGTTTGATTCCGTATCCCCTTAGAGACCCTGTTCGTGATCTTTTTCCTTTTTTCTTTGTAGGTTTCGCTAATCCTTTTTTAGGAAAAGAAAAATGACTTCCATAGAAACTCTTGCTCAGTGGGTCGATGTCACGATCTTAGGAGAGGAACCTCTGGTTGATACTGATTTTATCACTGACCTTCGCACTCGTCACCGGCTCTACACCTCTGATGAAGATGAGCCAAAGTATGAACTGCTTGCCTCGGGTCCGGAAGACCGGGTTTGCTTTGGGAGGGCTTCAGAGGTAGCCCCTCATTTCTTTTATATGTACGAGAGCATGATCACCCGCCTGTGCATTTTTCTCCCTTTCTCTGATTTTGAGATTGCTGTTTTACGTCACTACCGTGTTGCACCTACCCAGCTTCACCCCAATTCATGGGGTTTTCTGAAAATTTATCAGTTTATCAGCCATGCCTTGGAATTTTCGACTTCTTTGAGGATTTTTTTTCTTTCTTTTCCACATGACCAAGCCCTTCAGTGGGCAGAATAATAAGCAACAATGGGTATCCTTCCGAGCTATACAAGGTCGGAGGGTCTTTACCCTTTTTGATGAATCTTTCCATGACTTCAAAAATTATTTTTTCAAAGTTCAAGCCGTAGAGGGTCACCACCCCTTTTTCTTGGATGAGAATTCTTCTCCTCGCTTTTTCTTGTACTGGTTAGAGGCTTCCCCTTGTGAGAAATATGGTTTAGAGGATCTGGATGAGGTGGAGGCAGCCATTGTAGGGTTCCTCCGAGAAGTATGGGGGAGGGCCCCATATCTGGATACCAAAAAATTTCTCCAGGGGTCGTCGTCTTTTGTCCAGACATAACTAGGTAGCTTTTATATACTTTGTTTCTGACTTGTTTCTACCGACTTGAAGTCTACCGACTTGTTTTACTAATTGTTTTTTTTTTACAGAGATGGCGAGGAAGAATTCCAATGAGTCTTACCAGAGAGTCCAGGAGGCCAAGGCGAGGTCTTGCGCCAGAACCGGTGGTGCCAGGGTAACTAGCTCTCCTCTTCCTCTTCCTCCCCCTTATTCCCGAAATTTGGGGACTCCTTCTCAACCCATTGTTATCTCCTCTTCGGCTTCTTCTCAGCCGTTCCCTCCTCCCCGACCTTCCCCTGAGCCAGAGAAGAAGAAGCGCAAGGCTTTAGAGTCTGGCTCTTCTTTTGAAGGTGAAGCTAAGGTGGATGCTCCTGCATTTATCCGAAAATTTATCTACCCCCATACTCGTATAGGTATGGATGATGTTTCTATTCGGAACCACCTCACTATTCTGGCTGAGGAGAGCATCAGGGCGGTGGGGATTTGTGCCAAGTTCCTCGATATTTTTGAGAAGACTCCTCTTAACTCTCTGGGTTCAACCTCTAGGGTTGAAGAGTTGGAGGGAAGGCTTCTCATATATCAGGAACATGAGAAGGAGTTGAAGAAGGAGGTCGCCAAATTGAAGGAGGAGAGGGATGGCCTCCGAGAGAAGGAGAGCAAGTTACAAGCCCTATGTAACATGGAGGAGGGCTTGAGAAAGAAGGCGCAGGAGAGTTATCAGAGTTAATTTGAGGACCTTGTGGCTGTAAGGAGGGATTTGTTGAACTCTCGGACTGCCTACGCCGAGTTGGAGGACTCTATTGCTGAGGGGCCGAGGAGGCCTGGAGGATTTTTAAGGAGCAGGTCGGAGTCCTTGCTCCCGACCTGGATCTCTCTCCTTTGGATCCTGACAAGGTCGTTATTGATGGTGCCATAGTTTATCCCCCAGCTCCCGAGGTCGTCATCGAGTCAGATTTGAAGACTCGGGGGCAGAGAATCATTGAGTCCCCTCCTCGTCCAAAGGATGTTCCGAGTTCCTCAAGACCTCACGGCACCTCTTCTCCGACTCCTATGGACACTTCTCTCCCTGGTCCTGATGGCGCTCCGACTTCTCTTCCCGACTCTGGTGGTGATCTGACTACTCCCTTTGGTCCTGGTGGTGATGCTCTTTAAAAATTTGTTATTTGTTGGCTATATGGGGCCCGGCCTGTGGGTCCCCTCTTTTTAAACTCTTTATATTTGTGATGGTGGTATGTTGACATTGGCCTTTTGTGGCCGTAAACAAAAATATTTATAATTGCCCTTTTTTTGGATAAGGGTTTTATTTAACAAAAATACCCGTTTTGGTATAAGGGTTTCAGCTACCTTTATGTGTGCATGCTTTTCTGATTTTGATTTTTCGAAGTCCCCTTGATCTTTTCTGAAAACCTTTTCTTTGGCTTGTCTGTCTTTCTGAGCCTTTTTGTTTTAAGGACTTTTAGGACAGCTTTTAAGCTTTTTCTAGGCTTTTTCGATCCCTTTTTTGTTATTCCTTATACTCAACTTTGTTTTATTGAGCTTTTATGACTTAGGTTATTTTTGCGATGCATTTTCTTTTCTACTCGGTTTTTCATTTCGACTTATGAGTCGGAATGTTTCCGAGTTTCTCACGATCAACTTTTATAACCTCTTTACACCGACTTGTACCTCGTCGTTTTATCCTGACGACCATCTAGGTCGGTTCATGGGATTTTCACGTTTTGTCGAGCTTAAGTCGGCGCGTTTCGTAGAAAAGTAAACGAGAGGGAATTTATAAGAGATATTGTAAAAAAGATCTTTATTTATTTGGGAAGGTACTTTACGGCTACTAAGGGTTTAATGATCTATTCCCCCCTTAGCCTCTACTATGATGCCTCGTTAAAAACCCTTCTTCAGAAAAAACCCTTTAATTTTTGGGAAAAAATCGTGAAGTTGGGAAAAGAGTACATCAGGGAGTAGAGTTCGCTTTTAGCTATAGTACCTTTTCATGTTGCAAGCATGCCACGACCTTGGTAGCTCGGTGCCGTTTAAGTCGGTCACCTTATAATAACCTTTTCCTAAGACCTCGCTAACTTGGTAGGGTCCTTTCCAATTGGCAGCGAGTTTTCCTTCCCCCGATTTGTTGACTCCTATATCGTTTCTGATCAAGACCATATCGTTTAGGGTGAAACTTCTTCGAATGACTTTTTTGTTGTACCTGGTAGTCATCCTTTACTTCAGCGCTGCTTCTCTTATCTGGGCTTGTTCTCGGACTTCGAGGAGCAATTCAAACTCCTCTTTGTGCCCCTGTATGTTCCCGATTTCATCATGGAGAATCACTCTTGGGCTTTGCTCACTGATTTCTACTGGTATCATAGCTTCTACACGATAGACAAGTCGGAAGGGTGTTTCTCCAGCGGCAGATTGGGGTGTCGTCCGATAAGCCCACAACACTTGGGGGAGCTCCTCTGTCCAGGCTCCTTTTACATCTTGTAGTTTTTTCTTTAGCCCCGCCAGTATGATTTTGTTAGCTGCCTCCTCTTGTCCATTTACTTGTGGATGCTCCACCGAGGTGAACTGGTGTTTTATTTTCATACTGGCTACTGGGCTTCTGAAGGTGGAGTCGGTGAACTGTGTTCCATTATCTGTGGTAATGGAGTGAGGTATCCCATACCTTGTGATGATATTTTTGTAGAGGAACCTCCGACTTCTCTGGGCGGTGATGGTGGCCAATGGTTCTACTTCTATCCACTTTGTGAAGTAATCTATTCCCACAATCAAGTATTTGACTTGTCCTGGCGCCTGGGGAAAAGGATCTAACAAATCCATTCCCCATTTGTGAAGGGCCATGGAGAAGTTATACTAATGAGCTCCTCTGGGGGAGCCACGTGGAAATTTGCATGCATTTGGCAAGGATGGTATTTTTTCACAAATTCTGTGGCATCTTTCTGCAAGGTCGGCCAATAAAATCCAGCTCGGATTACTTTTCTAGCTAGCGACCTGGCTCCGAGATGGTTTTCGCAGATCCCATTGTGGACCTCCTCTAGTACTTCAGTGGTCCTTGAGGTCGGTACGCACTTCAACAATGGCGTTGATATTCCTCTTTTATAAAGGATATTTTTCACCAGAGTGTAATATTGTGCTTCCCTCCGGATTTTCTTGGCCTCTTTTTCCTCTTTGGGAAGGATGTCGAATTTTAGGTATTCGACCAGAGGATTCATCCATCCGAGATTTAGCCCGGATACCTCAAGGACATCTTGTTTGCCCTCTGCTTTTACTACAGAGGGCTCTTGAAGAGTTTCCTGGATCAGGCTTCTATTATTCCCTCCTGGCTTAGTACTTGCTAACTTGGAGAGGGCATCTGCTCTGCTATTGAGATTCTGAGTTATATGCTTAACCTCGGTTTCAGCAAAGTGCCCGAGGTATTCTAGAGTTTTTCCAGGTATCTCTTCATGTTTGGGTCTTTGGCCTGATACTCTCCATTTATCTGGGAGGTCACCACCTGAGAGTCACTGTATATCATCACTTTTGTTGCACCAACTTCTTCGGCCAACTTCAGTCCTGCAATCAGGGTTTCATATTCTGCCTAATTATTTGAAGCTGGGAATTCAAATTTGAGGGATACCTCTATTTAAGTTCCCCTTTCGTCGGCCAGTATTATGCTTGCACCGCTTCCTGTCTTGTTTGAGGATCCATCTACATAAAGTTTCCATGTAGTTGGCTTTTCCTCTTGATTTCCCGTGTATTCTGCTATGAAGTCGGTGAGGCATTGGGCTTTGATTACTGTCCGAGTTTCATACTTCAAGTCGAACTCGGAGAGCTCTATTGCCCATTGAACCATTCTCCCTGCAACATCTGTCTTTTGGAGGATTTGCTTCATGGGTTGGTTCGTCCGGACTTTTATTGTATGTGCTTGAAAGTAAGGCCGTAGCCTTCGTGAGGCTATTACTAAGGAGTAGGCAAACTTTTCTAGTTTGTGGTACCTTAGCTCGGGGCCCTGTAGAACTTTGCTGATGAAGTAAACTGGATGCTGTCCGACCTCGTCCTCCCTTATCAGGGCTGATGCGACAACTTTGTCTGCTACGGACAAATAAAGGACGAGGTCCTCCCCGACTAGAGGTCGGGTTAGTATTGGTGGTTGGCTCAAGAATCTTTTGAACTCCTAGAACGCTTCTTCGCATTCTGGAGTCCATTCGAACTGGCATCCCTTTCTTAATAAAGAAAACAGTGGAAGGGATTTTAGTTCCGATCCTGCCAAGAATCTGGAGAGGGCTGCAAGTTGGCCATTCAGTTGCTGAACCTCTCTTAAGCGAGTCGGGCTCTTCATTTCTAGGATAGCTTTACACTTATCGGGATTTGCTTCAATCCCTCTCTGTGTTAGCATAAATCCTAGGAATTTTCCGGCCTCCACTGTGAAGGTACACTTTGCGGGATTTAGCCTCATCCCGTGTAACCTTATGGTGTCGAATACTTGCGAGAGGTCTGCTAAGAAGTCGGCTTCTTCCTTGGTTTTTACTAGCATGTCGTCTACGTAGACTTCCATTAAGCTCCCAAGGTGGGAAGCAAACACCTTGTTCATCAGTCTTTGGTATGTGGCCCCTGTATTTTTTAATCCAAATGGCATGACCACGTAGCAAAAATTTGCTCTGGGCGTGATGAATGATGTTTTCTCCTGGTCTGGCTCATACATTGGGATTTGGTTATATCCCGAGTAGGCATCCATGAACGACAAGTATTGATATCCCGAGCTAGAATCTACTAGGGTATCAATACTCGGGAGTGGATAAGGGTCTTTGGGACATGCCTTATTTAAGTCGGTGTAGTCAACACACATCCTCTATTTGCCGTTTTGTTTCTTGACTAGCACTACATTTGCTAGCCATGTTGGATATTTAACTTCTCTAATGAAGCCGGCTTCTAGGAGTGCCTGTATTTGCTCTTCCACCACTAGGGCTCGCTCCGGGCCGAGCTTGCGCCTTCTCTGTTGTACAGGTCGGGATCCCGGATGTACTGAGAGCTTGTGGGACATGAGCTCGGAGTCTATCCCAGGCATGTCGGAAGCTTTCCAGGCGAAGAGGTCAGAATTGTCTCTTAGGAGCTTAGTCAACCCTTGCTTCAGGGTTTCCCCTAGGTTGGCTCCTATGTTGGTATTCTTCCCTTCCTCTTCGCCGGCCTGTATTTCTTCAGTTTTTCCTCCTGGCTGTGGTCGTAGCTCTTCTTTGGCCCTTGCACCACCGAGCTCTATGGTGTGAACCTCTTTGTTTTTTCCCCTCAGGTTCAGGCTTTCATTGTAGCACTTTCTTGCCAACTTCTGGTCTCCCCGCACTGTTGCTATTCCCGCAGGTGTCGGAAACTTCATGCAAAGATGGGGGGTAGACACCACCGCTCCGAGTCGATTCAGGGTAGTTCTGCCGATTAGGGCATTGTATGCTGACCCTACGTCGATGACTATAAAGTCTATGCTCAGAGTTTGGATTTTTCCCCCTTTCCGAAGGTAGTGTGGAGGGGTAAAAATCCTAGTGGTTTTATTGGTGTATCGCCTAGCCCGTACAAGGTGTCGGGGTAGGCTCTTAACTCCTTTTCATCCAGCCCCAGTTTGTCAAACACAGGCTTGAAAAGGATATCCGCCGAGCTTCCTTGATCTACTAGGGTTCTGTGGAGATGGGCATTAGCTAGGATCATAGTTATTACCACTGGATCGTCGTGTCCAGGGATTACTCCTTGCCCATCTTCCTTTGTAAATGAGATGGTGGGGAGGTCGGATGATTCATTTCTGACCTGGTAGACTCGCTTGAGGTGTCTTTTGCGAGCGGACTTGGTGAGTCCCCCTCCCGCGAATCCGCCTGAGATCATATGTATATGTCTCTCCGGAGTCTGCGGTGGTGGGTCTCTTCTATTCGCATCGTCTCGCTTTCTCTTCCCATGATTGTTCGACCTTTCTATGAGATATCTGTCAAGTCGGCCTTCTCTGGCCAGCTTTTCTATCACATTTTTAAGGTCGTAACAGTCATTTGTTCAGTGACAATATATTTTATGGTACTCACAGTAGTCGCTGCGACTCCCCCCTTTTTTATTTTTAATGGGCCTGAGAGGTGGCAGCCTTTCAGTATTGCAAATTTCTCTGTATACGTCCACTATAGAAACCTTTAGAGGAGTATAAGAGTTATATTTCCTGGGTCTATCGAGACCGAGGTCTTCTTTCTTCTTGGGCTCCCTCTCCCTCTCTTTTATCGAGGGAAGGTGCTCAGGTCGCCAACTCGACTCTCTCAGTCTGGCATTTTCCTCCATGTTGATGTACTTTTCGGATCTTTCTTGTACATCACTCAGGGAGGTGGGGTGCCTTTCTGATATGGACTGTGAGAAGGAACCTTCTCTAAGTCCATTTACCAGCCCCATAATGACTGCCTCAGTGGGCAGGTCTTGAATCTCTAAGCATGCTTTGTTGAACCTTTCCATATAATCTCGTAGAGGTTCTCCGACCTCCTGCTTTATTCCCAGGAGGCTCGGTGCATGCTTTACTTTATCTTTCTGAATGGAGAACCTCATTAGAAACTTCCTCGAGAGGTCCTCGAAGCTGGTGACCGACCTTGGAGGGAGACTATCGAACCACTTCATCGCTGCTTTCGATAAGGTGGTCGAGAAAGCTTTGCAGCGCGTTGCATCAGAAGCATCAGCCAGATACATCCAACTTTTAAAGTTGCTTAGATGATGCTTCGGATCAGTGGTTCCGTCATAGAGGTCCATATCGGGGCTTTTGAAGTTTTTTGGAACTTTTGCCCTCATTATGTCCTCACTAAAAGGGTCCTCCCCTCCTGGGGGCGACTCTTCTCGCTCGTCACGGGAGTTCCGACCTCTGAGGGAGGATTCTAATTTTAAGAGTTTTTTCTCTAACTCTTTTCATCGATCCATCTCCTCTCTTAGGTGCTTTTCTATCTCCTTTTGTCGCTCCCGTTCCTGTTCCAGCTGTTCCAAGCGACTCTGGTGAACATGGACTAGCCCCATTAGTTTAGTCGCGTGGGGTGGTCCGTCCTTTTCTGATTCACGCCCCTCTGAGAAATTTGTCTTCGGATTTTTAAATCTGGAGGTCCCTTCCCTGTGTTGGTCGTTGGTTCCCTGGTGGAGGGTCAGGTCTGCGTCGTTGTTTCTAGTATCCAGATTTTCTTGTTCGGAATCCGACGCCACATGACCATCTTCAGGGGATACATCCGCCATTACTGGCTGATCTCTCGGGTCCCCGGCAACGGCGCCAATGTTACGATGGGTAACCGGAGATTATTGGGTTAGATTAGTTTGGCTGGCCCAATCGTTGGATTGAGGAAGTATTCAAGCGGATTGATGATCCAAGGCCCCCGTCCGACTTTGGTATGAGAGAATGGGGGGTGGTACCTGCAAAGACACTCTGATGCCAAAGTCAGCAAAGGGAGCAAGATAGGTCTAGAGAGTATTGGGCTTCTGAGATACCTAAGAAGTGTCAGTGTATTTATAGTGGTGAACCCATAACCACCGTTGGTGTAGTTCCGTTATTTATGGGGAGTAACCGTCCCTTTATCTTAGGGAGGTTGAGATATGGCTCTAGGAAGTGGGTAGAGAGATTTTAGGAGCAGTTACTCATTTGAATGGGTGTTTATCTGCCAGCTAATCTTCGTCCCGACTTCTTTAGAGCAAGTCGTGGTAGGGACCGACTTCGTGGGGCGAAGGTCGGTGTATGGCGAGGCTCAATCCTTTAGATTGGACCTTTCGTTTGGACCTGAACCTTATCATGGGGCCAGGGTATGAACAACTATCTTTCTTGAGTTTTGAACTATCTTCATTCCTATTTATTAACATCTCCTCCAATTGTTTCACTCTCTCCTCCAATCTATAATTCAAATTTGCACTAAATTCTTCACCCACGCATGTCTCCAGAAAGGCCAATCTACTGCTTTTAACTACATCATCTACCAGATACCCAAAAATTTCATCAAACCATACAAAAAATCACAATAACCTTGCTTTTCCTACAATCAGAATAACAAAACAAAAATCTTAACATTAGTCTTAGTCCCCAATAATCAAAACTATAGCACCACAAAAATTCACCACTCTAAAGTACCTTGAAGTGAGGACAGGAAAAGAATAACCTATTCAGGTTTTCTGCTGTGCGAAACCTGGATATTACGGCATATGTTCTGCACTTGCACTTAGGATGTTCTTCTCTTCTAAGTCGCCCTCTTGGGAAGCCAGTTGAACCGCTGTCAACACTAAAGACATCATCGATAGTTCTCCAACCACGTCTCCAACTTGCGACTGACGTGCTGCCTCCATTCGCCATCGCCTTCTTCAAAGCCAAAAACTCTCTCTCATACATGGATTGGAGACAAAGAAATAAGGGTTAAAGACGAAGACCTAATTTTATGTTGATACTCTTTTGAAACGGCGACGTATTGCGCATCTCACAACGCTGCCATTTTATAACACTTCCATGAGAAAGTTTGGAGACTAATCTGTCCCACTCAAAACGACGTCGTTTGAAGAAGCACTTAAACGACGTCATTTTGGCCACGTGCGCAGAAACCAACGTGTCTTGAAAGTGACGCATAGCCTTTGACCTGACACGTCACACTGATCACCTCCACGTAGGAGAGAGTGTTCGGTTAACCGGCTAAACCTGGACTAGGGATATATATGGCATATATCTAACTATTTTGGAGACAAAGGAGTTAGTTAATTTTTCTAGAGGACAAATTTATCGGACGGACAAATTCTTAAAGACCTATTTGGAGTATTACTCATAATTATGATAATAGTAAACTTTCACTACTTTAGATTTTTAAAATGAAGTTGCTAAGTGGGATAAGTGATCGAGTACAAAAGTAAAAAGAAAAAAAATCTAAATCATATAACTTTATTTTAATTTTAATCTTATAATCAAACTCATTTCAAATTATATTATAAAATTTAGTTATAATCAAATGTACTTAAAGTAATAATCAAAATTCAAGAATCCAATCAAAGTTTAAACACGTGCTATAATAAGATTATAATCAAACACTTTTTAAACTATATTACGACTTTCAGTATCATCAAACGTACTTAAAATAATAATCAAACTCAAGAATCTAAATTAAAATTCAGACTCATGCTATAATTAGATTATAATCAAATACATTTTAAATTATCTTGTAAAATTTGATCATAATAAAACACACTAAAATTAATAATGAAATTCAAAATTCCAAATCATATTACAAAATTTGGATATAAACAAATGCGCTCAAGATAATAATCAAACTAAAGAATTTATATCAAAATTTAAACTCATGCTATAATTAAATTATAGTCAAACACATTCTAAATCATATGATAAAAAAAATCCGATTATAATCAAAGAAGTTTTCTACACATGATTAAGATTGGTGAACTGTATTTATCTTTTAAAGTTGGTTTATAAAATCAAATTATGAATAATTGAATTGACCCTATATAATAAGGAGAGGTGCCAAAGGACCTTGACTAAAGAAAACAAAAACCATTGAGCTTCCTCCAAAAGAAAGAAAAAAAAAAAAACAATAACAAGTAAATTACATATTTGGTCAAACATTGGCCAAATGGATTTCATCCATGCTCCTCATGAGTGCAAGAGTAGTTGAACAACCTCAAGAACTTTGAAGCAACTTACTCATCTGAGTGGGTTGCCAAAGGCTTTGTCCTTGATAGAAGATGTATACTTCTCCTTCGACAATCTTCTCAATGTTGAAGGCCATTTCTTATAATCAAAGTGAGAAATGCTTCCAAGTGATCTTGGATAGCTCAATCAAAGTCTTGGATGTGTGTAACATCACAAGAGACACTGTCTCATGCCGATGAAGAAAAATATAACATTTTTTCATTTATCTAATTATATATTAATATTTCAAAATCAAGAATATATAGAACAAGAAAGAAGGGGTGCAATGATGCCTAATTAAAAAAGAACAACCTTATTATTTTATTACCAATTATGCTTCGGATCTAATCAAATCACCTAATTTAGGAAGACATTGGGTGAAAGAGTCAGTTTTATATATCTCAATTTCTCAATCACACGAGTTAATTGCAGTGTCAATGTATCTTTGATTCTTTATTAAGAGCCATAAGAGTTTAATTTTAATTTTAATAATACCAACCATCAACGTATTATCATCACATTTCAAAAAATACAAAATGATTCGCGTAACAATAAATCTTTTAAAATTATGCAACTAATTAAAGTGTAAACCACTTACAAAAAGTAACCCACCGCCAAACTGATAAACCAAATAGATATATAATAGTGGGTGTTTATGGGCCGGGTCGGACTGGGTTTAAATAGACTCCGATTCGACCCTAAAAGAATAACGAATTTATTTTGATCCAATTCGAAGTGATCTGACAAAAATCGGAGTTAAATTGGATTAACCCGATAAAATATTAGTAGGCTCATTTTTTTGGATATGAGAAATATGTATGTGTTGTGCATTATTGTGGAAAATATGAATGGTAGATATGAATGTAAAAATAACTTTTTTTAATATAGATAAAGAAATTGGATCATTTGATTTTTTTTGTAAAAAAAATTAAGGTTACTAATGTATGTATTGTGCATTATTGGATCAAACATTGGATCAATCAATCTCATACACATATACTCTTTTTTGATTGATTACAGTTGAGACAAAGCACAAAAAAGATGGTAACGAGTGTGACTGAATCGTCATTGAGAGAGTGGAGGGGTTTGGCACGTGGGACTAAGCATATGGGAGGAAAAGAGTATATGTGTATGAGATTGATTTTTGAATTTTTATATTTTTATATTTATATATATAAAAATATAATAATTAATTTTAGTGTATATTTAACATAATTGGATTAGCATATGATCCGTTAGGTTAGAACCGAGTCATAACGGGAATTTCGGAACTAGGATCAACTCACAACTCCTCCGCAGATCTCTCTCCAGAGCTACCTAAGTTCCGAAATATCAGAACACAACCAAATCAATAACAAACAATGCGGATAACGGTTTCCAATTACTCCATTATATACGAGTGATTTACTCAGTCACAGGTATGCAATTCATTCTGGTTTTCTACTCTGAACTCTCTCACGCTCGTACTTACTTGAGCGTTGGAGTCCCTTTGCAGGTACCCAATGCCGCCTTCTCAGGAGAAGACGACGTTCCACGCCCTCTACTCCAAGGAAGGCCGGTTCCAGCATCAGCAGAACAAGCTATACCTCGGAGTTCACTTTCATACAGGAACATTTAGCGCCCACCGTGGGGCCGAAATCTCTCTAACCCCACTTTTCTTTATTTTGCATATCTCTTTATTTCCTTTTGCAGGACACGAGAGATGGCGGACGAGCACAGTCACGCTCCCTCCGACATCAATCAGGCGGAAATCTTGGCAATCAATGAGGCCCTCAGGGCCGAGAATCAAAGAATGGCCGAACTCCTACGACAGATGGAGCACGATCGCAGCAAAGGAGAGCACAAAAATGCTGAAAACAAGGACGACAATGACGAACACACCTCGGAAACTAAACACACCATCCCAAAGACCACAAAAACAACCACCAAAAGAACCAACCCCTTCACAAAAGAAGTTATGAACTTTGAAATGCCCAAAAACTTCACCTTACCTTCAACCCTCAAACCCTACCAAGGAATAGGAGACCCGAATGTCCACGTCACCAAGTTCCACGCCATGATGTTCATGAATAAGGAGTCCGACCCGATCTTATGCCGAACCTTGCAACCTTCCTGGACGAAGCCGCCTTAATCTAGTTCTCCAACCTACCCGAAGGCTCCATCTCAAGCTTCGATGAGCTGGCCGACCAGTTCGTCAATCATTTTGCCGCATCCAAAATATATGTCCACAATTCCGATTACCTGAGTGGTGCGCGGAAATCGTGACGGTTCATTTCCTTGGTAACGGTGCTAAAAACTCAATACGCATGTTCATAATCTTAGTTCTTTGTCACAACTTTGCACAACTAACCAGCAAGTGCACTGGGTCGTCCAAGTAATAATCCTTACGTGAGTAAGGGTTGATCCCACGGAGATTGTCGGCTTGAAGCAAGGTATGGTCACCTTGTAAATCTCAGTCAGGCGGATTCAATTGATTATAGAGACTTAATAATTAAAAGATAAATAAAATGTAAAATAAAGATAGTGATACTTATGTAATTCATTGGTGAGAATTTCAGATAAGCGTATAGAGATGCGTTCGTTCCTCCTGACCCTCTGCTTTCCTATTGTCTTCATCCAATCATTCATACTCATTTCTATGGCAAGCTGTATGTTAGGCATCACCGTTGTCAATGGCTACATCCTGTCCTCTCAGTGAAAATGGTCCAATGCGCTGTCACTGCATGGCTAATCATCTGTCGGTTCTCGATCATACTGGAATAGGATCCATTAATCCTTTTGCGTCTGTCACTACGCCCAGCACTCGCGAGTTTGAAGCTCGTCGCAGCCATCCCTTCCCAGATCCTACTCGGAATACCACAGACAAGGTTTATACTTTCCGGATCTCAAGAATGGCCATCCATGGATTCTAACTTATACCACGAAGATTCTGATTAAGGAATCCCAGAGATACTCATTCAATCTAAGGTAGAACGGAAGTGGTTGTCAGGCACGCGTTCATAGGTTGGGAATGATGATAACTGTCACGATCATCACATTCATATTGAGGTGCGAATGAATATCTTAGAATCAAAATAAGCTTGAATTGAATAGAAAAATGATAGTACTTTGTATTAATTCATGAGGAACAGCAGAGCTCCACACCTTAATCTATGGTGTGTAGAAACTCTACCGTTGAAAATACATAAGTGATGAAGGTTCAGGCGTGGCCGAATGGCCAGCCCCCAAACGTGATCAAAGGATCAAAAGACCATCCAAAGATGTAAATACAATAGTAAAAAGTCCTATTTATGCTAAACTAGTTACTAGGGTTTACAAAAATGAGTAAATGATGCAGAAATCTACTTCTGGGGCCCACTTGGTATGTGCTTGGGCTGAGCATTGAGCTTTACACGTGTAAAGGCTTTTCTTGGAGTTGAACGCCAGTTTGTAACCTGTTTCTGGCATTTAACTCCACTTTGAAACCTGTTTCTGGCGTTTAACTCCAGAATGCAGCATAGAATTGGCGTTGAACGCCAGTTTACGTCATCTAAACTCAGGTAAAGTATGGACTATTATATATTTCTGGAAAGCCCTGGATGTCTACTTTCCAACGCAATTAAGAGCGCGCCATTTGGAGTTCTGTAGCTCCATAAAATCCACTTTGAGTGCAGGGAGGTCAGAATCCAACAGCATCTGCAGTCCTTCTTCAACCTCTGAATCTGATTTTTGCTCAAGTCCATCAATTTCAGCCAGAAATTATCTGAAATCACAGAAAAATACACAAACTCATAGTAAAGTCCAGAAATGTGATTTTTATTTAAAAACTAATAAAAATATACTAAAAACTAACTAAATTATACTGAAAACTATGTAAAAACAATGCCAAAAAGAGTATAAATTATCCGCTCATCACAACACCAAACTTAAATTGTTACTTGTCCCCAAGCAACCAAAAATCAAATAGGATAAAAAGAAGAGAATATACTATAAATTCCAAAATATCAATGAAACTTAGCTCCAATCAGATGAGCGGGACTTGTAGCTTTTTGCCTCTTGAATAGTTTTGGCATCTCACTTTATCCATTGAAGTTCAGAATGATTGGCATCTATAGGAACTCAGAGTTCAGATAGTGTTATTGATTCTCCTAGTTTAGTATGTTGATTCTTGAACACAACTACTTTATGAGTCTTGGTTGTGGCCCTAAGCACTTTGTTTTCTAGTATTATCACCGGATACATAAATGCCACAGACACATAACTGGGTGAACATTTTCAGATTGTGACTCAGCTTTGCTAGAGTCCCCAATTAGAGGTGTCCAGGGTTCTTAAGCACACTCTTCTTTTTGCTTTGGACCTCGACTTTAACCACTCAGTCTCAAGTTTTCACTTGACACCTTCACGCCACAAGCACATGGTTAGGGACAGCTTGGTTTAGCCGCTTAGGCCAGAATTTTATTCCTTTAGGCCCTCCTATCCACTGATGCTCAAAGCCTTGGATCCTTTTTATTTACCCTTGCCTTTTGGTTTTAAGGGCTATTGGCTTTTTGCTCTTGCCTTTTGGTTTAAAGAGCTTTTGGCTTTTTCTGCTTGCTTTTTCTTTTTCTTTCTTTTTTTCACCATTTTTTTTCTTTTTTTTTTCTGCAAGCTTTTGTATTCACTGCTTTTTCTTGCTTTAAGAATCATTTTTATGATTTTTCAGATTATCAAATAACAATTCTCCTTATCATCATTCTTTCAAGAGCCAACATATTTAACATTCATAAACAACAACTTCAAAAGACATATGCACTGTTCAAGCATTCATTCAGAAAACAAAAAGTATTGTCATCACATCAAAATAATTAAACTAATTTCAAGGATGAATTCGAAACCATGTACTTCTTGTTCTTTTGTGATTAAAACATTTTTCATTTAAGAAAGGTGATGGATTCATAGGACATTCATAACTTTAAGGCATAGACACTTAGACACTAGTGATCATATAGTAAAGACACAAACATAAATAAAACATAAAGCTCAAAAATAAAAAAAAAACCCGTAAAATAAATAGACAAGGAGATTAAGGAATGAGTCCACCTTAGTGAGGGTGACGTCTTCCTCTTCTTGAAGAACCAATGGTGCTTTTGAGCTCCTCTATGTCTCTTCCTTGCCTTTGTTGCTCCTCCCTCATGGCTCTTTGATCTTCTCTAATCTCATGGAGGATGATGGAGTGCTATTGGTGCCCCACCCTTAGTTGTCCCATGTTGAAACTTAATTCTCCTAGGGAAGTGTTGATTTGCTCCCAATAATTCTGTGGAGGAAAGTGCATCCCTTGAGGCATCTCAGAGATTTCATGGTGAGGAATTTCCTCATGCTCATGTTGAGGCCCATGATCTCTTATTTGCTCCATCCTTTTCTTAGTGATGGGCTTGTCCTCTTCAATGAGGATGTCTCCCTCAATGTCAATTCCAGCCGAATTGCAGAGGTGGCATATGAGGTGAGGAAAGGCTAACCTTGCCCAAGTGGAGGACTTGTCAGCCACCTTGTAAAGTTCTTGAGGTATAATCTCATGAACTTCCACCTCCTCTCCAATCATGATACTATGGATCATGATGGCCCGGTCTTTAGTAACTTCAGACCGGTTACTAGTAGGAATGATTGAGTGTTGAATGAACTCTAGCCATCCCCTAGTCACTGGTTTGAGGTCATGCCTTCTTAATTGAACCGGCTTGCCTCTTGAGTCAATTTTCCATTGATCTCCTTCCTCACATATGTCTATGAGGACTTGGTCCAACCTTTGATCAAAGTTGACCCTTCTTGTGTAGGGGCGTGCGTTCTCTTCCATCGTTGGCAAGTTGAACGCCAGCCTTACATTTTCCGGACTGAAATCTAAGTATTTCCCCCGAACCATGGTAAGCCAATGCTTTGGATTCGGGTTCACACTTTGATCATGGTTCCGAGTGATCCATGCGTTTGCATAAAACTCTTGAACCATTAGGATCCCGACTTGTTAAATGGGGTTGGTGAGAACTTTCCAACCTCTTCTTTGGATCTCAAGTCGGATCTCCGGATACTCATTATTTTTGAGCTTGAAAGGAACCTCAGGGATCACTTTCTTCTTGGCCACAACTTCATAGAAGTGGTCTTGATGGACCTTTGAGATGAATCTCTCTATCTCCCATGACTCAGAGGTGGAAGCAATTGCCTTCTCTTTCCTCTTTCTAGAGGTTTCTCTGGCCTTAGGTGCCATAAATGGTTATAGAAAAACAAAAAGCAATGCTTTTACCACACCAAACTTAAAATGTTTGCTCGTCCCTGAGCAAAAGAAGAAGGAAAGAAGGAGAAGAAGAAAAAGAATGGAGGAGATGGAGGGAGAAGGTGTATTCGGCCAAGGGTAAGAAGAGAGGGTTGTGTTGTGTGAAAATGAAGAAGGAATGAGGGGTTTATATAGGGGTGGGATGGGATGTAGGGTACGACCATTAGGGTTGGGTTTGGAAGGGAAAATATTTTGAATTTTGAAGGTAGGTGGGGTTTATGGGGAAGAGAGGATGGATGTGAGTGGTGAAGAGGTGATGGGAAAGAGTGATTGAGGTGATTGGTGAAGGGTATTTGGGGAAGAGAGTTATGAAAAGGTGTGAAGAGGAGAGAAGAAGATGTGGGGATCCTGTGGGGTCCACAGATCAAGTGGGGTCAAGGACTTAACATCCCTGCCCCAATTAGGCGTGTAAAACGCCCTTACTGTGCAATCCTGGCGTTTAACGCCAGAATGCTGCCTATTTCTGGCGTTTAACGCCAGGAAGATGCTTGTTTCTGGCGTTAAACGCCAGCTTGGTGCCTTTTTCTGACGTTAAACGCCAGACAGATGCTTGTTTCTGGCGTTTAAACGCCAGGCTGCTCTCCTCCAGGGTGTGCTATTTTCAATGCTATTTTTCATTCTATTTTTGATTTTTCAGTAGTTTTTGTGACTTCACATGATCATCAACCTAATAAAACACGGAATAACAAAAATAAAATAAAATAGATATGATTAAATAACATTGGGTTGCCTCCCAACAAGCGCTTCTTTAATGTCAATAGCTTGACAGTGAGCTCTCATGGAGCCTCACAGATAATCAGAGCAAGGTTGGAACCTCCCAACACCAAACTTAGAGTTTGAATGTGGGGGTTCAACACCAAACTTAGAGTTTGGTTGTGGCCTCCTAACACCAAACTTAGAGTTTGACTATGGGGGCTTTAGTTGACTCTGCAGTGAGATAAGCTTTTCATGCTTCCTCTCCATGGTTACAGAAGGAGATCCTTGAGTCTTAAACACAAGGTTGTCCTTATTCATTTGAAGGACCAACTCTCCTCTGTCCACATCAACCATAGCTCTTGCTGTGGCTAGGGAGGGTCTTCCAAGGATGATGGATTCATCCTCTTCCTTCCTAGTGTCTAGGATTATGAAATCAGCAGGGATGTAAAGGCCTTCAACCTTTACTAACACGTCCTCTACTTGTCCATAAGCCTATTTTCTTGAGTTGTCTGCCATCTCTAATGAGATTCTGACAGCTTGCGCCTCAAAGATCCCAAGTTTCTCCATTATAGAGAGTGGCATTAAGTTTATTCCTGACCCCAGGTCACACAGAGCCTTCTCAAAGGTCATGGTGCCTATGGTATATGGTATTAAGAATTTGCCAGGATCCTGTTTCTTTTGAGGTAATATCTGCCTATCCAATGCATTTAGTTTATTGGTGAGCAAGGGAGGTTCATCTTCCCAAGTCTCATTACCAAATAATTTGGCATTCAGCTTCATGATTGCACCAAGGTACTTAGCAACTTGCTCTTCAGTAATTTCTTCATCCTCTTCAGAGGAAGAATACTCATCAGAGCTCATGAAGGGCAGAAGGAGGTTCAATGGAATCTCTATGGTCTCTAATTGAGCCTCAGATTCCTTTGGTTCCTCAAAGGGAAACTTCTTATTGGTCACTGGACGTCCCAGGAGGTCTTCCTCACTAGGATTCACGTCCTCCTCCTCCCTTGTAGGTTCGGCCATGATGGTTAAATCAATGGGCTTGCACTCGCTCTTCAGATTTTCTTCTGTATTGCTTGGGAGAGTACTAGGAGGAGTTTCAGTGACTCTTTTACTCAGCTGGCCCACTTGTGCCTCCAAATTTCTAATGGAGGACCTTGTTTCATTCATGAAACTTAAAGTGGCCTTAGATAGATCAGAGACTATATTTGCTAAGCTAGATGGATTCTGCTCAGAATTCTCTGTCTGTTGCTGAGTGGATGATGGAGAAGGCTTGCTATTGCTAAACCTGTTTCTTCCACCATTATTAAAGCCTTATTGAGGCTTTTGTTGATCCTTCTATGAGAAATTTGGATGATTTCTCCATGAGGGATTATAGGTGTTTCCATAGGGTTCACCCATGTAATTCACCTATGCTATTGCAGGGTTCTCAGGATCATAAGCTTCTTCTTCAGAAGATGCCTCTTTAGTACTGTTGGATGATTTCTTCAATCCATTCAGACTCTGAGAAATCATATTGACTTGCTGAGTCAATATTTTGTTCTGAGCCAATATGGCATTCAGAGTATCAATTTCAAGAACTCCCTTCTTTTGAGACGTCCCATTATTCACAGGATTCCTTTCAGAAGTATAAATGAACTGGTTATTTGCAACCATGTCAATGAGTTCCTAAGCTTCTGCAGGCATTTTCTTTAGGTGAATGGATCCACCTACAGAATGGTCCAATGACATCTTTGATAATTCAGACAGACCATCATAGAATATATACAGGATGGTCCATTCTGAAAGCATGTCAGAAGGACACTTTTTGGTCAGTTCCTTGTATCTCTCCCAAGCTTCATAGAGGGATTCACCTTCCTTCTGTCTGAAGGTTTGAACATCCACTCTAAGCTTGCTAAGCTTTTGAGGAGGAAAGAACTTGGCTAAGAAAGCCGTGACCAGCTTATCCCAAGAGTTCAGGCTGTCTTTAGGTTGAGAGTCCAACCATATTCTAGCTCTGTCTCTTACAGCAAATGGGAAAAGCATAAGCCTGTAGACCTTGGGATCAACCCCATTGGTCTTAACAGTATCACAGATCTGCAAGAATTCAGTTAAGAACTGAAAGGGATCTTCGGATGGAAGTCCATAAAACTTGCAATTCTGTTGCATCAGAGAAACTAGTTGAGGTTTCAGCTCAAAATTGTTTGCTCCAATGGCAGGGATTGTGATGCTTCTTCCATGTAAATTAGAATTAGGTGCAGTAAAGTCACCAAGTATCTTCCTTGCATTGTTATTATTTTCGGCCATGCTTCCTTCTTTTTCGAAAATTTCTGTAAGATTTTCTCCAGAGAGTTGTGCTTTAGCTTTCCTTAGCTTCCTCTTTAGAGTTCTTTCAGGTTCAGGATCATCTTCAACAAGAATGTTCTTGTCCTTGTTCCTGCTCATATGAAAAAGAAGAGAACAGAAAATATAGAATCCTCTATGTCACAGTATAGAGATTCCTTTATTTGAGTAGAAGAAGATATGAATAGAAGAAGGAGAATCTAAACACAAGGGTGAGGAATAGGTTCGAATTCTTGGATGAAGAGGAGTGTTAGTAAATGAATAAATAAATAGAAGGAGGTGAGGGAGAAGAATTTTCGAAAATTATATAGAATAAAATAAAAGTATTTTTGTTTTTAAATTAGAATTAAAATAAAAAATTCAAAAATTAAGAAAGGAAAAATTAAATCAAATTAAATTTAATTTAAAACAATTAGTTAAAAAAGGAATTTTGAAAAAGATGAAGGTGATTTTCGAAAATTAAAGAAAGAATTAGTTAGATAGTTTTGAAAAAGATATGATTGAAATAGTAAACTTTTAAAATCAATCAAAAAGTTAAGTGGTTAGTTGAAAAAGATTTGAAAATTAATTTTGAAAAGATAAGAAGTTAGAAAAGATTTTGAAATTGATTTTGAAAAAGATGTGATTGAAATTTATTTTGAAAAAGATTTGAAAAAGAAATTTAAAAAGATTTGATTTTGAAAATTAAAGTTGATTACTTGACTAACAAGAAACTAAAAAGATATGATTCTAGAGTTTAAAGATTGAACATTTCTTACTAGGCAAGTAACAAACTTAAAAATTTTGAATCAATCACATTAATTGTTAGCATTAATTTCGAAAATATGAATTAGAAATAAGAAAAAGATTTTGAAAATCAATCATAAAGTTTTCGAAAATATGAAAGAAAAAATGAAAAATATTTGATTTTTGAAAAAGATTTGAAAAAGATAGAATTTTTAAATTGAAAATTTGATTTGACTCATAAAAAACAACTAAATTTTAAAAAGTTTTGAAAAAGTCAACTCAAATTTTCGAAAATTTATGAATGAAAAAGGAAAAGATATTTTTTTTTATTTTTGAATTTTTAATGATGAAAGAGAAAAACATCAAAAAGACTCAATGCATGAAAATTTTGGATCAAAACACATTATGCATGCAAGAACACTATGAATGCCAAGATGAACACCAAGAACACTTTGAATGTCAAGATGAACACCAAGAACTTATTTTTGAAAATTTTGAAGAAAAGAAAAACATGCAAGACACCAAACTTAAAGATTTTTAATTTTTAGACACTAACAAATTGAAAATGCATATGAAAAACAAGAAAAGACACAAAATAAGAAAATATGAAGATCAAACAAGAAGACTTGTCAAGAACAACTTGAAGATCATGAAGAACACATGCATGAGTTTTCGAAAAATGCACAAATTTTTAAACATGCAATTGACACCAAACTTAAAAATTGACTCAAGACTCAAACAAGCAACACAAATATTTTTGATTTTATGATTTTATAATTTTTTTTTTTGGATTTTCAAAAATTAATTGGAAAAGGAAAAATAAGGATTTCAAAATTTTTAATAAGAATTCCAAGAATCTTGCAATGTTAGTCTAAAGTTCCAGTCCAGGAATTAGACATGACTTACTAGCCAGCCAAGCTTTCAGTGAAAGCTCCGGTCCAAAACACTAGACATGGCTAATGGCCAGCCAAGCTTCAGCAGATATTGATACCTCACATGTATACAACAACTATGTGTGTAACTGCCAAATGGGTGAAGATCAACAAGCTCTTGTGATGATAAGTTGAAACCCCGGTCCAAAAGATTAGACATGGCTTACAGCCAGCTAGGATTCAACAGATCATCATGAAACACTAGAATTCATTCTTAAAAATTCTGAATAAAAATATTTTTTTGAAAATATTTATTTTTATTTTTTTCAAAAATAAGAATAATAAAAACAAAAAACTTAAAATTAAAATAAAATTACCTAATCTGAGCAACAAGATGAACCGTCAGTTGTCCAAACTCGAACAAACCCCGGCAACGGCGCCAAAAACTTGGTGCGCGAAAATCGTGACGGTTCTTTTCCTTGGTAACGGCGCTAAAAACTCAATACGCATGTTCATAATCTTAGTTCTTTGTCACAACTTCGTACAACTAACCAGCAAGTGCACTGGGTCGTCCAAGTAATAAACCTTACGTGAGTAAGGGTCGATCCCACGGAGATTGTCGGCTTGAAGCAAGCTATGGTCACCTTGTAAATCTCAGTCAGTCGGATTTAATTGATTATAGAGACTTAATAATTAAAAGATAAATAAAATGTAAAATAAAGATAGTGATACTTATGTAATTCATTGGTGAGAATTTCAGATAAGCGTATAGAGATGCGTTCGTTCCTCCTAAACATCTACTTTCCTATTGTCTTCAACCAATCATTTATACTCCTTTCTATGGCAAGCTGTATGTTAGGCATCACCGTTGTCAATGGCTACATCCTGTCCTCTCAGTGAAAATGGTCTAATGCGCTGTCACTGCATGGCTAATCATCTTTCGGATCTTGATCATACTGGAATAGGATCCATTGATCTTTTTGCGTCTGTCACTATGCCCAGCACTCGCGAGTTTGAAGCTCGTCGCAGCCATCCCTTCCCAGATCCTACTCGGAATACCACAGACAAGGTTTAGACTTTTCGGATCTCAAGAATGGCCGTCCATGGATTTTAACTTATACCACGAAGATTCTGATTAAGGAATCCCAGAGATACTCATTCAATCTAAGGTAGAACGGAAGTGGTTGTCAGGCACGCATTCATAGGTTGGGAATGATGATGACTGTCATGATCATCACATTCATATTGAGGTGTAAATGAATATCTTAGAATCAGAATAAGCTTAAATTGAATAGAAAAATGATAGTACTTTGTATTAATTCATGAGGAACAGCAGAGCTCTACACCTTAATCTATGGTGTGTAGAAACTCTACCGTTGAAAATACATAAGTGATGAAGGTTCAGGCATGGCCGAATGGCCAGCCCCCAAACGTGATCAAAGGATCAAAAGACAATCCAAAGATGTAAATACAATAGTAAAAAGTCCTATTTATGCTAAACTAGTTAGTAGGGTTTACAGAAATGAGTAAATGATGCAGAAATCCACTTCTGGGGCCTACTTGGTGTGTGCTTAGGCTGAGCATTAAGCTTTACACGTGTAGAGGCTTTTCTTGGAGTTGAACGCCAGTTTGTAACCTGTTTCTGGCGTTTAACTCTACTTTGCAACCTGTTTCTGGCGTTTAACTCTAGAATGCAGCATGGAACTGGCGTTGAACGCCAGTTTGCATCATCTAAACTAGGGCAAAGTATGAAATATTATATATTGATGGAAAGCCCTGGATGTCTACTTTCCAACGCAATTGAGAGCGCACCATTTGGAGTTCTGTAGCTCCAGAAAATCCACTTTGAGTGCAGGGAGGTCAGAATCCAACAGCATCTGTAGTCCTTCTTCAACCTCTGAATCTGATTTTTGCTCAAGTCCCTCAATTTCAGCCAAAAATTACCTGAAATCACAGAAAAACACGCAAACTCATAGTAAAGTCCAGAAATATGATTTTTATTTAAAATCTAATAAAAATATACTAAAAACTAACTAAATTATACTAAAAACTATGTAAAAACAATGCCAAAAAGCGTATAAATTATCCGCTCATCACTGAGCACCATCAAACAAGGACCGAACAAAAGCCTGAAAGACTACATGACTAGGTTCGCTGAAGCAACCAATGAAATACCCAACCTAAACCCTAAAGTACACCTCCACGCCCTAAAAAGTGGCCTCCGACCAGGGAAATTCCAGGAATCTATAGTGGTGGCGAAACCAAAAACCCTGGCCGAATTCCGAGAAAAGGCAACGACTCAGATCGAAATCGAAGAATTTCGAGCACTACGAAGAGCGGAAAAACTACCACAAACAGGGAAGAAGAAAGACGAAACAGACACCCAACCGGCAGGACAGAGCAGAGATCATTCAGATTAACTCCTAAGTTCGACAGCTATACCCCCCTTAACGCAAAAAGGGAGGACATTATAAAGAACATACTACACTCAAAACTCATCAAACCCCCAAATAAAGCTGGTATATATCAGGACCAGCAACATATGGACAGATCAAAGTATTGTGCTTTTCACCAAAAGTACGGCCACACCACAGACGACTGCGTAATAGCAAAAGATGTCCTAGAGAAGCTGGCCCGCCAGGGACTACTCGACAAATACATTGACAGCCGAGCACAAAGGCGGAATATGGAAGACCTCGGCCAACAACCAAAAGCAACTGACAATTCTCGAGATAAAGGGAAAAAGGTAGATAGTGATATCAATCCACCACGTAGGATAATAAACTGCATTTCTGGTGGTTTTGCAGGTGGCGGATGTACAAACTCGGCACGAAAAAGGTCGTACCGAGCTATGATGACGATGACAGAATCCACTTCATCTCAACCTATCGACAAGGACAAGCCGAAAATTTTATTCGTCCCCAAAGACTATAAGGCAAATGATCGAAACTTGGATGACCCGGTTGTCATCACAGCACAAGTCGGAGAACCATTAGTAAAGAAGATCCTAATGGATCCAGGAAGCAGCGCAGACATGCTTTTCTATTCAACATTCCAAAAGATGAAACTAAGTGACAAGAATATCCAACCATCTTCCGGCAAACTGGTAGGTTTCTCAGGTGAGCGCGTCTCCATTTGAGGTTATATTTGGTTACAAACCACCTTTGGGGATTATCCTAACAGCAAGACAATAGACATACAGTATCTTGTCGTGGACTACAAAAGCCCATACAACATTATTTTGGGCAGACCATCTTTGAACGTATTCAATGCTATTGTTTCTACTGTGCATTTGTGTGTTAAGTTTCTTTCGCATGATAATAAAGTCATCACTATCCACGGAGACTAGAAGAGGCCAGACAGTGCTATAACGCCAGTCTGAAAAGTGAACAGCCAAGACAACCCAAACAGCAATATGTCCAAGCAGTATATAACTCGGATCAACTGCCTTCCCTGGCCGACCTAGACCCCAAAACTAACCATCAAGAGTGGCTGATGCCAATAGATGATCTGACTAAAATTCAATTAACAAACAACGAATCCAAGTACACATACCTCGGCAACGCGCTTAAAAAAGAAGAACAAGACCAATTAGCCAAACTTCTGAGGAACAACACTGACCTATTCGCTTGGACCCCAGCAGACATGCCAGGAATAGATCCTAACGTCATTTGCCATAAGTTGGCCATCAACCCAACAGTCCGACCTATAGCCCAAAAGAAACGACACCTCGGCACCGACAAGAGAGCAGCCTCTTTGGAAGAAACTCAAAAGCTACTTAACGCTGGCTTCATCAAAGAACTCAGATACTCCACTTGGTTAGCCAATGTTGTAATGGTAAAAAAGAACAACGGTAAGTGGAGGATGTGTGTGGACTATACAGACCTTAACAAGGCCTGTCCAAAGGACGCATACCCCCTCCCATGCATTGATAAACTTGTTGATAATTCTTCTGGTTTCCAATGTTTAAGCTTCATGGATGCCTATTCTGGCTATAATAAAATCCTTATGCATAAGGCTGACCAAGATAAAACTGCCTTTATTACTGACAATGGAAATTTCTGTTATAAGGTTATGCCATTTGGACTCAAGAATGCAGGTGCTACCTACCAACGACTTATGGACAAAATTTTCACAAGTCAAATCGGACGAAACATAGAAGTCTATGTCGATGATATGGTGGCAAAATCAACACACACGGCAAACCATGTTAAAGACCTAACAGAGATATTCCAACAACTCCGAAGGTACAATATGAAGCTTAATCCTGATAAATGTGCTTTCGGAGTACAGAGTGGAAAATTCCTTGGCTTCATGCTCACTTGCCGAGGTATTGAAGCAAATCCCGAAAAGTTCCCGGAAATCCTAAACATGCAAAGCCCAAATACAGTCAAGGAGGTCCAACAACTAACTGGCCGACTCGCAGCCTTAGCCAGGTTTCTGCGTCGAGTAGCCCACCGATCACGTCATTTTTTCAAAAATCTACAGAAACAAGAAGAGTTTCACTAGACCGGGGAATGCAAAACAGCTTTCACCGAACTCAAGGCCATACTTTCAGCTCCTCCAATCCTCAAAACTCTAGAAACTGGTAAACCACTCTATTTATATTTATCTATTACTAACCAGGCTATCAGTTCTGTCTTGGTAACAGAAACAGAAAAACAGCAACACCCGGTATATTGCGTCAGCAAATCTCTTCAAAATGCCGAGGTTCGTTACCCAAAGATAGAGAAACTGGCTCTAGCTCTGGTCACAATGGCCAGACGCCTACGACATTACTTCCAAAGCCACACCATCGTGGTCAGAACAGAACAACCTTTAAGACAAATACTAACGAAGCCCGAGCTAGCAGGAAGATTAATCAAATGGTTGATCGAGCTGTCAGAATACGACATCCAATATCAATTCAGAGGAGCCATCAAATCACAAGCACTAGCCGACTTCATTGTAGAACTCACTACAGAAGAGCAGGATCCTAAAGATAACATATGGACACTATATATTGATGGAGCCTCAAACAGCAAAGGTTCCGGAGCAGGAATACTCCTCGAAGACAAACACGAAACACAATTCGAGCAATCCCTGCAATTTACTTTTCATGCAAGCAATAACCAAGCAGAGTACGAAGCTCTAATAGCAGGACTTCAACTGGCTCACACAATGGGAATAGCACATTTAAACGTCAAATGCGACTCCTTCCTTGTGGTGCAACAGGTAACAGGTAGTTTCCAGGTAAAAGACCCGTTGTTAGAAAATTACAATATCATAGTCAATAACCTCGTCAATAATTTTCAGAAATTTAATATATCTCACATACCTCGGGAACAAAATGATAGAGCAGATATTCTCTCAAAATTAGCAACAACAAGAAGTCAAACCACACCACCTATCTTATCCCAACTAACACTCGAAGAGCCTAGTGTTATACTAACATCAATCTCGAGTATTTCGGAGAAAGATGACTGGAGATCACCCTTCATCACTTACTTGTAAACAGGTCACATCCCTAGCAACATCCAAAATCAACGAAAGTTCAAACGAAGAGCGAGTTTCTATACAATGCTCGGAACCAAATTATACAAAAGAGGATTCATAAGACCTCTGCTAAGATGTCTAAATACAGCAGAAGCCAAACTGGCAATAGATGAAGTCCATGAAGGAGTCTGTGGCACACACATCGGCGGCCGGAGTCTAGCTGCCAAAATCCTCCAAGCTGGTTACTACTGGCTGACGTTACAACAAGACTGCATGAATAAAGTCAAACATTGTGACCACTGCCAACGTCATGCACCAATTATTCATAACCCAGTCGAGCAGTTACATACATCCGAGATATGCTGGCCGTTCAACAAATGGGGGCTAGATATCCTCGGACCATTTCCACCCGCTCCAGGCCAGGTTAAATTTTTAATTGTCGCCATAGATTACTTCACAAAATGGATAGAGGCTACACCATTGGCAAAAATCACTTCCGAAAAAATGATTTCTTTCGTATGGAAAAACATACTATGCCACTTTGGTATTCCTCAATCCATCATCACCGATAATGGTAGACAATTTATAGATCAAAAGTTCACAAATTTTTTACAAAATTTAAAAATATTTCAATAGTTCTCTTCTGTCGAACATCCACAAACTAACGGCTTAGCTGAAGCCGCCAATAAGATCATTTTGCAGGGCCTTAAAAAGAAGCTCGACGACTCAAAATGAGAATGGGCCGAGCTTATTCCTGAAGTACTATGGAGCTATAACATATCTGAACAATCAGCAACAAAGGAAACACCATTCAGGCTAGTCTACAGAAGCGACGTAATGATACCAATTGAGGTATCCCTACAAAACACCATAACCACAAATACAAGCGAAAGCGACAATGCTGAAAATAGAAGAGCCGAGCTCGACCTCATAGAGGAAGCTTGAGACAAAACTGCACTACAACAGACAGCGGCAAAACGAGCTATAGCTCAAAAATACAATAGGAAGCTCAAGACGAGGACATTCTCAGAAGGAGACCTCATACTCAGAAAAGTTGAAGACATACAAAAGCCACAAGGACATGGCAAACTAAGCGCAAATTGAGAAGGACCATTCAGAATACGCAAAGTCGTCTGCAAGGGAGCATACAAAATACAAAGGCTCGACGGAACTATACTACCAAACACTTGGAACATATCCTCTCTGAAAATGTACTTCAGTTAGTCTATAAGTCGGACATGGTGATGCACTCTTTTTCCTACTACCAGATTTTATCCCTAAGGAGGGTTTTGCTGGAGAGGTTTTAATGAGGCACACCACCCTGCATCTTTTTCAATCAATTAAATTGCACACTAAGAAACACAACTATCTATATCCTATCTTACATTCCATTCGCGTGACTAAACTCAAACAACCAATACTAACTCTTCGACACATTCAATCTGTTGCAAAACAAATCAAACATTCCATACGTTTATCAAACCCAGTTCTAACTTTATCAAACTTTCTCAAACCAAACTCGTATAGTTCCAAATAAACACAGTCAAATGGCAGTAAGCCCAAACAACACTGATACTATGTATCTAGTTACACAAATCCTATGTATCAAACCAAAACGCAAACTGCTCGGAGGTACAAAAAACAAACACTTGTACCTTACTCCATCCTCTAATCATTCGATACCAATATGCCAAAATATTCAAACATGAAATATGAACAAAAACAAATATTTGTTTGGCTAAAGGCCAGCAGTTCATAACAACAAGCCAAAACGACCTTAAGTCAAATACGTTCAAAAAACTACACAAACCAGCCTATTACAAACTTAAACATCAGGGTTCTCCCCCTCACCCTTGACACCATCCTCGTCCTGAACTAACTCATCCCCAACAACAACCTTACACGGATCTATTTTCGAAAAGTCAGCAGCAGGAGCTAGAAGCTTTGCCTGCTCAACAGCTCTCTCAAATCCAGCCGAGAACATCTCCAAACCATGATCCTCTTTCTCAGTTTCAGCCTGTTTCTTTTCCACTCCAAGAACCACAAGTCTAGCCTCCAAAGATACATTTTTCTCTTTCAATTCCTTTCCCGCACTCTCATAAGTCGTCAATTTCTCTTGCAATGTGTTGACCAAGTCAAGAGCATCACGCAGCTTACTCGCCTTCTCCACATTCTCCTGCATTAATTGAGTCATGGCAGCCTTATCAAACGAATCCCTAGCATGCTTCAACTCTTGAGTTCGACCAATAGACATCTACCGAGCTCCAATCACCTACATCAAATAAGCAAAACAAATCAAAAATCCACACAAGCAAACACAATAAAACAACGAAGTGACACTATACCTGCGGATACTGACAAACCCCAATGCAATATCGTCAACTTCCTGGACGAGTTTAACATCAGCCGGATTCTGACAGTGCTCATCAACAACCATAATAAACGGGAAATGCTCATTCCAAAGGGAAGTCAAATCCTCATCCCCACGATAACCATGAAGCACCCTTTGGTTCTCGGTAAAACGCTTGACCACCTCAAGATCAATCTCTTTCCCTCCGACCTTATCCTCGGCCACATCCACCGGCCTATCTTTCGTCCCATTTCCTCTTTTTCTTTTAAAGTTAACCTTCTTTGGAGACGGTTGATTAACTTCAGCACCTTTCTCCGCCATAATACGACTAGTAGAGCTTTTCTTTTCAATGTTTTTCGACCGAAAATACGCTCGCAAGCTGCTTGAGGTCACCTTTGGAGCCTTTTCAACTACACACAAAACATAAAGATAACGAATAAACAACCGTTACCGAACCATACAAAAACAAATTACACAAAGCAAATACTTATATATCCAGCCAAGGCATCTCTATCCATTTCCAACTCCAGAAGTTCAACAACCGACAACAAACTCGACGACAAAACATGATTAACCAAAAACTCCACAACCATCTCATTTCTGTATTTCATCCCATCCATACCCAATATTTGCCTAGGCCTCGGAACCCAGAATAATGGGAACCTCTCCAATAAATACTCATCTATAAACCAAGAAAATTTACCCTCAACAACGCCAATCTTCACAAACATAGACTTAAACCCTTTATACGAAGACCTATATAAGCTGAAAATGGCACGACCTGGAACACTAGCGAGATTCAACCAACAGCCTCACCTAACCCCCTTACACTGAAACAAAGTAAAAAAAGACTTCCAAGGATGGTTCAATCTCTAAATACCTCATCAGAATCTGAAAAGCTCTAACAAAAGCCCACGAATTAGGATGCAGCTGAGACGGTGCACACTTAAGCTGCATGAGAACACCACACTCAAATTCAGAAAAGGAAAACTTAACACCCAAGTCCACAAAAACACAGCTGTACATGAAGAAAAACTCAAACCCTTCCCCACGATGAAAGACACGATCATCAGCATTATACGGTATGAACTTAAGCTTAATATCAGTTCCCTCCCTGACCCACGAAGACACTAACCCTAATTGCGACACACTTTGATCATCGTCGAACACAGAAGCATACTCCTTCATTGAATCTGCAACCCATGAAAAAAGGATTCACAGGATCCCAAACCCAAACATCTTCAACTAGCTTAACTTCTACCTTACCACCCACATCCGTCCCTATCTCAACCTTTTTCCCTTATCCATCCCGAAAACAAACATGCACACAGAAAACAAGAGCACACGAGGAAGAAAGGAATAACTAACCTTTCTTATTCATCTTCCAAAAACACAGGCGAAAAAAGAAAAAGCAAGCCTCGAAACCAGATAATCAAACAATCCAAACAAAAAACCACCCACCAGCCCACTACCCACACCTTCTTCAAGCAGTAAAAATTCAAGAATAATCCCTAACCGTCGATTATTAAACACAAAAAGAAAATCAGCGGCTAGATCTCACTAGCGCTACATTACCCAACACGCATTAAAAGCGAATGCGTTTTCCAATATTTCTCTTTCCTCCCCAAGAGACGCACACAAAATATTAAGCGCGAAAATTCAAAAGGACAACCTACTTCCACTCCTTACACCGAGAATAAACATGCTAACCTTGGGGCTCCGAGCTATAACTCGGCACACCTAAAAGTTGTCACAATCAACCCACTCCAGATCCTGGTTCCGAGTTATAACACCTGAAAAAGGTTAACCTGTTTATATCTCGACCCCAAAACAAGCCAACTTTGGGGACTATGATCCGTTATGTTAGAACCGAGTCATAACGGGAATATCGGAACCAGGATCAACTCACAACTCCTCCGCAGACCTCTCTCCATAGATACCTAAGTTCCGAAATATTAGAACACAACCAAATCAATAACAAACAATGTGGATAACAGTTCCCCAATTACTCCATTATATACGAGTGATTTACTCAGTTACAGGTACGCAATTCATTCTGGTTTTCTACTCTGAACTCTCTCACACTCGTACTTACTTGAGCGTTGGAGTCCCTTTGTAGGTACTCAACGCCGCCTTCTCAGGAGAAGACGACGTTCCACGCCTTCTACTCCAAGGAAAGCCGGTTCCAGCATCAGCAGAACGAGCTATACCTCGGAGTTCACTTTCATACAGGAACAACATATATCAAGATATATATAATACAAGTAGGAGTTACTCTAGCGAAAGAAAGATTGATGATTGAGATACTAGTGTTTATATGGCTTTTGCCACCAAAATTTGAGTTGTGGGATTATTAATAGAGTAAGTACCCAACTCGATTCGTGATAATTTTTTTTTTTTGAAGGACTATGAGATTTTTAAACTAAAAATATTTTTTTTATTTTTAATATGTATTTTGTGAGATTAGTTAGTTTCTGTATCAATGATCTTTTTTTAAAACATATTTATATGACATGTTAATCACTAATATATCTTCTATTTAATTTTTATAAATAAAAATAATTTAAAAATTACTAATATTTCTTACTTTTATACAGTAAATTTAGTTAATATATTTAAAAAAAAGTAATAGAAAATAAAAATAAAAACTAAACTGCCCTAATAATTATTCTTAAAAGACAACGAAATTCTCAACAAAAAAGAATTTGTTAATCCTAGTTGATTCTTAATGAATAAATCAATAATTTAACATACATACCATGTAGACTTATTCTGTTAATACCGATCAAAGATATTGACAGAAGAACTAATCAATCTTATAAAAATAAAAATTAAGAATAAAAAAATATATTTTTGTTAAAAGCATCGTTGTTTTTGGAAGTAATTATCTGCGCCGTTTAAAATTTATCTCTTATTAATATTGTATAATAAAGGTAACAGCTGATGCAATCTAAAGCATAGTTATCAAACCCAGCTCAATCCGGACGGTTCGACCGGAAATCTGGTCACCCAGTCACCTAACCGGACCAAACCACTCATTGAACCGTTCACACAACAGACCCGGTCAAACCCGGTTCGATCCGACGGGTTTCATGCAAACCCGGTGACCCGGCCGGTTAATCCAACCCGGTCCGGGTCATGTTTATTAATTTTTTTTCTTCCTTGAAACGGCATCGTTTCAGACCCATCCCAACCCCCCTCTTTGAATGAACCCTAACTCCCTGGCGTCATAGAGTGGAACCCAACCACCCCCTCCCAAGCCCTCGTCTCTCTGTCTCTGCTCTCTCAAGCTTGGCGTTGGCAGCGGGTAGTCTCTCACCTTCACCTCGTCACTCTCTCGAGCTCGGCGTCGGCATCCCCTCACCCTCACCTCGTCGTCAGTTCGTCACTCTCAGTTTCTGGGTCTCTCACCTCATCGCTGTCTCGGTCTCTCACCATGAGTCCGTGATCCTGCGTTCGCTTCGTCGAAACCAGTGAAGCAACACCTGCTCCCTCGGGTGGTGGTGGTGGCGTCTTCTCTACCATGCAAGCTCCAGTTTTCAACCCTGTTCTTTCTCTAGGTCAATGTTCATTTCGGTGAATCTGGTGATTGTTGAATATGAGTTGTTGCTGTTTTATTTAGTTTTTTGAGTTCTTGTTGATGTTATTTCTCTGGTTTGATGTTAATTTTGGTGAACCTGAGCAAATTTTAGAGTTGTTGCTGTTCTTTTTGTTTGTTGAATGTTGATTTTTTAGAGTTGTTGTTGCTGTTCATTCTCGGATTCGATGTTAATTTTGGTGAATCTGAGCAAATTTTAGAGTTGTTGCTGTTCTTTCTGTTTATTGAATATTGGTTTTTTAGAGTTGTTGTTGCTGTTCATTCTCTTATTCGATGTTAATTTTGGTGAATCTTAGCAAATTTTAGAGTTGTTGCTGTTCTTTCTATTTATTGAATATTGGTTTTTTAGAGTTGTTGTTGCTGTTCTTTCACTGATTCGATGTTAATTTTGGTGAATCTGAGCAAATTTTAGAATTATTGTTCTTTCTGTTTGTTGAATGTTGGTTTTTTAGAGTTGTTGTTTCTGTTCTTTCTGTTCTTTCTCTGGTTTAAATTTTAGTTAGAATTATTGTTGAATCTGGCAGTTGCTGCTGTTATTTGATTTTTTTAGAGTTGTTGTTGAACCTGAAAAAATTTTAGTGAACTTAATTAGATTGAATAGTTAAATTCGTTGTTGATTATCATTAGTGAACTTTTGGTGGTTGTTGATTCTCATTAGTTGTTGCTGTGTTTCTTTTGCTTGAATGGAAAGGTTTTCCAACTAGCCATTATACCTGAGATTGCGAGAAGTCCTTCTTCTTCTTTGGAGCTTGTTCTTGTTCCTAGGGGTAAGTTCTACTGGTTTGTCGGGGATGCTCTTGTTTTTCTTTCAGGAGTTGGTTCGTGGCATGGACACCTAGCCCTTTCTTATTTTTAGTATTTGTGACAATCATAGAGTTTATAATAATAGAGGGAAGACTGATTCTGCTTGGGGTCATTGTAAACAAATTGTGGATTTATCGATTGTGTTATCTTTTACTCGCCTTTGATGATTTAAATTAAAAAAGTATTTTGTAATAGAGACTAATATATTATATTTTTTTAGATAATTAGTTATGTTTAAAAATTAATATTAAATTATTAATATTTGTAAAGATTTATATTTTAATTTTTAAGACATTATTTTAATTTTATTCATATAATTTTTTTTTTATAATAACCGAATTGATCGAATAAATTAATGACCAACCAGTTGAACTAATAACCTAGTGACTCATCGTATAACCATATTGATTACTAGTTTAATTATGATAACTATGATCTAAAACTAATCTAGACCATATACACACATGCGTGGAGTGAAGAGTGAAACTTCCAAAATCATCATCTTGTTACGCGATTGACGCCCAACCCATCATGCAAGTGGGGCAATCCGTGTGGTACCCAGCAAACTCTTTTTGCTTCTTCTGCTGCATTGCCTACGGTGCATATATAACATGCATTTTTCTCTTTATATATGTTTTTTTTCAATAATATTAAAGAGACAATAATATATAGGGTGTGTTTGGCAAACACGTTGGGGAGGAGAAAAGTCCGTTTGAGCTTCTTGAAAGTTTCATTTTGATGTTTAACAATTTTTATCTTTTTAAACGCAGAATTGATTTTGCCTCTAAACGTACGTTCAGGAGAAGCTGAAATTCGTAGCTTCTGCGTTTCACGTTCATGGTTGTGATTGCCATTAGAAAATTGGGTACAAAATTTATTTTATTTTTACCAACCCTACCCTTCATTTTCTTCTATAAGAATGATACCAATAACTATTACATGTTCTTTGTAGTTCTTTCTAGTTCCTATTTCTTCATAGTTTTTTCGTTCCAATTTTTTTTTCATCAAAATGGTTCAAATTTGTTTCAATCACTAGCAAATTGAATATTTTTTTTATTATTTTTAGTACTCATTTTCATATTTTAATTTTTATGTTTTTTTTATTGTATTATTTATTTATATTTTTTATTTATATGATAAAAATTTTTATATTATTTATGTAGTATTCTGATTTCTCATGTTATGTTTTTATACGAGTTTTTTTATCATTTAATATATTATTTTTTATATGTATATTTTTTATAAATTTTTTTTAAATTTTTGGTTGGCTTTGTTTATATGATTTTTTATTTATTTTATTGTATTTCTTTTATTCATATGATAAATGTTGTTGATTTTTTTTTATTTTTTATGGTGCTATGATTTTTTAAGTATTTTATTAATTTTTACAATATTTTTATTATTTTTTTATATGAATTCTTTTTTTTTTTATCCTTTACTGCATTGTATTTATGTTGTGTATGAAATTTTTTATTTTTTTATTTGATTTTATTCATATGAATTTTATTTACTTTTTATGGTATTTTTTGGTTCATATGATATATGTTGTTGATTTTATGGAATTTTTATTATTTTTTATTTGTATAATTTTTTTTCTATTCTTTGATGTACTCTATTTTTATTTTATATTAATTTTTTTATTTTTTATTCTGATTTTGTAAAATTTGTAATTGTAATTATTATATACTACGTTTAGTATCAAAATTTTGTATAATATAAATTATGATCCTATAAAAAAAAGACAAAATGAATAAAAAATTAATTATAAATAACAATAAAGTCATAAATAATAAAAATTTATAGTGCAAAATAATACTAAATTAAAGAGTACTGACGGTATTAAAAAAATTATAGAATATTTTTTTTGACATTATAAAATTTATAGTACTCTCTTTTATATTTTTATTTTTTATTGTATTTATTTTATTTATATGATAAATATTTTTTATATTATTTTTGATAGTGTTTTGATTTTGTAGGTATATAAAAAAAATTATTTAAATTCATGTTTCTTTTAGTAATTTTTCATCTAAAAGTGATTTTAAGTAATATAATCCAAACAACATTTATTTTACTATAATCAATTTTGATATAAAGATTGCCAAACATAAATCACGTTAACTCAAACTTACTTATCATCAAAATCAATTTTGTAAAATCAATTTTATGCAAACTCCCGTTTGCAAACTGTAATCCAAACACACACATAAAATTATTTTAAGTAATTTAATATTTATAATTTAATATTTATTATATTTAAAATTATTTATTTATTTTAATAATAATTTAAAATATAAAATATAAAATAAATATATTAAAAAAATTGTAACTCTCTATGGTTTTTAAATTATGATTCCAAATATTACTCGTTCTTTTTAAATTTTTCATAAGATTGATAAAAAAAAATATATTATCCCAGCATAAAATAATTCATTCTTGCCCTTTTAAAAGGGGTTAACTTTTCATGATATATTCTTTTTTTGGGTTAAAATTTTAGAATTTTTTATTTAAATTAAATAAATATAGAAATTACGAAAATATATAAAATATGAAGTAATTATCTAAATGTATAATAAATCACATTTCAAATATTGAGAGGTGAAGTGAAAAATAAGCATATCTAAGCAACTGAAATCCTGTGCTGCGATGATACAACACTGTGACAAATCTAGGGTGTACCTAAAATACGTGTTAAGTGGGAGAACGGATATTGAGTATCCGAGATACGCGTGAACTCGAAACAAGGTCAGTATTCGAGATACATGTAAAACGCGTAATTCAGGTCTCAACATCTGGGATACACTCAAACGTGTAATGCAGGTCTCAACATCCAAGATATGTATATTATGGTGTAGGTGTCTTTGCACCCTAGATATTTTGGAGAAAAAAATCTATATATATCCTCCCATTCTCAACTATTTTCTCACAATTCACAATTCAATCTTTTCTTTCTCCTCTTTCTATTTTGTTCTCATGGAGAATAATCAGTTCTTTTTTGTTATGATTTATCCCAATGAAATAGTAAAAAATGGTGATGAAGGAGTGATTTTGTAATCTAATTCAACTATGATGTTACGCACTAACCGTGTTGATATTCTACATGCGCTAAAGACGGTCATACTGAGCAACAATGGAGGGAGAATAGGTAGCAAGGGGGTTGGACGGGTTGCATATAGATTTTTGCACGCATTTTTGAACAGTGGATTTACCAACAGGTTATTCTGGATTGAAGGGGATCAGCATGTGAGGGCAATGTTCGACGTACATATAAGGCTAATGCCACAACATGTGATGGAGTGGTATGCTGCCGTGCGTGACATGGTTGTTGGTGGTGGGCCGTCCTCTTCGAGTTCTCAAGTAGTCCCACTGGATGCAACACCAATTCACTACACCCTGCCTCATGATAGTGCCGAAGAAGACGACAACGAGGCGATTCAGATTATGTTGCCGAATTTGGGTTGTCCAACGAGACTTCTACCAATAGTGGTGCTCGATTTCTCCTGCCTCCTCTTTTATCCGTTCCTCAATTGTCATAAGTTTCAAGTCATTATCACAGTTTAAATTTGCACATAATGCAGCTAGATGATCCTTTCAATGTCGGCCAAGGAGAGGCTTACAACACCGATGGTGGGTTGGAATTTCGGGTTGGCCATAGGTTCAGGAATCGTGATGCTATTCTGATAATAGTGAAGAACTACAGTATTCGAAGAAATGTAGAGTATATAGTTTTGGAGTCGGATAGGCTTGAATACCACTGTTGTTGCAAGCAATTCACCAACGGTTGTCCATTGAGTTTTCGTGTGGCACTATGTTAGAACTTGAACTACTGGTATATTTTACATGTTATTTTTTAGTTGAAATTAAAGTCTATTACGTTAATTATGTCTTGTACTAAACATTGACATACACGAGTATTTTTGTAGGGAAGTGTGTAGGTTCGATAGAGCACATACCTGTTTGACACCAACCATGTCTCAAGACCATGCTTAGTTGGATAGTAGCTTGATGTGCAAGGTCATTCTACCTATAATAAAGAATGACCCCGTCGGTGTCTATCCTAGTGTTGCAAAGTGAGGGTGCATCAGAGTTACCATTTCAAGTCATCGTATCGAAAAATGTGGATGACAAAGCAAAAAGTGATTGCTTAGATTTATGGTGATTGAAAAGAGTCGTATAACAAGATACCCGATCTCTCACAAGCTTTGCAGGAATGCTTCCTAGATACGATTCACAACTGCGTTGTTGTTCCTTATTATGACGAGGACATGGTTGACGGAGATTGAAGCCAGGTTAATAAGGTCTTTTGGATATTCTCTCATTGCATTGAGGCAATTAAATATTGCAAGACTTTTGTATCGCTGGATGGGATACATTTGTACGAAAAGTACGAGAGTGTGCTGTTAATTGTTGTGGTTCAAGATGGTAATAACAACATTCTGCCCATAGCTTTCGTATTAGTCAAGTCTGAGATAACTGAGTCATGGTCATTTTTCCTCTCGAATTTGAGGCAGCATGTTACTCCGCAGCTGGAACTTCTTCTCATATCTAGTAGATCGCAGACCATTCGCGCTGCCCTAAATGTACCTCACAATGGATGGCATCCTCCCTCCACACATCATGCTTAATTAATTGCTTATTGCACATCATCCTACTATGGCCTTATATATGTCTCAGAGCATATTTTGGATGTCTGGATTCGAATTATGCGTTTTACACATATCTCGGATACTGAGATTCTGTTTTGAATTTATGCATATTTCGGATATTCAGTATCCATTCTCACACTTAACACATATTCTGGGTGCATCTTGGAAATGTCATGGCGCCGTATTGTTACAGTATGGAGTCTCAGTCGCCAAGATATATTTATATTCCACTTCACCCTTCAATATCCAAGATGTTATACGTTGTGCATTTAAGTAATTACTTCATATTTTATGTATTTTTGTAATTTTTATATTTATTTAATTTAAATAAAAATTCCAAAATTTTGTGATAAATAACTATAGCGTATCGATAATAAATTAATAATGTGAATGGATAAAGCATGGAAAAGCACAAGCAAGCCAGTAACGTCCCAAAGGGCAAAAGCAATGTAATAATATGTTAGTTGTGAAACTATGGCCTACATTACATTAATTGCCTGTTGGTTCTTAATTAGTTGAATCTCTGATAAAATTTATTTTCCTCTGCTTTAATTTGTTTTGGCTCCGGCATAATGACCCTTTTTTTTAAATAATAATAAAAAAAGAAGGCGGTTCTTTTATTATTGCATTGAAACGGTTACTAGTCCACTTTATGAATTCACATGGAACTATTATGATTTAGGATAGCTGCATTTATAAAATTACTCCGCTAGGGAAAAAAAATATTATATACACCATCTTCTATATTCACTTTTCTTGTATATTTTTATTTTTGTTATTGAATGAAATTTGATAAATGAAAAAGAAAAAAGAATCATCTTTATATATCATAAAAAAAGTTATATATAAGAAAATTTGAACACAAAAATAATGCAAATATTATTTTTTAAAAAAATAAAAAGTTATTAATAATAATATTTTGTAAAATGATAGTTAGAAATCATAATTAACCTAAATGTTTGGAAACAAAAATTAATATTCTATCTTTAAATAACTTATACTTTAAAAAAATGAATTTAATTTTGATGCAGTGACTCAATATAATCGTTTTATACGTGCATCTAATCATATAACGTTACATTAGCAAAAATATTTACATTGATCACGTGAATAATCATTTAAGAAAATGATTGTAATTATACAACATTATAAAATATTTTACACATTCCGTAGCATCAAATTAAACTAAAAAAAATTAGCTTTCATTTGTATGGAAAACTACATCTAGAACATTTTTTCAAAATGAACGATGAAAATGTATCAGCAAAATTAATACTCAATTTAACCTTTAAAATTTGAAGTTGGATTCAATTTGACTTTTAAAATTTTAATAAACTCAAATTAGACTAATTATAATCGTAACTCACATTAACTCTTGAGTTAATCTCCGTTAACGATACGTTAATTTTGTACATTAACTTATTTTTATTTGAATTTTTTACCCAAATTCTATGTGATCAAGATTTATTAGAATTTTAAAATCTTGATTGTTGCTCCAAAGTCGCACAATTTTTAAATTAAACTTGTTCGTCCTTACGAACATATTGTGAAATCAATCAAATTTTTACGGAGTCTACTAATAAATCTTAATCATATAGAATCTAAATAAAAAATTTAAATATTAATAAATTAATGTATAAAATTAACACACTATTTATAAAAATTAACTCAAAAACTAATATAAGTTATTATTATAAATTTTGAAGACCGAATCGAATCGATTATAATTTTATTTAATATAAGTCTTACCTCAAAATTTATGAATCATAACAGCATATATATGCAAGTGCAAGTGAGAAACCGGAAAAGACATAAAAAGAAGACAAAGTTGAAATCAGTGGCGAAATTTCAGGAGTTTAGTAGTCAAAAATCATAAAAGTGCCGGACTTTTGAAGTTACATTTTAACTTTAATAACGAGTAGTCGAGTACAGTTGTTGTCATTTATCATATGAACTAATATATTTTTTCTATTGTGTTTTAAAAAGTATATTTTAAATATACAAAATAAATTCTTTTTAGAATTATTTTATACCATAAACATTTGAATAATCTTGAGAATTTTATTTCACTAAGACATTTTATTTTTACGTTTTTAAATAATGTTGCTAATAAAACATCTTCTATCAAAATTTTTAGTTTAACAATAATATCACATATTCACATTATTACAAAAAAAAAAAAAAACGCCTATAATGTATTTGATGTTTACGAAAAATAATTGATTATACTATTGTAAAAAAAATTGATTATACTATTATAAAAAAACTAATAATAATATTATGATAAATTTAATTATTTTACTATATCAAATTTAATTATTCTAATAACTAATTATTTTATATATAATAATAATAATAATAATAATAATAATAATAATAATAATAATAATAATAATAATAATTAATAGTACTTTGCTAGTCCATGTACCAGCTTATTAAGAAAAGAATAAAGACTATATATATTTACCAATAATGATGAAAAATATTCGAAAAGCTAACATGCTATTTTTTTTTAATATTATACACATACAAGTTTAAACGACTAAAATTCACTTTTTTAACTTATTATGAATGTATTTAAAAGATACGCCAAGCTTGTATTTTGTATATAAACATGTTATAATATTTATATTGTCAATTATATACAATTCTTGAGGTGAGAATTATTCACACCTTATGGTCAACAAACAATAATCAATATTGTCAAAAAAAAAAAATCTTAATAATAATATTCATATGAATAATCTTACTTCTTACATAGATTTATGACATATATAATTTTTAAAGTGATATAATTGGACTCTATATTTACACAAATTAGATAAATTTGAATTCAAGAATTTCAAATTTAGCTTCTTACTTAATGAATATTTGAACCTAATTATATTAAAACAATTAGTATTTTATTATGATAGATGATTTAATAATATATTAAATAATTAGTTGTGGATAAAATAAGAACAAAAAATTAATACTAAAAAACAGAAACATACCTTGATAAGTGTTAATTTTATAGAATTAAAAAAATAATTAGACTTACTATTTGGTGCTCCCAATTATTTCTCATACTTGATATGTTGATTCTTGAGTTTGAAGCAATAGGTAACAAAGCAATCAAAAGTCAAAACGCGTTGACAGCGCCGAATATGAATGATCAATTTGCAACCTTAAACTAAGCAATAACCATCCATTTAAATATTCTAAAATTAAAATTTATCATATCACTCACTTTTTCATATAAATATAACGAAAAGGTTCAGCAGTTTCACTCCTCAGAACCATAGAACTAGCTGGTACTTTTCATTTTTCAATGCTCTCATTAACACTTAACTATGTATAACGTTTTGCATTAAAATTAAACTTGTGTATATCTTGTGCTTATTTTGTAGTAGACTTGATGGGATTAAAAGGGTTGGTGCAGTTGTTCTGTATTGTTGTGACTCTGGTGAGTGTGTGTTTGGTGCAACTGAAAGCAGAAGATGCATACAAGTATTTCACATGGACTGTGACTTATGGAACACTCTCTCCTCTTGGTACACCCCAGAAGGTAGTAGTAATTAAGGTTTAGTTTAATTTTAATTATGATCTTTCAATTAATGTAGTATTATTTTTCTTTGCTTATTGATGTAGTATTATTTTTAAGGTGATTTTGATCAATGGTCAATTCCCTGGGCCTCAACTTGACTTGGTAACAAACGACAATGTAGTTCTTAACCTTATCAACAAGTTGGATGAGCCATTTTTACTCACTTGGTGAGTTTCTCTGTTTATCCGTGTGCCTTTTCTTTCCCCTGCTTTTTAACATAAACATATTACTCTAATGGTGAGCATTTAATTTTCTGTATTGTCAACTTCTCATGCTATCATTGTGGCTTCGGGGTATTCTAATTTGTCCACTAAGAATGCGTTTGGAAGGAAAATTAAATTTAGACAAAGAGATAGAGACTAAAAGATTGTGACTGAGAAACTAAATTAAATCTTTATATTATATTTGGTGTAAAATGTACGAGATTGAGTTATATCTCAATATCATGTTTGGTTTAAGATAAATATAAAGATTAATACGTAGATTTATAATTTAAAAAGTTAAATGAGTGTATTTTTAGTAAAAAAATGTTATTAAAATTTCAGTTTTTGTTTTTAAAAATTTTAATCCCTTATATCTCTATTTTTTAAAAGTTGATTAAAATTTTAATTTTAGTCTAATCACCAAATACAATATTCAGCCACATTCTTTTAATCTTAGTCTCAATCTTAAAACAAATACAATCTAAGAGTGTCAGAGATAATGTCGTTAGTAAAAAATTAAATTTATCCTGAAAAAAAATTTTTAATATAAAAATAAAATAAATAAACAAAAATATACATAAAATAGTTTGAAATAGACAAAAGTATATAAAAATACACTCCAAAAATTATTTTTTATAAACAAGAAGTATTATACTATTAATAAGGATTTGATATTCATGAATTTTAGTGTGTATTTTTTGTTCATCAAAAACAATCTCTAGAGTACACTTTGATATTTATGAATTTTGGTATGTATTTTTTTCGCTCCAAACTCTTTTACATATACTTTTATCTATTTATTCTATAAATAAAATATTTTAGAGCACCTTTTTACGATAAAAAAAAAAGTCAGATATCGCATTCTTACATAGCTAATTTTCTAGATATGCATTGATTTAGTGAAAGTATAAGTGACGATCTTGGGGAATATTTAGCTACAAGATTTTGCATTCCTTCGAGTAAAAATTTATAACAACGCCGCAAAAGCAAAACAAATGAATTTTCCATCAGTTTTGTAATACTTTGTTTTCTTGATGAAACAGGAATGGTATTAAACAAAGGAAAAACTCATGGCAAGATGGGGTATTGGGAACCAACTGTCCTATCCCTCCAAACTCAAACTACACTTACAAGTTTCAGGCAAAGGATCAAATTGGAACATACACATATTTTCCATCAACTCACCTGCATAAAGCAGCTGGAGGATTTGGTGGACTCAATGTGTACCATAGATCAGTCATCCCACTCCCTTATCCATACCCTCATGGAGATTTTACTTTGCTCATTGCTGATTGGTACAAAACTGGCCACAAGGTATAACTATATATACGTAACACTTCTCTAATCTAGATCATCACATTTTTCTCTTCTTTCTTCATTCATCAACTTATTAATAGTGTGTATAATTTTAGACTAATTAAACATTTGCAATTTCTTAAAACAATTATTCTTTTGAAGAAAAATAAACTTTCTAGAGTATCTGTGTTGGATGATTGGATCCTGCCTTTATTCCTCGTTACAATAAAAGTTAGAGTTTAATTTTGATGCATTTAACACAGTCGTCCAATCACAAACAATCGTTTATAATTACATTCATTCTTTTGGATGACTATTCACTCGGTCAATGTAAAAAGTAGTTACTTTTGTTATTTCATACGCATCAATGCATTCTTCTTCCTTGCAAATTTGCCACCAAGAGCTTGAAATTGAATTCAAATTGTTTGTCATCATGCAAACCATATTTATAGTTTTTTGTTCTGATCTTTACAGGCATTACAACAATCCTTAGATTCTGGAAAATCTCTTTCCTTCCCTGATGGTCTCCTTATCAATGGCCAGGCACATACTACTCTCAATGGTGACCAGGGTATGTTCTTTGCTTTAACAATATATTGTCCTATTTTCAGGTACCCAAATGTTGAAACTTCTCTATGATGCTAATTTTTCAAGACATGTTTGCACTAACCAACATTATTGTTTATGTTCAATTTCAGGAAAGACCTACATGTTCAGGATCTCAAATATGGGGTTATCAACCTCAATTAACTTCAGAATTCAGGGTCATTCATTGAAGCTAGTAGAAATTGAAGGGTCACACACTATTCAAAACATGTATGACTCCCTTGATGTCCATGCTGGCCAATCATTTTCAGTATTGGTGACCTTGAATCAATCTCCAAAAGACTACTACATTGTTGCCTCAACAAGATTTTCCAGGAAAGTTCTCACTGCTACTGCCGTTCTTCACTATTCAAACTCTCATTCACCTGCTTCTGGACCTCTTCCTAGCCCCCCTGCTTACCAGTATCATTGGTCTGTTAGGCAAGCAAGATCCTTTAGGTAACTAAATATCAAATCATTTCTCTTCAAAGTTTATGCGATTAGGAAAAAATTAAAAGAATAGTTATATATCTAATACGTTTTTTTCGTGTCGAGCAGGAGTGTTAAGAAAAAAAGGTCTATTTTGCCTTATTCAAAAGAATGAATCAACAAAAATCAAACTCTAGACCTAATAACGTATCAAGACATCATTATGCAAAAAATTTAAGATGTTGAATTACATTGATTATATATCTTCTACAAATTAAATTTAAGTAAGTAACCTTCACTCTACTCCCATCTATCTATATTCTTGATATGTTACATCCATGATTCTGAGAATTGAATCAAACTGGTTAGTAAGTCTAGGTTAATCTAGAAGACTAGAACCAACTACGAAGGTTTAAGTTAAAAAATGGTTACTAGCAAATCAGAGAAAAACTAGTCAGAAAATTAATAAAATGATCGAATTGGTTTGATTTTTAGTGATTAACCATTTATTTAAAAAGATTAAAATGTTGAGTTATATAAATATTAAGAACTATATTAGATATGCCAATGAGTTATATCTCAAATGTCATACTCTCTCCATACTCAATTAAGAGGTTCGAATCTCCCTATCTTTGATAAAATATATATATATATACTAAAATCAGTTACCAATATAAATACAAATTAAGTTAACATTTTTGAAACATTAATTATCTAGATTGTTGATCAGTTACAATATTGATGGATTGTTGTTGTTGCAGATGGAATCTGACAGCAAATGCAGCGAGGCCAAACCCACAAGGATCATACCATTATGGGAAAATAACTCCAACAAAGACAATTGTGTTGGCAAATTCAGCAGCTATGATCAACGGGAAAAAACGTTATGCTGTGAACAAGGTTTCCTATGTGAACCCTGATACTCCTCTGAAGCTTGCCGATTACTTCAACATCCCCGGAATTTTCAGTGTGGATTCAATCCAAAGCCTTCCTTCTAATGGACCCGCTTCGGCGCAGATAGCTACTTCTGTCATTCCAAATTCTCTTCACGACTTCATTGAGGTCGTTTTCCAGAACAATGAGAACACCATGCAATCTTGGCACCTTGATGGCTATGATTTTTGGGTCGTAGGGTATGTAATTCTTTTCTTTCTTCAATTTTTCTTTACATGTTTTAGAAGCAATTAATTATGTAGGTTTAGAAGTATAAGACTTGGGATTTATAGGTGGAAACTTACATACAGTAGTTGTCTAAGATACTAGTTGAGATTATCTAAATGATTCTGTTAGCAACTTCATATAAAAGACAAATATACGTGAGTCTTGTTCAGAATTATAACATTGATACTAATCAAAATTAATTTTAAAAATCACATCGTTTCTAAACGGTGAAGCAGCCACATATTTAATGATGCTCGTTGCAACCGTTACAGTTATGGTTTTGGAGAGTGGACACCAGCCAAGAGAAGATCCTACAATCTTGTGGATGCCGTGACAAGACATACTGCACAGGTAACTATAATTAGAATGAGATGAAATACTCAATTGGTTGCTTGGCGAAGATTTCACGACAAATTAGACTATTAAAATTAAGATAATGTAAAACGTTTTATATATTCTTTTAATCACATAAATTTTTTTTGGATAATCATTCACGTGATCTAATATGAAAAGTAATTATAAAATTTTTTTATATTGATAGTACATCAAAATTAAATTGTTAGGTTTTTTATGTAACATTTTCAAAAAAGAATATAGTAATACATATTTGAATAGAATATATGTCTATCATTTTTTAGTTGAAAGAATTACTTATAGAGAAATTACTTTTAAAAAGATAGATCTGTATTTAGTTTAAGTGTGCTAAAAGTAAATTTAATAAAAATAAAATTTACTTGTACAAAAGGTAATTTCCGAACCTCAAAAAATAATTTTGAACATACAAAACAAAACCGAACAAAATTAGAGCCTCTGTAGTTGGTGTACATTTTCGTTCTCAATCCCCTAAAATGAGTATTGTGTGAAACAAGTGTCAAATAAAAATGTAATGTGCTTACCTTTGTGTTGTCTAAATTAATGTAGGTATATCCAAATGGTTGGACTACAATATTGGTGTCGTTGGACAATGAAGGTATGTGGAACTTGAGGTCTGCAATATGGGAGAGGCAGTATCTTGGGCAGCAATTGTATCTCAGAGTTTGGACTGCTCAAAAAAGCCTTTCTACTGAATATAATATTCCTCCTAATGTCTTGCTTTGTGGGAAAGTCAACGGACATCATCACCCTTAGTAATTGACATCAACATATGCAATATTTTGGTGTCATTTTCTAGTCATGAGGGGTTGACTAAAATTGAAGATTGAAAGAAGAGAGAATTTGATTTATCATTTAATTTTCATGGTGAAATATGTAAAGTTAAAGAGACAAAGACACTTGATGAGAATTCGGTGATTGCTCTCTTATATATTTGGAGAAGTTATATTTTATTTTTAGGGTTAAGTACGATTTTGGTCTCTAACATAAAGGTCGAAAATTTATTTTGTCTCTGACCTATTTTTTGCTATAAAATGGTCTCGAAGTTTTTAGTTTGTTTTAAAATCGTTTTTCAGACAAAAATACCATTCCCCCTTCATTCCCAAAATCAACCAAATGCATAAATAGAAGCAGACAGAAGCAGAATGCAGAAACAGAAACAGACAAAAGCAGAATGCAGAAGCAATGAAACAACAACAACAACTAGAAGAACAACACCACCAACAACAATGGATAACGAAATCAGAACAACAACAAAAAAACAAAACCAGAAGCAGAAACAAAAACAGAAATAGAAGTAGAAGCAAAAGCAGAAACGGCAAGGAGCATCGACAACCAAGCAAGGAGGAGGAGCAGAAACGGCGAGCGGCGTGCGAGTGGCTGCGGCAACGCTGAATGCGGTCTCCCTCTCCCTTTCGACCTCTCTCTTCTCCCTTTCTCCTCTCTTCATCCGTGTGTGTGTGGCGGTTTCCCCTTCTCTCCATCACAGGTGGCAGCGCGGGGCGCGGGCGCTACCTTCCCTTCCCCCTTCTTCCCTCCCTCCCCCCTCCCCCAATTTCTCTTTCCCCCTCTTCTCCTTCTTTCTTTTTTTATTTATTTTATTTTATAATTTTTTTAGAAAAGGATAATTTGATAATAAAAATAAAAAATTTAGTAAAAATGACGATTTTAAAATAAACTGAAACTTTTGGGACCATTTTGTAGCGAAAAAAAAGGTCGAAGACAAAATAAATTTCCAGCCTCTAAATTAGGGACCAAAATCGTACTTAACCATTATTTTTACTAAAAATATTTACGTGTAGTCATAGTTTACTATTTAAGTTGACACTCTTCTTTATGCCCAAATTTCATAATTATTTTATTTTTTAGTTTTGAAACCCATTTTTGAAAAAACTATTTTGCTTCCTTGAATGACCCTCTTCCAATGCAAAGACATAATGTTTAAATCTAACCTCTTGCAAAACTCAACTAAATCCAACCAAACTTTATGGTTGTCCCTAGTTTTATCAATATTTATTATTGTGTAAATAATATTACTAAATATATTCTTCTCAATATATATCACACCGAGACAAACAGATATTATTAGACTAGGTAATCTTTTAAATAAGTCAAGTTTAAAAAGTAAAAACAAATTTTGTCAATTATGTTAAATCTCATACTTTAGCATTGTAACTAATACTCTGATGTGAGTCAACTATTTTTTTTATATCTACTAATCGTAGATTATGTTAGAATTTTTATTCTAATAGTAGTCCAATTTATTAATATAGAAATTAGTTTGGGTAATATTGTAATTATTAATTAATTATATTGACAGTTGGTCTGTTTTTTTATGGAAAGAATATGATTATTTATAAACTTTATAAAGTTTAGATCCCCAATTCTGATTACACAAGTGATTGTTTTGCACTCTTTTAAGATACTGCTCCATCAGCAAGCATAAAAATGTATCCTGACGTTGACTTCCTAGAATCAACACATCCCGCCAAGTCTGAATCTGAGTATCCAACAATCGGTTCGTCTATATGTAAGCATGAAATCTTTGGTCCCTTGAAGATACCTTAAGACTTTTTTTGTTGCTCTCCAATGGATAATTTCTGGATTAGTTTGATATCTTCCTAACATGCTACCAGCAAAAGCAATGTCAGGTCTTGTATAGATCTGAGCATACATTAGGCTTCGAACGGATGAAGCATAAGGAATATTTTGCATCTGTTCCTTTTCAAGTTCATTTTTAGGATATTGATCTAAGAAGAATTTGTCACCTTTCACAATAGGTGCAACACTTGGTGAACAATTTTGCATTTTAAACCACTCAAGAACTTTATTAATATAGGCTTTTTGAGATAAACCTAAAATTCCTTTATGTTTATCTCTATGAATCTTTATGCCAATGATATCAGGGGTGTCCGCGGATCGGATCGGATCAGATATGAGAAAAATTTCGATCCGATCCGCACTACAATCATCGGATCGGATCGGATCCAATATCCGCAGTTTTTAAGGTCGGATCCGATCTGATCCGATCCGCACATTTGCGGATCGGATCGGATCGGATATCGGATATATCCGCAAAACACAAAAATATTTTTAAAAGCTTATTTTTATTTAAAAAATATCAATAAAATTTATTTTTTCTATTCTTTTAAATATGTTTACTCTTAAAATAATATTAAACATACTTTTCTTGAATAATAAATTAAAATAATTTAACATATATGATAATTATTAGTTAAAATAAAACATAAAAAGAATATTTTACTTATTTATTTCTTTATTTTTGCGGATACGCGGATATGCGGATCGGATATGCAGATACCAACACAAAATCCGCAATCCGATTCGATTAGTGTGTGGATCCGATCTGATCCGATCCGAAAGCCTTGCGGATCGGATCCATATCCGTAATTTTCGGATTGGATTCGGATAAACACCACGGATATGCGGATCGGATCCGATCCATGGACACCCCTAAATGACATAAGATACATCACCCACATCTTTCATATCAAAATGTCTAGAGAGAAATTGTTTCACTTCATGTAACAACCCTAAATCATTTGTTGCAAGCAAAATATCATTTACATATAAGATGAAAAATATGATCTTGCTCCCACTAACCTTGTGACATATACATTGATCAGAAATAGTCTCAATGAATCCAAATAAAGAAATCACATTGTGAAACTTCAAATACCACTGTCGAAAAGCCTGCTTAAGACCATACATTGCTCTCTTAAGCTTGCAAACTAACTCTTTACCAGCACTTAAGATAAACCCTTCGAGTTGTCTCATATAGACCTCTTCTTCCAAATCTCCATTAAGAAATGTTGTTTTCACATCCATTTGATGCAATTATATGTCAAAATGTGCTACCAATGCCATAATAATCCGAAAAGAGTCTTTCTTTAAAACAGGAGAAATATTTTTCTGTAGTCAACTCCTTCCCTTTGTGTAAATCCTTTGGCAACAAGTCAAGCCTTGCAGCGCTCAATATTGCCTGATGAATTCTTCTTAGTCTTAAAGACCCATTTACAGCTAATGGCCTTTTTTCCATCAGGCAATTCTACAAGATCCCAAACTTGATTATTTGTCATAAAATTCATTTCATCTTTCATAGCATCTAGCCATAAATTGGAATTACGACTTTCCATTACTTGTGAAAACATCGTTGGGTCATTTTTATCACAAACATCATAGTCAGACTCAGTAAGATACATTACATAGTCACTAGAAATTGCAGGCTTTATTATTCTTGTTGATCTTTTTAATGTTACATCATCAATCTCTTGTAAAAGTAGTGTCATAACAGGTTCTCCTTCTTCTTGAAGTTGCTCTTGAGCAATATGTTCTTGAACAATATTTTAATTATGAAGAGTTTGATCCTCCACCATATAATCTACTTGAATATTTTCTTCATGATGTAGAACATCAGCAATAGGTTATTCTACATTGACCCTATCTGTATGGGCATTATATTGAACAATCACTCTTGTACATGGAGAGGTTTGACAAACATTATCATTCTCAATAATTTTAATAGGATGATTTCTCCTCCTTTTTACATCATGCTCTAAAAACTTTGCATTTCTAGAGTCAACTATTTTACTTGAATGGGAGGGACAATAAAATCTGTAACCCTTAGACTTTTCTGCAAAGTCGATAAAATAAGCACTTATCATCCTTGGGTCCAACTTCCTTTCTTGTGGACTATAAATCCGAACATTAACAGGACAACCCTAAATGCGTATATGATTCAAACTAGGTTTCCAACCTTTTCATAGCTCAAATGGCATTTTAGAAACTGCCTTTGTTGGAATTCTATTTAATATATACGTGGTTGTCTTAAGGGCTTCACTCCACAAGGATAAAGGAAGATTGGAGTTGCTAAGCATACTCCTCACCATATCCAGCAAAGTCCTATTTCTTCTTTCAGCTACACCATTTTGATCTGGTGTGCCAGGCATGGTGTATTGTGTCACAATACCATGCTCTTGAAGATACTTTGCAAATGGACCAAGTGTTTGTCCACTTTCAGTATATCTCCCGTAGAATTCTCCACCTCTATCCGATCTCACGATCTTAATTTGATTTTCGCATTATTTCTCTACTTCAACTTTATAAACTTTAAAAGCGTCCAATGCCTCATATTTATTATGAAGCATATAGAGATACATATATCATGAATAATCATCAATAAAGGAGATGAAGTATTTCTGACCACTTAAAGATATATCAGCACAACATATGTCAGTGTAAATTATTTCTAATATGTCAGAGCTCCTCTTAGCATCCTTTTGAGACTTTTTGGTTTGCTTCCCCTTAATTCAATCCACACAAGTATCAAAATCAGTAATGTTTAGAGGTTCAAGAATCCCATCACTTACTAATTTCTTCATTCTCTCAATGGAGATGTGTCCCAACCTTCGATGGCACAACATAGAGGATTTTTCATTCATACCATTACCATGCATAACCATAAAATTAGATGGAATATTATTAGCTAAAAGGACTTTAAATAAATCACCAATTAAAGTACCACGTCCAATAATATTAGAATTTTTAATAATATCAACAGAATCATCATAAAAATTTATACATAATCCTTGTTTTACAAGCTTAGATAAAGAAATTAAATTTTTAGAAAAATCTGGAATATAAAAAGTTTTTTCTAAATCTAAAATACAACCAATACTTAATACAAGCCAAAATGTTCCAACAGCTTCTACACGTGAATTCGATTGCCCATATAGATGCTCAGTTCACTTCCTATCAGTTTCCTTTTCCTTATGAAACCCTGCATGGTATTTGAAATATGAATTTCAGCATCAAAATCAATTCACTAAGTGTCACGACATATTTCAACAAAATTATATTCAAAACAGACCGAAGGAATAAAATCACAAAGGTTAGTACCTTTCTTTTCAAGCCAAAATTTAAATTTTGGGCACTCCTTCTTCATGTGTCCTTTCTTTTTACAAAAAAAATACCGTGCACCTTCTTTCTTCATAGGATGAGATGCAATACCCTTTCCTTTCTTCTGATGAGCTTACTTTTTACTACTCTCATATGTCACTAATAGTACACTTTCACCAAATTCTTGAATTAGCCTTCCTTCCTCTTGCACACACATCACCAGTAATTCGTTAATGGACCATTTTTTCGCATGTGTGTTATAAAAAATCTTAAATAGTCCATACTGGGTAGGAAGAGAATTCAGAATAAGATGTACCAGAAATGAGTCAGAGATCTCAACCTCTAAGGCTTTCAGTTGTGCTGCAATGTCTCTCAACCTTATGGATAACAATTGTGCCATTAGGGTGCTTGCAAGTGCCTTACTAGAAGACTCAAACTGTTCATCAATAGCTTTCATATAATCCTTGACATTCCCGCAATCAGGAATCGAACCTCGGATACTAGCTGAGATACGAGACTTAATGAACATCATACTTAAACGGTTGGATTTCTCCCACCGTTCATATAATGATACCTCGGCTCGAGAACTAGCATCAGTAGGTGTCGGAGGCTCTTCCCTACGAAGAGCATAGTCAAGGTCTGCACACCCTAAGTGAAAGAGAACCTTATTTTTTCATTCTTTATAGTTGTACCACTTAACAAATGAACTTCAGATACAGTTTCAGATATCATTACTGCTGCAAATAATAAATCACGCTAACATTACTCAACTTTAAATAGGCACATCAAAATCTATAACGTATGATAATACATGCCAATGCAACTCATATCAAAATAAATATGAATCATAGTGTCATTAAAATCTACCTGTGGACAAAGATTTTAACACACATAATATTCACTATATTAACTAAAGTATTGGAACTAGAAAATAAAATACTACTTCTTAATATTTGTAGGTTAATTAAGAAGTAAAAATATTTTCTATTTCAACCTAATTATATGTGAATAACATAATAAATTTCTGTGGGTAAGTTCATTATATAATTCACAACAATTACAAATATATCATATTAATATTTCCGTGATTTCTTTAAATATAATTATTATTAAGGATGTTGTGGCTACTTCTCAATAAATCATATATTAATCACAATATGATATACAGCGAAAGAATTTATATTGCATGCAAATATAATTATTAAATAAATAAATTTAGTGACATAAACAATGCTAAAAGTGAAGATGATCTAGTGGACAAATATTTTGACAATATTTAGAAGATCCAAGTTCAAACCTCACTCCTACCAAAGTTTGAATTTTTTATAACAAATTTAAATTTTGAAGTCCAACAACTTCAACGTGAAAGTAGCAAGCATTCAATATTATATAACAAACAAAATTCATCCATTGAAACAAGTTCTTTTGGTCTTCTCTCTTCCAGCGTCTTCCCTTTCTCCTTTTTTTCCAAGAATAGGAAAACTTATGGAAATTACGAAAAATTATGTTATTATGAAGAACAACTACGACACAAATTTAGAAGATTTCTTCTGGGAGTATTATTTATTATTCCCTCTTCTGATGATGCGTCAACTTTAATTTCAATGATTTTCTCTTATTTATTCCAAAATTTATACTATGCATTTTTTTCTTTGAAAATAATTAATCAAAATAATGCACAGTAATTAAATTTGAGATGACAAGAGGCAGAAATAATTTTGCACTGATAGTCTGATACCACATGTTAGAAATTTTATAAAACCAGTAATTTACGTACCTCCAACCATTGCCAATAAATTCTTTGATTTAATTTGGAACTTCCAATTCTTGAATCACAAAGCCAATAAATTCTTTCTTCTTCATAGTCTTTTCTGTGACTTCTTATTTCTTTTATCTTCTTTTCTGATAGATTGAAGTGAACGAAAGCAAGAGAGAAGAGAGAGAAGAAAGAGAAAATTTTCGAACGAAGCATTAAATGGAATTAAACCAAATTGAATTTCCACTTCCATTACCCAAGACATAAAGTAATGTGTAAAGCTTTCAATGTGATTAAATCAAATTGAATTTTGACTTCTAGTTACCAAGGCGAAGCATGCTTAAAGTCCTTGGGCCATATGTTTCTTTCTTTAATTTTTGATGGTCTTTGAGGGACTTTGGCTTCTTTGGATTCCTTTTTTTTTCCTTTAACATTCAGCCACTTGATTTAATTATTTTTGAAAAAAGATTTAATACTTGAATTGGTTTGATTTTGAAATGATTTGATACTGAAAATGATTTGAGTGGTCGAGAGGTGATTGATTTGGTGGTTGGGACCCTTGAAAGGCGGCAAAAATTTAAGTTTTAGAAGAGATACAGCCGAAATTTCTATAAAAATTGGAGTTTTAATTTGAAGTGTTGTTTAAAAAAAAAAAGATTATTATGTGACTTGTATATTTGAGACTATTTGTTGACCCTCTGTCGCAAAATGTGATCGGACACTTTAATTTTTTAGGTTCCCCATGGACATACATATATATGGATTTTGAATATTATATTATTGAGTTTGGAGTTTGACTTCATGGAATATTATTGAGTTTGGAGTTTGACTCCATGGAATATTCTATTTAAGTTTGGAGTTTGACTCCATGGATATTATTTTTTAGCTTGGGGATGCACGCACAGAGGGACTGTCCAATGGTTAACTCTCAGCACATGTCGGGTTGACTATATAACCGACAGATGAAACTCATAAGCCATAGGACATGCATACATCATGTGCATTTGTATGTTTTGTTTGAATATGCATTGTTTTGGTTTGCTTAATTGCTTAACTCTGCTTATCTGCTACTTGTTCTACTTGCTGTAATTGTACTTCTATCTGTGTTTTTCTTACTTAAATTGTATGTGTATATTTTCTGAGAGACCCCTCTTGGCGGGGGTGTAAGGGGGTGTTCCACCGGTGATTCAGAGGATTGGAGGAGACAGAAAGTGAAGAGTTAAGTTAAAGTTAGATTTAGAACTTGAATACCTTAGATAACTTACTTAATTTCTGATTTAGTTGGATCTTTGAGCTGAAATCTGAGTGTCGGAATTCTAGGAATGCCTTTGGCTTTTTCAGGACCTTTTATATTAAATATGCGGGCACATTTACCATGCTGAGAACCCCCGATTCTCATTCCATACATATTTATGTTATTTTTTAGATACAGGTCAAGAGACACCTCGTTGAGCGTCTGGCGACCCTCCTTACAAGCGAAGAATTGTATTTTGGGATGTTATATTTTGTTTTAGGTTGTATATATATGTATATAGAATTTTCACGTATATATTTTCTATTTTGTCCCTCCTAGAGGTTGACTTAGAGAAACATGTGTTTATTCTGTAGTTTGAGTTATATTTTGGGTTGTATATATATATGTAGTTACATACTCTGGCCAGCCTTAGCTTCGCAGGTCGAGTCTGGATCTTGATATATGTGTTTTGGAACTCTGATCTGTATATTATGTTTTTAACCTTCTTTTGATCTTGCCTATCTGTTTATGCTTATCCGTACGAGTGTGACACAATTTTTTTTTTCGTTTTTGTTTAGCTTCTTCTTTAAAGCTCCTAGATATGAATTCTCTCAACTATGTTTAGGTACATATTTTACATGTAGAGGTCATAATACCTCACCACCTCTGCTTTATGACTTAAGTGTAAGGCTCTGTGTGGTAGGGTATTACAACTACAAACATCAGCTTAAATTTTCACACATAGTGGGTTGTCCGCGTTATGGATCGGTATGATCTTGCCTATCTGTTTATGCTTATCCGTACGAGTGTAACACGATTTTCTTTTCTTTTTTTTTTCGTTTTTGTTTAGCTTCTTCTTTAAGGCTCCTAGATATGAATTCTCTCAACTATATTTAGGTACATATTTTACGTGTAGAGATCGTAATTCCTCGCCACCTCTGCTTTACGACTTAAGTGTAAGGCTCTCTGTGGTAGGATGTTACAACTACAAACATCAGCTTAAATTTTCACACAGAGTGGGTTGTCTGCGTTATTGATCGGTAGCAGAATCTATTACCCACTGTCTCTGAGACTGTCCTGAATCTACAACGGCATGGAGAATGGTGGGTCTCCCAACTCTACAATACATTGATGAACCATTGAAGAGATGGACAGAAATAAAGAACCAAATTAATAGAAGCAGCGATTCGAAGGAAAAGTTAAAATTGACAGCTAACCTAGCTTAGTTCTTGTGGAAATCACGAAACTCCCTCATTTTCGAAGGCCAGCGTAGCTCCCCGTCCATGGTAGTGGAAGTTTCCCATCGAGCTATCCGTGAAGGAACCTTTCCTCTTTTTTTCTTTTTCTTAGTTCATATAAATGTATTAAGTCTATTAGTTCTTTAGATTTTGGATGGATCTCTTTTAATTCTATTCCTGTCAGTCGTCCTCTTTTAGACCAAACTCTTTTATTTAATTAATAAATAAAAAAGGTCTACTTTGCACACAAAAATTAAAATTAAATAAATAAAGAAGAGTCAGATAAGAAAATTAAAAATAAAAAGAAAGTAGGGCTGGAGACAAGTGTTAGAAAAGGGGGTAATGGCCTCTCCAAATTAAAAATTTTAATGTATAAAAGTTATTAATTTTTATGAGATAAATACCAAATTGGTATCCGAAAGATTTTGGCGCTGACAAAATGGTACCTGACTTTTGTTATTAACAAAATAGTCCCTAAAAGATTTTAAAATTTGACAAGTGTGTCTTCGAGCTCGCCGGAGCAAATTTCCGATAAGCACAATGCTGATATGACCACCGTATTTTGATGACCTGGCAAATTACCCCCCTAACCCTAATCCCTCCCTCCCATCGCAGCGCCCATCTTTCCTCTCCCTCCTCATCGCAGCTCCAACGCACACTCTCCCCTTCTCTTTCCCTCCCTATCGCAGCCCCCTTTCCTCTCACTCTCTCTCATATCATTTCTGCAATAAAGAAGAATAAAAATCTGATACCTCAAAATCTCATCCCTTCAAAGCAATCACAAACTAAAAATTCCATCCCTTCAAAGCAATCACAAACTAAAACGAGAATCTGAGAAAAAGAAGAAGAAGGAATAATGGATCTAGTACCAGACGAGCTGCAATTCCTAAACATCACAAAAATTTTGAGAGAATCAATCTCAATTCCAAAGAGATCACCGAAGACGTTCTCCCTCATAACCCTAACCCTAATTTTTCCTCTCTCATTCGCAATCTTCGCACACTCACTCTTCATACACCCACTCGTCGCTCATCAGTTTCAGAACCCACATTAGGACTCTTCCCAAGCTAACCATGAATGGACTCTTCTCCTCACAATCCATTTCTGCTACCTTCTCTTTCTCTTCGTCTTTTCTCTCCTCTCCACCACTGTCGTCGTCACTGTCACTTCCCTCTACACCAACAAAGCTGTTTTCTTTTCCTCCACCGTCTTCGCAATTCCCAAAGTCTTCAAGCGTTTGTTCATCACTTATCTCTAGGTCACTCTTTTGATGTTCATCTATAACTTTGTCTTTGTGATTTTCTTGATTTTGCTTATTATAGCAATTGATATCCTTCTATTCCTCTACTATTTTTTGCTGTTATTGTGGGTGTGTTGGTCATTGTGAATTTGGTGGGATTGTGAATTTGTTTATCTACTATGTTGGCGCAGAATGTATATGCCCCTCAAGAGCAACATTCAAATGGAGAATCTGGATGTATGATCAAAGGGAAAGAAATGGGGGGGGGGTTGTAATTGAATTTTTTCTTTTTCTTCTTTTTTTAATGTAATTGATGGAATAGTGTAATAAATTTGGAAAGAAACACAAATTGTATTGGTAGATTGTAATTTGAATTGTGATATTGTGTTCTATTATGCGTACTTCTATCTGTGCCTTTATATGATCTACGATAAAAAGGAGAGGGAAGGGGACTGCGATGGAAGGAAAAGATAAGGGAGAGTGTGCGTTGAGGGGCTGCGATGGGGAGGGAGAGGAAAAGGGGCTGCGATGGGGAGGGAGGGGAAGGGGGTGGGCTGCGATGGGGAGGGAGATGGAAGGAGAGTCTGCGTTGGGGAGGGAGGGATTAGGGTTTGGAGATGGTTTGCCAAGTCACCAAAATATGGTGGCCATGTCAGCATTGTACTTGCTGGAGATTTGTTCCGGCGAGCTTAGGGATACGCTTGTCAAATTTTAAAATTTTTTAGGGATTATTTTGTCAATAACAAAAGTCAGGTACCATTTTATCAGCACCAAAATCTTTCGAATACCGATTTAATATTTACCTCTAATTTTTATATTAGTCTCTCTTTAATTTTAATTTTTTTTCTAGAATTATATTTTTATATTGGCCCACCTCCTAAACATTACTCTAGCTCCGTTCCTAGAAGAAAGCGTGGAGAAATTTTTGCAGCATTATTTCATTTCAGCGTTATCTCATACTTTTTTTTTCTAGGGATTGAGTCATATCTCATATGTGTGTGTGTTATTCGTTAATTTTTTTTGTCTTCTTCTCTCTGTTTCTTAAAATGTGCACAAGGACAAGTGTTTTTTGTTTGTACATGAGTCATTTTCTTTTTAGGCAACTTCCAACTATACTTTGAAGAAAAAACTACTCTTGCAAAAGGTTTAAATTAACTTGTTAGATATGCTTATTTTAAATGGTTAGTCAAAATACATATTTCACTTGACGTATTTTTGGGATGGACACTTCGTATTTTTTGTGCTTTTTCACTTATGAAATATGAACGTTACTTCTGAAGTAAGCTATCATATGGAGTTGCATTTATAAAGTGAAATGTTTACCCAAATTTAATTTCTGAGATTGTTTAATTCTTTCTTTAGTTTAGATTTATCTAATTTATTTATATTATTTAAAGATCAGAAAAATGTTTCCTACTGCATTGCACACTTAAATAAATATTAAATAATAATTAATAAAATTATTAAATTATATTTAAATTTATTAATTATTAAATTTTAATTCGAGAAATCGTAGAAGCTACATAAACCACATTATTATGGAATAAAATATACAATTTTACACAGTCTTTATCATATACAATATTTCAAAATAAAATCCTTAAGTATATGCACTTTTATGTTGACAAACTTTCTCAAAATACATAAAATATGTGTTGGATATTTATTAGATGTTTTTGTGTTTTATATAGAGTATTTCGAATTCTTTATGGTTTATATATTATGAACGGACAACATTATTTAAAACAAAAAAGAATTTCATAGAAAGAAGGGAAGGTGATGAAACCAACACAGATCCACACTATTCGATCCCGTTGTCTTCAATGATACTTCCGCAGCCACGTTAGACCTCTTGGAATTTTTTTTCCTTAGTTGCTATACCGAAAACCTCGCTATTAACAATCCATCGAAAAAATATTAGTAAAAGTTGAAGTACTAAAATGTTGCGCTACAACTTATTCTTCTCATATTTAATCCGTGAATCAGTGCCAGCCTTGGATCTGCAAATAAACACACATTATGATACTTGGCTTGTCCACTTTGATCACGTAATAAATTTAAATTTTTTTTAGAGTTAATAGTCAAATTCATTCTCGAAAAGATCATCCATTCTTCAAATTAGTTCTCAAAAGATTTTTTTAGTCATATTAGTGATAAAACGTAAGTTAAATTGGTCCTTCTGTTAATTAGACAATAACGGCATGATGATGTGTCATGTTAAGTGCCATGTGACATGATGACGTAGTAGGTTAATGCCACATGTCACTTGACGTGTAAAAAAGTTATTTATAATTAAGATAGTCCTTGAAAATTTAGACGTAAGTCATTTTCATCTTTAAAATTTTAAAAATTAATCAAATTAGTTCTTATACAAATTTCTTTTATTTTTTTTCATAATATTAAATTTAAAGTATTTTTTGATAGTACTATTTTAATATTATTTTTTAGACTTTAATAAATAAAAATTTCTTTACATAAAATAATAAAAATAATAAAATTATTATAAAATTATTTTGTGATTTATATTTTAAATTTTATATTTTCAAATTATAATTTTTATAATGACATTTTTTTATTTAAACGAATTTATCAAATTATTGTTGATTATATATTTAAAAATTTAATATTTTTTTATTGTTGATTATATTAATGATTAATTAATTAAAATAATATCTCTCTCTTCCCCGCGTCCTAGTTGGTTGTTTCTAAAATTTCAATTCAACGAACTAACGAAAATACAATAATATGCTGTACATGTAGATTTGGATATAATATAAGGTCGTAGAATTTACTCCAATTCTAGACCTAAACTAATTAATCATGAACGAGGAATGGATCCGCCATCGGCTGCGTCGCACCCGCTATGTTCAGATCTCTCCACTCTTCCATTTTCCAATTTCCTCACACCACCGACTTAACACTGCCTTTTCCATGCTTCACATTCTAATCCAATAACAATAATCAATCATTTCAATTATAACTTTGTCCAAGATCAAAAGCAATCCCCCAATTAAATGTAAACCCCTCATAATAGCAATATACTAACAATTTTCCCCCAACTAACGCCGCATGGCCTTGACTATTATTATTATTATTATTATTATTATTATTATTATTATTATTATTCAAAAATTAATTTATTACAAATTTAAATTTTATTTAAAAATTTATTGTAAATCAATAAATTATTGTATGTACAATAAAATTTAAATTTTTAATACTTATTTAAATATACAAATGAACTAATTTAAATTAGTTTGACTATTATTATTATTATTATTATTTCAAGAAATACTTAATGTGGTCAACTTATTAGTTATTAGCAACTTGTGCATTAATTTGAAAATATAATAATGCACCATGCATGTTACTACAACACGCAGTATTATGTGTACACACATTGTACCCCGGCCACCCTGGCATTCATCTTCCACATAACATCTTCTATTGTGTCTTATTATATATATATATATGAGTCTATCCATACTTCATCCTCAATTCAACACCTTAGTTCTCCATCTCAATTTGTTTCTCTCCAAGGCGAAGCTAGAGTTTTGGTAAGTTCATTTTTAGCTTGAGAAATTCATAGTTGTTCGTAATTCGAACAATATCATTGAGCTATAAAATTCACTTTCTATCCTTTCAACTTTAAACTCCTAATCACACTAAGGCAATATCTTTTTCCTACGCAATTTCTTGGGATGCAAGCATTACATTATACGTTAGGGTTTAGTATAGAAAACTCCCAGTGAAATTACTTAAGAAGAAACAATTTTTTTTTAATTAAAATTTTGAAATTAAGTAAATAAAATAAATAAAAAAATAATTCGAAAATAAAAAATAATTTTTGAAATTTCGAAAAATTTTAAAAAACAATATAGAAAAAGAAATTTTGAAATTCAAAAAAAAGAGAAAACACCAAACTTTTAAAATTTAAATTTAAAATCACTAGTTATTTGTAGAGCACTTTTTATTTAAAAAGATTGTTGCATATTTAATTTATGCAGTGTTTCATCATACAAGAGATGAAGATCTCTTTGGCTCTAGCTTTTCTTGGAATTTTGGGTGCTCTCTCTGTTGTAGCAGAAGATCGCTATCAATTTTTCACATGGGAAGTTACTTATGGAACAATTTACCCTCTTGGGGTTCCTCAACAGGTTAGACAATGCATAGTCCTTTTTTATGTATATGTATTTTAGTTTGAAATATATATGTATGCCTTTCTTTAATTTCATGCTAAATTAAAGTGATTAATGTTTTAATTCACATCTTATATATTATTAGGGCATTCTTATCAATGGCCAATTTCCAGGCCCTACAATTGATGGCATCACTAATGACAACATCGTTGTTAATGTCATTAACAAGCTTGACGAGAAATTCCTCATCACATGGTTAGTGATTTTTTTTTTTTCGCAATTTAATTTTCTCGAACATTTTACTTTAACTTTTTGTAGTCTTTGTCCTCCCAAAATATTTTCTTATAAGTATTTTACGATATCCTTCAGCCTTAAAAATTTTGATTTGTTTTTGTAATTATAACTATTTACTAATTTTCGTTAGTCTTCATAAATATTGTCATGCAACACCAAAATCCAAATGATATGTAGTAAATATTTTTCAACACACACACATATAAAATCAGCTATCAAATTAATTACTATGTATTTTTATCTATAAATTCATGAGATGTTTAACTCATTTTTAATATATATTTATATTTTAATATATATTTTATACAAATAACTGATTTAATAACTGATTTTTTATGTATAGTTAATATGGTTGAATATTTTTAGACGAAACAAAAACCATAAAACCCTTATTTATAGAGATTGAAAACATACATGATACATTTTTTTCTTCCTGATAAACTATGAATTTGGTGGAAATAATTAAGCATAATAATTAAATCATGTGAATGTGGTGGAAAAAAAAACAGGAATGGTATAAAGCAGAGAAGGACATCATGGGAAGATGGAGTATTGGGAACAAACTGCCCAATCCCTCCTAAGAGCAATTGGACATACAAGTTCCAACTGAAAGATCAAATTGGAACATACACATACTTCCCATCAACCAAGCTCCATAAAGCTGCTGGAGGTTTTGGGGCACTTAACATTGCCCAAAGATCTGTTATTTCCATTCCCTACCCTGCTCCTGATGCTGAATTCACCCTTCTTGTTGGTGATTGGTACAAGACCAACCACAAGGTTAGTTATCAAATCACTCCCTTATAGTTTTCAATATTATTCACTACTATTATATACAGTAAGTGTGTAATATGAATATGAATATATGAAATTATGAATGCTAAGTTAAATAAAGTAACTTTAGTATATTATTTTCATTAAATTATTTAAGGTAAAGTATATTTTCTTTTTAAAAAAATATTATTAACGTTTAATTTTATTTAATTTTATTCATAACATTTTCAATTCATTCAATTTTGTCATTAATATTTTAAATTTGTGTCAAAATTATTTCTGAATGGTTTTAATTTTGTCCCTAACAATTTAGATGAAATTAATGTTCAGGAATAATTTTAAAAAAATCGAAAACGTTAGAAATAAATTTAAAAACAATTAAATACTAAGTATTTTTCAAGAATATAACAAACATTTAGGGACTAAAAATATACTTTATTCAATTATTTATCAGTTTGAAAAATGTTTTTGGGACCGAATGAGTAACATAGAAATCAAAGAAGTATTGATGATCAAAACATAGATGGGCTAAAGAATCTTGATTTGCAGGTACTAAGGAGACTATTGGACTTTGGTAAGAAACTTCCTTCTCCTGATGCTCTTCTCATCAATGGGCAAAGAGATTCTGCTGTCTTTACTGGTCAAGCAGGTAATAACTAATTACTAATTAACCATCTCTCCATCTCCGTTAATACTTAATATTCACTATTTGAAACTAAATAAAAATGAAATCAACTATATTTATTTGCAGGGAAGACTTACAAATTCAGAGTGTCCAATGTTGGGTTAACAACATCAATCAACTTCAGGATTCAAGGCCACACATTGAAACTGATTGAAGTTGAAGGTGCTCACACATTACAGGACACATATGAGTCCCTTGATATTCATGTGGGTCAATCAGTGGCGGTTTTGGTCACACTTAACCAACCTGTGAATGGCTACACCATTGTTGCTACTAGCCGCTTCACTCCCATTGTTCTCACCACCACAGCCACTCTTCAATATGCTGGCTCCACTTCTAAGGCCCCTGGTCCATTGCCCATTGCCCCAACTACAGATGTAGATTGGTCCATGAAACAAGCCAACTCCATCAGGTAGTTAATTACTATAATTCTGGCTATAATATTATTTAACTTTTAAACACCACAAGCACAAACACACGATACGATTTTTTGTTTATCAAATGCAAAATAAATTACTTGTACTTTTAAAAATATTCCAAAAAATGAGTGTGAATATCACTTTAATTGAGACCCACCAAATTTATAGTTTAATAATAAGTCAAAATGAGAGTACATAAAGAATGATTCTTGTAGATCAATACTTGTCACCAAATTATATTCTCAAAGGCTTAATAAATATAAATGATTACACCTCTAACCTCCATTTTTATATAATAGCAACAGTTTCTTTTAGATATGTGTAAATTTTTTGCATAAACTTTTTTCTCTTTTATTTATCTTATGCTAAATGTTTTTGTCTCAAGATTGATCATACACTAAACTTTTAAAGAATAAAAGTTTTTGGTATCACACAGTGAGATTATTTCTCCTATATATTTTAGCGAAAAAGTTTAGGGGCTAGCAATTTTATTGAATTTTGGCCAGCATGTAACCAGCAGAGAAATGTGAGTCATTAGATGAAATCTCACACCAATCTCACACCATTAAATCATTATTAATGGTTATTTGATGGCTACTAATCACAAAAGTTGCTGGTCCCATAACATTGCTCTATTTTAGCAAATAAGAAGATGAATATAAATGACTATATCTATAATCTATATCTATATTCTAAAAGAAAGCTTCGAACTAACCTTCTAATGGTTGTTTGAATAGGTTGAATTTGACAGCAAACGCAGCAAGGCCAAATCCTCAAGGATCATTTCACTATGGAACCATCCCTATCACAAGGACAATCATATTGGCAAATTCTGAAGCAAACATCCATGGCAAGCTACGATATGCAGTGAATAGAATCTCCCACATTAATCCACTCACGGCATTGAAGCTTGCTGATTGGTTCAACATTCCAGGAGTGTTCAACCTCAACACTATCAGTGACGTTCCTCCTCCTGCAGGTACCCCTGCCAAATTAGGAACCTCTGTGGTAGGACTTACCCTTCATGACTTCGTAGAAATCATCTTCCAGAACAATGAAGACACAATCCAGTCATGGCACATGGATGGATCTAGCTTCTATGCTGTTGGGTAATCAAGAAATTAAAACTAAACTCATTTGGTCTTGTGAAGTTCAATTTCGATTTGATGAATGTTCGTTAATTAATAATATAATCCTCTTGTCATTAATTTTAGATATGAAAATGGCGTATGGACACCTGCCAGCAGAAACACTTACAACTTGGCTGATGCGGTTCCAAGATACACTGTTCAGGTCAGTAATCTTAATCCTTAATTTGTTTTTCAATTATCTTTAAATAAGAGAAAACAAGATAGACATACTTTCTATACTGATGATATATAAAATAGAATCAACACCTAAATTAGCCTTCCAAAAATTTTAGATAAGATATTTTGGTATCTAACAAATTTTTATATTTTAAAATTCTCAAAAATTATTTCTATTAAACAGATTGGTTCCTATGTAATTTTAAAGGGAGAATAATTTTGTCTTATTATAGTGATATTTTTTTACCTAATTGTATTATAACAAAATTTATTTAAAATTTAATTGAAAACGTTAAAAAAAACTAATTTGTCAGTATAAAAAATTCATTAGAACCATAATGTCTTATCTAACATTTTTTAGAACTAATTTGAATATTTATTCTATAAAATATTAGATGAACTCGTTTTATTTCAAATATGGTACTATTTATCCGACATCTACAATTAAGAAGACAATCTGCCAACTGTAATTAGTAAATAAACTTGGCACAATATCTCTAATAAATGACTTCAATTAATATTTTTCTTGTTACCTTGCATGCATAATGATCTTTATTATATATATTCGACTAATGGCTATTATTCATACATGAATGTATTTGTGTATATATACAGGTGTATCCAAAATCATGGACGGCCATATTGGTATCTTTGGACAATAAGGGGATGTGGAATTTGAGATCTGCAATTTGGCCAAGGCAATATTTGGGACAAGAATTGTATCTCAGGGTCTGGAACAACGAGAAGAGTCTATACACTGAAGCTAACATCCCTGACAATGCACTGTTATGTGGCATGGCCAAACACCTGCACTAATCATATTAATTAGTCTATGTAGACTTTTAAGAGATGAGGTTTTAATTTCATTATTATTATTATTATATTATATTGGTTTAAGTTGTAAGTTGCAACTCTGATTTTTATCTTCTTTAATTTCATTCTTATCATTAATTTGTTTAGAAACTTCAGTTACGAGAGTGTGACTGTCAAACAATGAAAAAAAAAGTAGATCGGGTTTCAATATTGAGGCCCATTTAGGAGCAGTGGTGCCAGTGCAATTTGATGTTGTGTTAGATTATTTCTTGTAATCATAATAAAGTTTTTTTTTCCAATACCTTTCTTGGTAATGCTAGAACTTGAAAAGGGTTAAATCAACAAAACTTTAAAATTGAAGTTCTATTAAATAGCTTTTGCAGAAGCAGATTATGCAAAAAAAAATTTTGTTTTGTTTCTAAAACCAGAATAAAATAAATTAAAGAAGGTGCGTGAGAATTACACAAATATATATTCTGATTTAATTTTTATGTACAATAAACTCTACATTCAGTCTCTACTATAATTATAGCGAATTTTTAACTATAATAAAATTGATTACATGCACAAATACTAATGAATTACAATCTAATTCATCTAGTATTTATCACAAAGTTTCTAACTAAGCCTAGTAACCACCAAGTGTTTTCAATTTGGCAAAGAAAAACTTAACCTGGTTCAATAGTCACCAAGTACTATCCCAACTTAGTAAGGAAAACTCAACTGGTTCTATGCCACCAAGTGTTATTCTAACTTGGCAAGGGAGATTAATCCTAGTTCAACAATAACTAAATACACAAAAAATTTCTTTTGACTTTTTTTTAATGTATTTCTCTTATCATTTTTCTCTCGTAGCTTTTTCTCATTTAACCTCATTATGATTTATCTTTTTTTCAATTATAGAAAGATAAACATCAAATAGCCATAACAATAAAATCTAAAATGAAACTCAAAAATGAAGGAAAATAATTCTGCATATATGACATGATGCTCTAAATTTCTCACTCTATTTTTTTCCTTTAAATGCTGTTGTGAGACCAGTTATATAGTATGTGGCTAGCTTTTTAATTTTGGTTCATCGTCTTTGCATTTTTCTTGAGCGTTGAATCAACTGAAGTTTTCTCCTTCTTTCAAGAAATCAAACCAGAAAATCAAGAATTGAGAACAGAATAATGTGACACAGAGGTGAGATGGACAACAATAGCTTCATGGGTATGAGATCCTCAATATATTTGCCAAATCAACACCCTTAATCTTGTACTTTGATCTCAAATTTTAATTTCAACTATTGATTTACAGCAGGAGAAAGTAACCTCAATTTTTTTCTTATTACTCGAAATGCATGTGCAAAGAGAAGGTAGATTCAACAAGCAATTGACTTACATAATAATGGACACCTTTTACCTTTTTTTCTGATTATACTTGATTTTGATAAGAATAAAATACACAATTTTTTACTTGCAAGAATAAGAAGAGTAACAATACCCACTCAATAATAAATAGCAGCAGCATAATAATATCCAATAACAGCAGAAAAATCACACAAACCAGAAAATAGAGACAAGTTAACATACCAAGATCTTTAACGTGAAAAAACTCCTCAATATGAGAAGTAAAAATCACGAGTCACTAAGACCAGGAAATAGCTTCACTATGATGAAAAATAGGGTACAACAGAGTCACAAATTACTGCACAAAATTGTTGGGTTTGGGCTCCCTTTCAGTGTGGAGAAAAAGCCCAAATGTTAGTATTCAAGCCTGTAGATAGTTGAAGTTGTTGAGGTGAGTTAAGGTTAAGTGAGAGAGGTCTCATTTGTAAGAAGAACATCAAACACTAAAGAGAAGAGAGGAGAGAAAGTTATTTTTGTATATATACAAAACAGTCTCTGTAAATTGGTTGCTGCAAATTTGTTAACTGTTGGATCAAGCTCAAATTTGGACAGTGTCTTTCAGATACTTGGTTCTTTGTTTTCACCGTTCAAATCTTCAATTCGACATCCGTAGCTGGAGCTATTGGCCACACACAGTAGCTCTATTTTTGTGGTATTTTTATCTTGTTCTTGTTTTGTAAGCTTTGAAACTTAGGTTTGGCTTGTTGTATGCACATTTTGTGCAGTAATTTGTGACTCTCCTGTACTCTATTTTTCATCGTAGTAAAGTTATTTTCTGGTCTTGGTGACTCGTAGTTTTTACTTCTCACATTGAAAAGGTTTTTCACATTAAAAATTTTGGTGTGTTAACTTGTCTCTAATTTCTGGTTTGTGTGATTTTTTAACTACTATTGGGTATTATTGTGCTGCTGTTAATACTTATTGTGAGTGGCTATTGTTATTCCTCTAATTCTTGCAAGTAGAAAATTGTGTGTTTTATTCCTATCATTTGGCATCAGAGTCAGTTTTGGACATTTGATTATAACTTGTTTGAAAGATGGAGACAAATAATTCTACTAAGATGATAAGTTTGAATGGCACTAATTACTATCTATGAAAAGAAAAAATGAAGGATTTGTTCTTTGTCAAAAATCTACATTTACCCATATTTTCTATACAAAAACCAGAATCTAAAACATATGAAGAATGAGAGCTTGAACACCAACAAGTTTTTAGTTTTATTAGGCAATAGGTGGATGATAATATTTACAATCACATTGCTAATGAGACTCATACTAGGACTTTGTGGAATCAAATTGAATCCTTGTATGCTTCTAAGTTTGGCAATAATAAATTGTATTTGTTGAATATGTTGATGAATTTAAGATATAAGGAGGGATCACAGGTATTAGATCACTTGAATGAATTTCAATAGGTTCTTGATGAGCGAAAATCAAAGTTCACGAATACTGGCAAGTGCACCGGATCACTCAAGTAATACCACGGTGAGTGGATATCGTTCTCATGAGAATTAAAGGATTGAGCAAGTAAATATCAGATTAAATTCTTAATTAGATTAATAAAACATGATTTTGAAAGGGGCAAGATTGTGTCTTGCTGAGAGCTTGAGAACCTTGAATGCTTGAATACTTGAATGCTTACGGATAGAGAGTTTGAATGCTGATTTGAGAGAAGACAGTGATGGTGAGAGTTAAGGGCTTTGGAGATGTTTATACTTTTAGAGAAATTAAACCTTGTTTACTTATCTTGAAGTTTGTAAAGATCTTTCACGACAAATTTTTGCTAACTGATTTTCAATTCCCTGATTCCTCAGTTTCTTAAGCATTAATTAGTCGTCAATTAATTAATCAAGAGATTAAACACAAAAACTTATTTAGAAAAAACACAATTTTTAAAAGTTGTTCTAATCCGAATCATATGTCACTTATTCAAAGTTAGAGTGATTGAAAAATCATGCACGTGTCGCGCACTAATTCAAGTAGTCATGTGAAAGAGTTTTCAACCTTTAATTCAAATATCAAAATTTTCAATTATAATAAAAGAATTCAAACGAGATTAGCATACCTTTCGATACGACTAATCCGAATAAAGAATGAATAACTCAATCATGAAATAAGTCAATGCAAAACTTTAAAATAAAATAAACGTAGATTAATAACCCATAGAAAATATAAACAGAGCTCCTAACCCTTTGACAAAGGATTAGTTATCCATGAAAAAGAAAAGAAAACAATGAAAAGAGATTACAGAGGAGCTGGATGTTTGGATTTAGATCCGAAGATCCTCCTCTGGGATCGTGCCTCTTGTGAACCTTGTTCACTTATTTATATTCTAATTCTAGAATTCAAATTTAAAACTAATCTTAATCTTATCTCTCGAAAAGAAAGATAAGGTAACTAACTACTTATTTCAATTTCAAATCAAAACAATAATTCAAAGCTAATCTAGAAACAAACCCTAACAACCAAATCTTTTATGATTTTAAAAATAAGGGGTAAGTACGATTTTGGTCCCTTAAGTATGGGGTCAGAATCGAATTCGTCCCTCTTGTTATTTTGTCATTAAAATCGTCCTTAATGTTTTTTTTCGTATTAAAATCGTCCTTTTTATTAAAATTTTTAATTTAATACCTAAACTACCCCTATTCCTATTTTAATAATAAAAATTATAAAATTAAAAAAAAAAAACAAAACGCGTTTGGGGAGGAGGGGGGGGGGAAGAAAACGCGTGGGTGGGTGAGGGGGGAGGGAGATGGCGCCGGGGAGGGGAGGGGAAGGGAGCGGGGGAGGGGGATGGCGCCGGGGAGGGAGCTGCTCACGTTGCTGCCGTCAGACCCTGTCGCCGCCGTTCGTGCTTCAGTCGCCGCTGCTGCTCGTCGCCTCTGCTTCTTGCTTCGTCTTCTGCTTCTTCTTCTTCTTCTTCTTCTTCTTCTTCCCTTCTTCTTCTTCTTCTTATTATTATTGTTGTTGCTGATTTGTGGAATATTATTGTTGTTTTCTGTTTCTGATTTGTTGATTTGGGTGAGGGGGAGACGGGGAGGGGGAGGTGACGCGGGGTGGGGGTGGAGGTGCTGGGAAGGGAAGACGGGGAGAGGGGGGTGACGCGGGGTGGGGGTGGGGGTGCTGGGAAGGGAAGACGGGGAGAGGGGGTGACGCCGGGTGGGGGGTGGGGGTGCTGGGAAGGGAAGACGGGGAGGGGGGTGACGCCGGGTGGGGGTGGGGGTGCTGGGAAGGGAAGACGGGGAGAGGGGGGTGACGCCGGGTGGGGGTTGGGGGTGCTGGGAAGGGAAGACGGGGAGGGGGGTGACGCCGGGTGGGGTGGGGGTGGGGGTGCTGGGAAGGGAAGACGGGGAGAGGGGGTGACGCCGGGTGGGGGGTGGGGGTGCTGGGAAGGGAAGACGGGGAGGGGGGTGACGCCGGGTGGGGGTGGGGGTGGGGGTGCTGGGAAGGGAAGACCGGGAGGGGGAGGGGGAGGGGAGGCGGGGAGGGGGAGGGGGAGGGGAAGGGGAAAGGGGGGGAACGACGGCAGCGTTGATGGTGGTGCTGGTGGTGCTGCGGTGGTGTTGGTGGAGGTTGTGGCGGTGGTGTTGGTGTTGGTGGTGGTGGTGGTGGAGGAAGTAATTATGTTGGTAGTGGTAAGGGTATTTTTGTCCAAAAAAAATAAAAAGGACGATTTTAATACGAAAAAAAACATTAAGGACGATTTTAATGGCAAAATAAGAAGAGGGACGAATTCGATTCTGACCCCATACTTAAGGGACCAAAATCGTACTTACCCCTAAAAATAATTAATAACTAATCTTCTAGAGTCTTAAATCTTTTGGATGTGATTAAGACTTCTAATGATGTGGATAATTAAGCTTGAGTTTTAATTGTTGCTTCTTGAGAGTTGTAATTGTGTTTAAGCTAGGCTTGCTTTAGAGAAAATTTGGCAAAAGCCCGAAATTTCACCTTCCAAGAAGGGGTATACGCCGGGCGTGCAGGTGTCTAGGAGGGAGGTCCGTCGGGCGTGTGCTTCATCCGTCGGACGTGTAGGAGTTGAGAGAGAGGCCGTCCGGCGTGCATCTTGCCTGCTGGGCGTAAGTCTTGTCTATCGGGTTTGTAATCATGCACATTGGGCGTGTGGTCATGACCACTGGGTGTGCATGTTTTTTTTTTTTTTTTTTCAATTTAGCACGCTTTTACTCCTTAGGTCATGCTTTTGTTATCTTTAAACATTACTTTTATCTAAAAGCACTATTCTCTTTAAATTGATGAGTTACATTTTTAAAGTGTGACTAAACAAATATCTTTGTAAAAACATGCTTTTTATTTCATTGAAGTAGGTGCCAATAGATTATAGAAAGATAGATAATATATATAATAGATAAAAATATATTTAAATTAAAGGGCCAATATCCTTAGATCGAAGAAAAGGCTAACATTCACAAACCTCAAATAATCACTTAAAAAACCAAGTGCTTGCAAGTTGCCACAATTTCTTTGGCGTGCTTTTTGTATCAGTTGTCATTTTTGTTCAAACTTTTAGCCACACTTTTTAGGTTATGTTTGTAAAGCATGATAATAGAGTTTAATGGATACGTTTTAAAAGTGTGGCTAACTGTTTACATTTAGCACATATTTTAAAAGTGCGATCTATTTCTTTAATTTATCATGCATAGACACAAAATATGATATGATATTTTATCATGTATAGACACAAAATATGATATGATATAAAATACATAGATACTTAAATTTTAAATTTTTATAAGACAAGAAGATATAATATAAATTATTTTTTAGATGAATTATAGTTATATATTGATATTTTATTAATATTAAAATATAAATTAATTTTTAAACTATTTTTACTATTTTTTTAATTATATAAAATATTTAAAATAAATTTGTGTTTTATAAATAATAATAATAATATATACTATTTCTAAACTCATTTCAATCATACATGTTAAGAATAAAAGTGAGTATTGTGTCTAAAATATATCAGACACGTGTACATGATAACTTAACTAAGGACTTGTTTGGGTGAGGTTCTAGTAAAAAATTTTTTTTCGAGTTATCTTTTTTTAATGAAAAAGTAAAAGTAATTTTATGTTTGGATATCTCATGCAAAAAGATATTTTTATCTATCAATTATGTTTGGGTATAACAATATAAAAGTACTTATTTATTTATTTATTATATAAAAAAAATCTTTTTTTAAGAAAAAAAAGATCTTTTAAAAAAGATATAAATTACAGTTTCTCAAAAAAGATATTTTTTTATTTTTCTAGTACTTTTACTTTTACTATTAGAAATTTATCAAACACGTAAAATTTTTTTTTTTCAATAAAAAAGATATTTTTTTATTAAAATAATGGCACCCAAACAAACACTAACTGTTTAACCATTCTGCTATACTAAATAAACGTAGCCAAAAAAAAATTCAAAAATTTCAAATTTACCATTAATTTACTCGTATGAGCTAATAAACTAAATAAAATAAAATAAAATAAAATAATGTTAAAAAAAAAAAAACTAAAAAATGAAATACTTTGACAAACACGAATTCAAACACAAAACGAAAGGACAATTGGATCACATTATAACCGTTCTCTCCAATTTTGAGAAGATTAAGGTTAGGGTTCGTGATTTTCTTCTCTCTCTCAAACCCCTCCCAAACCCATTCCCAATTTCGCCCCTCACTGGGTCGTCTCTTCCTCTCCGAGTTTCTGCTCTCAACTCTCCTCCTCTTCTTCGCCGTGACTGTCAAACCTCCATATCGCCGCTGCTCCTCCACCTCGACCACGCCGGCTCGCCGCTGTCTTGGTGCTGCCGTCGCATCAGCTCAGGTAGGCCTCTTCCTTGCTTCCTCCCTCTCAACCTCAATTTGCCATTATATTGTTCAGTTCCGAGTTCTGAATGATTGAATCTGTGATTATATTCTGCTCTGTTTCTGCTATGTTCAACTGCTTAGGGTTGTTCTACTTTGTAAGGTTCTGTGATTTTGTTCTGTTTTGCTCTATTTCTGTTTCTGCGTGTTCATCTCTATTTTTTGCTTTGTACTCATAATACATATGATATATTGAAGTACTGAATACTTTGCCTCTTGCCTTGGTTTCATTAAATCTCTTTTGTAAGATAAGTTATGAATCAGATAAAATTGAATATATCATAAATTTAGTATGATAGATGATAGCATAAATCAGATGATAATCCCCCTATACATATTGCTACCTCTGATTCTGTGTTGCTATTTATTACAGACGTAGTAGTGTTACCAAATCGAAGCTAGGGTTTCGTCTACTTCCATTATGAACTGTGAGGCTTGCCACCTCAAGGAACTGGTAAACCCTTTTCCCACTGTATTTTATCTATCAACACTCTGGCTTCATATGCTCTCTTGTAGTTCCCATCTCTAATTAAGTTTTTCCGCTGTTGTTGTTGTTGTTGCTGTTGCAGGAAGTAGAGCTCTTTGAGATACGTGAAGTTTTACGATGTAAATATTTACTTTTTGCTCACTCTTGCTTCGCGAAATTCTTATATTTCATGTTGAATTGAGATAACTCAGAAGTAGGGGAGATTTTGCAGGCATACTGCACACTATTGTGTTTCATCGGGCCTTGGGGCTTGTGCGTCCAAAAGATGTCGACTTGGAGCTTTTCGACATAACTTACGTATGTGTTTTCTTAGTGACTTGAAAATGCCATGTGATTATGTGTTTGCTTAAATGCCTTTTAAGTTGCCAATTCTGTATTGAACATACTGTTAATTGTGTTGATTAATGTATGATGATGGATATGAATAATATATTTGAGTTTACCCAAGATAAACAAAAAGGAATAATACATTCGAGTTTCTGTGGTTTGGGGCCTTGACTTACTAGCCTTATGTTGTTTAAAATTTGATGTGTGAGTTTGCCACCGTTCCTGTATAGGTGCAATGTGGGGAGGTGGAGCTTGAGAAGAAAATAGATGAAAAGATTGAGCAGTTTGTTTGTTGGGTGGAGAAGCATCCGAACAAAAAGAGTCAGGTGTGCTGATTGCTTTTGGCTTTCAATTTTTTATGCTTATTTTCGTGCTGTACCTATCTGTTATTGAGTGTGCTAGTAAAAGGAAATTATTGTGGTTCATCAATGACCTAGCTGATTTTTGTGACAAGTTTCTGAATATGTTACTATCTTTCATGGTGTTGTTCCTTTCTAAGGTTGTATTGTTAGAATTACTGTTGGTGTTGGATGATATACGATTTAATTGGCTCGCATATTGGCCCATGTCATGACCTTTTTCATCTGTATCACTGGTTATGCATGAGTATCTGTTTGCGATAGTGATGCAATCCAATTTTCTAACTCGATTCTGTAGTAAAAGGAATGGAACTTCTGCAGCATGATGCATGATAGGGCCATGTAGTTGACCTGCCAAGTGGGATAAGACTTTGTTGTTGTTGTTATAGTTAGCCTTTTTATGTCTTGGCTATACCATACCTATACCTTTTGTATCTAGGTGTGGATGGCTTATCCCCTTTTTAAAATTCTCTTCCCTTCTAATAAACTTTTTTTTTTCTATCCAAAAAAGGGTTTAAACACGAAGTAATGTTCCATGTAATTCAATCTGCAGATTATGGTACACTATAAAAGTTAATGTGCAATCATTGTTGCATCTGGGCATTGAAGTTTATTATTTTTTAATTTTTATCTTAGACTTCTGAATTAATGTGATGCAGATATGTTTATCTTTCTATGAGGTAAAAAACAAACAGGCATCTTGGTTCAGTAACAAGATTGAACGCCTGTATTGGGAACAATGGTATATTTATCTTAATGTGGCTCAACATCCGAAGGGACATTCTAACAAGTCTCATCATGCCAAAGTTGTTGATCCGGGAGGTGCAGTAACTTGTATTTTGCCAGCTATATTTCTTTTTCTGTTTCAGTCATTCTGTGATGGTACTTACAGGGCTCTCTCTCTCTCTCTCACTTGTCATTTTCCTAATTTGCAGAGGGGGCATTGGAAGATAGAAATGCTCGAAGTGCAGCACTTGAAGCATCACTTCGTGAGGTTTTATTTCAAATAATTAAATTTGTTAATGAGAAGAAGGATCATGTTCCTCCAATACCAAATCTTGAGGGTGCTGTTTCATTTCCCTATGAAATTACAATTCCCAGGTGCGCTGTGTTTACATTGTTTCGTTGTATCCATTGTGGTTACACATTCCATATATCCTCTTATTCTTTATTATTTCGGACGACTTAAATGTTGTTAGCTAGCTTTGATTATAGATGATTTTTTCTGCTTGCGCGTAGAATTGACGGTATGATATTGTGTAAATGAACTTTTTCAGTTTTTCTATCTTTATTCCTTCATTGTGACATATAGAAAATCTATAAAGCTTTCAAAGTCAAAAGGGTTTTGGTTAAAGATGTACATGGAATAGAGGGCAATTATAGTAAAATGTAAGTTGTGATTGTAATTTATTTAGAGATGACAATGAGTTAGCATGGCATCAAGGCATGTTGGACCCATGATAGAGAGATCACATTGTTTACAAACTGGGTGGCTAAAATAAGAAATGGTTGTCATTACTGATTTCAAAGCGAGATGTATATTCTAAATCTAAACAGAAAACTTCAAGACCAATCACCATACTCCATGTTAGTTATATTGGACACTAAACTGCCAACATTAGGTGGAAGTAGTATTTTATGAGAAAATTCTCACAGTACCTTTCCACTATGAATAAAATATGATGGAATCTCAACTAAGGTGGATTTGACAAGGGTTGTATGATTATAAGATCAACAAATGGGATCAAAACGGAAGTAATCCAATCCAATCCAATCATGTGGGACATTCTAAGGGGTTTAAACTTCTGCATGTTATATCAATTGATTTCTTTATCCTTAATTTTGTGGAGACTGGAGACACAAACACAGGATATCCATATATTTTGATTTTTAAGAATCTAGATTTTGAGGTGTACAAGTTTGACATTACAATATTGTTCTACTTAATCTAAAATTAGGAAATGCTATTTTCTCAGAATGGCATGATATTAGCATTATTGGCATGATATCACCATTTTAACAAATGCAAGCCTTATGCTTGCACCATGTGCTCTCTTAAGTCATTGTTATTCAATGTGCTGATTTACTACAAACATAAATTGTAGGTTTTTGTCATTGATGAAAGATATTCAGATTGAAATCTGAATTAATAATTGAGTGGGTAAATTCTTCTTTTGTTAGGTTTGGTTCTGTTGTTTTCCAATCTTTATGACACAATAATGAACGCTTGTTTAGAGGCAATGAAGTTATGGTCATCTTATTTGTGAATAATATATTCCCATAATCCATATGCTCTTAACTTTTATCATATTGTTATTTTGGTACAAGCAAAAAAGCTTCTATAAAGCCTAGATCTTGAGAATGTCTTTATTTGGTGAAGATGACTGCCCTTGTGATCTTTCTTGTGGATCTTCCTAATGAGTTGTAGTTTCATTCTGTGACAATTATTCTGAAATTGAATCTTAATATTCTGCTGTCGTTGTACAGTTCCTCAGATTCTGCATTTGGAATGGATATGATCAAGAGGATGCTCCAAACAGGACATCCAACAATGCTAAGTTAAAGAGTTTGTAGAGTTGTGGATGGGTTATAAATCAAATGTAATTTTACTGGTTGGATCTAAGATTGAAATGTAATGTTGAAGTTGCTAAGTAAAGGCAAGGTTCAGTCTCTCTGTAAATATGACATTCTATAGGTGCAAATGGTGAACATTTTTTTTTCAAATTTTGGACTCCGAGGGGTGTTATCCCCTATGGGAGCGCCGCAATTTTAATTTTTTTAATTCGTTAAAATAACAAAAGGGTAATGCCGTTTTCTATTTTTATAATAAAAAAAAAAAAACTAAACGGTGATGCCGTTGTCTATTTTAATAATTTAAAAAAATGAAAAAGAAAACGGCAATATTGTTTACTATTGTTTAAAAAAATAATTTTTTTTTTGAATGAAAAAGCTCAACACACTAGGTGGAGCAAACAGAAACCAAGAAACATAAGTACAACTGAACATAAAATAGAACTACTAACTTAAGAAAGTAAAGCAACTCTTAGTCATCTTCGGACTTGCCATCAACAACCAAAGGGAGTATTCTCAATCCACTCGTCGGAGAGTACAAAAGATCTGTTGGAGATTTCTGCGACATTTGAGCCTTTATTATTGAACACTCGATTATTCCTTTTCAGCCAAATTGTCCATATTACAGCAAAGAAACCAACAAACCACTTCTTCCTCTCATCCTTTCTCTGTGTGGTAGTCGTTCAACTCTCAAAGTGTTGTTTTAGTATACCTGGTACGGTCCAGTCTCTTCTAAAAGCGTACAGCCAAGCACCCCACACCTGCCAAGTGATCTCACACCCGAGAAACAGATGAAAAGCAGACTCTACAGCCTTACAGCATAACACACACGAATTATCAAGTTGGTTAATGATCCCTAATCTGCAAAGTCTTTCTTTAGTGTTCACCCTCTCAATCAAGACAAACCAAGAAAATAATTCGACCTTAGGCGGGACGAAACCCCTCCATATAGCACTAGTGAAGTTATAGCTTGTTATTTCCTCCGGAAGGACTGCTTCCTGCATCACCTGCACAAAGGAGTTAGTAGAGAAAATACCAGTTCTATCAAATTTCCATATTACCTTATCCTCTCTCTCTCTCTCTCCGTTGTTAGCTTAACTGAATGTAAGAGCTCATGGAGTTGGTTCAAAAGTTTCAGCTCCCATTGAAATAACTCCCTCCTCCACTGAAAGCTCCATATCCACTCTAACCCATCCCAAAACCCACAGTCCCCTATAACAGATCCTTTAAGGTTTGAGACCGAGAAGAGTCTAGGGAACAGATCTTTCAAGACCCCACCAGTTAACCAGTCATCCTCCCAGAACCAGATTGTTCTCCCGTTTCCCACATCCAGTGACAAGCCTCTAATCATCTTTTCTCTGATTTGTGGCTCTTTGATATGAAGCCGACAAATGTCCTTCCATGGACCCCCTCTTGAAGGAACCGGTTGACCATGCAGCAACACAAAAGGGTTCATGTTATTACAAGAGCAAACTACTTTTTTTCATAAGGGGCAATCATCTTTCGAGAACCGCTACCACCATTTAAATAGAAGAGCTGTATTCCGAACCACTGCATCTCCCACTCCCAACCCACCCGCCTTTTTAGGAGCCATCACTACCTCCCATCGAACTAGTGGCATCCCGATTTTTCCATCCTCTTTGCTCCACAAGAACCGTCGTTGCAATGAGATCAACTCATCTGCTACTGCCTTTGCCATCTTGTACAAACTGAGATAGTATATAGGCAGACTATTAAGAACAGACTTAATGAGTACTAGCTTACCCGCTTTATTGAGGATATTTGCTTTCCACAAACTCAGCTTTTCTTCCACCTTATCAATCACTGGTTTCCACGTCTTAACTAGCCTCAGATTCGCTCCCAAAGAGATGCCAAGATACCGTACAGGGAGAGAGGCCTCCTTACATCCCAGCAAGAGACACATCTTGCGCGCCCAACCCTGTTCACAATTAACCGGAATGAAGCTGGATTTCTCAAAATTGATACTCAACCCAGACATCAGCTCGAAGCATCGTAGTAGGCGCTGGTAATTCCATATGGTCTCTTCCTCTGGAGGGCAGAAAAGGATAGTGTCATCCGCAAACTGTAAGTGTGACAACTCGATGTTATCCCGTCCAACCAACAGCGGTGATATGCGCCCATTCCTCACCGCCTCCCCGATCATTCTATGAAGTACGTCAACAATGAGCACAAACAGAAAGGGAGATAAAGGATCCCCTTGTCGTAGGCCCCTTTCCATTTTGAAGGGCTTAGAGGGAGACCCATTAATGAGCACTGACATAGTCGCAGAACAAACACATTCCTTAATCCACCCCCGCCACCTATGTCCAAAACCCATCTTCTGCAGTACTACATCCACAAAACTCCATTTGACCCTATCGTAAGCCTTCTGAAAATCCAGTTTAATTAGCGCTGAACTCCTTTTCCTTAACCTTAGGCAGTGTACCGTTTCACAAGCTATCAAAGCCCCATCATGAATTTTCCTACCCTGCACAAAAGCACTCTGAGTCTCGCCTACTAGGTCTGGCATTACTTTCCTCCGAACCAACACCTTAGAGATGACCTTTTAGACACAACCCACCATACTAATAGGACGAACATCTTTTTTTTCTGTAGCTCCAACGAATTTTGGTGCCAGCGCCACCCACGTGACATTCGACCCTGCAGGTAACAATGCTAAGTGGAAGAACCCCATCACTGCATCCGTGAATTTCTTCCCAACTTCTGCCCAACACTTCTTGATAAAATTCATGTTATACCCATCGCTTCCTGGAGCTTTTGTTGACTCACAATCCCACACTGCAGACTTTATTTCCTCAGCACTTGGCATCAGCTTCAGCTCTGTTGCCTCATCCTCATTTATTCGCCTTACTAGTCCTTCCCGAAAACCAATGTTTGGTGATGTCTCCTGATGGTACAACTCCTTATAAAAATTTCTTATAGCAACCTTAATTCGAGATTGATTTCGTCAATAATGTTTTCTTTTAAATTAATTAAAAAAATTTCCTTTAGGTAAAATATTGATGCCGTTTAGTGTTTTATGAAAGTAAATTTTTAATCCTTTTCATCTATTTCTTTTATTTATCCTATGGTTGTGTTCCGTGTGATACATGATTAGCGTTACCTGAATAACTCATGCAGTCATACCCCAACTATACTGCCACGGATTGTCTGAATATTCTCGTCTTGAATAGCTGCGTTGTGTCATGTGTGTTTCTGATTAACGTAGAAAACTTAATTGGATTGTTGGGTCTTACAGAAGACCTTTTTTCCTCGTTTTTTATCCCCCTCCAAGATCGATATTTCATTTCTTGAAAATAAATTACAGATCATACACCACTAGCAATTGGAATAGTCGACAAGCGTCCAAAAGCATTATTACACACCGGACACAATTGATTAGTGGAGAGAATTCTTCTTTTTTGTAGCTTTGATATTCTTATTGGTAAGCCATGGTGCAAAGCTTTCCAGACAAAGTTTTTTTGTGGAATTTTCATATCCCATAGTGCTCCAAAGTTGCTTCTTGGCATAAATCCAGGGAATATTTCATTGGGAGGGTGGTAGAAATTAGAAGCTACTTTGTACCCTTCCAAGACTAAAATTTTTTGTCTTATTTAGCACTCATTTGATTTTATCTTCAATCAGGTTGAGATCCAACATTCATCGTCATTTCTCAAATGCCCCATAAAGAATATGCTTGGGATTGTATATGGATAAATGGCAGGGAGCCATGGATTCTCCTAGACTTTTTTTTGGGGTCTTACATTACACACATTCTCACTCACACTCACATTCACACTCACATTAAAAGAGGGTTCTTATTTCTCACTCTTTGGATTCAAACCGAGGTGCGGCTTGATGAGAAATCTATAAATTGTCAGTTGGTGATGTAGGGTTGAGTTTTGGTTCTTGCATGCTGAGTTTAATGACTGTTGCATACGACATCAAGCTGCTAATATTCCGTTCTCTCGCTTATTTATAATTACGGTAAGTTGTTTCTTGTTCCGAATTTCTATAATCGCTATTCTGTTATATATTACTAAGGATTATGATACGAGTCCTATGGGACAAACTGAGAACTGTCATATGCCAATTGGTCCAATTACAAGAGCAATAACTAAGAGAATAAAAGAAGGTTTTGCAAATATGGCTAAATCATGTGTTCAGGAGATGCATCAAGAATTGGGCAAGACAATGATTAACGATTATCAAAAGTCACACGTCTTACTATTTTACAAGATGCATTGAAGACTCTCATTAGTCAAGATGAATTAAAAGAGACATCACTTTCTTAGAATTTATTCTATGTTTATTTTATTTTTGTTATTTGTTTGTTTTAGGCCCAATTATGATTTGGCCCATATTTTATTCTAGTGAACTTATGAGTTAGGAATTTAATTTTAAGAGGTATAAAAACCCTCTAAAACCTGGTAGCCATTTTTTTCCTTAATTTTTATGAATGAAATTTTCTTTGAATTTCTTTGAGAAACTTGGGTGTGAACAGGTGAGGTAGAGTGATTCCCTTAGCTGTTGCATCAGGAAATCAAATTGAAGTAGAGGAGTCCCTTTCTTTGATCTTCCATCTTATCCTGGGTTACGTTTAGTATCATTTGGTATCAGATTTCAGGTATTAGATTAATTTTCATTAGTCTACGTTCACCCTTTTTGTGTTCTATATAAATTAAAAAAAAAAAAACTTCCAGCCACGCATAGTCACCTTATCCTTACGTCTTATTCTTTTTTTGTTGATTGGCTTTTAATTCCTTTTCCTAGGATTATTTTTCTTTCTTTGCTGCTTTTGTGTTCATCATTATTCTTTTCGTCCTTCCTTTTTATTTCTTTATTATCATTCTTCTCATTATTAGTAAAAAAAAAAAGAGTACGTCCTTTAAAGTTTCTTCTTATTATTAGTAAATTTTCTTTTGCCAACACATCTTGAGTATCCAAAAAACAAAAAAAAAGTACATACTTTGAAGTTTACATAGTAGCACTCAAGCAAAAAAAAAAAAATACAACAAAAAAAGCGTTGTGTTCTTATAAAAAAACAAAAACAAAGCAACCATCTCAAAAAAAAAAAAAATCATTACGTGCGTTATTATTATTATTCTTATTCTTATTATTTTTTATCATTTTTTTATTATTCTTATCTTTTGTCTTTTGTGTCTTTGTCCCTTTTTATTATTCTGTCCATCTTTTTCTCTTATCGTTGCGTCGGATTTTCTCTATCTTTTATTTTTATATGATTTTTAAAGTGCAACAGTCAAAGAGATTCAAGAGTGGTAAAAGACAAGAGTGGTAAGTTCAATAGAGGGTAAAAGCCAATTTTGAGAATAAACAGGAGTGTCCATCTTTGAGTGAAACACGTGAGCGAGTGATTGTGAGGTCCTTTTATAACATTTTTGTTACAGGTTCATTGTTATGGCAGCTCATTCCGAAGATACTTTAGTTGACATGGAGTTGATGCAAAGGGCCATTCAACACTTAACTAATCGCTTGACTAAATTGGAAGCATGGAAGCAAGAGGTGACACAGACACTATCCAAGATTACTAAACAAGGACCTTTCTAGAATCGGCGTCAGAATCATGTACCTTCTGATGATGACTCTGATGGGGTTATAACACCTCGACATAAAAGTCAAGATAGCAATATCAACGCCATCAAGATGCAAATACCACCATTCAAAGGGAGAAATGATTCTGAAGTTTATTTGGAGTGGGAACGTAAGGTGGAAAGAATTTTTTCTTGTCATAATTACTCTGAGGCAAAGAAGGTTCGTTTGGCAGCAGTTGCATTCTCTGACTACACCTTGCTTTGGTAGGATGAACTAGTGAAGACACGACAGCGGAATGATGATCACTCTATAGAGTCTTGGGATCTTATGAAGTGCCTCATGAAAAAACGATTTGTGCCTTCGTACTACTACAGGAAAGTGCATCAGAAGTTACATCGACTGACTCAAGGCTCCAAGTCCGTTGAAGACTACCATAAGGAAATGGAAATGCTTATGATTACTGCCAACATAGAAGAGGACACTGAGGTTACTATGGCACGATTTGTGGGTGGTTTGAATAGAGCAATTGCTGATGTGGTGGAGTTACATCATTATGTGGAGATGGAGGATTTGGTCAGTATGGCAATGAAGGTGGAGAGGCAACAACAAAGAAGAGCACCAAGAGGATTATCGCATGCTAATCCAAAGTGGGAGTCTCGTAGTGCTGACACAACAAAGACTAAGGGTGTTGAATCCAATGCATTGCTTGATGCTACGAAGAAGAAAGGTAATTCTAACTCTTCTTCTGCTACTTCTAGACATCGAGATATTAAATACTTCAAGTGTCATGGTATGGGTCATTATGCTAGTGATTGCCCAAATAGGAGATTGATGGTTATTAGAGGAGATGATATTGTGTCTGATTCTGATCATGGTGATGACTCTGATCATAATAGCATGCCATCTTTGGAGGATTGTTCTGATGGTGATGTTGAGTATGCAGTCCATGGTGAATCTCTTGTTGTTAGATGTGCTTTGAATTTGCAGGTGAAAGAAGAAAGTCTAGAGCAACACCACAATCTTTTTCATACTAGATGCTTGGTGGGTGGAAAAGTGTGTAGTTTAATTATTGATGGCGGGAGTTGGACTAATGTGGCTAGTACACTTATGGTGGAGAAATTGGGTTTGACATGTGTTCGACATCCTAAACCATATACGTTGCAGTGGTTGAATGACAGTGGAGAGATCAAGGTTGACAAACAAGTGACAGTTGCATTCTCTGTTGGCGAGTATGTTGATGAAGCATTGTGTGATGTGGTGCCAATGCAAGCTTGTCATTTATTATTGGGGCGACCTTGGCAGTTCGACCGTCGAGCTTTTCATAATGGTTACACGAATCGATTCTCCTTTGATTTTAATGGTCGCAAGATCACTCTTGCTCCTTTATCACCTAAGGAGGTTTACTTTGACCAGTTGAAGCTTCAACAGGATACCAAGGGAAATATGAGATGTGAGATCACAGAAAAATCTGAGAGAAAAGAGGCTATGAGAGAAAAGAATATAGCAAAAGGCCCAAAGGTGAGTGAAAAGAAAGAAAAGAGTCCATGTCATGAGAGTAGTACAAATACAAAAAAAATTGAGAAAGTTAAGAGCAAATTGTGTTTCTTTGCAAAAGAGAGAGATTTAAAGAGTGCTTTAATAGGCAAAAAAGCTTTGTTTATGGTTCGGTTTAGGGATATTTTATTCTCTGACACTGACCTTAACCCAAATTTGCCAAATAGCTTTGTCTCTTTGTTGCAGAAATTTGCCGATGTCTTTCCTACTGACGTACCACGTGGTTTGCCTCCATTACGTGGGATTGAGCACCAAATTGATTTTATTCCTGGTGCTAGCATTCCTAATAGACCAACCTATAGGAGTAATCCTGAAGAGACAAAGGAGCTTCAAAGGCAAGTGGAGGAGTTATTAGCCAAAGGTCACATCCGGGAGAGTATGAGTCCATGTGCTGTACCAGTTTTGTTGGTTCCAAAGAAGGATGGTACTTGGCGAATGTGTGTGGATTGTCGTGCAGTCAATAAAATTACGGTAAAGTATCGTTATCCTATCCCTAGGTTAGATGACATGCTTGATGAGTTATATGGTGCATGCATATTCACTAAAATTGATTTGAAAAGTGGGTATCATCAAATTAGAATGAAACCAGGGGATGAATGGAAGACTGCATTTAAAACAAAACATGGATTATATGAGTGGTTAGTAATGCCTTTTGGATTAACTAATGCCCCTGGTACTTTTATGCGTCTAATGAACCATGTTTTGTGAGACTTTTTGGGTAAATTTGTAGTTATTTATTTTGATGATATTCTCATTTATAGCACTTGTTTGGATGACCACTTGTCACATGTTTCAACTGTTTTGGAAGTGCTTCGAAAAGAAAAATTATATGCTAATCTTAAAAAGTGCACTTTTTGTATTGATCGAGTTATATTTCTTGGTTTTGTTGTGAGTGCGAGTAGAATTGAAGTTGATGAGGAAAAGGTAAAGGCTATTCGTGAATGGCCAACGCCTAAGAATGCTTCTGAGGTACGAAGTTTTCATGGGTTAGCTGGGTTTTATAGACGATTTGTAAAAAATTTTTCTACCATTGCTGCGCCTCTCACAGAGGTTATAAAAAAGGATGTTGGATTTAAATGGGAAAAGGAACAAGACATTACATTTCATACCCTTAAAGACTGTTTGTGTTCTGCTCCTATTCTTGTTTTACCTAACTTTGATAAAACCTTTGAGATTGAATGTGATGCTTCTGGGATTGGTATAGGTGCTGTTTTAATGCAGGAAAAACGAGCCATTGCCTTCTTCAATGAAAAGTTGAATTTAGCTCAGCGTAAATATTCAACATATGACAAAGAATTATATGCTTTGGTTCGGGCTTTAGAGATTTGGCAACACTACCTCTTACCTAAGGAGTTTGTGATTCACACGGATCATGAATCTTTGAAGCACTTAAAAGGACAAGGTAAGCTTGATAAAAGACATGCTAAATGGGTGGAATTTATTGAAACATTTCCCTATGTGATTGCCTTTAAACAAGGTAAAGATAAGGTCGTTGCTGATGCTTTATCTCGGAGGTATGCTTTGATTACTACACTTACCTCTAAGTTATTGGGCTTTGAGTTTTTAAAGGAGTTGTATGTCACTGATTCTGACTTTTTTGCTATTTATGCCTCTTGTGAACATAGTGCATTTAACAAATTTTATAGACATGAAGGTTTTCTGTTTCGTGGTAATAGAATTTGTGTGCCTGCTTGATCTATGAGGAACTTACTTGTTCTTGAATCACATAATGGGGGTTTGATGGGTCATTTTGGTGTGCATAAGACATTGGATGTGTTATCTGAACATTTTTACTGGCCCCACATGCGTAGAGATGTTGAAAAATTTTGTGCTAAGTGTGTTACATGTAAACAGGCTAAATCTAAGTCTTTACCACATGGTTTGTATGCCCCTTTACATGTTCTTATGCATCCGTGGGTTGATATTTCTATGGATTTTGTACTTGGTTTGCCTCGAACAAAAGAAGGTCGAGATAGCATTTTTATTGTAGTACACAGATTTAGTAAAATGGCTCATTTTATTGCATGCCATAAAACTGATGATGCAACAAATATTGCTGATCTGTTCTTTAGAGAGGTTGTGTGTTTGCATGGTGTTCCCCAAACTATTGTTTCTGATCATGACGTAAAATTTTTGAGTCATTTTTGGAAAGTTTTATGGGGTAAATTAGGCACAAAATTATTATACTCTACTACTTGTCATCCTCAAACTGATGGTCAAACTGAAGTAGTAAATAGAACATTAGGGACCTTATTACGTGCTGTTGTTGGTAAGAATTTGAAAACTTGGGAAGATTGTTTACCTTTTATTGAGTTTGCTTATAATAGAATTATTCATTCTTCTACTGGGTTTTCTCCTTTTGAACTTGTTTATGGTTTTAATCCTTTAACTGTTTTGGACTTATTACCTTTGCCTTTGAGTGATATTGTTAGCTTGGATGCTGAAGGTAAAGCTGAAAAAGTTAAAGCAATGCACTTGAAAGCATGTGAATCGCTTGAACAGAAAAATAAGTTGATAGCCCAACGGGTGAATAAAGGTCGAAGACAACTTATCTTTGAACCTGGTGACTGGGTATGGGTTCATTTGAGAAAGGAGAGATTTCCTACTCAAAGAAAATCCAAGTTAGACCCTAGGGGTGATGGTCCATTTCAAGTGCTCGAAAGGGTCAATAACAATGCTTACAAGATTGACCTTCCAGGTGAGTATAATGTATCGGCTACTTTTAATGTCTCTGACCTATCTCCGTTTGCTTGTGATGCAGATTCGAGGATGAATCTTTTTCAGGAGGGAGGGAATCATACGAGCCCTATGGGACAAACTGAGAACTGTCATATGCCAATTGGTCCAATTACAAGAGCAACAACTAAGAGAATAAAAGAAGGTTTTACAAATATGGATAAATCATGTGTTCAGGAGATGCATCAAGAATTGGGCAAGACAATGATTAACGATTATCAAAAGTCACACGTCTTACTATTTTACAAGATGTATTGAAGACTCTCATTATTCAAGATGCATTAAAAGAGACATCACTTTCTTAGAGTTTATTCTATGTTTATTTTATTTTTGTTATTTGTTTGTTTTAGGCCCAATTATGATTTGGCCCATATTTTATTCTAGTGAACTTATGAGTTAGGAATTTAATTTTAAGAGGTATAAAAACCCTCTAAAACCTGGTAGCCATTTTTTTCCTTAATTTTTATGAATGAAATTTTTTTTGAGTTTCTTTGAGAAACTTGGGTGTGAACAGGTGAGGTAGCGTGATTTCCTTAGCTGTTGCATCAGGAAATCAAATTGAGGTAGAGGAATCCCTTTCTTTGATCTTCCATCTTATCCTGGGTTACATTCCGTATCAGATTACCTGATGTTAATATCTCAAGGTTGAGTTACTGTGTATGGTGTTTTATAGCTGTTGCTGCTGCGAAAAATGGTCGAATTTGTTGCCGCTAATTGTGGACTAAAAGAAAAGGGTTTTTAGACGCGTTTGGTTTTGTGGGTTTCGACTATTTGAGATAGTGGCTTTTTCTTAAACTTGTTTTATTTCCAAAAATTGTTATAAATTGATATCGATATGAAAAATATATTTTTGTGATTATGTGAATCTTATGGATTACCTTGAGCTGTTTGGATAAATGGAACTGGTCAACTGAGTTTGTTAAGAAGTAAATGAAACGTTGAGTTGCCTATAACTGACTTGATTTCTTGATTGTTGGGATTCTTGACTTTTTTTATTGGTTTGTATTGAGAATTGTTGAGTGTCCTGGATGATCAGATTTATATATATGTTTGGAAAATGGTTTGATATTTAAGGCGATTGATGAGAGATATTGGTTTAGTTCGAACTCTTGAAGGGTAGCATGGTTCGAGTTTTAGAAGAAATACTGTCGAAATTTATATAAGTATTTAAGTGAATTTAAATCATCAGAATTTGGGTTGGTAAAATGAAATGATTTGTTAGTCTCTTTTTAAGAGAAGTCTTGAACTAAAGAAATGAAGTTGAAATTAGTTTTTAGGTACTTGATGGAATGAAAATAAGTTTTGTTTGATTAATTTTAGTTTAAGAACTGTGTTTTTGAAGAGTTTTAGAGAAAAATAAAGTAATATAAGTGAATTGACGATTTAATTTATTTTGGTTTGGTTAATTATAAAAAGAATTATGATTTGGGTATTTAATTGAACGAAATTGAGTTTTATTGAATTAATATGAATTGAAGAGTGATGTTTTGAGGATTTTAATGAAAAATAAAGTAATGTAAGTGTGTATTTAAGAATAAAAAAATTTTTCGAGTCTTTCCAAACAAATTTTAAGCTTGAAAATGAAGTGAAATTAGTTTTGGGGAACTTAGTAAATTCATAAATGAGTTTCGTTTGATTAATGGTAATTAAAGAAGTTATATTTTAAAATGATTGAGTGAATTTGAAGTATTTAGATTTGATTGGAGAAATGGAACGATTTTCGAAATTTTGGGAAGGCCCAAAATTTGAAGTTGAAATTGTTTTAATAATTTGGTTAAACAAAAGGGGACTTAATTTATCCTGATTAATGTTTGATTCTGAATATGATTGAGATTGAAGAATATTGAGGTTGATTAGTGATGATTACGATTATGTTAATAATGAATTTTTTTATGATGATAATGATGATTATTGATTAATTGTTTAGGTAAACGCAAGGGTTGTGGTTTAGTCCCACTTGTTCTGAGTTAAGATTTGAGATTTCTGGGTAAACATAAGAGTTGAGGCGTTGTCCCATTTGCTCGAGGTTGAGACTATAGACACTTGTCTGGGTAGATGCAAGAGTTGTAGTTTGTCCCACTTGTTCCAAAATTATGGTGAAAGGCACCTGCTTAGTTAGATGTAAGGATTGTTTGTGGTTTGTCTCACTTGCTCCGGGATTGTGGTGAAAGGCACCTGCCTGGGTAGATGCAAGGGTTGAGGCGTTACCCCACTTGCTACATATAGTGTAAACCACTTGTATGGGTTGACACAAGGATTGTGGTTAGTCCCACTTGCTCCGTGATGTGGTGTTCTATGTCTGAGTTAGCTACCGGATGTGTCGAGTTTGACATTATAATAGACAAGTGAGCTTATGGCCAGTAGGACAGACATGCATCATATGCATCTATGTGACATTGTTTGGGTGTGCATATTGTATTTGGTTTGCTTATGTGAATATTTCTGTTTAACTGCTAACTGTCATACTTGCTATAATTGCTCTTAATTATGTTTGAATTTCATTACTTGTGATTGTAACTGGTTAGTTCGGATTATGGCGGATGTATTGCAGTGTATTTTGGGTCGAAGGCCGTGATTTATTTTGTATTGGGCTGGAGGAAGTGATTTGATTTTGTGTTGGATCGGAGGCCATGATTTGGTTATGTTTGGACTGAAGGCCGTGATTGGATGAATCAGTGGTAAATTTGATTAGATTGTTCCTTTGGTATGTATTGTAATGTTATGGAATGGTATCAGATTTGGAGTTCTTCTAAGTATGATGTGAATAATAGCTTTCAATGATTAATTGTTGTGATTTTAAAAAGATTCATAAGACGAGCGATGATTATTGTAGTTGAAAACAAATTTCTTTTATATATCTTCTTATGACAATTCTAAAACTCCTCTAGTGAGATTCTGTGATTAGGTTCGCACCCCTATAGCCTTATCTTTTCAGGAAATGGACGAAGAAGCTTATGAAGAGATTATTACGCTTTTGGTTACGCAATATTGTTGTATTAGCTTAGTTATAGTTCTCACTCGCCTTTATTATTATATTTTTGTAAAAATGATAGGAGTCGTGAATCGTGATTGTTATGGTATGTACATATGTAATATTTATAATTACTTACATAAGAAGTCTTGTAAGTAATTATAAATATATATATATATATATATATATATATATATATATATATATATATATAAAAGTGCTGTGATCTATATCTACATATATTTTTCAAAAGAAAAAGTATTTTCGGTTTTTCAAAGAAAATAGCGATACGATTTTGAGTTAAAGACTCCTATTTTATTATTAAGTATATGAAGGTCGTCATAATATCCTTGCTATTTGAGTAGTAGCGCAGCCAAAAGCATGGCATTTTGATATTAAGGGTATTACACTAATTAGCATTCATGATATATACACTAATAGTGATTCGTTATAGAATATCTATGGATAAGTATTCAATATATATTTATTCTCGAGTTAATACTCAATTTGGTCCCTGAACTTACACGTGAGTCTCAATTTAGACGCGAGTCTCAATTTAGTCCTTCAGGTAAAATGTTAATGATGCGCTGATATAGATGGTCAGATGTCAAATTAAAACTTGTAAAATGATAAAGTTTTAGTTTTGGTATTTAAATAGCTCAAAAACGGCGTCGTATAACTTATTTTGTTAGGTAAAATTTTAATAAACAATACTTACTATGTTATTTTTGGGTTATTTGAGTGCCAAAACTAAAACGACATCATTTTACAAAGTTTAGTGTGGCATCCGGCTGTCCATAACAATGTTCCGTTAATGTTTGTACATTGAAAATTGTTTCAAAGACTAATATAAGTTATATTCGCAAAGTTTGGAGACTAAATAAAGGCAATTGAAACTTTAGGGATTAAATTAAAACTCACATGTAAATTCAGGGACCAAATTGAATATTATCTCGTTTATTCCCGTTAATTATTCTTAATTTGTCATCTTATTAAAAATGAAGCAATGACTAATATGTTATCTTTATTAGTTAATTAAAAACATTAAAAATAATATTAAATAATAAAATTAATTAGATATTTATTTTAATTTTTATTTATGTTTCTATTAGAATTAATATTCAAGTGAAATGACAAATTTAAAAAAAAATTAAAACTCATGTGAAACTATTTCATCAATTGAAGTACATTTAAATAATCAAAGATATATAGTGCATTGTTTGAAATTTACATAAATTTTTATAAATATGAACACATATAATAAGAAAATAAAAAATAATAAAAACTTAAATATTTAAAATAAAATATAAAGTTAAAAATAATAAAATAATAATAATCTACCATAATATTAATCAATAAATAAAATGTTAGTAACAATATACACTACTAGAAAACTAGTTATTACAGACGGATATTTCCGACGGATTTTATCCCACGAAAATACAGACGGAATTTGCGAGGAATTTTTTGTCGGAAAACAAAAAAAAATGAATTAGCGTAAATTACAGACGGAAAAGAGAATCCGTCGATAATTCTGTTGGAAAAATTAATTTTTTTCGTGGAAAATGGTTACAGACAAAAATTTCGTCTGTAATTAAATGAACAAAAATGCTGCGTTTTATTAAATTATTACAGACAAAAAATCTGTCTGTAATTTAAATTTTCCGTCAGAAATATTGAGTTAACCTTAACTCAGATCCTACCTTCTCGAGCTCCATTCACACTCCACACAAGTGACGAGCTTCTTCCTCTCTCCGTCCATGCTCTCCATCGCACGAGCTTCTTTCACCGCCGCTGCTCTCTCTATCGCTCCGTCCACGATCTCATCACTGACCTCAGCAACGGCCATTTGCTGGTCATCCTCATCGACCGGTTTAGGAATCACTGCACTCATCCACCGGTTCAGGTATGGTTTTGTATCGCTTTCAATTTTTGAATTCTTCTCATTTGAAATCATAGTTCCCGTGTTGCTCATCATGGCTTCGAGTAGCATAATGTTCCCTTGCCAGTTCTTCATTTTCATGAGATCCATTCATCATGCTTCTCATTTGAAATTGGGAATCACAGGTACACAGAATAGGTTACTTCATCTCTTTTTCGGTCTCTATCTTTTAATTTTTCTCTAATTTAAATTTCCTAAACTAGTTAATACTAGTTTGTAATCATCAATTTTAGCTTCCTGCTATCATAAATTTGGAATATGGACTTTTGGAATATCTCAATTTGTTGGAGGGGTATCTTTGTTACCTACTACACTAATGCTTTTGGAATAAATAAATGAGAAAGATTTATCTAGGTTTTTCTCTCATTACTAAATGAAGTTATAGTTAGTTGATTCTTGAAGATGTTAAGCATTGATGATTTGAAACTTGAATCAACTAGTTATGCTAGTATTCCTTCCAACCACGACATTGATCTGTAGGTTACACTTGCATTATAGACTTAGGGCCAGTTTGGCTAAACTTCTTAAATAAGTTCTTTTGAAAAATGAGCTTAAAATATAAGGACTTTTATTAATAATAACTTTTAAATAAGTTATTTTGAGTTTGGATAGTTATTATAGAAGTCATTGTTTTAAAGTTGTGCATTAAATAAGAGTGATAAAATAGCTTTTGAAAATAGGAGAAGTCACATTTTTTAACTTCTTCAAAAGCTCTTAAATAACTTTTTGAAAAGTTAAAAGTTTATTTAAAAAATTGTACCAAACACATTAATGTAACTTTCTATAAGTCAAAAGTTGAAAAAAGTAGCTTTTTGGTGTTTTCCAAACGGACCCTTAATAGCTTTATGGTCTCGGTGAGTGTCAATACATAAAGCATGAGTTTGCCCTTTGCCAATTTACAAGAGGAATTTGTTTGTTGCTGAAACTGGTTTTATTGGCAGGTGATGTGTTACGTTCCAACCACATCCAGAGGAAAGAACTACTCGAAGCATTAATTAAGGGTAGAAAATTCTCTGATCTTCATAAGATATCCCAGGTTTGTTTCACTTCTTCTAAGCTTTGTATTAGAGCATTGGTATTTGCACACAATAAAAGTGAGGAACATATCAAAATAAAAGAATCATAAAGGAAGTGCGACTAATGAACAAGTACTTGATATATAAAATAAGTTAGCTTTGTATATATTTAATGTTATGAGTTAGTTTTACTGTGTCTTTTGGCATTTTAGCAGTTCAGATTCTCAAAATGCATAATTTTCTAATGTTACAACCTACACTGATAATATGGGGAGAGCAGGACCAATTATTCCCTCTGGAGTTAGCACACAGACTGAAAAGGTAACTTCTTGTTGTGTTCTGTACCCTACTTTACAATAATCAAGGAATACTTTTTATGGCAAATCTTTTTTCTTTCACACTTCAATAATGTATTGTGTCAATTTTCTTGTGTTCTGTACACTACTTGATGACGAAGTTGTTGCTCACTTGGGAGACTTTGGATTAGCTAGACTCGTTCATGGTGCCACAAGCCGTTCTAGCAGTGATCAAGCTACTTCTTCTACAATTAAGAGAACCGTTGGATATATTCCAGTAGGTAAGCTCATAACTGATAATATTTGTTATTTGCAGTGTAATAAAGCTCCATTGATAATATTAGTGTGTAATAATCAGTGTGTAATATCAGTGTGAAATACAGATCTATTTATTTGAGTGTCCTTCAAGTCATTCCATGATGAGAACATTGAAATTAGATAGTACTTTTCGTTTAGTTTGATAATACGATGAATTTGTTTATTTTTTGAAATATTATAAATATTCGAATACACATTAGATAAAAATTTGTATTAAATTTATATTTATTTTGTATAAAAACAAGTTCATTTTGCAATGGAAAAATCTAAAAAAAATTCTATTTTACCTTACTGACGGATTTACAGACGGATTTTCTGTCTGTATTCAGAGTGTGGGATGATTTTTCAAGATTCAAATTATAGACGAAAAATCTGTCAGAAAATCTGTTTTCAATTACTGACGGAAAATCCGTCAAAAAATCTGTCTGTAATTACCGACGGAAAATCCGTCAGAAAATCTGTCTGTAATTACTGACGGAAAATCTGTCGAAAAATCCGTCTCTAATTACCGACGGAAAATCCGTTGGAAAGTTTGACGTTTCAGTGAAATGGAGGGGAGAATTTACCGATGGAAAATCTGTCGGTAACTGGTAAAAATTCGTCGGTAATTTTTCGATAGAAAAAATCCGTCGGTAAATAGTTTCCGACGAGGCTTTTACAGATGGACAAAATCCGTCGGTAATTTCGTCAATAACCAAAAATCCATCTGTAATAAAGACTAAATCTGTCTGTAAATTTGTCTGTATTAAATAATTTTCTAGTTGTGATAATTTTAATCTACTATATTCTTAATACAAGTATGCTACACATACAAGCTTTTTTGGCTTACAAGTCTTACAAGTTGGCACAAGCCCAACAAAACACACGCGCATTACACTATCACATTCAAGAGTAAATATACGAACGTTACTCAACCACTTCTTGTTTCCAAAGTGCGCTACTCACCATTATGAACGACTCTTCTTCTTCTTCCTCGATGAAAACCACAACTGTCATTTTTCTTCGCATTTCTCCTCCTCCTCCTCTTTTTTCTTCTTCTTCTCCTCCTTCTTTGTGTTTCTCCTCCTTTTTCTTCGCATGTTTCATCTTCATCGTCGTGTTTCTTCTCCTTCTTTTGATTTTGCAACATTATGTATTTTTTCTTCTTTGTTTGATTTTTTCCTCCCAAAAAGAATTATAAGAATATGAAATAAGAAGATGAAGAAGAAGAAGCAGCAGAGATGAGGAGGAAGAAGAGGAAGATTTCTGAATTATGCAGAACTCATCAGAATAAAAATACACCCAAATATCTTCGTTTTACACCCAAATATCTTCGTTTTTACACCCAAATTTGCTGCAGATACAGAAATGAGTTATGTTACGTGTACACTAAAATCAGCCACCAAAATTAGCAAGGGCTGCAAAATACACCCAAAATACACCATAGAAGGGCTGCAAAATACACCAAAAAATACACCATATTAAAACAAGCATAAACTATAGAATGCAAATACAACTATAAAACCATCATAAAAAATAACAAAAACCATATTCATGAATCATAACTAAATAGAAACTAAAACAATTCAATTAAAAGAATAAGACAATTCACCCTCCGTCAGATGAAAAGTCATAAACTGTAAATACACCCAAATTTTTATAAAAATACACCCAAATATCCCTGATCTACATCCGAACGTCTGATATAAAATGGACAAGATTATATTAATTCTAATCAGAACTAGTACATTAGATTCAATTCAAACAAGGAAGAATTAACAGCAAATTTTATAGGCAAGGTTCACGCACTTGTTCATCTGACAATCTGAAGTTAAATTATCCATTATCTTCAAAAACGATTTCAGAGCTTGATGTCAAAAAACAATGGAAATCGAGAATAACGAAGAAAGAGAACAGAGAGAGAAAAGCACGTAAATGAAGAAGGAGAAAGAGAATGCAAGAAATTCGAAAAAGAAAACGGAATCCTTTCAAAATTTAAAAATATGTTAGAGGCGCATGAAACATATGTGCATAACATGCGCGTTTGAGCGTAATATCAATTAGAGGACTTGTAAGACTTGTATAGCAAAATCACTTGTATGTAGAGATTAATCCTTCTTAATATTTTAATATAATTAATGTAAACCCCGGTTAAATTAGTAGATAATTAGTCAATAAATTAGTTTTTGATAAGGAGGATTAGAAATGTGAATATTATATTAAATTAGGGTAGAACTCATCGAAACGAGAATTTTGACACTAATTTCGAAGAAAACGGTCCAAAATTGGACCGAAAGGACCGAACCAGTTGAACCGGACCCAATTCGGGTTGTCGGTTCAACCGGACCAGCCCTTTTAAGTGAACCCAAGCCCTTCGTCCCCTTCATTCCAACAGAAACGAAGCTTTCATCTTCCAGGGGAGGGAAGAACGAGAAATATCCCGTAACCCTCACATTACTTTCCAAATCCTGTAACTCCTCCGTTCGAGCTCCGATCGCCGCACCGTTTGCGACCACGCGTTCACCGCGTCGAGCTCTACATTTGTACCAGAACAATTTCATAGGTAACTTGCTATTTCACTTCAGCCTCTCATTTCCCCTAATTTTTGAGTTTTGAGAAGGGGTGTTAAATTTCTTTGATTTTTTATGTTTTAGGATCCAATTAGCTTGAGGAAAACATTCACTCTTGCTTATGTGAAGCTTGGGTAAGGTGAGGATACGATAATTCTATTTTATTTTCATTGAATTTGAGCTTTGAGTATTAAATTGGATATATATGTGTTATGAATGTGTATTAGGTTGTGAATAAATAATTGGAGCTTGAAATTGTGAATACTGGAATTTGAAGGAAGCGGATTAGTTGAGTTTTGAGGGGCTGTCTTGGTTTTGAACAAATATATGCTTTGGTCGTTACGTGAAAATCAGCCAAGGTATGGTTTAGGTTTCTTGCATTTAATATATAATGTTCTGTGAAAACTTAGGCTAGACAACCATAGGATAACTTGGAGTGCAAGTATATGTTTAATATTTAGTAATTTGTCGATGAATATATTTGGTTGAAGTTTATTGAATAATTAGTTATTAATTTTGGATGGTGAATGTTGTTATGTTAATTTGGAAAGGATTATAGTTGAATGTTATTATTGATGAACATGGTTGGTTTGGTGCTTGTTGATTAACTAATGATTTGGTGAATTATTGATTTGAGGTATAACTATTGTGGAGGTTGTTGTGATAATGAGGTATTTTGTGTTAAAAACCTAGGATTTGTGAACTATGATTCTTAGTTGAATTTTGGGTTGTTGGATTTGAATAAATTGTTTATCTGAGGTAGATTTATTGTGGTGATTGTTATGATGATGAGGAAGGGTATGTTGAATTGAAAAGAAAGCAGGTTTGGACCCGAAAAGGGTGGCAAAATCCGAGTTTTAGAGGAGATGCTGCCGAAATTTTATAAAAATTAGAGATTTTGTTTATATGATTATTTAAAAAGATTTAGACTCAAATGTTATATGGTTTGATTTAGAGTTATTAAGAAAATGAGCATGTTTTAAGTTTGATTTATTTAGAAAAGAATGAATTGTGTTTTGAATTGGAACTATTGATGGACGGAATGGGGGGTGTGATAATGAAGGATAAAAATTGAATATGATTGACGTATAATAATGAATGAGATGCGATTGAGAAAGATGTGGATGTTGATGAATTATAATTGAATTATTTATATGGCTTATGAATTTGAATAATCTGAGATACGAGATTTCCTGTATTAAGTGCCGTGGCTTGCCACCACGTGTACCAGGTTGAAAACTCGATACTCTGTTGACCCTACGATGTAAGTGTGACCGGGCACTATATAAATTTCCGGGAATGTTACCCCCATTGAGCAATATTGATTATTTGAGAAAAATCTATGCATAGACTCTTGGGGATGCACGTCGGGGGACAGTCTAAGGACAATTCAGACTTGACGGGTTGGCTGGATAACCGACAGATGAGCCTCATCAGCCATAGGACAGATATGCATCATATGCATATTACTTGAATTACTTGCTTGTGCTTTAATTGGGTGTGCCTATCTGTATTTGCCATGCTAAATGTGTATTTGTTACCTGCAGTAGTTGTAACCTTCTTGTGTTTGCCTTTATCTCTCTATTTGTCTATGAAAATGCATGATGGAGTTGGAGGTATGAAGGAATGGCAGTATGAGATTTAGGTTTAAGGTTAAGTTAAGTCAGGTTTACATATTCTTAGAAAACCCACCTTTTATGGCTTCTATTTAATACTTTAAGCTCTATAATCTGAGTGTCGGCGTTCTAAGATTGCCTCTGGCATTCCCAGGACCTTATATATTATGTGTGTGGCACCTTTACCATACTGAGAACCTCCGGTTCTCATTCCATACTATGTTGTTGTTTTTCAGATGCAGGTCGAGAGGCATCTCGTTAGGCATCTGGACTCTTGAAGCGGAGTGGTTACAGGATTATTTTGTTATGCTATGATGTATATATATATGTACTTGGTTTTCTCTCCGCATAACTTGTTATTTTGATCCTCTTAGAGGTTTATGGAGAGGTATGATTGTGTATATGTACTTTTGGGTTTTGGATATATATGTATATATATGTAAATATTCTCCGGCCAGTCTTGACTTCGCAGGCTGAGTCAGGAGCTTGTTATTTTGTATCTTTGGCACTCTATTCCTACTTCTGTCATCTTATGTTTAGTAGATATGGTTTTCTTAGTACGCAAGTCAACTCGTTCCTTGAGCGTTGCGCTTTTATTTTGCGATTTTTATTCCCTCTATTCTTCAAGGTTCCTAGCATATTATAATTCTTCTGCTATTATATGTACTCATTTTATTTTAGAGGTCGTAATACCACATCACCTCTGTTTTACGACTTAAGCGTAAAGCTTTGTGTGGTAGGGTGTTACAATTAATGTTAATAAAGTAGTCAAATGTATGAAAAGTTGCAAGAATTTAAAAAATTAAAATTTATTAATGCATAAACAAGAAATATACAATTACCTATAATTATAATTAATTATATTTAATGAATCATAGTAAATAAATTAGGAAATATCACTAAGAAAATGCCACATCAATTATGCTATGATTTGCAAATAAAAAAAATGCTATGAATTGAAGAAAAAATCAATTCAAATTTTAATTCAAAATAAAAATTATCAATAAATAAAAAAGATAAAAAATGAGATATAATGAAAAATAATTTTGATAATATATGAATAATTAAATTAAATTATTGGATACTGATTTTACGGTAATATAATTTAAGTTAACATTAGTTATTTATCATTATTTTTAAGTTAATAATAATTGGTAACAATTTATATTAGAATTATTTTTGTCATTATTTTGATCTCTATTTTTTGAAATTAAATAATTATCATAACTAATGGCAAAAATTAGTTAATTTGTCATAAATAATTTAGTTTAATAAATTATGCTAAGTGCCATTCTAGTAAGACATTTATGGGGAGAAAATAAGTTTAATTAATTTAATTTATGTATGTTTTACGACATAATTAAAATACAACCCATAACTTTATATTTTGTAATTAACCAATATTTTTTAAATCTTTTGGTTGAATTTTTTTTATTGTTATTGACAAATTTTTCTATAACTTTTTTTTTGCCATTAGTTTTAAAAAAAATTAGAAACGTTGATACTCACTGAAAATAGGACAAGAAATTTGCTAATTTCTCAGACTGAAACTCAGTCCTTGATCAAAGAGTGTTGAGGCACATATATCTATAAAATAAAATAGATCAAAAGTTCAAAACAACCAATTAAATCATCAAAGACACATAGAATGATAGAAACTCAATAGAAAGAAAATTAGCTCCATTCCCTCTATTTCATGTTCATGAGTGCATAATCAACCAAAAAAAAAATGAAGTCTTAAGCCAAACCACAAGAGGGATAAGAAATGGAAAAATAGTAAGCATATTAGTTAGTCATTTAGTGCATGCTTGTAAATTATTTTTTTGTTTTAAGGAAATAGTTTTTTATTATTAAAAAAACAGTTAACACAAAATAAAAGTATACATATAACAAAAAAAATTGAGATAAAAAAATAAGAACCATGAAAGGATGATTCTTATATTTTTGTTATACTATCTTTTTATATATAATAGGAGAGTAATACATGGTTCATTACTTGACAAGTGTCCAGTCTCCATAATCAACATGTGGCACAATAAAAGAATAGGGGCATCAAAGTAAATAAACATTGTTTAAATGTCAAATTTAAAACTGTAGTGTGTACATATAAATAAAATGACAAAACCTTAAACTGAACATTTGTTAGCAGCCATTATATTTCAAAATTCAAAATACATTCTCCTTCCTCATCAGATATCTCTCCATCTGTCTCTCCGCTTGCCAGTACCGAAGCTCTTCACCGTCACCGGAACAAACACAGAAACTTTGCTCGTGATGCAAACAGAGGAACCGTTGGTAGAGACTTTTCATCTGTTCGCAAAAATCGAAGCTCGATCCCTTCGAAGTTACTCAGCATAGATGGCTGTCATTGGCAGTGTTGCAGAAGTAATTTATTTTTTTTAAGAGTTAGAATAGTTACACTGTTAGAGAATCATTAGAATCAATTTAGATCAATTAGCATCGTCTATATTTATATAGCATATCTGTACATTAATTGTATGATTCTATGTCTTTATTACTTTGATTCATTTAGCACCTATAAATACCCCTTGTATATTGTACCTCATATACAACTCAATAATACACTTTTCATATTATTCTCTCAGTCTCTTGTTTCTATCATGGTATCAAGAGCTTAGGTCTTTTTTTTTTTCGATGAATATTAGTTCATAGCCCCTTTGTTTTTTTCTTGTCGGCAGTGTTCTTTGGCCTCATTTTTCGTTCTCTTTTTGACGCTTTGGTTCGTCACCTCCGGCATCATCGTGTTCGTCTTGTCGCCGTGATTCCAACGCAACCAGAACCGTCGCCATCCGCCTCCGGACGCGCCTCCACGCGCCGCCGAAAGACGCTGCCACGACCAGGTTGATCTTCCTTCCAGCTTCCACCCGTGCCTCTTTGCTCGCAATTTTCGAGCTGTTTCTGACGCTTTGGTTCGTCACCTCCGGCATCATCGTGTTCTTCTCTCCGTCAGCTTTCCAACGCCGCCAAGATCGCCTCCAGAGACCGCCGCACGCGCCCCCACGCGCCTCCAGAACGTTGCTGCCCACCACCATTCTTTTCTCATCCAGAGGCTTCAGCAGCCGTTGGATCTTCGTGCAGATCGGACGTTCCTGGAGCGTCCACGTGTCACAACGAAGCTGGTTGGGCAACCCTGACCCGCGACGACCCGACCCGACCCACCATTCGACCCTCGTGCCACCTGTCGCCAGCATGCCTCCTTCCGCGTATCAGGTGCTGCCACGTGTCGTCACTCTCTGACGTGGCACTGACGCACCGCTGACGTGGCGCTGACGTGGCTGCCAAGTGGACCCTCCCTAAGGTTTTTTGGTGAGCTCTTTTCGATTCCGCGCTCTGTTTTCTCGTTTTCTGCCCCGAATTTGCAGTTTTCTTCTTCCTTTTGCTATTTCTTCTATTACTATGGAAAAACCGGATGTCTTTCAGCCTATCCCTGTTATTCTTAATGGCTCCAACTATGCACATTGGGTTGAAGCCATGCGAGGATTTCTTAAAGGGAGAAAATTATGGCGATATGTGACTGGTGATATTGCTTGTCCTGTTAAGCCAACTGTATCCAAAGATGGTGCCTCCAAATCCAAGGAGGATGCTGAGAAGGAGAAGGACTATGCAGAGAAATTGGAAGATTGGGATAGTAAAAATCATCAGATTATCACCTGGTTCCGCAACACTTCTACTCCTGGCATTCATTTACAATTTGGGCGTTTTGAAACTGCTAAAGAGGTATGGGATCATTTGGCGAAACGTTACACTATCTCTGATCTCTCTCATCAGTACCAACTGCTTAAGGAACTTCATAGCCTTAAGCAAGAATGCGGCCAAGCAGTTTTTGATTTTCTTGCTCAGATGGAGATTATTTTGGATCAGTTGACCTCCTGTGAGCCTGTTCTTAAAGATCCCACTGATGCTAAGGCATATGAGGATTATCGGAACCGAACACGTCTCATCCAATTTCTGATGGCACTTACTGATGACTATGAGCCGGTCAGGGCTTCTCTTCTTCATCAGAATCCCTTGCCTAGTCTTGAAGATGCTCTTCCTCGTCTTAAGTCTGAAGAAACGCGCTTGGGATTGCTTCGTTCTAAAAGTGAAACTGTCTTTGCTGCCACCGATAGAAAGGGAAAAATCTGTCGCAATTGTAATCGGCCTGGGCATTCCTTCTCCGACTGTCCTTCTATTGAATGTCGTAAGTGCAAACAAAAAGGCCACATTGGCTCCAACTGTCCAAAACTGTTCTGCCATTATTGTAAGCTCTCGGGTCACTTGATTGCTACCTGTCCTACTCGACCACCACGCTCAGATCAGAACAAGTATCAACCTCGTCCCAACAACTCTTCGCATGTGCCTGCCTCTACTGCTGCTGCTGCTATTGAGTCCACCTCTTCCACCTCTCTCAACACACCTTCTGTCTCTCCATCAGATGTTGAAACCCTTCTTCGGCAACTTCTCTCTTTTTCTGGTAATACCCCCGCTACTCTTTCCACCCCTCCAGGTAATTCAAAATGGTATTTTGATTCTGGTTGTTTCAATCATATGTCTCCTTTGCGTCATCTTTTTTTGTCGTTGTCTCCCACTACAAATGCACCTTCTGTTAACACTGCTAATGGTTCTCTCTTGCATGCAACACATCACGGGGTTATTTCACAGTCCAATATTCATCTTTCTGATGCTTATTTTATTCCAAAATTGAATTTTAATCTTATCTCTGTCGGTCAGCTTGTTGAACTTGGTTTTGATGTCATTTTTTCAAATTCTGGATGTCGTGTGCAGGATCGTCGGACAGGAAAGATCATCGGGACTGGATGTAAGGTTGGACGCTTATTTGAGCTCGAGAACCTTCATGTTCCCTCTACAAATCTCTGTGCTGCTTCCTCTCCATCTACTCTTTACTTGTGGCACCGTCGTCTTGCCCATAGCTCCTTAGGCAAATTACGTCCTCTTATATCTACGGGTGTTTTAGGTCAAGTTCAAAATGAGTCTTTAGATTGCATTTCTTGTCGCACTGCAAAACAACCTGGCTTATCATTTAATAATAATTCCTCTATTGCATGCTCTCCTTTTGATCTTATTCATTCTGATGTTTGGGGACCCGCTCCCACCGCTTCTATGGGAGGGGCTCGATATTTTGTCCTCTTTATTGATGATTATTCCCGTTTTACTTGGGTCTATTTGATGACTAATCGTTGTGAGTTGCCTCAGATTTATATTAACTTTGCCACTATGGTTCGAACTCAGTTTTCAAAGGTCATTAAAATTTTCAGACGTGATAATGCTATGGAATATCGTGACTCCAAACTTTTAAATTTTCTCGCTGAACAGGGTACTTTGTCCGAGTTTTCTTGTCCTGGTACCTCTCAACAAAATGGCAGAGCTGAGCGTAAACACCGTCATATTCTTGACTCTGTCCGTGCGATGCTTATTTCCTCTTCCTGTCCTGAGCGTGCTTGGGGTGAAGCTGTCCTCACTGCTGTTCATGCTATCAATAGACTCCCTTCTTCTGTTCTTGGTAACACTACTCCCTTTGAGCGTCTTTATCGTACTTCTCCCGATTACAGTTCTCTCCGGGTTTTTGGTTGTGTCTGTTTTGTCCTTCTTCAGCCTCATGAACATAATAAGCTTGAACCTCGGGCTCGCATGTGTTGTTTTCTTGGGTATGCATCTGAACATAAGGGTTATCGTTTTTGGGATCCTATCTCTCGCCGTATTCATATATCTCGTCATGTTGTCTTCTGGGAGCATCACATGTTCTCTAGTTTTTCCTCCTTTGAGTCCATTCCTTCTACTGCATCACCGTTTTTTACTAACCCAAATGTTGATCTCTTTCCTAGTGATGATACTACAGGGCCTACCCCAAGTCCACCCTTCGAGGCTCCTGATCCTCCACCTTCTCCATCTCCCGATGATTCCAGTCCGGACGGCGATCCCGCTCCTAGCGTCATGCCTCCTCATCCCACTCGTTCTTCTAGGGTAAGGAATCCCCCTCCTCATCTTCTTGATTATCATTGCTTTTCTACTATTCTTCATCAACATGAACCTAAGTCATTCAGAGAAGCCTCCACAAATCCAAATTGGCAACAAGCAATGCAGGAAGAAATACAGGCACTTGAAAAAGCACACACTTGGGATTTGGTTGATCCTCCTTCTGATCAGGAAGTTGTGGGCAGTAGATGGGTATACAAGATCAAAACTCGCTCTGATGGCTCTATTGACCGTTATAAGGCACGATTGGTTGCTCAAGGTTGTACGCAAGAGTATGGTATTGATTATAAAGAGACTTTTGCTCCTGTTGCTCGCCTTACGTCTGTTAGAGCTCTCCTTGCCATTGCTGCGGTTAAAAGATGGTCTCTCAGTCAGATGGATGTGAAGAATGCATTTCTTAATGGGGATTTGAAACAGAGAGTCTATATGAAACCACCTCCAGGATATCCTTGTCCTTCCAGTAAGGTTTGTCTCCTTCGCAAGGCACTTTATGGACTTAAGCAAGATCCTCGTGAATGGTTTGACAAGTTCAGCACTACCATATGCAGTCTTGGTTTTATTTCTAGTCCTCATGAGAATGCGCTTTTCATTCATAAAAGCGACCGTGGAGTTGTTCTTCTACTTTTGTATGTTGATGACATGATCATTACTGGAGATGATGTTGATGGTATCTCTGATCTCAAGACCTCACTTCACCGTACCTTTGAGATGAAGGATCTTGGTTCTCTCAGCTATTTTCTTGATCTCGAGGTCATCTCCACAGATGATGGCATTTATCTCTCTCAGGCTAAGTATGCTTCAGATCTCCTTGCTCGCGCTGGGATCACAGATAGTCGCACTGAGTCTACTCCTCTTGAGCCTAATGTTCGATTTACCCCTATGGATGGCACTGTTTTGGATAATCCGACACTTTATCGCCAGTTAGTTGGCGGTCTCGTCTACTTGACTGTCACCCGACCAGACATTGCCTATCCAGTTCATGTCTTCAGCCAGTTCTTGTCTGCTCCTCGTACTACTCACTATGCGGCAGTTCTTCGCATTCTTCGGTATGTCAAAGGCACTCTTTTTCATGGCCTTTATTTTTCTGCCCATTCCTCTTTGACCCTTCAGGCATACTCTGATGCTGATTGGGCTGGTGATCCCACTGATCGTCGTTCTACTACTGGTTATTGTTTGTTTCTTGGCGACGCTCTCATCTCTTGGCGTGCTAAGAAGCAAACGTTCACTGCTCGCTCAAGCACAGAAGCTGAGTACCGTGCTCTTGCTGACACCACTGCTGAGGTTATCTCGGTTCGTTGGCTTCTCGAAGATCTGGGTGCTCCTCAGTCTTCCCCTACTGATATTTTTTGTGATAGCCGCAGTGCTATTCAGATTGCCCATAATGATGTGTTTCATGAACGCACCAAACACATTGAGATTGATTGTCATTTTGTTCGGCAACGAATCCTTATTGATGCTGTTCGTCTCATTGCTGTTGGGACACTGGATCAGACTGCTGATATCTTCACGAAAGCTCATCACCCAACTCGCTTTCAAATTTTGTTATCCAAACTCAAGTTGGTATCCTTAGCTCCTACTTGAGTTTGAGGGGGGATGTTAGAGAATCATTAGAATCAATTTAGATCAATTAGCATCGTCTATATTTATATAGCATATCTGTACATTAATTGTAGGATTCTATGTCTTTATTACTTTGATTCATTTAGCACCTATAAATACCCCTTGTATATTGTACCTCATATACAACTCAATAATATACTTTTCATATTATTCTCTCAGTCTCTTGTTTCTATCATACACAAATCTTTATATTTATGCAAAATCAATGAAATTGAAAAAGTATTTCTTTGGCACGGTTAATAAACTCAGAATGGATCTCCATGCAATGTTTAGATATGGCGTCGAAGTGCATCTTGAAGGAGCTCAAAGATTTGCAGAAGAACCCTCCTATGACCGGTGAAAAAGTTCAAGAAGGTAATATTTGATTGGTAGATTTGGGGTTTAGATTTGATATGGTGTTGCTACTGTCAGTGAAGAGGCAATAGCTCGGCAGCAAGATAGTGATGCTGGAAAGCTAATCGGAGGATATTCACTGTCCGAGAAAAAAAGAGAAGAATGGTGGTAGAGATCTTGCCGTTGAAGGTGCTATCGACTGTGAGGCAGAGGTAATTTTTTATTTATTTCAAAACAAAAATACTTTATGTATTTATTTTTCTAATCTCCTACTATTTTGGCTGAAGGTTGGGGTTGGGTTCACAGAGCAGGGAATGAAGTTTGATAGTCGATGACGATTCGTATGAGGCCGTGATAGGCAGCTTCAAGTTTGGTTAAATTTTGCTTTTTGGATTGGTATTTGATGTGAATTGGTTTTATGTTTTGGTGGATGGTTTGGTTTGAATCATATATGTGTTTTGTGGATGTGGTAGATTTTAGATTCACGGTTATTTTTTGTTGCTGTTTGATTGGAAAAATAACAAAATGACGTTAGTGTTTAACTTAATAGTGTGTTCACAGTTAAGTTTAAATGATGATAAAAAAAAAGTGAAATCAGCTCATATGATTTATTGATTTTCTAGCTTCTGAAGTTTAGGGTTTTATGGTTTAATTAAATTGTTAATTCTAAGTCTAAATCTTTGTGATTATTTTAGTGATTAAAAGAAAATCACAAGCAAAAGAAGAAGAAATAGTCTTGCAGCAAAGGAGAAATAAGTTATTATTGCACTAATTATTCAATGATATCCATAATTCATGTGATTTCTTTTAGACAAATTTTCAAAGTTTACACAGTATATCCATTACTTTTTTTAAATTTTGTTTATATATTACTTATTTGATTGGTAAGGAAAAAGTTCCATATTTTTTAGAATAACATAAAAGGGAAGGGTTGGGTTGAAAGTTACCAAATATTAACATAGAACTTTTCTGTATCCTTTGAGCTAGATTCTAAATGCAGATGAAGTGAAAATCCTATTTTGTAGAGGTTTTGGGTATAGAATGCCATGTATTGAAAAAGTTTGTTAGTCATATTAGTCTTTTTTTTGTATTATTTTCTGTATTTTTTTGTGGTTACTTATTTGATGTTAAGTGTTTTGCATCTAAATTTGTTCTTTTTGAAATCACTAAACATAAATATTTTTATGCTTTTTTTTACTGCCATAAAGAATATGAAGATTTAAACCTTGTAGATCTTCAATTGAGTAGTATTGTCAGAAAAATATTGTAACATACTGTGAGGCATTATTTTTTTTTTGTTAATTTGCATTTCTAATTCTTTTTTAAAATAAAATATGTAGCTTATTAAAACAGAAACTTAGTATTAAAAAGAGAAGTTGAGATATTTTTTAAAAGTATGATATTTTTCAAAATATAAAAGTTAGACACCAAATAAGAGAATTTCCCTTTATAGGGTTACATGTAGGTATACATAGTGATAATGGTATTTTGTTTACTACAGGATTTATGAATTTTATTTATCTTGAATTTGTTTCGATCACCGTGCATATATATTATCATGAATAAACATGTGTTAATGTAGTCACATTTTGAATTGTAAATGAAATAGAAGTCATTGGCAGCTCTTCATTTTACTATTATGATAAAAGTTGGGTGGAATGAATACATTTTTTATTAATGGGATGTTCTCCTTCCATATTGTTACTTCATTATGAAGATGCTAAGGCTAACAAAATAACTATTTTTGTTATTTTAAAAGTGAGCCAAAATTTATATATGTCTTCTTATGAGAAAAATTAATGTTGATTCAAGTTGCATTTGCAAAAGAACACTGAAAGATCCAAATTTAAGGATGAATCATAAGGTGCATAAGATGTCATCATAATTGGATTAAGCTATGAACATTTTTGCATTTTGCAATAATTGTGGTGATAGAAAATTCTGGTGTTTAATACCTTTTTTCTTTTCTAATAATGAATTTTACTTTAGATCTGTTGTAAAATAAAAGATATATAAAATAAAGATGTATAAATAGAAGACTCTAATATTAAAATAATTAGCTCAATAATAATTTATATATATATAATAATATTATATGTTGTAATGTATATATATATATATACAAAGATAGAAAGGAGTATAAAAAGTAAAGAGAGATAGAATTACATAAATATATATATAAAGATAGAAATGAGTATAAAAAGTAAAGAAAGATAGAATAGCATTTGCTTTATTATTGCTATGTGTATAAAGGGAGAGAGAATAATATTCAGTTGTTGTTGTTGTTATATAAACTGAAGCGGGGCTTCACCTATTTATACAGGTGATAGGCCTTAATTTTCAACCTTGATTAACTACTAATATGCTTTGAAAAGCAATTCCTTCAGTTTAGGAAAAGTTAGCCGCCCAATCTCATAAATGGGCATTTAATTTGTTGTTATCATAACACTCCCCCTTGAATGCCTATTTAGGATTATTGCCTCGTTAAAACCTTACTAAAGAAAAACCTAGTGGGAAAAAACCTTAGTGAAGGAAAAAAAGTACAATATCCTTTAATGATGGAGATGCCTCGTTAAAAACCTTGTCAAGAAAAACCCAATGGAAAAAAAAAAACTTGACCAAGGAAAAAAGAGTACAGTCTCCCCCTCTTGCTGACATTATTTAATGTCTCGAAATCGGCGCATCCCAATCTCATGTACCAGTCTTTCAAAGGAGGATTTTGGGAGTGACTTTGTGAATAAATCTGCCAGATTGTCACTTGAACGGATCTGTTGGACATCAATTGTCCCTTGATTTTGAAAGTCATGAGTGAAGAAGAATTTGAGAGAAATATGCTTTGTTCTATCACCTTTGATGTATCCACCCTTAAGTTGAGCAATGCATGCTGTATTATCTTCAAACAGGACAGTTGGAGCTATCATATGATCAATCAGTCCACATGATGTTAGAATATATTGGATCAAACTCCTGAGCCAAAAACACTCGCGACTAGCTTCATGTATCGCAAGTATTTCAGCATGATTAGAGGAGGTTGCAGCAATCGCCTGTTTCGTGGACCTCCATGATATAGCTATTCCACCATATGTAAACAGATATCCTGTTTAAGATCTCCCTTTATGTGGATCAGACAAGTATCCGGCATCTGCATAGCCAACTAGTTGTGACTTGGATCCATAGGGATAAAACAATCCCATATCAACCGTTCCATGAAGATATCAAAAAATTTGTTTGATTCCACTCCAATGTCTTCTGGTTGGAGAGGAACTATACCTTGCTAGTAAATTCACCGCGAATGATATGTCAAGTCGCGTATTATTAGCAAGATACATTAGTGCTCTAATGGCACTAAGATATGGTACTTCAGGACCAAGGATATCTTCATTTTCTTCTTTAGGACGGAATTGATCCTTTTTCACATCCAAAGATCTTACGATCATTGGGGTACTTAATGGATGTGACTTATCCATATAAAATCTTTTCAATATCTTTTCTGTGTATGTTGTTTGATGAATAAAGATCCCTCCTTTTATATGCTCGATCTGCAGGCCGAGACAAAACTTGGTCTTTCCAAGATTTTTCATCTCAAACTCTTCTTTTAGAGTTTTTATAATTGTTGGAATCTCTTCAGGAGTCCCAATGATATTTAAATCATCAACGTACACAGCAATTATAATGAATCCAGATGCAGATTTCTTTATGAAAATACACGGGCAGATATCATCATTCTTGAATCCGTTTTTGGCCAGATACTCAGTAAGACGATTATACCACATTCGTTCAGATTACTTTAGACCATATAAAGATCTTTACAATTTGACTGAGTATAACCCTTGCGAATATTCATTGGATGGTTTAGATATCTTTAGTCCTTCAGGGACTTTCATATAGATATCCCGATCTAATGAGCCGTACAAATAGGCTGTTACCACATCCATTAAATGCATATGCAGTTTATGATATGCAGATAAACTGACCAAATAACGCAATGTTATCGCATCCACTACAGGGGAATACGTTTCTTCATAATCTATACCGGGCCTTTGTGAAAAACCTTGTGCCACAAGTCGGGCTTTATAGCGCACAACTTCATTTTCTCATTTCGTTTTCTCACAAATACCCACTTATATCCAATAGGTTTTACATCTTCAGGTGTACGGACTACAGGTCCAAAGACTTCACGTTTTGCAAGTGAGTCTAATTCAGCCTTCATGGCTTCTTTCCATTTTGGCCAATCATTCCTTTGTCGACATTCTTCGACTGATCTTGGCTCAAGATCCTTACTTTCATGCATGATATCTAATGCCACATTATATGCAAATATTTCATTGACAATTGTCTTATTTCGGTCCCATTTCTCTCCTGTAAAGACATAATTTATCGAGATCTCGTCATTTTCATAATTTTCAGGTACCTGAACGTCTTCTGGCGTTATATCAGAATTTTGGAAAACTGCAGGTGTTCCTACTATGTCTTTTTCAACAGGAATATTATTTACCTCTTTTCTCTTTTGAGGATTTTTGTCTTTGGAATCGACAGGCCTGCCACGCTTCTGGCGTGAATTTGCTTCAATGGCTACTTGTCCTACTGGGACATCAATTCGAATTGGGACATTTTCTGCTGGTATATAAGATTTAGTTATCCTCTTTGTATCGGAAAATGCATCAGGCAAATCATTTGCTATTCTTTGCAAATGTATAATCTTTTGAACTTCTAGTTCACATTGCCCTGATCGAAGATCTAAATGCATTAATGATGATGCATTCCAGCTAATCTCCTTTTTAGGAAGCTTATTCTCTCCCCCTAATGTTGGAAATTTTGATTCATCAAAATGACAATCCGCAAACCGGGCTTTAAATACATCCCCAGTTTGTATCTCCAGATACCTCACTATAGAGGGAGAATCATATCCAACATATATTCCCAATTTTCTTTGGGGTCCCATTTTGGTGCGATTAGGTGGTGCAATGGGAACATATATCGCACACCCAAATATTCTTAAATGGGAAACATTTGGCTGCTGGCCAAAAGCTAATTGCATAGGAGAGAATTGATGATAACTCGTTGGCCTCAAACGAATAAGTGCTGCGGCATGTAAAATAGCATGCCCCAAACCGAGGTTGGGAGATTTGTTCTCATAAGCAAGGGTCTAGCAATTAATTGGAGGCGCTTAATAAGTGATTCTGCTAACCCATTTTGTGTGTGAACATAAGCTACTGGATGTTCAACACTTATTCCATTAGCCATACAATAAGCATCAAAAGCTTGGGAAGTAAATTCACCAGCATTATCAAGACGAATTGCTTTAATTGGATTTTCTGGAAATTGTACTTTTAATCGAATAATTTGAGCCAGTAATCTCGCAAACGCCAGGTTGCGAGAAGATAATAAGCACACATGTGACCATCTCGAAGATACGTCTATCAGGACCATAAAATATCTAAAAGATCCACATGGTGGATGAATAGGTCTACATATATCACCTTGAATCCTTTCTAGGAATTCAGGGGACTCAAATCCAATCTTTACTGGTGATGGCCTTAAAATTAACTTCCCTTGAGAACATGCAGCACAACAAAATTCACTAGTTTTAAGAATCTTCTGGTTCTTTAGTGAATATCCATGAGAGTTTTCAATAATTCTCCTCATCATGGTTGTTTCCGGATGACCCAAACGGTCGTGCCAAGTTATGAATTCATTTGGGCTAGTAAACTTCTGATTTACAGTGGCATGTGATTCAATTGCACTAATCTTGGTATAATACAACCCAGATGAAAGTGAGGGTAATTTTTCTAATATAACTTTCTTATTTGAATCATGAGTTGTGATACATAAATACTCATGATTTCCTTCATTCATTGTCTCAACATGATATCCGTTTCGGCAAATATCTTTGAAACTCAACAAGTTCCTCAGGGACTTGGTAGATAATAGTGCATTATTTATTATAAATTTTGTTCCTCCAGGAAACAAAATTATAGCTCTTCCGGAGCCTTCTATCACATTGCCTGAGCCAATGATAGTATTAACATATTCCTCTTTTGGCACAATATGGGTAAAATATATATCACTTTTGAGAATTGTGTGTGAACTTGCACTATCCACAAGGCATACATCTTCATTATATATTCTTGCCATTTTCTTCAAAAATAAATAATAATAAAATGAGTAGTATACACAATTAAATTGAATACTTGATCAGAATTATTTTTCCAAGAAACACTGTACATAAAATAATGTCATATACTAAAATTTTATTTTAAAATTTGACACATTTAATAATTTTAAAATTCATAAACATTAATATTTCATTATTTATATACATCTCATTTGAAACTTAAATACATAGAAAATAAAACTTAACAATAAATTCTTTACATTATTTATTTACATAGATACTTCACAATCTCACATATTAAACTATTCCATCATTGATCAAATGACCAATATTTCCTTCAGCATCCTCAAAGAAATCAGATACATCATAATGAGTGGTGGAGTTCTCAGCATCATTTGAAACAAAATTTGTTTCCTTTCCTTTGTCGTTCTTTTTCAAAGATGCCTGGTAAAGATCAGCTAGGTGCCTTGTGGTACGACAGGTACGTGACCAATGGCCCTTTCCACCACAGCGAAAACACTTATCCTCGGTTGATTTATTCTGCCCGATATTCCTTTCTTTATCCCACTTCTGATGAGATCCTCTCTTTTGAACATAATTCTTTTTCCTTCTATAATTTTTCTTATTATTAAAACCTTGCCATTTACCTCTTCTGGGGTAATTTGCCACATTTACTTCAGGAAATGGGGCAGCGCCAGCTGGGCGCGCTTCATGATTTTTCAATAACAACTCGTTGTTGCGTTCAGCAACAAGAAGGCAAGAAATTAACTCAGAATATTTTTTAAACCCTTTCTCTCGATACTGCTGCTGCAGGAGCACATTCGAGGCATGGAAGGTTGAGAAAGTTTTCTCCAACATATCATGATCAGTTATTTTTTTCCCACACAATTTCATTCGTGAGGTGATTCGAAACATTGCAGAATTATATTCATTTATAGATTTAAAATCTTGTAAACGCAAATGTGTCCATTCATATCGGGCTTGAGGAAGTATTATCGTTTTATGATAATTATACCTTTCTTCAAGGTCTTTCCAAAGATCTGCAGGATCTTTTAATGTAAGATATTCATTTTTCAATCCTTCGTCAAGATGACGACGAAGAAAAATCATGGCTTTAGCTTTATCCTTCTGGGATGCATTATTTTCAGCCTTAATGGTATCTCCAAGATTCATTGAATCAAGATGAATTTCAGCATCTAATATCCATGATAAATAATTGTTTCCAGATATATCAAGAGCATTGAATTCAAGATGAGAGAGTTTCGACATAATGAAAAATTTGTTACCTGAGTCTTCCTAAAAATTTGATCAGAGTCTCGTGCTGATAACGTGTTGTAAAATAAAAGATATATAAAATAAAGATGTATAAATAGAAGATTCTAGTATTAAAATAATTAGCTCAATAATAATTTATATATATATAATAATATTATATGTTGTAATGTATATATATATACAAAGATAGAAAGGAGTATAAAAAGTAAAGAGAGAGAGAATTGCATAAATATATATATAAAGATAGAAATGAGTATAAAAAGTAAAGAGAGATAGAATTGCATAAATATATATATAAAGATAGAAATGAGTATAAAAGTAAAGAGAGATAGAATAGCATTTGCTTTATTATTGCTATGTGTATAAAGGGAGAGAGAATAATATTCAGTTGTTGTTGTTGTTATATAAACTGAAGCGGGGCTTCACCTATTTATAGGTGATAGGCCTTAATTTTCAACCTTGATTAACTACTAATATGCTTTGAAAAGCAATTCCTTCATTTTAGGAAAAGTTAGCCGCCCAATCTCATAAATGGGCATTTAATTTGTTGTTATCATAACAAGATCAATATTTTATTTTTTTCAGTGAATGATAGCTACAAGTTCTATTGCTCCATGGTAGGTAGTCAATTAAAACTCTTCCTTATCTTTTTTGGGGCTGTCTCTTGACGAAGGTAAGTAGTCAATTAAAGCTCTTCTTCATCCTTTTTTTATTCTTATTTTATAAATTTTTATTAAAATTGTTATTTTATCTTTCTAATTTTTTATGAGTTCAGTTATGTATTTGGATCAGAAATTATAGATTCAATAATAAAAGTTTAAAATTTTCACGTGAAAATCACCATTATGCCAGATCTAAGAAACAGATTTACGAAAGTCACTATTATGGACTGGAATTTGGGATTTGTTGAAGTAAGTAGAGAAATGCTTTCTTTTTAATTATTTTCATAGATTATAGATTATGCATTAACATAAAGTTTGCAATACCTTTGAAGTTTATTTCATAAAATGATGCTATAAATGCTATTCTACTTTTATATGTCATCTATCTGCCATGACTTTGCATTGATAAATTTTCACTTACAAGTGTTGATGGTTCACGAACGGATTTTTGACAGTTTAGAATTTCTCAATAAATTCTCGTTGCAAGTATAGCTTTTAAACCAACAATGAATCCTTTCATACAAAAATTTGGTTGTCACAAGTAACAAACCCCTAAAAATAATAACCGAAGTATTCAAACTTTGGGTCGTCTCTCAAGGAATTGCAGGAAAGTGTACTTATAATTGGTTATGGGATTTTATCTTTTTGGGTTTTTGAAAGGTTGAACAAGGAATGTAAATGACAAGAAAGTAAACTAATAGCTAAGAAAGCTCTTGGCAAGGTATGAGAATTAGAAGTCCTATCCTAGCTATCCTTATCAATTGTGATGAGAATTGTCCATTGCTCCCACTTAGTTAACCTCTAACTATGAAGGAAAGTCAAGTGGATAAATCAATTTGATTCCTCAAGTCCTAGTCAACTCCTAAGGAAAGACTAGCGTTAGTGGAATTCAAATCAACTAGCAACTTTCAATTATCAATCAACAAAGGAGTTTGATAACTCAAGCATCTCCAATTACTCAACCATAGCCAAGAGGAGAAAAATCTACTCTATAATCCAACCAAGCATTTTATCAAACACTTGGAAGGCACACATAAAAACATAGAAAACTAACAAGGAATATTAAATCTAAACAACCAATTGCAAACATCAATAATAACAAACGAAGAAAGGAACAATAATTATGAAATACCTCAAATTGTATTAAATAGAAAAGTGAATCTAACATGAGAATTTATAAACTAAAATAGCAACATAAAGTAATCAACAAGGGAAATAAATAAACTAAAAAGCTAGAACAATTAAAAGTAGAAGAGAAACTAAATTAAAGTAGAGTAGAAATCTCAAATTAAAAATAGCTAAACCTAAGAATCCTAAAACCTAGAGAGAGGAGAGAGCCTCTCTCTCTAGACTACATCTAAAACCTAAAATTATGTGAATGAAAGTTTGTTGAATGAATGAATGTGATTCCCCCACCTTACAGCCTCTAATCTGTGTTTTTCGGGCTTGAAATTGGGCCAAAAATAGCCTAGAAATCGCTGGGGGCGATTTCTGATACGACTAGCACATGGCTCTGTCACGCGTACGCGTCGCTGAACTTTCGCAAGGTCACGCATACGCGTGATGCACGCGTGCGCGTCGTTTAACTGCATGGCAACTATGGCAAATTGCATATCATTTTGAAGTCCCGGATGTTAGCTTTCCAACTCAACTGAAACCGCCTCATTCGGACCTCTGTAGCTCAAGTTATGATCGATTTAGTATGAAGAGGTCAGGCTTGACAGCTTAGCAATTCCTTCAATTTCTTGTATTCCTTCCACTTTTGCATGCTTCCTTTCTATCTTCTAAGTCATTCCTGCCCTATAAACCCTGAAAACACTTAACACACATATCACGGCATCAAATGGTAATAAGAGAGAATTAAAATTAGTAATTTAAAGTCAAAGAAGCATGTTTTCAATCATAGCACAGAACTAGGAAGGAAAATGTAAAACATGCGAATTCTATGAATAAGTGTGAGAATAGTGGATAAAATCCACTCAATTAAGTACAAGATAAACCCTAAAAATGGAGTTTATCAATGGTGAATTCATGTTAGTATGCTTTTAGCCTTTAAATCATTTTCATTTAACACTTTATTAGTCCTTAAGGGATGAAATATGTACAATTTAATCGCTGAATACTTTTTGATTTAGTGTTATAGTCTTTTAAGAGATTAAAAGTGTATAATTTCAATGGCTATAAAGTTTACTTTTAATTTGTGCAGTTTGAAAAATATATGTGCTGAATGAGACATGCATCTGCTAATTCTCTTAGCATATTAATTCATGCAAGAAGAATTTTATATTTTAGAAAATTTCAAACAAAAAATTTTGATATGGCCGTGTGTGTGAAATCTCACAAGAGATTCAAGAAAAATTAGAGAAATTCCATATAATCTAATTAGTTTATTGTATAATTTCTGGAAGAGGTTGTTTTTTAATGAATAATAAAGAACAAAAAAAATTATATTTATCTCGTTTAGGATTCAACTACAAAATATTCTTAATCTAGAATGTGCTTTAAATATGATGTTACAAAAAAAATATGTTTTAGGTAGTTACTAACTAAATACCAAAAGAGGGATTAATGTACGAATGGTGATTGTATGATGATGACTTTGAGAATAATTTTATTGTTTCTTCGGCATAAAATTTTAGGAGGTAATTTTTTTTTTTTTTACAACAGGTTTGTCAAGATGATAAAACAAAAGAAACTATATGAGGATCAATTCTAGGAATTTGTTGACATTGCTTAATTCCAGTTACATTTTATAGTAGATTGTTGACATTATTTAATTCTAGGAACTAATTCTATTTGTTTAAAGTTAATATTTACTTTAATATTTTCTTCTTTTGGTTTTTAATTGTTTGCCGTGCGTTTGTAATCAATGTGAGCCATGTTGAATTTACTCTTTATTGGCAAGGCATTGTGATTATAAAAATCTTTGGTTTATTTAATAATTTTTTGGTATATTTTATACTTATTGGATTTTTCAAAGCAATAAGTGTTTGGGGGTTGCCAATGAGTAATAGCGCAAATGGCATAAACTCCCCATACTCAATTAAGAGATTGCGGGGGTGAGTACTTATTACCCTTTAGTTTTTCGTTTTCTATTCATTATTTTGGCTTTGACAATATACCCATTGATGTCGTTCCAAAAAAGTTTGGTTATCATAACTTGACGTGTTTTTCTTCATCAAATTTGCTACCTTACTACATCAGATTTGGTTACGAACTTGAATCTGAAAAAATTATTGCTTTTACTGATAGACCAAAAGTGATAGCTGACTTGAACATATCCAAAATGCAATACCATATTGTGTATATTTGTTGATCTGAAAATGAATTTAAAGATGAGATTGAAGTACTTTTGTGGTGTGTTCTCTGCAATTTTGTTTTTCTAATTTTCGTGATTAGGTTTAATGCATCATTAGATTTTCTTGAAATGCAAAGTGTGCTGTTAGCATTCATGAGTATTTGAATTTTGTTGCATTGCGTTGTTCATCCATATCAATGAAGAGTAATTGAGAAATTTTTTTTCGCTATTATTTTACTTTTATTTGTAATTGGCTTTTGTAAATTTTGATTACGTAAAAAATGAGAATAACTGTATTTGTTTTGATTTCTAGGTTGATGAAGAGTTTACATTGTGTTGTTTGTTTATTGAGAATGAATGATGAGTAAATAATGACTGAGAATTTTTTTTTAATTTGAACTGTAGTACTTATTGAGAAGTATGTTCCTTTGTTTATCAGAGGTGATGATTCGGAGAGAGTTGACACGAGGAATTGGCTGCACTCCAGATTGTATACAGCCGCAGCAAAGTACAAGAATTATAGTTCAATACTTAATGCATGTGTTAGTAATATTCAGGGTATAAATGTTTACATTCAATTTGGATAGGGACATATGGCAATAAAAAAATATTTGCATATTTCTTTTTAATATTAGTTCTATTTATTGTTTAGAAAGATGTGAAATTTAGAGCAAATAATAGAATTAAAAGAATGAAGTGAGTTTGGATTAGAAATTGAGACATGAGTTCATATTCAATTGCCAATAATCCTTGAATCAAGGGTTAAGGGTGTACTAGGATTAAACTTAAATCAAAGTTTAAAATAAATTTTTTTTTCTTTCTGAGTTTACTTTTATTAGTTTATGACTTTACTTTTGTTGTTGTTAGGTTGGCAAGGAAGTCCTCAAATTTAGAAAAAAAAAAATTATTTTGTTTGTGCTGTGGTTAATTATGTGTATTTGCTGGACTATCAATTGATTATTATGTTTATAGTGTTGTCTTTTATGTAATGGAAGAAATAATTGAATAAGTTAAAATATATTCGATTAGTAATTAATTATCTTTTCATGGTCAACTAATGAAATACAATTGTAATGATTTGTGTCTAAATTTAAATCTTTTCATGCTTTTTTTTTGAGACCTCATTGATTTGAGATAAGTCTCAATGTAGTCCCTGAAGTTGCACTCGAGCTTCGTAGTAGTCCTTGAACTTAAAAGTTCCTTAGAGTCATCCCCGAACTTGCACTCCGGGACTCAAAGTGGTCCTTCTGGCAATTTCAGCACACGTGGCGCAACCGGAAAGCTTAGCTGGCAGCGTTGGTGACACTTGGGACTCACAACGGCTAGCTGATGTGGCAGAGTAAACTCTTCCGACTCAATTTGGTCCCTCACGTGAAGTTAAAACCCTAATCCCCTTTTTTGAAGGCCACATTGTTCACTCTGCTGTCTCCTCGTCGGTGTTGTGTTCTTCTGTTCTCCCTCTCTGAAGCCCAAAGGTTATGGCTAGCACGAGCAATGCAGCTGGGAGCTCGAACAACCCACGATCGTTTGGAAGCATCATGAGCAGAATGAACAGAAACAAAGAAGCTCGTTTGCCAGAATGGTGTGCTTGTGGGTCGAGACCGGTGCTGCGGTGGTTAGGGACGGATTCTAATCCAGGGAGACCGTTCCTGGGTTGCCCGAACTACAATGTAAGTATTATTGTTGTTGATTGCTGTATTTATGGATATAAATTTTGCTGATTGAATTTTCTTTGATATGCAGACTATGGGTAAGAAATGGTGTGGATTGTTTATGTGGGTTGATAAAGTTTTGGAAGATGCCATGCCATGTGATGATAGAACAAGACATTCAGTTGATGATGAAGAATGGAAGATGAAGATGACTTAGAAATTTGGTAAATTAGAAGCTGAAATTAAGGTTCTAAAAATAAGAGAAATTTTGATGTTTGTGTTCATGCTGCTGATTGTAATTGGTGTTCTTGTATTAAAGCTGGATAGACAGCAGAGTCAACTGTATCTAGCAAAAAACAAATGACATGCATGTTATATGCATTCCTTGTTCATGTACTTATTCCTATCCTTTTGTTTGAAAGAAATGGAAATTAAAGTGTTTGATTATATGCATACTTTTGTTTCTGGACTTCTTTTCAATGAAATAGAAATAGACAGGATTTGAACTACTCTTAAGTCTGTAACAGAGGATAAGATATAAACAAAAGGCTTAGAAAACTCAATTCAATAAAATCAAAATTCATAATTCATATTGGTAATGTTTGATTCAAAAAAGACATTATAGAGCCAAACCACAAAGTATATCAAAGTTGTTGACATATTGACCTGATAAAATTCAAATACTAAAATCTCCAACACTGGGACAATGTTTTAGGCATTGTAAACAACATCAACAAAATAGCTACAAAAAAACAGCCTGCTTTTCCTAAACATAATCATCCTAATCTTTATTTTTGTGTCTGGGTGCCTTGAATCTAGGGTTGGGCACAAACTTCATGAAATTTGCAAGCCTTGTAGCAGTTTCCTATGTTGCACCTTGCATAGGGCCACTTGTTCAAATACTCCCAGGCTTCCTTATTAACCCTTTTAATCTTTTTGATGATATCAAGGAAGCCATCTTGGCTAGTACATCTTGCACAATCCCAAAGTAGCCCTCTAAGCTAGAGATCCTTCCATTGCTTATTGAAGTTCTTCCACAGATGCCAAACACAGAATCTGTGATGGACATATGGAAAAACCTCCTTAACTGCATTTATAAGGCCCTGTTTTAGATACCAAGGAAGGGGTCAAATAGTTATTTTCGGGCAGCAAAACTGTCCCTACAGTTATATAAGTGACATCAAAATAGTCCCTAGACTTGTTCAAGTGACATCAAACTAGCCCTAGACTTATGTAAGTGACATCAAACTAGTCCCTACACAGCACTGTTACAGAACATTATGCAGAACAGGATAAATGAGTAACAATAGATTGACAGAATATTATGCAGCATATAATTAGTCCAGGATTAATTCTGCATATATAGACAGCAGCCCAGTGTATTAACATCATATAATCAGTCTAGGATTAATTCAGCATATATAATAAGCAATATGTGCCTTAAATCAAACTGGCAAATAAATCACAAGGACAGGCACCAAACTTCACTCTCCGTGTAGTTTCCCACAAAACCCAAGACCAAGACCCTTTTTTTTCTTTTGCAACTGAGGGAAATATATATATACAACTACAACTTACTACCAACAAAAAAAGACACACAGAAATAAAGAAAATCTGCCAAATTTGGAGCTAAAGTAATCACTAACTAGAGAGGTTAAAAAACAATAAAATAATATACAACACTGAAGGTGGAGATGAAACAAGAAAAACCATCTAGAAATAGTAATGGTAAATAGTAGCTAATGAAAGCTCATTAAATGGCATCTATTATCTTCTTCATATTATAGCATTGATTCAGTCCTAATCTTTTTCTACCATTTTCATCATCACTCTCACTCTCTCCTTTTTATTACTTGACAGTTGGCAACAAAAGAACCACTTCCTTGCTTTTCTACTTCTCCTTCTCCCTCTAATATTTCACTGTGCTATATTGTCACTATATTCAAATTAACAATATAAGTTAAATCTTCTATTATTTTGTGATTTTCTTTTTCAAAATTTTTATTAGAAAAGGTTATTGTGGACCGGGGTATTGAATAGAGTGCCTAACTTTGTTAGTTGTTAACTGTTAAATTATATGATATTTCACCTTTATTTTGATCATGTTGCTAATGATTTGTGTCATGTGAACATAAGAAAGTGTGAAATCAAGAACATTATTTTGGTGTAACTAAGGATAGCAGTTCTCTAGACACTAACTTCAATCTTGGTGGATCAAACCATTCAAATTTACATACCTTTTTCCACAACTAATCCACTAGTCCAGACCAAATTTATCAAACAATTTGACTATTCCAATAGCTAAGTTATCTTCATTAGCAATTGCAAAACTTACTTTATATTACTCTAACTTATGTATGCAAGAATCCTTTATGATCACACACTCATTTTAACTAAACAGCATTACATATTACATTCAGTTTAACTAAACTAACCCAATACAAAGAAAAGCAATTAGGTAAATCAGTCAAATTCAGAATCCATTATCAGAGTTGTAAGACCCAGAATCTTTGAAAAGTCTTATTATAATCAAGTCTCAAATCCTACAATTATTTATAGCCTTAATTTCAGAAATTATTTTATTAAAGATAATTAAGGCAAGTTTTGATTTATTGAATTTGAGATGAGTTATGATTATTATCCAATTCTATAATTATTAGATTATTTTCTATATTTGAATTATAAAGTTGATAGTTATGAAATAATAAGGATTTTATATGATTTGGATTAGATAAGTAATATTTTAAATGTTACTATTGCTATTTTGGAAAAATGAAGAAATTAAGTATATTATTTCTAATTATTTGATTTGGGCATTTTATTGAAAGTAATTTGTAAAAATTGATGAGCAAATAGTATTTTCTATATACATCTAGTGTTGGATTTAATTTGGGTTTTAATTACTCTATTCCCTAATTTTAGTAAAGTTACCAAAGTGCCCCTAACCCTAATTTTTGAAAATGAAACCCTAACCCATGACCCGGTTCACCCCCAACATTTCCTTGCTCTCAGCAGCGGCAACACACGCTGAGTTTCCTCTGTGTTCCTGAAAGAATGAATCAAAGAAAGAAAGAAAATAAACGAAGGGGAAGGGGAAAAGTAGGGAAGAGGAGAGGAGAAAAGGAATGATGTCGCCGGCGGGCATCACTGCCGCCGCGCCGTCGTGTTGCCGTTGTAGGAAATGAAGCCGCGACCCATTGCCACGGGATGGAGGAGAGAACACGCGCGCAGGGGGAGGAAGGGTCCAGCCTCGTCGCGCCGCCTCTGCTGTCCGTGCTACCGTCGTCGTCCAAGCTCGTCACCGCCAGTTGCGTCGTCGCCGTCTCTGTCTAGCGCCGCCGCAGATGATGGGTCGCCGAGAACTGCCACCGCTGCTGCCGTCTTCGTGGGGCTTGAGTTGCTGCGGTCGCTCCTCGCCGTGAAGCCCGTCGCGAGCGCCGCTGTCAGCATCGTGCTCCCTGGTGCCGTCGAAGAGCCACTGTGACTGCCTCCCTCTCTGCCGCCGAGGTCCTCCGCCGCTGGGTACAGAGAAGGGCAGCGCCGTGCAAATCAAAGAAAGGAGATGCCTTTCTGCCTCTGCTCCTGGGTTTTGGAATCTGATCAGGACGCCACTGCCACCATCTGAGCTCGCTGCTGCTGATGATGGTAAGTCCAAACCGCCGCCGGAAAAGGGATTCAGGCCGCCGCAGGTGTTGCTGCCGGAGAAGGGAGCTGCATCTCCGTGATTCCGGCCGCCGGGAGAGGTTCTGTGACCTCTGGGAGCACCGCCGGAGCTCCGAACTTAGCTTTTTCCACTTGAGACCCTGCTGCCTTCGCCGGAAAAGTTTGCCGGTAAGGGTTTTATTTGAGGTTTCTGTCCTTTTTGAATTCCGAGAATACCGTAGTCACTGCGTGTTGGTTTCAGTTGGCGCAATCGGAAATTGTCGTCGCTGCCGCTTGAGGTGGCTGCCGGGCTGCCGTTGAACCGGTTCAGAGACCGCCGCTGTTTCGGTTCAGTTGTTCCTTCTTCATTCGGTAAGCGTTTTCGATTTGAAAGCTCTCTAGTTACTATTCTGGCTTCATACACTAAGGTTTTGCGGCATCAATTGCTATACGATTGAGTTTCGGTTGTTGTATGTTACGATTAGAGTTGTTGAGATTGTTGCGAACGTGACTGGGAGCTGAGGTTGTGGTTGCCGTCAGTTCGGGTTGAGGCAGAAAGGACTCTGTTACGCGTTTGGGTTATGGAATTGCGTTCTAAGGTAGGGGCGCTTTCCAAAAACTATATTTTTATATATTGGAATTATTACATATGGGTACTGATGTGAGAAAATGTGTATTTGGTGATTGTATCGGCCTTATGTATTATTTGATTGACTCGAATGTCTATGGATGTTGGTTTGGCTGAGTTGTTGTGCGTCTTTGTGAAATGTAATGTTTTGAAGCTGATTCTTTAAATATTTGAAATCTGAGTTTAATCCGTTGAGGATTGGTTTGAATTGAGTCAATTATTTTGATGATGTGAAAGATAGAGTACTCTTTGAAATTCAGCCTGGTTTGCTTTCACTGATTTGGTTTTGATAAATGATTTGTTGCTGAACCGATTCTTTAAAGCTTTGGAAATGAGTTAAATTGATTGATATTGAGTTTATTTCTGAAATAGTTTCCTTGAGATATGCCACTGAGGCGATTGTTGGATTTAGCTTGCTTTTGAATTGATTTCTGGTTTTGGGCTGTTAAAAAGGAATGAGAATCGGTTTAGTTTGGACCCAAACCGGGTGGCAAAAGTCCAAGTTTTAGGAGAGGTGCTGCCAAAATTTCTACAAAATCCTACTCTTGTTTGTAAAGTTATTTAAAAAGGGTTGGATTTGAGAAATTGTATTAATTGATTTATTAAGAGAATATTTATGTTTTCAAGCTTAATTTATTTAATGAACTTTATGCGTTGAGTTCGGCTTATTTAGAAACGAACTATTTGTACAGTTTGAATCACTGAAGGAAAGAATGATGCTCTAATATTGATTTCAATATAAAAAGGAGCTTTTAGTGATTTTAAAGGAATTTAGACTTTTGATTGAGTAATCAAGTTTGAGGCATTTTGGAAGAGTTAGAAAAATGGGTTCCAAAAAGAAACCTGAAAGTGGTTTGATTCAAATGAACCGGTTGTTTCAAATGAGTTGATTTTTGGACCGGGTTGGAACTTGTGATTTTGTATGATCGGTTTCATAATAAATTCAGTTTTATTTACTTGAACCGGGAATCTATGATTTTAAAAGTTTCAATGAATTTTAAGGAATTTATATAAGTTGACCTTCCCTAAAGACTTGGGACTCTGGCAAGAAACTTTTGTTATAAAATCCCATTGTTGGATGGGTGATTTTGAATGTTCCCAAAAAGAATCTTTAACTTTCCATGGTTTTGGAAGTTTTGGAAAGAGAATGCCGAGAGTGGCTTTGTTTTAAAAAGGGAACTCACTTTGAGTAAATTTGGCTTATGAGCCTGAGATGATTTGAGAAACGAGATTTCTAAAGCCAAGGCTGAAAAGAGTTGCAACTTGATTTCAAAGTGAAACGATTTGAGAAAAAGTGATTTGTGGCTTAAATGCCGGTTTTATGAAATTGATGATGTTGAATGGTGGAGGTGCCATTTTGTTATGAGCCGGAATGGCTGTGTATAATATTGATTTATGGCGGATTGCCGAATGAGTTATGGGCCGTATGGCTGATTATGAATTATGAATTTAAGCCGGATGGCTGAGATGGATGTTGATCCATGGCTGGGACTGAATGAATATATGCTTGAGATACCTGGGTAGTAGCAAGGGTTGTGGTTCGTCCCACTTGCTCCAGGTCAGAGATTGTGACGCCTGGGTAGTAGCAGTAGTAGTGGTGATTCCACTCGCTCCAGGTTGAGCTTTTAAACACCCGCCTGGGTAGTAGCCGCAGTAGTGGTTATTCCACTGGCTCTGGGTTGAGCGGGCAATAGCAAGGGGGTTGTAGCTCAAACCTACTTGCTCCGCGATGGGTGTTTCTGTCCATGGTTAGCTACCAGGACGTGTCGGGTTGGCTATATAACCGACAGATGATATCATCAGCCACTAGGGACAGGCATGCATCATATGCATTTATGTGACATTGTTTGGATGTGCATATTGTACTCGGTTTGCCTATGTGATTAATTGCTAATTGTTCTACTTGCAATAACTGTTTGTTTGTGCTTGCATCTTCCTATTGTGTTTGCTACTGGGACTCTGTTGGATTGTGGTGATTGGCTGATAGTTGGATTGTTTGGGCCTAGGGCCGTGGTTGAAATGAGATGGACCGATGGTTGGTTTTGGTTGTGTTCTGGTTTGGAAAAATATGAAAGGCTATTTTGGTTCAGCACAGATAAACTGTTTTGAAAGGCTCTTGAGTTTTTTGAGAATTGAACTGTTCCTCTTTCAGAAAAGATTTTCAGACTTTACTTTTGTTGTAAACCGTTGTTTTTGAAAATGAAGCATAAGACGGTTATTAATCACTGGTACGGTTTATCTTCATGTATCCTATTACAGTAATTCCCAAAAACCCTCTACTGAGAACCCTTTCGAGGATGATGTTCTCACCCCCCTACATTTTTCCCCTTTCAGGATATGGGCGCAGAAGTTACGAAGAGTTTATTTAGTTGTTGTTGAGAACTCTGTATTGCTTTAGTATATTTTGTACCCCCGCCTTTATCTTGATATGTTCTGTAAGAGGGATAGGAATTGTTTTGGATAATGCTTGTAATATTATCTATGTATATAAGTGTATATATGTATGTACTCTTTATGAGTTTTTGTAAGTTGTATGGTATTTATGGATGTATGATATCGGATGAAAGTATCTTTTGGATCGGTATTGCGGTTTAAAGTTTTAAACAGGCTCATATTTTAGTATTAAATAGTATAAAAGTCGTCGTAATGTCTGAGCTATCAGAGTCGCGCAGCCGGAAGTGTGAACTTTGGTAGTTAGGGTGTTACATTATGGTATCAGAGCAGTCCTTCCTGTAGAGCCTGAGGAATGGACCGACTATGCTTCAATTGCATACTCTGAGCGTTTGTCATGTATTAGGTCTTGTCGAATGACGAGAATTAGAGCTTCATGCACATGACGATCTATTGATTAACGCCATTAGTCTTGCGTTGCAAAATTCCTGATATTAAGTTTGGCCGGCTTAATACTAGTGAATTATGTATATGAAATCGCTAATGGGTTATCATAGATGATAGACGAGTTTCGAGTAAAGCGAATCGCGGGTTTTGAGAATGCTAGAAACTATTTCTCGAGGCTATTCAGTTGTGTGTCTTGAATTTCATTCGAGTCGACCTGTTCTTTCATGTCCTAAACTTGAAGTTCTTGATTGCTGATCCTTTTGAGTAGTTTGATTTTTAAACTTTATTCCTCTATCCACAGGCATTCTTGTTTGATCTTAAGTGCATATGCTTGTTTGAGATCCTTGTTGCATCTACCTTCCTTTGTTTGAGTTCTTTTTTTATTCCTGTATTCATTGATATAGCCTTGAACTTGTCTTAAAGCGCTGTGCATTTTTAACTCCTGATTCAGAGTCCATTAATAGAGAAATTGTTGATTCAATTTCCCTCTTATTTAACAGTGATTACAGCCAATTTTGAGATTTTTATGAAAATTGCTGTTGAATAGATGTATACTTATCTATATATGAACTTTGAAGATTTCTTATACATTTTAATACCTATTTATCTCTAATATCTCGCATGTACTTTTACTGGTTTACGGAACTGCACTTACTTTAAAAGTAAATTGACTTTCTAGTAATTCTACTATAGCTCCAGTGCACATCTTCATTTGATTATGTATTTGGATATTTTTCAAAATTTTGAAAAGAAAGGATTTACCACTTTTGTCTCGGTTGAGTTTCGTTTGATAAACTTTACTTAATTCATTTTGATTTGAGTTTGATTTAGCATACTACATGGCTTGTGCCATTGTGATTCTTTTAAAAATGTTGGACTCATGGCTTTCTTCTTATGAGCGGACTAAAGTCTCTTTTTAAGCTTTTCACCTCTATGAATGTCATACGTGATTCTATTTTTAACTAATCTTTTACGTCTTGTGAACATTACCACTGATCTTGGTTCGCCCTCTCTTGTGAATCCCATCCTTATGTGAATCAGTTTGATTCATTTCAAAATTAGTGCATCGCTTATTCACTCATTATCTCTACAAGAGTTTTTAGTCAAATGATTATCCTTGAGAAATTACTAATGATTGAGTTGTCTTTCCTATGACTTTTGTATTCGTTTGGAGTCAATTGAAAGCTTGTTTGATGACTCATGCCTAGTGAATCTTGTTTGAACTACTTTGATTTAAGATCCTTTCTTGCATGGCTTGACTTCTTTTTAGTACATCTTAAACTTCTTGAATGTTCTTCTAAGATGGCGATTTCAAGAACACTTTTGGAGTCTTGTTTTGAACCTTTTAAAGAAGTTTTGAATTCTCTTGTAAGAAGTTTTAAACGGAATTTATTTTCTGTTGCTTGATTTAGATTGAAACCATTGTTCAATTTTGACGAAGTTAATTTAAAGTTGTCATGCACTATTTTAAATGAAGTTTTGAAAAGCTTCCTTGTTTAGTGGAAACCGGTTTGTTTGTAACGTACCACTTATTTCCTTACCAGATTGTAAGTAAATTTTTACCTCGGAATTTCTTTTCTAAAAAGAGTTTAACTTCCTCTTTCGTCCTTGCTATAAATGTTATACACGCTTGTTTGAATATGGACTTTGAGAATTTTTGAACAAGCATTTGATTTTCTTCCGAGTCTTCTGAACTACTTTTGGTTAAGATTGTGCACCTAACTATCTTTCTAAAATAGTTGAGGAAATATTTTTGTGCTTAGCCAAACCTGTGTACAGTTTGTTTTTAAAACTCTACATAATCTACTTCGATGTGAAATTGAACTAGAGCAAAGCCACGTTTATGCTTTTGTTACCCTCTTGAAGGATATTTGTTGCTTAACTTTTCTTTTAGACTGCGAGGTGATTTTCCTGCAAGTTTTCGATTCTTTTAAGAACAATGTATTCAGAAGTACTTTTAATTATGCTCTTGAGTTTTGTGAGCTTTGCCTTGGGTTTGAGATATTCTCTTTTGTGAACCTCATACTTCTTCGACTCAGCTTGAATTTGTTCAAACTGATGCAATGATTTTCTTCTTATTGATCCTATTGAACTTCTTCGATCCAAGGGTCATCTTTGAAGTTGTCAATTGAATTGTGTCTAGCAAACTTCATTGCTTGAGTATCCTTGGTTATCTGGGATTGGATATATTCTCTCAAATCTATTATTGCTATCTTTGACATTTGACTCTCCTTTCTAAATCTTGTATCCTTCTGAGTAGACTCGAGAATTGTTTTGATATCACGTGCGACTTGTAGACGTAGTAACGCGATATGTTAGTTCTTTAAGACGTGATGTGTATACGGAAGTTGAAGCGGTAGGTGTGCAACGTATGAGTTGTGGGCGTTTTGTTCCTTGCGAACGGGTTTGTGGTTGTCAGGCTTGTGATCAAATTTGGGGTTTGTAAAGTGCTTGATGGAGTTGAAAAGTTGAAACTTTGAGGCTGATATGAGATTAGTGTGCAGAGGTTGAGCACGTCGTTTTAACTCCATCCTGTTTGATAGCCTTTGATGCCTTGCCCTTCTATCACATGATTGACCCATGTTATCTTTTGCATTGAGCCTACCTTGTAACGTTTGCTTTGCAATCACACTCCTACCTTTACATCCTTATGCTTATGACAATCAAAGTATTTGAAAATCGTATATATGATTATATTTTCAGATATTTTTGCTTCTTCCTTAAATGTGTTCAAGGGTGAACTATTATGGAATTTCTTTCATTTTGTATCAATTTTCGAGGGCAAAAATTTTTATAAGGTGGGTAGAATGTAAGACCCAGAATCTTTGAAAAGTCTTATTATGATCAAGTCTCAAATCCTACAGTTATTTATAGCCTTAATTTCAGAAATTATTTTATTAAAGATAATTAAGGCAAGTTTTGATTTATTGAATTTGAGATGAGTTATGATTATTATCCAATTCTATAATTATTAGATTATTTTCTATATTTGAATTATAAAGTTGATAGTTATGAAATAATAAGGATTTTATATGATTTGGATTAGATAAGTAATATTTTAAATGTTACTATTGCTATTTTGGAAAAATGAAGAAATTAAGTATATTATTTCTAATTATTTGATTTGGGCATTTTATTGAAAGTAATTTGTAAAAATTGATGAGCAAATAGTATTTTTTATATACATCTAGTGTTGGATTTAATTTGGGTTTCAATTACTCTATTCCCTAATTTTAGTAAAGTTACCAAAGTGCCCCTAACCCTAATTTTTGAAAATGAAACCCTAACCCATGACCCGGTTCACCCCCAACATTTCCTTGCTCTCAGCAGCGGCAACACACGCTGAGTTTCCTCTGTGTTCCTGAAAGAATGAATCAATGAAAGAAAGAAAATAAACGAAGGGGAACGGGAAAAGTAGGGAAGAGGAGAGGAGAAAAGGAATGACGTCGCCGGCGGGCATCACTGCCGCCGCGCCGTCGTGTTGCCGTTGTAGGAAAGGAAGCCGCGACCCATTGCCACGGGATGGAGGAGAGAACGCGCGCGCAGGGGGAGGAAGGGTCCAGCCTCGTCGCGCCGCCTCTGCTGTCCGTGCTACCGTCGTCGTCCAAGCTCGTCACCGCCAGTTGCGTCGTCGCCGTCTCTGTCCAGCGCCGCCGCAGATGATGGGTCGCCGAGAACTGCCACCGCTGCTACCGTCTTCGTGGGGCTTGAGTTGCTGCGGTCGCTCCTCACCGTGAAGCCCGTCGCGAGCGCCGCTGTCAGCATCGTGCTCCCTGGTGCCGTCGAGGAGCCACTGTGACTGCCTCCCTCTCTGCCGCCGAGGTCCTCCGCAGCTGGGTACAGAGAAGGGCAGCGCCGTGCAAATCAAAGAAAGGAGATGCCTTTCTGCCTCTGCTCCTGGGTTTTGGAATCTGATCAGGACGCCGCTGCCACCATCTGAGCTCGCTGCTGCTGATAATGGTAAGTCCAAACCGCCGCCGGCAAAGGGATTCAGGCCGCCGCAGGTGTTGCTGCCGGAGAAGGGAGCTGCATCTCCGTGATTCCGGCCGCCGGGAGAGGTTCTGTGACCTCTGGGAGCACCTCCGGAGCTCCGAACTCAGCTTTTGCCACTTGAGACCCTGCTGCCTTCGCCGGAAAAGTTTGCCGGTAAGGGTTTTATTTGAGGTTTCTGTCCTTTTTGAATTCCGAGAATACCGTAGTCACTGCGTGTTGGTTTCAGTTGGCGCAATCGGAAATTGTCGTCGCTGCCGCTTGAGGTGGCTGCCGGGCTGCCGTTGAACCGGTTCAGAGACTGCCGCTGTTTCGGTTCAGTTGTTCCTTCTTCATTCGGTAAGCGTTTTCGATTTGAAAGCTCTCTAGTTACTATTCTGGCTTCATACACTAAGGTTTTGCGGCATCAATTGCTATACGATTGAGTTTCGGTTGTTGTATGTTACGATTAGAGTTGTTGAGATTGTTGCGAACGTGACTGGGAGCTGAGGTTGTGGTTGCCGTCAGTTCGGGTTGAGGCAGAAAGGACTCTGTTACGCGTTTGGGTTATGGAATTGCGTTCTAAGGTAGGGGCGCTTTCCAAAAACTATATTTTTATATATTGGAATTATTACATATGGGTACTGATGTGAGAAAATGTGTATTTGGTGATTGTATCGGCCTTATGTATTATTTGATTGACTCGAATGTCTATGGATGTTGGTTTGGCTGAGTTGTTGTGCGGCTTTGTGAAATGTAATGTTTTGAAGCTGATTCTTTAAATATTTGAAATCTGAGTTTAATCCGTTGAGGATTGGTTTGAATTGAGTCAATTGTTTTGATGATGTGAAAGATAGAGTACTCTTTGAAATTCAGCCTGGTTTGCTTTCACTGATTTGGTTTTGATAAATGATTTGTTGCTGAACCGATTCTTTAAAGCTTTGGAAATGAGTTAAATTGATTGATATTGAGTTGATTTCTGAAATAGTTTCCTTGAGATATGCCACTGAGGCGATTGTTGGATTTAGCTTGCTTTTGAATTGATTTCTGGTTTTGGGCTGTTAAAAAGGAATGAGAATCGGTTTAGTTGGGACCCGAACCGGGTGGCAAAAGTCCAAGTTTTAGGGGAGGTGCTGCCGAAATTTCTACAAAATCCTACTCTTGTTTGTAAAGTTATTTAAAAAGGGTTGGATTTGAGAAATTGTATTAATTGATTTATTAAGAGAATATTTATGTTTTCAAGCTATATTTATTTAATGAACTTTATGCGTTGAGTTCGGCTTATTTAGAAACGAACTATTTGTACAGTTTGAATCACTGAAGGAAAGAATAATGCTCTAATATTGATTTCAATATAAAAAGGAGCTTTTTAGTGATTTTAAAGGAATTTAGACTTTTGATTGAGTAATCAAGTTTGAGGCATTTTGGAAGAGTTAGAAAAATGGGTTCCAAAAAGAAACCTGAAAGTGGTTTGATTCAAATGAACCGGTTTCGTTTCAAATGAGTTGATTTTTGGACCGGGTTGGAACTTGTGATTTTGTATGATCGGTTCATAATAAAATCAGTTTTATTTACTTGAACCGAGAATCTATGATTTTAAAAGTTTCAATGAATTTTAAGGAATTTATATAAGTTGACCTTCCCTAAAGACTTGGGACTCTGGCAAGAAACTTTTGTTATAAAATCCCATTGTTGGATGGGTGATTTTGAATGTTCCCAAAAAGAATCTTTAACTTTCCATGGTTTTGGAAGTTTTGGAAAGAGAATGCCGAGAGTGGCTTTGTTTTAAAAAGGGAACTCACTTTGAGTAAATTTGGCTTATGAGCCTGAGATGATTTGAGAAACGAGATTTCTAAAGCCAAGGCTGAAAAGAGTTGCAACTTGATTTCAAAGTGAAACGATTTGAGAAAAAGTGATTTGTGGCTTAAATGCCGGTTTTATGAAATTGATGATGTTGAATGGTGGAGGTGCCATTTTGTTATGAGCCGGAATGGCTGTGTATAATATTGATTTATGGCGGATTGCCGAATGAGTTATGGGCCGTATGGCTGATTATGAATTATGAATTTAAGCCGGATGGCTGAGATGGATGTTGATCCATGGCTGGGACTGAATGAATATATGCTTGAGATACCTGGGTAGTAGCAAGGGTTGTGGTTCGTCCCACTTGCTCCAGGTCAGAGATTGTGACGCCTGGGTAGTAGCGGTAGTAGTGGTGATTCCACTCGCTCCAGGTTGAGCTTTTAAACACCCGCCTGGGTAGTAGCCGCAGTAGTGGTTATTCCACTGGCTCTGGGTTGAGCGGGCAGTAGCAAGGGGGTTGTAGCTCAAACCTACTTGCTCCGCGATGGGTGTTTCTGTCCATGGTTAGCTACCAGGACGTGTCGGGTTGGCTATATAACCGACAGATGATATCATCAGCCACTAGGGACAGGCATGCATCATATGCATTTATGTGACATTGTTTGGGTGTGCATATTGTACTCGGTTTGCCTATGTGATTAATTGCTAATTGTTCTACTTGCAATAACTGTTTGTTTGTGCTTGCATCTTCCTATTGTGTTTGCTACTGGGACTCTGTTGGATTGTGGTGATTGGCTGATGGTTGGATTGTTTGGGCCTAGGGCCGTGGTTGAAATGAGATGGACCGATGGTTGGTTTTGGTTGTGTTCTGGTTTGGAAAAATATGAAAGGCTATTTTGGTTCAGCACAGATAAACTGTTTTGAAAGGCTCTTGAGTTTTTTGAGAATTGAACTGTTCCTCTTTCAGAAAAGATTTTCAGACTTTACTTTTGTTGTAAACCGTTGTTTTTGAAAATGAAGCATAAGACGATTATTAATCACTGGTACGGTTTATCTTCATGTATCCTATTACAGTAATTCCCAAAAACCCTCTACTGAGAACCCTTTCGAGGATGATGTTCTCACCCCCCTACATTTTTCCCCTTTCAGGATATGGGCGCAGAAGTTACGAAGAGTTTATTTAGTTGTTGTTGAGAACTCTGTATTGCTTTAGTATATTTTGTACCCTCGCCTTTATCTTGATATGTTCTGTAAGAGGGATAGGAATTGTTTTGGATAATGCTTGTAATATTATCTATGTATATAAGTGTATATATGTATGTACTCTTTATGAGTTTTTGTAAGTTGTATGGTATTTATGGATGTATGATATCGGATGAAAGTATCTTTTGGATCGGTATTGGGGTTTAAAGTTTTAAACAGGCTCATATTTTAGTATTAAATAGTATAAAAGTCGTCGTAATGTCCGAGCTATCAGAGTCGCGCAGCCGGAAGTGTGAACTTTGGTAGTTAGGGTGTTACAAGAGTTACAAAAAATTTCAACTCCCAAAAGATCTTTACTTCTACTGTGATCATGCAAACTTTGTTTAACAAATTCATTGATCAGAGTCATTGTTCTAAAACACATTAACAGTTTTGAAACTCCTCCACTAAGAGCAGTAAACCCTAACACATAAAGAACATGTTTTCATATCATCAAAACACAACAAACACTCCTACTCTACAATTTTCTTGGCCAAACCACTACGAAAGCCAGTAGTGATCAAACCCTAGCACAGAGAACAGAACAGAGGCGTTCATACCCACCAATTACAATCGAAAAAAATGACCTGAACTTTTGTGAATATTAGATTAACAACAATATAAAAAAAATAGAGAAACCACATTTTTTCATTTTTGGCTTACCTCTTTTAGAGAAACCAGGCTTCCCATGATTTTTTTTTTCATTTTTGGCAAACGAGCTTCTCTGTTTCTGTTCATTCTCCTCATGATGCTTCTAACGATCGTGGGTTGTTCGAGCTCCCAGCTGCATTGCTCGTGCTAGCCATAACCTTCGGGCTTCAGAGAGGGAGAACAGAAGAACACAGCACCGACGAGGAGACAGCAGAGTGAACAATGTGGCCTTCAAAAGAGGGGATTAGGGTTTTAACTTCACCGGAGGGACCAAATTGAGTCGGAAGAGTTTACTCTGCCACATCAGCTAGCCGTTGTGAGTCCCACGTGTCACCAACGCTGCCAGCTAAGCTTTTCGGTTGCGTCACGTGTGCTGAAATTGCCGGAAGGACCACTTTGAGTCCCGGAGTGCAAGTTCGGGGATGACTCTGAGGAACTTTTAAGTTCAGGGACTACTATGAGGCTCGAGTGCAACTTCAGGGACTACATTGAGACTTATCTCCATTGATTTTGTATCAAATATCAAATATTGGTATTTTATATATATAATGTATTGGTTATGACAATTTGTGAAATAACACGAATTTAGTGTGGGACATTAATTTTTATGATTTTTTGTTATAAAAGTTAGACATTTATAATTTTCAACCTCTTATAAATATATACGGAAAATCACTCAATGCATTCTATATTTTGATATAAATGTATGAAGTGAATTAACTTAAATAGTGTGTAACAAGAAATTGACAGTAAAATTGTCTCAATTTTTTAAAAAATATTTTATTTTTATTTTGCGGTTTTAATTAATATACCTTTATGTATAAACATTGATATCTATTAAATTTGTAATTTTTTTATGTGAAAGTTGTGAAGTATTTTAGGTAATTGATTTATAAAACAGGATAATTTAAATTCAAATAATAATATTTGTTAAAATATATTGCTCTTTTGTCAAAAAGTTATCAATTAAGCATGTGTTATCTACTTTAAATTAGAAGTCATTAAAAAAATTACTTCAAATTAGAAGTGATAAAAAATAAATTTCTTTTACTAGATTAATAATCTCATATTTTTTATCATCTAAATATAAATATAGTGTGTATTTATGAAATATTAATAAATAGTATTCACACTTAGTAAAGAGGTATGTCCAATTGATGTTATAAAAAAAATGTAACTACATTATTTTATCAGTAGATCAGAACACTTTTTTTTAATTAGATACAATTTTAAATTTGTAATAATTAGAACTTTTTATTAATTTTTAAGTTATCAACAACTTTACATGACAGTCTATTAATATATAAAGAAAAATAATTTCAATAGTTAATTTCAATTATACGTAATAATAATTTTATTTACTTATTTTTTATATATTTAGTTAAAATATATTTTTAAAGTTATTAAAATAAAAAAAAGTTATAAAAGAATATGCAAATTAATGTTAACTAAAGTATTAAAAAATATAATTACGCCAAATTTTATATATTGACTTTTTAAATTAGATTGAGCATTAATATAACAAAAAAATTAACTAATTAATTTATTTATATACTAAATAATTAATTTTTTTCACAAATATGTATTAATCTTTTTGTAAGCAAATAAATTATAAATATAATAAGGTAGATTATGTACATAATTTGTTCGAAGTGCGGACTCTACATTAGTTTACATATAAAAAATCAGAAGATATGAATTTTTTAAACAAATTAATTTATATTTATTATATTCAATTTAAATAAATAACAAATCATTATATTTTAATTTAGTAGTTAATTCACATTATTAAATTTTGGTTCATTAATTACATGAATTTTATGACTTTTTTAACGTAAATGATATGATTTTTGTGTAATGTAATATGTAATACTAATATAATATAATATAATAATTAAATAATATATATATATATATATTTTTATTTGTAGTTTTATTGTACATCTTTAATCAATTAATTATATTTGATACAATGAATTACAATTAATTAATTAATATAATTAATTTATTATAATAAAATAAATTTAATGAGTTAAATTAAATAAATTAAGAAGCATTTTTAAAAAAATATCATGTCTATCATTAAGTAAAAAAATTTGATTTTAATATAATATAATAGAAGATAAATTACACATTATTTTTTTTTTTGAGAAAAGAACAAATAGGTCCCTAACATTTTGTCCTGCGAACATTTTTGTTCCTGAGCATTTGAAAATACTTTTAAATCCCCGACCTTCACAAATGTTGGACGGATGAGTCCCTCCGTCCAATTGCCTCCGTCAGACCCAACGAAAAAGTCTGACGTGGCTCCGTTCTGATGATGACATGACATGACGGGTTGACACGTGAACTGCTAACTGAAAGGGTACTTTCAAAAATTGGACAAATAAGTCCCTGCACCTAAAAACTACGTGATTTTGCTTTGGCCCTAATCCTTAAATTGATTGCATTTCTTTTTGGAAGCTAGTGGTGAGGAGCTCTACCTGCATTAACCATGGCTGCTAATAGAGTATCATCAACGTCAAGAAGAAGCTGCAGGATAGTAAGAGAAGAAAATTCTGCTTCAAGCTCAGATTCTTGTGTTGTGCACGACGGAGACCTCAAGCCGCAGGGGAGTAAGATCAAAGAGTGCTTGAAGAAAGTTGCTGAAACAATTTCTGTGCTCATACAACCTGGAGAATCATTTTTGCTTCTACTCACAGGTATCAACAGATTTAATCCTATCTTTCGTATCAAAGCACTTGAACCCATATAGTTTATTCATGGAGTTTATACATGAAAATTTCCACCCATTTTTAACCCCCATTTGAAGATAGATTAATTCTTGTACTTCAATTAATTGCAGGTGAAGTGCAGAGAGAAAGGACAGCCGAGATATTGGGATTGCATCCTTGTGGTTTCAGACCTCAGCACTCAAGCAAACTTGGAAATGAGTTTAGGCTATTCACAAACTATGACCTTGGAACAAGACTAGGAGGGTGGAAAAGATAGGTATTTATGTCCCAGTAGCTTCTCACACACTGAATTATCTCATGTATGCTATAGATTTTGTCTTGATATAGTTGTGGTCAGTTCCTGGTTATGCACTAGGAAGATGAAAGAGTTGGAATCTGGTTCACAATGCTTCAGTTTGCCGATTTCACATTGTTTGGCACCAATGAAGCTGGTTTTCTTAAAATGATGATCAAATACAAACGAATATTTTCTTTTGTGGCGTGAATGTTGCTTGAGTATTTTCGTAGCCATTGTTGAAAAATGTACAACTCTTTTTCTCACCACCAGCCACCACCCTAAACAAACGATCCAAATGAATGAGGATTAGGGCAGCACATAAAACGATGTCGTTTTGCGTGACAGGGACTTATGTGTCCATTTTTCAAAAGTTCCATCCCACTAACGTGTCACGTGGGAAGCCGTGATGCCAGGTAAGCAGAGGGAAGTCACGTCAGCCTTTTCCGTTGGGTCTGACGGTGGCTTATGGACGAAGGGACTGATCCGTCCAATTTTTAAGAACGTTAGGGACTTAAAAGTATTTTCCAATGGTCAGGGACTAAAATGTCCGCGGGATAAAAAATCGGGGACTAATTTGTCCTTTTCTCTTTTTTTGTTGTTGTTTATAGTATCTCCCAATTTGACAGGTCAAGTACTAATGCATCGTCAATTTTGAGCTTTATTTAACGGTCAATAAGTTATTGCATATACGAGACAAAATTCGGACTCTTAACACTTGTTTAAACAGATGAATGAATTACCATTCGACCAATCCAAATTGGTAAAATTACACATTTAATTAAGAATTAATTTTATAAACAATTTCGCTAGTGAAAAATCAGACCCATTAATGAAAAAATACTCTAATAATAAAAAAACAAACAAAAAGAAACATTTAAAATCTAAAATCAAATGAAAAAAATTCAAAATCATTGTAACAAGAATATCCAAAATGTAATAAAAAGAAACATTCGAAATGTAAACAAAAGAAACATCCAAAATATAAAAAAAATATGTAAAATTATTTAAAAAAAATCCAAAACTTAACAAATTACAAAACGAGACATCAAAAAATAGTGAAAAAAAAATTCAAAAATTAAGACAAAAAACATCTAAAACAATTAAAAAATAATCCAAAATCTAAAAAGAAGACACATACAAAAATATCCAAAATATATAAAAAAGACATATCTAAAACCTAAGAAAAAGAAACTTCCAAAGCAAGTAACAAGAATTATCCAAAACTTACAAGAAGAAGAACGTCGTTGTAAAAAGAAAATCCAAAACCTAATAAAAAGAAACATTTGAAACGTAATAAAAATAAATATCCAAAATCTAACAAAAATGAGGTATCCAAAATCATTTTAAAAAATCCAAAACCCAACAAAACGAAATTTTGAATAAAGAACATCTGAAAACTAAGAATAAAAACATCTAAATCTATTAAAGCAAATCATTCAAAATATAAAAAAAGAAATATTCGGAACCATAAGAAAAAACATCTAAAACTAATAAAAAGAATTATCTAAAATCAAGAAGAGGAAGAAGAATAAATGAACACGACGCGGTGCGACAGTGGTGCAGCTGGTGGGCCACGGCCCTATCGACAAACAAAATACCAGGAATAAAGGCGTGTGTGATGGGGTGGAACTGCGATGCACGACAATGGCGCAAGAGAAAAGTTACGGCAGAGATGCAGGACGCGAGCATGACAAGGAGGAAATAGAAGGTTGCGGCGTCGCAATTTATAGATTAGAGTACGAAGTTTGGTTTTTGAGCGCAAAATTTTTTTTTAATTTAAATTTAGAATTTTTAAAGTTGGCTGAGTTGGATGTACAATAAATTGAGTGTATAGATTTTTATTTTTTTATATAAAAATCTCTCCAAAATAGTATCACATAATTAACTTTAAAAGAGCAATATTTTTAATATTGGGTCCAAATTGGTGTAATCCACCAAAATTCCCAAAAAATCATATTTGACGCTGTTGTGGGAATTTTTAATGGTTAAAAAAAAATGTTACTTCCATTTTTCTATCTACATTACTATTGTTTTCAACAAAACGTCGACGACATTTTACACAAAACGTCAATGACGTTTTTTCTTTATCAATTAAAAAAATAAAAATATGCAAAACGTCAATACTGTTTTGTTATTATTTAATTAAAAATTGTTATTCAATGATAAAAAATCATCTACATTTTGTTCTTTTTAAAAAAAATGAATCAAATCCATAATAGTATTGGAAAATTATCACATGTTCCATTGTACTAGTATGGAACATCATGTTCTTTTGTACTATCCGGTTTTCATTATGTATTTGTCTTGTAGTGAAGAATTTAAAGACAATTTTATCCCTCGAAACAAAACTAAAATGACCCATTTATCAATGGTTGAGTTTCTAAATTTCTGGCTTGGCTTGCAATGGGGCGTGAGCCACTATTTGTTCCACTGAGAGTTAAATGATTATGCTATTCTTAAAATACACACCATTAATAACATATCCTAGCAAATTTAATTTTATATTTATTAACAAATCATTCAGTTTTTTAGTAAAAAATTATAAACATATTCACTAGCTACCTTTGTAAAAATAATATTATATAAAATAAGTAAATAATATATATCAAAATGAAATTTATTTTTTAAATATTAACATTACAATTAAAAATATTTAGCTCTTTTTGTTAATTTTTTTTTTAAATCAATTCTTTTACTTTAATTTGTCCTTTGAAAAGCTTAAAAATACAACTTTGACAATATTCTCATTCAAATCTTTTAAAATATTTGTTCGACATCTAATTTTCTAAAAACAAAAATTCGAATGAAGAATATACATCTTATAAAAAATAACAAAGAAAGAATATTTATTTTTTTAATGACATCACTAAGTCTAATCCATGGATTTTGAATTGATTTCAATCGATATATTTTTAATTTTAGTTTTTACAAAAAAAAAAATTAATTCGTAATATAAAGATTTAAATTTAATATCTAATAATATTAGATTTTTCTTATTCTGTTGTCCTATGTGTGCAAAGAAAATACATTTGACTGTTTTAATATTAAAAAAAATATAATTACCAAATTATCGTAAATCAAAAGTCATTATATATACGTTCTCTTTTATAATTTATATATAAATAATAATATTAATATTATTCATAAATCTTATTACTCTATCATGATTTATTAAGAATATTATATTATGTTTTAATACGTAAATTATGGTAGGGTAATTGTTTTACAAAAATACAAATCACACGATATCTTATCACTATTTACTTATAAATTTAATAGTATTCTTTAACATATAAATAATGGCACGATAGTGAAATTTTAAAACTGTATATAAAACTCACTAAACATGATTTGTTAATACAATTATCGCTAAACATGATTGATGTCCATCGTGGATTTCAATAATAATTTCCCACCATCACATACTAATAATTTTTTTCAATACATAATTAAATTTAAATTATTAAAAATGATATTTTCAAATTTTTTAACACTATTATTCTGTGTACATATATTTGGTCATTTGTTCAAAACGGAATTAACTATCAGTTTAGTCTTCACACAACTAAAGCTGTGTTCGCTTCTTTTTTATGTGTGTTTCGCTTCCTTACGATTTGTGTGCAACGCGAATTCTGATTGTTTTGTTTAACTTTTTCTTCAAGTCTCCTAGTTAAATTTCTTTTCATATATACCTATGTATGTAATCTTATTTTTAGAGGTCGTAATAATTCACCATTTTTTATTTATGAACTTAAGCGTAAAGCATTACATATTAACTAAAGGAAACCGAAATCATGCATTGGCCGATTTTCAAGACACACGAAATACCAAAATGATTCGAAACAAGCTTCCACAAAGTTTCGGCCACCAAAGTCAATCCAATTGCCAAAACCAACTCTAATAATCACCAAATTCAAGCTATACACATTCAATTTACCATAAACTAATCCTAAGGTTCACAAAATCATTAATCCACAAGGGTTTTGAAGTGACTTACCTTATTCGACGGTATTAAGAGCAAAATCCAATAATAACTCAATGCTAGATCACTCATAAACAACCAAAATCAAAGAATCTACTCGATAACTAAACCCGAAATTACGAAATTGTTAGGGCAGAAAACTGGACAAAAAAGTGTGAGTTTCTTACCACATTGTTTGGTTAGAAATGAGCGCGTAGTCACAAACGGTACATGAATCGGAGCACCATAACTCAAGTTATGAACAAATGAAAAGGACGGTGAATAGTAACCCTCTTCTCTTCTCTTTGATTTCACTAGCTATGTTGTTGTTGTTGTTTTTTTTTTATTGAAGATAGGAGACTCGAACCTCGTAACCTCTTAGGTGAGTATGGAGAGACTATGTCATTTCAGCTATAACTCGTTAGCTTGTTGTTTGTGTTTTAGGTGTTGTTTGTGTTTTAGGTGGTGAATGAACTGAATGGCTCATGAATAAGGCTCTATATATATAGTGTATGCTCCGGTCCAACTGCTTAGTATTTTTGGTCTGTTTGGTCCGACTTTGGGCCAAAACGTTTAGAATTAGTGCCTAATTTTCAATTCTAAATATTTTTTCTAAGGATTTTTACCGTTTTATTTTCTCACTCGCAATACCGAACAGACTTAAGATGATACTGCTGGCTATTTTTACCAGTTACGCGTTTTTACACAATTTTTCGTAAAAAATTATATTTTCCTATTTGAAAAAATTCATTAAATTCAAATCTTACCTTTAAATTTTTAAATTAAAATGTCTAAATTTTTGAATTTATTCCGAACAATTAATTTATTATTTTATTTTGATTAAACAGTTAATAATTTCTGATTTTTACAAACATTATATACATATATATGAGAAACGATAATACCACTCTCAAAATTAATAAGTAATAACACCACTTTCTTTTGACTATATTTTTTATTTTATCTTCTTTTAAATTTATCTCCGATAATTATTCAAGAATATTTTTATAATAAAATAAATTAATACAAATTAAATAAATTAATAAATAATAAAATTAAAAAATTTTAAAAATATGAAGTGAATAGAATTTTTTTTGTACATAGCATGAATATTTATCCTAATTATACTTAATTTTGTCTTTATTAAAAATTTATTTAACTTTATCAATACTAATTTTTTAATATGTTCAGTTACTTTCCTCTAATAATATTAAGATGTTAAATAATTGTTTTTAAATTTACATAAAAATTAAAATATTGAGTTGTTTCATCACTTATCTGTGTAATCAGAGAGGATTCACATTTAATGAAGAGGAAACATTTGCCTCCACATAATTTTTCCAAAAAAAATTAATACTATATATATCTTATTATATTATATTTGTCCTAGAATAAAATATAATTAACTTTTTTATGTTTTATATTAAAAAAATATTTTGTTAAATTTAACGCATAACAATAATTATATTGTTAAATTTGATTTGATATAAAAAAATAAATAAATAAACTCAAAAAATAGTGATAATTAGCTACATTATATTAATTAATTAATTGATAATTAAATTAAAACTTATTTTTTTAATTAAATACAACTTAAATTATTAGTAATTTTTTAAAAATTATTTAACATAAAAAAATATATTATCTATATATTAATATATTATAATTATTTTGGTTAAAAAAATTTATTTATATCATAAAAACTATAATAAGTAGATTTGACAATTAAATATGAGATAATAAAAAGTAAAATAATTGTTTAAGAATATATATAAAAAATAATATTTATTTATGTTAAAAATAAAATGAAGGCCATTATAAATTATTTTTTGTTATTTTGAATATTATACTGTGTGTAGAATTATATTTTTATTATTTTAAATACTATAACAAGTGATTGTGTGTATATTTCTAATTCTTATCAATATGTATAGATAGTTCTAATTTAAAATTTTAAATATATCTAAACAAATTGGTCAAGTGATCAGTTTAGTCGTCCGTTTAAGTAAGTATTGTGGGTTCAAATTTCGTCTCGTATGTGTAGCAATTCATTGCCGGCCAATTGCAGACTCTTAAAAGGAAATCAAATTCATGACGGATTAGTCCTTAACTTGTTGGGTATCGTGGAAAGCCAAAAAAAAATATCTATACCTAAATTTTATTATATTTTTGCCCCCAATGCTAAATTTTTTTGGGTCTGTCACTATGTGTAGCTGATATTTTTCCACCAAAATTTTTTATTTCATGGCATCACACAAAGACTTGGTTTGGTAAAGTTTTTCGAAGAGGTGCTTGTGCTTTTTAAGAGTTCAAGCTCCTCATTTTATGTTTGGTAAATAAAAAAGATCATGTGCTTGTACTTGCAGCTTTTAAAAGATCGGGATACTTTTGAAAGCACCTAAAATAGAGCTTTTCAAAGTTGACTTGTGCTTTTCAAAATTTAAAAGTCTAATATAACCTCATATGTTAACGAATTTTCAAATTTAATGCTTACATTTATGTCTATTATAGTATTTTTAAATTTTAAAAATTATTTTACCAAATACAATTGTTGTTGCTTGTATTTATTAAAAATAATTTTTAATTTAATTTACCAAATATAAATATTACAACTTTAAAAAGGTTATCTTTTAAAAGTTAACTTTTATAAACTTTAAAAAAGTAAAAGTTTTATTAAATTAAGACAAATTTTGGAGTCAATTTCCAGTGAAAGCAACAAAAATATAACTAAAAGGCCCAACACTATATCAGCTAGGCTTACATACAAACTATACAAGCTAGTAAAACACTCTTGATACACAAAACAGAGCTACTTCCCCAACCCGCTTGGGCAAGCAACGGAATTTTGAACCTTTATAAACTGACCAAAGTATGAACCGGTTTCATGCTCAGCGTGGATTCTTGCAGGTGCTGTCCACGTAAAAGATTTTCAATCAATCTAAGCCATTTACATTTTTTAAAGTATATATGAAAGGCTTAAAATAGTGGAATCAAATGTTCCCATCAAGTACAACGGAACACTTGAACATCTTCCAATAGTATTGATACGTTACCTGTATCCTCGGTCGCCCGGAATACTCGGCACACTAATATCCGAGGCCGACGCCGCACTAAACAAGCTCGGAACAAAAGCAGATAAGCTCGGCCTCACTCATTCGAATAAAAAGACACGTGCATCATAAAGCTCGGTTCCGTATCAACCGTTCGAAAATCTCGGCACGTGATCAGGACCGAAGCAGCATCACCTAAATTGAAAATGAGAAACGTGCTCAGCAGATTTATAGCACCATAACAGAATATCTTAACTAATCTATAAACTAGGACTCACCCACTAACGGGTAGAAACCAACTTCTATAAAACCTAGCTAATACACTCGGCTAGGCCTCAGGTTCCACTACCAGTTTCTATATTAATTTATTCACTCTCACTTAATCACTCTCTCTTTCTCTCTTTTCTGAGACTATTACTAACTTGAGCGTCGGAGTATCTTTTGCAGGTATTCCCACCGCGGTGTTTATCCGTCGGCCGACGTGAAGCTCTTCCTCTCCGTTGACGACTCACTCGGAAGTGCTTAAGCTCGGCCTACCCAGTGTCCGGACGAATCACTTGGCGCCCACCGTGGGACCGGAGTACATCTAACCCCACTGTTTCCTTCGTTTAGTCTCTTACTTTATTTTGCAGGATTCCCGATCCTCGGACATGGCTGACAAGGAAAATCCACAACTCTCACAGGATGACCTCCTGGCTCAGATCACTGAGCTTCAGGCGGAGGTACGGAGGATAGCCGAGCTCTCAACACAAAATAATGGAGAGAATTCCAAGGGCTCGGCTCAAAGCGCGGCGGACCCCTTAAACATCGTCCCGCCAAAGGAAAAGCTCACCCTCGACAACCCCTTTTCCGAGGAGATCACGAATTACCAGATGCCAAAAAACTTTACGCTGCCCTCCGCGCTGGAGCCGTACAAGGGGTTCGGCGACCCCCGAGCCCATGTGAAGAAGTTCCAATCAATGATGTTCTTCAACGGCCCGAACAATGAGCCCGTCCTCTGTCGAGCATTTCCCACTTACCTAGATGGTGCGGCGTTACTCTAGTTTTCTAAACTTTCTGCAGGTTCGATCTCCTCCTTTGAAGACCTCGCCAGATCATTTATTGATTACTTCGCTGCGTCTAGAATATATGTACATGGCTCGGACTTTCTCGGCACCATCAAACAAGGTCAGCACGAGAGTCTGAAAGACTACATGACCAGATTCGCGGACGCCACTATGGAGATCCAAGACTTGGACCCGGCCGTTCACCTGCACGCTCTCAAGGCCGGCCTCAGACCTGGCAAATTTCGGGAGACCATTGCCATAACAAAGCCAAAGACGCTAGAGGAATTCCGAGAAAGGGCGGCTGGGCAAATGGAGATCGAAGAACTCCGAGAAGCCCAGAAATCAGACAAACAGCCACATCGGAGAGATGAGGAAAGGACTTTCAGATCGCCAGGCAACAGGGACACAAAGAAACCTCCAAAGCCCGCGTCAAAGTACAACACATACACCAGATTTAACACCAGAAGAGAGAACATCATCAGAGAGATCCTCAACGCCAGAATCATAAAACCACCAGCCCGAGCAGGGAACTACCAGGATCAACGATTCGTAGACACGACAAAATATTGTGCCTTCCACCGAAAGTTCGGTCATACCACAGATGACTGCATCGTTACGAAGGACCTCCTGGAAAGACTAGCACGCCGGGGTCTCCTGGACAAATACATTGAAACCCGGAAGGGCAGAGGAGGAAACTCGGACAGGGCAGAGCATAAGCAAGCAACGGCTGACGACAAAAAAGAGAGGGCGACTCCTGATCCGCCAAGAGGAGTCATCAACCACATATCGGGAGGATTCGCAGGCGGAGGAGAAACAAGCTCGGCCAGGAAGCGGAGCTATAGAGCAATGCTGGCAATCGAAGGAACCATACAACCAAAGAAGGACAAAGAACCAGACGTCACAATATCCTTCAACCAAACAGACTTCAAATCGGTAAGCCCTAACCTCGACGACCCCGTGGTAATTTCCATCCAGGTCGGAGAACTGTTGGTAAGAAAAACATTGTTAGATCCAGGTAGTAGTGCTGACGTTTTATTTTACTCTACTTTTACTAAAATGAAATTATCAGAAAAACTGATACAACCCTCCTCTGGAGAGCTAATTGGGTTCTCCGGAGAGAGAGTCCCAATCATGGGACACATATGGCTAAAGACCACAATGGGAGAGATCCCTATGTCAAAATCAATTGATATTCAATATTTAATAGTAAACTGTTACAGCCCTTATAATATTATACTTGGGAGACCCGCACTGAACATATTCAGGGCAGTGGTGTCCACATTACATCTGTGTGTCAAGTTTCCAGTGCAGGAAAACAAGATCGCCACGGTATATGCGGACCATCAGGAAGCTCGGCAATGCTATCACGCTGGTCTAAAACCAGTCCAAACAAAACAGGAAGCTCGGCCCCAGATCCAAGCCATCCAAACTTCTGCCAACACAGCGACACTGGCCGATCTTGACCCAAGAGAAAACCTCGGCGAAAGACCTCGGCCAATGGACAATCTTCAACAAGTAACACTGACATCAGATGACAAACAATGCACATATGTTGGAGAAGCATTAGAAGGGGCAGACCGAGCAAAACTTATTCACATACTGCGTCAGAACGCCGACCTCTTTGCATGGACGCCAGATGACATGCCAGGAATCAACCCAGAGGTCATCTGCCACAAGCTAGCAATCGAAAAAACAGTCCGACCAGTTGCACAGAAGAAAAGAAACCTCGGAGAAGAGAAAAAACAAGCAGCACTCGAAGAAACCCAGAAGCTCCTCAATGTAGGTTTCATCAGAGAGATTCGCTTCACCACATGGTTGTCCAACGTGGTAATGGTAAGGAAAAGCTCAGGTAAATGGCGCATGTGCGTCGACTTTACAAACTTAAATAAAGCCTGCCCTAAAGATGCATATCTACTGCCTTGCATTGATAAATTAGTTGATAACGCCTCTGGTTTCAAAGCTTTGAGTTTTATGGATGCATACTCTGGCTATAACCAGATCCTAATGCACCCAGAAGACCAAAGCAAAACAGCTTTTATAACAGAACATGGGAATTTTTGTTACAAGGTAATGCCATTTGGCCTAAAGAATGCAGGTGCGACATATCAAAGGCTAATGGACAAGGTGTTCCAACAGCAGATAGGCCGCAATATGGAGGTCTATGTAGATGACATGGTCACAAAAACACCTATGCAGAGGTCCCACTATGACGACTTAATAGAAATCTTCAGACAACTCCGAGCATATAACATGAGACTCAATCCAGACAAATGCGCGTTCGGAGTACAAGGAGGGAAGTTCCTGGGATTCATGTTAACATCTCGAGACATCGAGGCCAACCCGGAAAAGTGCAAGGCCGTGCTGAACATGACAAGCCCAAAAACGGTAAAGGAGGTTCAGCAACTTGCAGGACGAATAGCTGCCCTGTCACGTTTCCTACCTGCAGTGGCAAACCGATCTTATCACTTTTTCCAGACATTTTCTAAAGGCAGGAAGTTCAACTGGACAGACGAATGCGAAAATGCTTTTACCGAACTTAAACAACACTTAACATCACCACCAATCCTCCAAAGACCAGAAACAGGTAACCCACTGTATTTATACCTATCAGTATCTAACCATGCTATAAGCTCGGTTTTAGTAACAGAAACAGGAAGAAAGCAAAGCCCAATATACTTCATCAGTAGGGTGCTACAACCAACAGAAACAAGGTACCCGAAGATAGAACAACTAGCGCTAGCACTAATCACCACAGCAAGAAGACTGCGGCACTACTTTCAGAGCCACACAATCATAGTACGAACGGACCAACCGCTGAGGCAGATATTAACCAGACCCGAGCTCGTCGGCAGATTGATAAAATGGTCGGTCGAGCTCTCCGAGTTCGACATCCAATACGAATCAAGGAAAACACTAAAGTCACAGGTGCTAGCCGACTTTATATCGGAGATGACTAAAGACACACATAATACAGAGGTCAGTTGGAGCATACATGTGGATGGAGCGTCAAACAAAGAAGGCAGTGGCGCAGGGATACTGCTAAAAGAAAGAGACAAGGTGGTGGCCGAGCAGTCACTACAGTTCCGCTTCAACGCCAGCAACAATCAGGCAGAATATGAGGCCCTACTTGCTGGACTGAAGCTCGCCCTACAACTACAAATACCTCGAATAATAGCCTACTGCGACTCTTCCTTAGTGGTACATCAAATAAAGGGCGAATTTCAGGTAAAAGATCCTTTGTTAGAGAAATATTGGCTCATAACAAAGGATCTAATTTCAAAATTTAAAGAATTTAATATTATCCATATAAACCGAGAACAAAATACCAGGGCCGATGTGTTATCTAAGTTAGCCACAACACGGCAAGCCGAAAACACATCGGCACTGTCCCAGCTGACACTTGACAAACCAAGTTTTGAGCAAGAAACAATTTTGAGTATTACACAGGTCCCAGATTGGCGAACACCTTTTATCGATTACATTAATACAGGCACCATTCCAAATGATGAGCCGAACTTGCCGCTCTTCCGAAGAAGAGCAAGCTTCTATACAGTGCTCGGAAACACCCTATACAGGCGAGGACACTCACAACCATTGCTCAAGTGCATCAGCAACGAGGAAGCCGAGGAGGTTATGGCCGAAACGCATGAAGGAGTCTGCGGCAACCATATTGGCGGCCGAGCATTAGCAGCAAAGATATTGCGAACATGATACTATTGGCTGACGATAAAACGGGACTGCATCACCAAAGTCAAAGCATGTGATAATTGTCAAAAGCATGCCACCCTTTCAGAGACCCCAGCCGAGGAGCTCCATACCATAGAGGTAAGCTGGCCTTTCGATAGGTGGGGATTGGATATCCTCGGACCCTTTCCGAAAGCGCCAGGCCAGGTAAAGTTCCTCTTAGTGTCAATAGACTATTTCTCTAAGTGGATAGAAGCACAACCACTAGCACACATAACATCAGAAAAAGTGCGATCTTTTCTATGGAAAAATATCATATGCAGATTCGGTATCCCAAGAGAAATAATCTCAGATAACGGAAGACAATTTACAGACCATAAGCTCGCCACCTTTCTGACAAACTTTAACATCAAACATCACTTTAGCTCAGTAGAGCACCCGCAAACTAACGGACAAGTTGAATCAGCTAACAGAATTATCTTGCAGGGGTTAAAGAAAAAGCTCGGCGAAGCTAAAGGGGAGTGGGCCGACCTCATTCCAGAAATTCTATGGAGTTACAACACCAGCATTCAATCTGCCACAGGGGAAACTCCCTTCAAATTGGTATATGGCGCAGAAGCGCTCATTCCAGTAGAGGTCAGCGTCCCAACGTTAAGGACCGAGCTCTATAATCAACCAAACAATCAACAAGCTCGGTCAGCTGAACTGGACCTCGTAGAAGAAGACAGAGACATCTCCGCCATAAAGCAGCAAGCTAGAAAACGATACCTAGAGCAAAGACACCACAAAAGAGTAGCTCACAGGTCTTTCAACAATGGAGATCTTGTACTCAGACGAACAGAAGATGCACGGAAACCACCAGCACATGGCAAATTAGCGGCAAATTGGGAAGGTCCTTTCCGAGTTCTCCAAAACCTCAGAAAGGGGGCTTACAGATTAGAAACCCTTAGAGGAGAGAAACTTCCGGGAACATGGAACATCTCCTCTCTAAGGGAATATCAATCGTGACATAGCCTGTATAATAAGCGAATGATGGTACTCTTTTTCCCTCCGACGGTTTTTTCCCAAAAACAAGGGTTTTACTCGGAAAGGGTTTTAATGAGGCCAGACGCAACAAATCATTGTACCCATACAACCTAATGTACAATCAAAACAGTTCTCATTTTGACAGTTAACATACATTTTAGTTAGTAAACGCAGCGAATTATCCGAGCATTATCCTCGGAACACTAACATCATAAGCCGAGCATAATCCTCGGAAAACTCCCATCGTGAGACTAAGTCAAAGTCTTTCAAAATTAACAAACCAATCCGAGCTTCATACTCGGAAAGCAACATGCGCATGCCGAGCATACTGCTCGGAAGAAGTACAAACGAACGATATCATCAAATCGCTTAAACAAATCCTAACGTGCTTCTATTCAAAAATACAAGTTCTACACTAGAACATCTACTCTCATTTCCAAACAAGTTCACTTAAACAGAATGGCTTCGGCCATCTTCGATTTATATATACACGACTACTTCTAACACACAATCATAAGTTTATCCAAAATATCAAATTTTATAAGTCATCATCAAGCCGAGCTGTATGCTCGGAAAACAAAAAGTGTCACAACCAAGATTATATACTTGGTACCCAAAACATTTCCACCAAATATTCATAAACAAAGTTCAAGATAGACAGCCACAAAGTTCAAAAGAGGCTACACATATACAAAATAAACAAATACTAAAGGCCTAGTCTGCCTTATCGCCAATACTAGACTCCCCGCTACCATCTGAAGCAGCAGCACCATCACCCACAAGCTGCCCGTTCACAACCACTTTAGTTGCATCAAGCATATCCGCATCTGATCCAGGAAACAGCACCCGCACTTGAGAAACAGCGCACTCGAAGCCTTGTGCATATGACTCATAAACCTCAGTCTGCAACTCCTTCACCCTTGACCCCAAGCAATCATTGTCAGCCTTAACAGTCTTCACCTCCTCTGCACAAGAAAGATGAAGACGTTTTTCATCAGCAAGCTCGGACTCTTTCAACTTCAGCGAGGAGGACAATTCCATAATAGTCTTATCCTTTTTTTCCAAAGCCGAAGACAGCTCGGCAACATCCACAGCAGACTTGTGCTCTCTCTCAAAAACTAGCTCTTGAGCACGACCAACAGCTACCATACGTGCACCAATGACCTAACACCAAAACAAAGAACATCAACAAAATATAACAAATGCACACTAAGACAAAATACAACCCTCACCTGCATAAAACGGCTCACTCCTACATGACCAACATCCTCGATCATCTTCATATCATCTGGGAAGCAACACAGCTCATCAGCCATGACAGAAAAAGGGTACAGTTTTCCCCACAACGAGCGACAATGAACATCTTCGGAATAGCCATGCAGTCTTTTTTGAGACTCATAGGCAGACTCCACTCGCTGAAGCTCCACAGAAGACTCCCCTTCCTTCAGGAAAGTCTCGGCAATCTTTTCTTTCGCGAAACCCCTCTTTCGTTTAGACTTAAGAGCAGCCTCGGACTGAATCACAAGGTCTCTATCAGCATTGGTAGCCGAGCTCCCCTTCTCAGCCTTCTTCCGCTGATTGAAGAATGACTTCAAACCAGCAGTAGTAATCGTAGGCACCTTTTCACCTGCACCAAAAAGCCAACAAGGTAAGAACAGACAAGGACAAAAACGACAAACTAATCAAAAAACAACTAATTTACCTAGATATCTCAGAACCGCCTCTCTATCAGAATCCCATTTTAACAACTCGGACACAGATAGCAAACCCTTCGGACCCAACTCTTCAAACAGAAACTCCATCACAAGTTGATCATCAACCGACCTATCATCCACGTCTAACGCTTGCACAGGCTCGGAACACCAAGATAAAGGGAACTTCTCAACAAGAAACTCATTTAGATAAAAAGGAAACTCCTCAGGTACACTCCTTACTTTAACACACATAGTTTTAAAGTCCTTAAAAGAAGACTTATAAAGGCCAAAAATAGCGCGACGGGGGTAACTACTTAGATTAATCCAGAGACCTCGGTTAACCCCTTTAGCTTGAAACAAGGAGAAAAACAACCGAAGAGAGGGCGGCTGCTCAAGGAATTCCATCAACACCTCAAAAGCCCTAACAAACCCCCAGGAGTTTGGGTGAAGTTGACTCGGAGCACAATTCAACCAATAAAGAACACCACATTCAAAGTCAGTAAAAGGGACCCTAACCCCCAGTTCAGTAAAAAGGCAGCTGTACATATAAAAGTAAGCCCAATCATCACGAGAATGGAAAACCCAGTCATCAACACCACAGGGAAGTATCTCTATCATTATATCACTACCACTCCTAACCCAAACATTCGAACCCATCATATCAACAGACTCTTTATCGCTAAACTGAGACACATACTCCTTAACCCTAGAATCAACCCAGCCATATAAACCCCCCCCCACCTTCATTAGACACTGTACCTTCCATAAGAACAGGGAGCAGAAAATCAAAACTAAGAGAAGTAGGGAGAGGCAGCAAGAAAATGAATCAACACTCACCTTTCTTACTCATCTTCTCCGAAAAACGCAGAAGCACCAAACACAAAGGAAAAATATTAGGGAAGGGAGCACGTTTATTACATAGTGGAAAGGCAGTTACATATGAAAACGTCTCCCTATGATCTACATCCTTAGAAAGCCCACGATCAACACTCAGCATATCAAACGGTCAGGGGCTCCTCGAAACTTACAAATGCAATCAAATCAATCATTCATTACCGCACGAAGAACAACGCAGACAATAAATGCTACAAACCATTTCAAAACACCAATGCGCCAAAACTAAGACAAGCTCGGGGGCTGTGAGGAGCACAAATAAAAGCGACCGAGGATTTGGCCATCCGAAGTATACAAAGCTCGCCCTAGTCTTGTCCAAACCAAGGCAAGCTTGGGGGCTATGATACGTTACCTGTATCCTCGGTCGCCCGGAATACTCGGCACACTAATATCCGAGGCCGACGCCGCACTAAACAAGCTCGGAACAAAAGCAGATAAGCTCGGCCTCACTCATTCGAATAAAAAGACACGTGCATCATAAAGCTCGGTCCCGTATCAACCGTCCGAAAATCTCGGCACGTGATCAGGACCGAAGCAGCATCACCTAAATTGAAAATGAGAAACGTGCTCAGCAGATTTATAGCACCATAACAGAATATCTTAACTAATCTATAAACTAGGACTCACCCACTAACGGGTAGAAACCAACTTCTATAAAACCTAGCTAATACACTCGGCTAGGCCTCAGGTTCCACTACCAGTTTCTATATTCATTTATTCACTCTCACTTAATCACTCTCTCTTTCTCTCTTTTCTGAGACTATTACTAACTCGAGCGTCGGAGTATCTTTTGCAGGTATTCCCGCCGCGGTGTTTGTCCGTCGGCCGACGTGAAGCTCTTCCTCTCCGTTGACGACTTACTCGGAAGTGCTTAAGCTCGGCCTATCCAGTGTCCGAACGAATCAAGTATAATACACAATGTTATAAAAATATCGATATATATCACACGTTTATTTATAATATAGGAAAAAATGAACCGCAATTTCGGTCAAAAGAAGTTTAAAAGGCAAAAGTAAATCACGTGGAATTTTTGGGATTTACCCAATCAACGTGATCCTTCAATTGATTGTTATTCCTTAGTTATTAATATTTGCACCATTATTACAATTAATTCTCTATCTCTCTCTCTCTTAATTGGCATTACAATTAACCACCAAATTAAATAATTAATTTTTAGCGTTTAGATGACTGTATATTGTACTGCTTATGCTTTTCCCACTTTTCACAATAGTACAACAATCCCCGACCGAAAACTAACTCTCCCATCTTCGCTATATATATACACACACACGGCCACGCGAATTACATTTATACTTAACATGGGTTCAGAAAGTGTTACAGACTCATCAAAGCACTATATTTTGGTACATGGGGTTTGCCATGGTGCTTGGGCTTGGTACAAGATCAAGCCACTTCTAGAATCTTCAGGCCACAAGGTCACGCTTCTTGACCTTGCTGCTTCCGGAGCCAACTCCAAGAACCTCCAAGATGTTGAAACTCTTTCCGAGTACTCTGAGCCTTTGTTGGAAGTTTTGGAGTCACTTCCCCCAAATGAAAAGGTGGTTCTTGTGGGTCATAGTCTTGGAGGGCTCAATATTGCACTTGCCATGGAAAAATTCCCCACAAAGGTTCAAGTTGGTGTTTTCTTGACCGCTGTTGTTCCTGACACTCAACACAAACCATCCTATGTCTTGGAAAAGGTTTGCTTTCTGTACCCATTTCTTGATTTTTTTTTCTTCATCAATAATATAGTTTATAAATTTATCTAAAATTAATAATTAAAAATCGTTAAATAATTTAATATATTAAATTAAATTATTATTTAACAATTTTTAATTATTAATTTTATATGAATGTACACCTATATGAATACACCTATATTGTACGTGGCTTTGTAGAGGTGTTTTTAATTTCCACATGGAATTGAGGTGGGTATTATATCAAATGATTCCGTTTGAATTTTTTATTTTATTTATTTATTTATTTATTATTTTTTTACCTAAGTATGAAATATCATGAAATTGCTATGGTTTTAAGTTTAGTTTGGTAAATATTTTGAAAGAGTATTTGTGTTTTTAAAAAATACACAAGCTTAAGTCACTAAAAAAAATACACAAATTTTTTATTTTGTATTTAGTAAATAAAAAAGATGAGATACTTGTTGAACTTATAACTTTTAAAAAATAAAAGGTTTTTGAAAATATTTACACATTGTTTGGATTGAGAGACTTTAAAGGAAAAGAAAATGGGAGAAGAGAAAATAAATAGAAAAATAAGTTTTTTATTGTTTGGAGGAGAAGAAAAAGTAAAGTGAAAAAAAAAATAGTGTCAGACCCACTAAAATATTTTCACTCCAAATATGAGATGAAAATGAAAAAAAATATGACAATCATGAATAAAATTACACATTTACCCCTTATCATTAATAAATTATAATTTACATATAATATAAATAAGGGTATTAATGTAATTTTATATTATTATGATTTTTTTTTTCTCATTTTTCTTTCTATCCAAACAAAAAAAAAAATTTTCTCTATTTTTTCATCTATTTTTTCTTCATCCAAACAACACATAAATAACTCTATTTTTTTTTCTATTTTCTTTCCTCTTATTTTTTTCTTCTTATTTTTTATTTCTATTTTTTTTATATCCAAACAAAGAATTAAAGTGAAACTTTTTTAAAATTAGCTTTTATTTATCAAAATTAAAAAATCTAATATAATTGTATACATTAGTTAATTTTTAAATTTAACTATTACATTTATATTTATTATAATATTTTTAAATTTTAATAATTTACTAACTATTTTTATCAAATATAATTATTATTATTTATATTTATTGAAAAATATTTTTAATTTAATTTATCAAATATTACTACAAATTTATTTTAAAAAATTAATTTTTAACAATTAACTTTTATAAATTATTTTTAAAAAATAAATTTTACCAAATCAAACTTTAGTCTTTTTTTTTCTAAATATTTTCGCCATTTTTTTGTAGTCTCCAGTTTATATTGTCGATGGAGATTTCTGAAAATAAGCATTGAATTTTGAATTTTTTGCTTTTTTTTTTAAATATTTACAAGAGTTTATTTTTGATACATCGACAATACAAAATGTTTAACACAATCATCTAATTATATCTGATTTTTTAGATGATTATTTATGCAATCAATATAAAACAATAATTATTTTTTTTTAACATAGTATTACATAACTGAATACACATAAAATAGTTTTATACTGCAATGTATCAAAATTAAATTTTATTTTAAAAATTAATATATATTTAAATTTTGTATATTTAAATATAATATTAAAAAGTAATTAAAAAAATAAATTAAAATTCTCAATAGTTATTCTATTTTTAATATAAATTAAGGAGAAGTAATAATGGAAGACAACGTAATCCTAGAACAAATTAAAGTCATACCGCCCACTACAATATTCTGTTCTAATATTTTCTGAGCATTACAAGTTTTCAACTCCAGTACAGTGAAAGCATGCCTGCGACTTCATGGTTGGACACGGAATTCGGCAAGTGTGGAAACAAAACATCTGTCTTGTTTGGTCGCAATTTCATGTCCAAAATGCTCTACCAGCTAACCCCCGTTGAGGTAACTAATTACTTTAATTCAATTTACAAAGTGATACGGTAAATAAGAGAGATTTTGATGAATGGTATATTTGAAATTTTGAAAGGTTTAAAATGTTTTGCAATTCAATTATTGAAATTTAAAAACATGTAGTTTTAAAATATTAAGTTTGTGTATGCAATAAGAAAATGATGAAGGAACTTGGATAGTTTTTCTCTTTGGTGATGATATTTTTAGTTCATTATTCTAAATTAAACAAAATAATATTCTATCACTACTTTTTTTTATTTTACCAAAGATAGGAGACTCGAACCCGCAACCTCTTAATTAAGTATGGAGAGACTATGCGATTTGAGTTATAACTCATTGGCATATTCTATCACTACTTGAAACTTGTAAAAGAAAATTATTAATATTCAAATAAAATACTTTATATACAAGATTTAAAATGCATTCTCTCTTGTAACTATTTTATTGAAATAATGCACTTAAGATTTTTTCTTATAAAATGTTTATACGACATTTTATTAAGGGATAAAACACACACTACAAGAAAAATTAATTTTACTAGTTATTTATTTTACTTTTAATAGCAATAAAAATAGTCGATAATATATTTAAGGATTTATCTATCTTATACTCTAAGAATACATGTTAAGTTTATAAATTAAAAAAATTTTCATTAAAAATACAAAAAATTTAAATTCCTAATATATTTGTTTTACATTCATTAAGTGAAAGTATTTAATTTTTTTTACTGATAATAAACTTATCATATATCTTTATTGCATACATTAGCTAGCTAAACCTTATATTTAATGATAATTAAACATTATTAACCATCTTATACTTTATTACTAAAAAGTTTTAGTGACAACCATACAATTGTCCGCAAATATTTTTTTAATAGCCACAAAAATAATAATAATAATTTAGGTAACATATGTCCTAAAAATACATGATAAATTTATAATTAATAAAAATTTTAAATTTTTTTATAATAAATACAAAATAAATGTATTGAATATTTAAATTTTTTGTATTTTTAATATTTTTTAATTTATAATTTTAATATATGTTTTTAGGATATAAAATAGATAAACTCTAATAATAAATATACAATTACACAGTAGAAACATAAAATTAAATAAAATATATAATAGTTATTATATATTATTGTTATTAAAAAATTGTCACTAAAACCTCTTTTTTTCTTTTTAGTGATAATCTATTTTAAATGCATGGTTCACGAGCGAACACCCAATCATTTGTCAACAGGGTTTTAATTTAAATCATAATTGCGGTAACTAATACAATTATTGCAATTGAAATAGTTATTTTAATAACGATGATGAATAGTGTATTAATACAAGTATACAACCATATATATTATCTGTATATATATTATAATTAATATAAATATATATTAAAATATAAAATATATATTAAAAATAAATTAAATTATATATAATATAAATATATAATAATTTATTTTAATAACTAATTTTAGTATATAAATAATATTTTTAATATTAATAAACATAATTCATATGTTTATTAATCAACTTTAATTTTTTTTTATTCTAGCTAATAGATATCTATAACAATAAATATAAAAAATAATTAAGATAACAAATTTTTGACATTCTAACTAAAAGTTTTAAGTTTGGACTTTGGATTCAAACCTTATATATATGATATTTTTTTGAAGAAAGTTATGAACGAATTTTTTTGACAATCCTTATTATATATAGTAGATAAATAAGCATTGCGGTAATTGCAGTACAAGTCTTTTTATTTTTCCTTTTAGCAAGTGGCACCCGGTTAAAACGCATTATTGTGATGGTTAAGAATTATTAAATAATTTAATATATATAATTAAGTTATTATTTAATAATTTTTAATTATTAATTTTATATAAAATTAATTACACGTAAATTTTTACCATTTAAAATACACTAAAATTTTAAGATGTGTTCACGAGTTTGTTTTGAAAACAAAGTGAAGATTTTATAAGGGTTAATCTTTGTTGTATTTCGAGGTTTTATTTTCCAGAAGAGCAGTGATAAACCCTCAAAAACTTTTTAAATTCTCAATTTTTAAGTTCTTTCAAATTGAACATTTTGGAGATTTAAATTTAAATGGTTATTTTTTGTCTAATAAATTATTATATTATCATCTATCTTTTAATATGTAATATTCTAATAAAGAAAAGAAAATTGTTAAGAAAACAATAAATCCTCTTTTAATTTTATTTAAACTTCTGCAAGAAATTAAAAATCTCAAAACTGAATCATTTCCTCTTCGTCCTCATCCTATACTTTCCATTTCTTTTCCTTGCAATTTAAAATCATATTATCTCACGTGCGCTCCATTACTTAGTTTTACTAAGGCAGTTGCACTTGCACCTAAAGAAAATGATAGAAATAAATATCTATGGGCTCTACGCCAATACCATTAGAAGTTTTGGCCGTGTAATAAATATAAAAATGTTTAAAAATTAATAAAAATCAGTCACAAATAATTTAACATTTGTATGTAATATTTATTTATTAGTTATTATTAAAATAAACAAATAATTTAAATATAATAAATATATAATGATAAATATTTGATTTTTCCAAAATTAGGAATGAGACTTGAAGCCGTAACTTCTAGATGAATATGAAGAGATTATGTCAATTGAGCTATAACTCGTTCGCAATTATAAATATTATATATATAAAATTAATATATTAAATTAAATACGATAAATTTATTTATGTTATTGTCTCTTTAATTACTAACTTGGAAACATTGATTGCATGTTGTTGCAGGATCTAGAACTAGCCATGTCTATGTTAAGGCCTGGGTCACTCTTCATTGAAGACTTGTCTCAGCAAAAGAACTTCTCAAAAGTGGGATATGGGTCAGTTCCACGTGCCTTTATTGTTTGCACTCAGGACCTTGGGGTTCCATTGGAATTTCAACGGTGGATGATAAAAAACGCTGCCATTAGTGACGTCATGGAAATCAATGGCGCAGATCATATGGTTATGCTTAGCAAGCCCCAAGAACTTTGCGATTGTCTCCTAAAGATTGTTATGAAATACCCATGAATGAATTCATGTATGTCATGAAGCAGGGGTAAGTAGATGAGAAAAATCGAATAAAAAATTATAATGTTAGTTTATATGATACAAAATCGAAGTTGTTTCCTGCCTGCTGAAATTTCGACTTTTGAGTGAGATAATGTGGTTAGTATTCAAATAAAACAATAAATAAGTTTCTAATCTTTTAACTTAAAAGATAAATAAATTTTTGACTAATTAAAAATATAAAAATATTTTTTTATTTTTTTAAATGCGATATATCTAAATCTTTTTTAAAGGTCTATTTGTTTTTGTATATTTTAAACGAAGAAATTTAAATATCTCATATTTTAAAAAATAAAAAATATTCTTGTATTTTTAATTAATAAAAAATTTATGTGTCTTTGAATTATAAAATCAGTGATCTATTTATTTTTTTAATATTTAAAATAATAAATTTACCATCTAAAATTTAAATATAATTTATTTTGGTCGTTCACGTTACTTTCATATTGTTATAGTTACGGTGGTCTTTACGTGTGTACCTTTATAGGTAGTGTTTGGTTACTGTCCATGTCTTACTGGACATGGTAACACACGTCCTCCGTTTGGTTTAGTGAGACAAAATTTGATGAACACGAAAAGACATAAATAAAAATAAATACATAAAATTTGTGTATCACTTATAAGTTAAGACGCTAAGACACTAAAATATAGACATAAGACACTAATTTTTTACTTTAAATTCCAATTTTAACCTTAACCTCTAATCCCGTTTCTTCATCCCTCTCCTTTCCTCTTCCCTCTAATTCTTCTGTCTCTATCTATCCTCTTCCCTCAATCATTTCTCCCTCTGTCACCGCCATTGTTACTACTCAAGATCTGTTGCCCACCACTGAGACAGTCGTAGCACCGTCGCCGTCCACCCCTTGCAACCCAACATCGCAGATCGCATCGCCCTACCATCGCAGATCATCACTGTCACGGGTCTCATGGCGGTAATGGGTCTCACAGATTCACCACTATCATTTTTTAAATTTATTCCAGCTTCTGTTTTTTTTGTTAGATCTGTACTTTCTTCAACTCTCGTTACATCCCTCTCATCTTCATTTCTGTTTTTTTACCAGTGTTTGAATTTTAAAAAATAATTGCAAAAATTTTTCATTTTGTTTTAATTTTGTAATTTAAATTGTTGAAGTAGTGATCATAGTTATTAGAACCGAACCGATAATTAATCCGGTCATACGACGTGTCACTGAATTATTGGTCCAACCGATGGGTCACTGATCTACCCGGTTGACCCAGTCATAATTAAATAAAAATATAAAATTATAAAAATAAAAATAAAATAAAAAATTAAATGTAGGTTTTCAAAAAATATATTAATGATAATGAAATATTAATTTTTAGATATAATTTATAGTGCAAAAACAGATAATAAATTAGTTGCTAGTACAAAATACTTTTTCAATTTATTAATATCAATACGTTTGTATATTATATGTTGTTACTTATTTGGTATTTATGTCAATCCATGCTTAAAAGGATTAAAAAAATAAAAATTCATTCATGGTTTATTATATTTAGTTTTTGTCACATATATTAATGAAAAGCAAGATGGCAGAGCGGCAAGGGAGAAGGGTTGCTTGCTTGTCAACCCGTGTTCGATCCTACAATAGTTTTGCGGTGCGTACGTGCACCGTGGACTCGCGTGGGTTTAGTGTGGTCTGGACTCGGACCAATCAATATTCAACGGATTTGACCACCGTTGATCGGTTCAATTGTATGTTCGGTTCAGTTCACTAACCGAATCGGCCGGCTGGTCCGGTCCGGTTCTGATAACAATGGTAGTGATTAAATTTTTTTGATGATATTGATTTGAGATGAAGTTGAAAAATTAGTATTGGTGGTGATAACTGATAACAATGGTAACAGTAGTGATCATGTTTAAGATAAAATAGACATTTGAATTAGAAAATTGTGTCCTATATATTATCACCATACATGATAAAAATTTGTGTATATCTATGTCTATATCTACTTGTGTATTTGTATTTATATCTTTGTGTCTAAAAGACACCAACCAAACACAGCCAATGATGATGAAGGAGAAGTCTTAGCTAGGTGAAATATTAATGGATTTAGTAGAAAACGATTATGACCTATGGCACTAACAATAATCATAAGCTAAATATATATTTCATCAAATTGTTTAAATCAACTGAAAAATGAGCTACACAACATCGTTTTCTTATATCATTTAGCTATGATGTGTTATAAGAATACATATGAAAATTATTAATTAAAAAATTATAAAAAATATAAAATTTAATTTTTAATGTGTGAGAATAATGTGTGAGATTTTCTTAGGATAGTATTTTTCTCCTGAACTTTGGGGTTATATCTACATCATCAGGGAGTTCAAATCTTTTATAAGAGAAAGGAGCTTTTTGTGGTTTTTTCTTCTTTTTTTTTTGTTCCTCCGATGCCTATCAAAATCATCATTATCTATGTCACTCCATTGGTCAGCACAGGCATAATCAGAGTCACGCATAGAGGGATTAACATCCCAAACGAAATGGCCATTAATATGAGAAACATAGACAAGTTTTCCGTTTTTATAGAAATACACCGGCGGATCATCTTGATCGTGAGTAGTTTGTACTCGAACCGGAGAGATTATATTAATCATTGTGAAAGATGATCCTCGTAGGAGAGTTTGTTTGACTACTCCTAATTTCTGGAAGACAGTAGTCATCGTTCCATCACTATTGTGGGTAATAGTTGGTGGAGCTGTAATATGAATATCAACCTATTCCTTGAGAAAGGCTTTCATATAATTAGTAATCCATTCCAATAGAATAATAGAAGAAAGTTCTTCAGTGGTGATCATCCTTAGAATATTTACAATTGCTAGTCCTCTGGCATTATCAGTGAACATAAATAATATTTCTCCTGTGGTGTTTGGGAGATTGAGATCAAGAACATAGAATTGGACTCTGTATAGGATTTGGTGGTGTAAAGGAGTCTGTTCAGCATTAGAGTCTTGAATTACTCCAATTAGTTGTATTTGAATCTTCAATCTATAAGGTATCATTGGGTCTGATAACCTCATGGTGAAATTAGGAGCTATAGTAAGGATAACACTTCCGTTTGAAAGTGTAGTGACCAATGCTCCAATAAAGGCATGTTAGTAATTCTTGAAAGTAGTATTCAAAAGAGCAATCTTGCCTGTTACAGGAAGAGATCTTCTTCCATGAAGAGTTAGAACAAGCCTAACTGCTCCTAGATGTAAATAGGTGTAGCCTTGGACTTAATAATTTTGGATGAGTTCTTGCAAAATTTTCAAGGTTATATACTGTTCAGCAGTAGTGGCTTTCAAACCACACTGTTGTAAATAAGAATATTGGATGACTTCTTTTGGTAGAGAAAAAAGATTTCTGGTGATAAGATGGCGGATAGTGATGAGTGTTGATTTCTTTTGTCTTTGATAGAAGGAGTATGGGCTAATAAGTGGATATTCAATAGCTCGTATCCGAGAGCCTTCTAGGACATGAGTTAATTCTACTAATTGATCAGTCTTATTGGCAAGGATTTTCTTTAGATTAGAGGGAAAGCGATCTACGATTAGTGAAGTAGAATGATGTATGGGTTCAGAAGAGCTTAAAGATGATGAAATGTCCATGTTTAGTGAGTTCTCTCTTACTTGCTTTGACTAGTACTACCTTCTTCCTCCTATTAAATTTGAGGCTCTGATACCACAGGAGTGAATCTCCAGTACTTCAGGAGATTGATACTACAACACCATCATGCTTATCCCTATCGATCACCAGATCAGGTGATATTTAAAGGGTTTGAGAAAAACTTGATATTATAAGATTGAGTCCTTTTTTCACTATGAGAAATTCTCGTGGATCCTATCTATGCCATATTCTGATGAGCAGGATCCTCTGAAATAAGAGACAAGCCCAAAGTATATCTAATGACACTAGATAAGAAAGAAGAAAATAATACTAGCTAAGCTTTCAGAGTGAGAGAAAGAGATTTAGAACATTTTGTGAGATAGAAAAGGACGAATATATTGCAATGTTTGATACTTTGTGTTACAACTGAGATGAGCCCCCCTTTTTTATAGAGGCCTTTGATCGACAAGTCTATTATATAATGTCAATTGGAAGATAAAGATAAGCCTTATTTCTTCCTGATTTAGCTAGATAAGTGACAGTGGTCACTTTATTTTAGTGCGCTTAATAATTATACATAGTGGGGACTCTTTGTAAACTCCGTAAAATTAGTGAATAATTAATCAATAAATTAATTTTTAATAAAAAATTAGAAATATGAATTTTATAGTTTAATAAGATAAAGCTAATTAAAACAAGAATTTTGACACTAATTTTATAGAATTTGGCCTAAAATTGGATAAAATGGGCCGAACCGATCGAACTGGACCCAAAATGGGTCCAAGACCCAACCCATTAGTCCAATAACTTAAAGAAGAGTCATTATTCTTCCTCCATTCAGCCAAAATCACGCTAAAGCAAGCTCAATGCAAGGGAAACAAGAATAAACCCTTGGCTTTGATTTCAAACCACCATATCTTCTCACTCCGAGCTCCGATTGCCGTACCGTTTGCGGCCACGCGTCCGTAACGTCAAGCTCTAAAAAGTTTGGTACATAATTTGGTAAGAAACTTCTATTTTCATTCTTAGCCTTTCCTTCCCCAAATTTTCGAAAATTATATAAGTGGGTGTTGAGATTTTGGTCCTTTTATGTTATAGGATCCGAATAGTTTGAGAAAAACGTTCAATCTTGCTTCATTGATGCTTGAGTAAGGCGAGGATCCTAGAACCCTAGCTAATTCATTGATTAAGTATGTTGGATATTGAATTTTGGGTATGTATATGTGATAAAATTTGTTACGTGTGTATATATATGTGATATGAAGCAATTGAAAATGTTGGAAGCTTAATTAGAAGCTTGGAGTTGAAACTAGTTACTGAATTTTGGTATTGAGGCTTGTAATCTTGCCTAGTGGGTTGTCTTGGATTTTACGAGAAAATTAACCAAGGTATGATTTTAGTTTCTCGTATTTAATATATAATGTCTTGTGAAAACTTAGGCTAGATGACCATAGGATAGGAATGAATGCATGAGTATATTAATTGCTTAGTGCCTTGATGATAATTGTGAATCAAGTTGAGTATTCATTTGTTGTTTACTATTGGGAAGGGAAATTGAATGTTAAATGATGATTTAATGATGGTTGACAAGTTGAGAATAATGAATATATATAAATGATGGATCGTTGATGGTCTTGTTGTTATAATTGTGAAGTTATGTATTAGAATTGTTTAAAATTGAGGTATGATGGATGATAGAAGGGTGTCGAGCTGTGTTGTTGTGATATTGCATATGTTGGAACTAATTTTGAGTGTAGGAAGATTGATATTGAATGGTGAATTAAAGAAAATAGAGGTTTGAAGATTTTTGTGTAAATTTGATTTTTGGTCAAATTTTGGCGAGCTATAACTCGGCTTCCGAACCTCCAAATTATTTCAAACTTGTTTCATATGAAAATTGGGTTCGTGAAGTTTACGCCGTTAGAAAAATGGATGAAAAATATTTTAAAGCAAAAAATTTATGCGCGTTAGAAGTTTGGAGTGGAAAATTGAAAATTCTGTAACATGTAGCATTCTTGCCATTTTGCAAAGCTTGCGTACGCAACCACTGCACCCGACGCCAAAATTTTGATTGTCCAGTACTAAAACCAGAGACTCGCGCGGGAAATGTGCGCGTGTTGTGTGAGGAGCACAATTCATACCCACGCATACGCATGACTGACGAGTACGCATGACTGACGCATACGTGTCACCTCCTCATTCTGCAACCCACGCGTGCGCGTGGACGACGCTTACGCGTCGCTTCTCTTCCCCCATTTCTTTCTTCTTTCTTCTCTCCTTTCTCTTTCGTTCTTCTTCCTTTTTTACTTTCTTCTTCTTCATTTCTTTAACTTCTCATCCTTATTTTCTTTTATTCTCTTTTGTTTATTGCATTTGCATACTTTCATTTATTACATTTTAACTTTGCTTTTGTAACTTCTTTTTATTTTCCTTCTTACGTTTCCTATTTGACCATTGGTGTTAAATTTTCTACTCAACTTTTGAAAATTTCTTGAATCATTTTGGTGCTTCGTGACTTATTTAGCATTAATGAAAATTTTTGCCCCACACACAAGATTAGTACTTTCATCCCTTCTGACTTATTATTCTTTGTTTTTATGCTTCATTATCATTGAGTTCGGATAAGACCAAATGCTCTCATGCTTATCACTAATCTTGTCTGTGTCAATTCTTGTTTTAACTTGATGTTTCTGAGTATTCTTGCCATTTACTTATTAACTCTTGCATCAACTGTTAGTTGATATGCCATTTGCTTATACTGCTTTCTCACTTGCATGTTGTAGCTACCATGTAGTTGAGCACAACATTCTTATTTGGCATTAGCCCACTTATACTTTATCTCTTTTGATATCTGTGTTTGTGGGCTTCTTCTTCTTCTTTCTTCTTCTTCTCTCCTTTCAGGCTGACCACCAAGAAGGGAAACGAAAAACTTCTAAAGGGGGCGACAAACAAGTCCCGCCGCACAATCTTTGGAGAAAGCGCATCAGTTGTAGCAACCCGTCCACTTGCACATCTTTGCATGCACCGAGGACCGTGCAATCTTTAAGTGTGGGGAGGTCGATACCAACTTCTGTGGGTAACAATTCCTTTTTCCAACACCAATTCTTACTCTTCTTTATTAGTTTGTTGTTGCATTGCATAATACATTGCATGTGTAGTTAGTTGCTTGCATGTATGTACTACTTGGTTGAAGTGATGAATTCTTTCCCAAGAAACTATTTTATAGCATTTCAATAATTTAAATTAAAATTTTTGTTAAACTTGCTCAAAAAAATTTATTTTGGAACATGGTTTAGAGCTCAAACACACAAAACCAGTGAGATTTTGAACCTATTTGATTGGTTGCATCTTATCAACGAATTTTTTATTATGATGTGTGTTGTTCTCTCTAAAATTATGATCTTTGTCTTGCTTGATTCTATATTTTCATTATTTGATGTATGTATACACTTACATGATTGAGGCCTTCGTTTAACTATAGCTCACATACCCGTATGGCCTTACCCTTTCATTATCCTTTGTAAACCAATGTTGAGCCCATTTTACCTCATTTATTATTTACTTTAGCACATTGTTAACTCTAAGCGAAAAATAATGAATGACCTTAATTTGAATCCTTGGTTAGCTTAGACTAGTGAAAGTGTTCATGATTTAAGTGTGGAGAGGTTGGGTTTGGAACTATTTGGTTTAGGAATTGAGTATGTTAGACTCTTTTGTGAAAATGTGAAAAGAATGTTGAGGACATGTTCATGCATTCAATACCTTAATCGTATGCATTGAGAAAAACAAAAGAAAAAGAAAAAACCAAAAATAAAAGAAAAATAAAAAGAAAGAAATAAATAAAGGAAATAAATAAATAAAAAAGGGACAAATTGCCCCAAAGTAAATAGTGGTAGCAATGCATATCAGTTGTACTCAAATTTGGATGCATGAATATGTGGTAAACATAGTTAATGGGTAGTTAGATTTTGTATTCTGATTACATAGATTGTCTTAAGTTAGGTGGGAAGTTTAGGTTAATCAAGGATTCAGATTTTAGTCTACTTGACCAAATACAATCCTACCTTGACCCTAACCCCATTACAACCCTTAAAATACCTTTTGATATGTGTATTCGTGCATTAAATTTTTGTTGATTGGTAGAAGAAGAGTAAGCCTTAGAAAGCAAGATTAGTAGAGAATTGACAGAATTGAACCTCAAACACTTGAGTGATTACAATGTATACACTTCCGGTGAGGGTTCGATGATCGATTCTTTATTCCCGGCTTTCACGAGCTTTCTTCTTGCACGTCTACTTGTACCTTATTTTGGAATTCGAATTAGTGGAATTCAGTTCATATTTGTTTTTGGAAGGTGGATTTACTTGTAACCAAGTAGGTAAAAGTATTTTGCATTTAGTTGCATTCATATAGATAGGTTGCATTTCATAAATTCTACCATTCCTCTTCACCTCCTTTATAGCTTCTCTTGAGCTTAGCATGAGGACATGCTAATGTTTAAGTGTGAAAAAATTGATAAACCACTATTTTACGGTTTATTTTGTATTGAATTGAGTGGATTTTATCAATTATTCATACACTTATTCATATAAATTGCATAGTTTTACAAATCCTTCCTAATTTTGTGCTGTCATTAAAAATATGCTTTTTTGGCCCTAAATTTGCTAATTTTTAATCCTCTTTTATTACCATCGATGCCGTGATATGTTTGTTTAGTGTTTTCAGGTTTTCTAGGGCAGGAATGGCTTAGAAAATGGAAAGGAAGCATGCAAAATTGGAAGGAACACAAGAAATTAAGGATTTCAGAATCTGGTAGCGACGCGCACGCGTGGATGACGCATACGCGTGACTGGTACAGTGGTGCATAATTTAAAGTCCACAAACTAACCGGCAAGTGCACCAAGTCGTATCAAGTAATACCTCAGGTGAGTGAGGGTCGATCCCACGAGGATTGATGGATCAAGCAACAATGGTTGAGTGATTGGCTTAGTCAGACAAACAGAAAAGAGTGTTTTGGTATTCAAAAGCATTAAACAGTAATTCAGAAATTAAAACAGCAAGCAGTAAATTGATGAGAATAATATATGGAGAAATAGTTAAGGCTTCAGAGATATCTATTTTCCGGATTGACTTTTCTTACTAACTATTTTAATCATGCAAGATTCAATTCATGGCAAACTATATATGACTAAGCCCTAATTCCTTAGACCTTCTTAGTCTACTCTAACTTTCATCAACCGCCAATTCCTTGGTCACTTAATTCCAATTAGAGGATGAAGTTCAATTCTAGTTTATGTGCCACAGAAACTCTAATTACCCAAATATAAAAGGATTATATGTCACGTATCCCGTTAAGTCCAGATAATTAGAAATTTAGGAGAATATGTTTTCAAGCTATTGTTCAAGTAAACAGCTTTTCCAAGTTATACAAGAACTCAATTAGAAAGAGGGTCATACTTCCGTTCCACCCAAATTCATAAGATAAAGAACGAAAACAATTCTTGAATTATAAATCAGTACATGAATTAAAATAGAAAAATAATAGTATCAATCCATACAATAGACAGAGCTCCTAACCTTAACAGTGGAGGTTTAGTTGCTCATGGTTCAGAGAGAAAATTAGGATTCAGGTAAACTGTAAATTACGGAATGAGTTAAGGTAGGAGAGAAGAGAGGATTCTTTTCCCTTTTATATCTAATCCTAATTAATTTAAAATATATTTTCTAAAACTAAAATAATATCTTTTTCTATTTTAAAATAAAATACAAAATTCAATCAAAATAAATCTGGCTTCATTCGTAGCTTTTCTTGAATGCCTGGGGACCACTTGGTTGTTAGGATCCACGCTGAACTTGAAAAACCTCAAGTTCAGCGTGGGATAAGAAAGGCATCCTTATTGCGTTCCATTAGGTCCATGCTAAACTTGAAAATTTCCAAGTTCAGCGTGGAGGAGGCAGTGACAATTCCCCACTTTTCCTTTGAATCCACGCTGAACTTGGAAATTCCCAAGTTCAACGTGAGATGGTGCATGTTTCTCCCTTAGTGCGTGGGCCACGCTGAACTTGACTGGATGGAGGGTTAGTGATCCACGTTGAACTTAGAAATTCCAAGTTCAACGTGGAGTGGACAGCATAAATTCTTCGTTTTCTCCATTCTCTAGCCTTGGCTTAAACTCTGCGAAATTCATCCAAAATGCCACCTGAAATAAACAGAATTGCACACGACTCAAAGTAGCATTCATAGTGGCTAAAATATATTAAAATCTTGATTAAACTTAGCAATTCAAGTGCAAATTCACTAGGAAAAGATAGAGAAGATACTCACGCATCATGCAGCAGACAAATGACGCGCACGCGTGGCTGACGCCTACGCGTGGCCAGTGAAAAGTCCAGCGACGCGTACGCGTGACGAGCGTCACGTGCCTCAGTAAAGCGAATTCGCTGGGGGTGATTTTTGGGCTGCTTTTAACCCAGTTTCAGGCCTAAAAATACAGATTAGAGGCTGCAGAATGGAGCTGGTGGGAAAAACTAACTTTCATTCACACAATTTTAGGTTTTAGATGTAGAATTCTAGAGATCTCTCTCCTCTCTCTAAGTTTTAGGGTTTTTAGTCTTGTTCCTTCTCAAATTCAGATTTCTATCTTACTTTAATTTAGTTTCCCTTCTACTTTTATTTGTTCTAGTACTTTAGTTTATCTATTTCTCTCATTGATTTCTTTATATTGCCAATTTAGTTTATGAATTCTTCTTGTTTCCTTTAATCCATATTAATGCAATTTATGTTTCCATGTTTATGATTGCTTTCTTTAATTTGTTGTTATTGTTTCCTCTTGCAATTGTTAGTCTTAGATTTTGCTATGTCTTGTTAGTTTTCTATGTTTTTATTTTACGCCTTCCAAGTGTTTGATAAAATGCTTGGTTGGATTTTAAATTAAATTTTTATGTTCTTGACTTGGATTGATTAATTAGAGACTCTTGAGTTATCAAAAGTCTTTTGTTGATTGGTGATTGAAGATTGCCGGTTAGCTTGAACTTCACCAAAACTAGCCTCTCACTATAAGTTTACTAGGACTTGTAAACTCAAGTTGATTGTATGCACTTGACCTTCCTCCATTAGTTAGAGGTTAACTAAGTGAAGGCAATTCACATTTATCATCACAATTGATGATGATAATGAGGATAGAACTTCTAATTCTCTTTCCTTGCTAAGAGCTTTCTTAGTTATTAGTTTATTTTCTCGCCATTTTACTTTCTTGTTCCTTAGTTCAAAAACCCCAAAAATATACTTTTCCATAACCAATAATAAACTACACTTTCCTGCAATTCTTTGAGAGACGATCCGAGATTTGAATACTTCGGTTAATTTTATTGGGTTTGTATTTGTGACAAACAATTTAAACATTGACCGAGGATGATTTGTTGGTTTAGAATTATACTTGCAACGCGATATTTTTGTGAAAATCTTTAATACCGACATTTTTCTCCGTCAAGTACTGTGGCTTGCCACTACGTGTTCCAGGTTGAGACTCGATACTCTGTTGACCTTACGATGTAAGGGTGACCGGGCACTTATAAATTCCCAGGAAGGATACCCCCATCGAGCAATTTTATATATGAGAAAAAGCTATGCATAGACTCTTGGGGATGCACATCAGGGGACAGTCCAGGGTTTAGCAGCCGGACTTGTCGGGTTGGCTTTATAACCAACAGATGAGACTCATCAGCCATAGGACAGGCATACATGATATGCATATTGTTTGAATTTCTTGCTTGTGCATTTATTGGAAATGCCTAAGTGTTTTTAATATGCTAATTGTCATACTTGCAATCTGTATTACTTGTATTCTACCTGTGTTTGTCATTATCTACTTGTTTGTCTATGTGATTTCACCGGAGTTGGAGGAACGGAGGAAAGGCGGAGAGATTAAGGGTTTTAATTAGATTATAGTTAAGTTTAGAATTTCTTAGTGAACCACCCATTTATGGTTTCTGTTTTAGTTCTTTAAGTCTTATAATCTGAGTGTCAGCATTCTAGGATTGCCTCTGGCTTTTCCAAGACCTTATATCTTATGTACGCGGCACCTCTACCATGCCAAGAACTCCCGGTTCTCATTCCATACGAATATTTTGTATTTTCAGATGCAGGTCGAGAGGCATCTCGCTAGGCGTCTGGAGCTCTACAGCCAAGTGGATCTTTTGGGACTTTATTTTGGTATATAGTTTATATATGATTATATGTATAGAATTCTCCTGATAACTTGTTTCACTTTTGTACCTCTTAGAGGAGCATGGAGAACTGGGGTGCCTTTTGTACATCTTTTGTAAATATTCTCCGACCAGCCTTAACTTCGCAGGCTGAGTTAGGAGCTTGTTATTTTGTACCTTTGACTCTCTACTCTTGTTTTCTATAAATATATATGTTATGAACCTTAGCTTTCTTCGTATGTAAGACATTCTTATTCTTGAGTGTTGCGCTTTTAATTTTACGATTTTGTTTTACCTATTCTTCGAGGCTCCTAATATACTACGTTCTTTCGATTATTATACGTATATACATTTTATTTTAGAGGTCATAATAACACACCACTTCATTTTTATGACTTAAGCGTAAAGCTCTGTGTGGTAGGGTGTTATATTATGGTATCAGAGCAGTTCGTTCCTGTAGAGCTTGAGGGACGGACTGACTATGCTTCTGTGCATTCTCTGTGTATATGTCTATGTGCTATTAGGATACACGTTCATGAGCATACATTTAGGATTTTGAAGCACTAGACTTGCGATATTGAGACTGATCAACTTGATATCACTTGTTTGATGTGTATAGGAACTAGATGGCGCCTCGTGAACGCGGTCGCGGGTGAGGCAGAGGTAGATTAGGCAATGCTAGTCCTAAACCAGCAAGGAACAACCCTGTAAACTTTATGGATGCTCTAGAAAATATGGCTGGGGTTATGCAAGCGACAGCCGAGTCGCTGGGTAATCAGATGAACAACGGGAACAATGGAAACAACGGTGAAGAGGGTTCTATGACGCTCGCCTCTTTTCTGAAGGTGCACCCTCCGACCTTCAGGGGGACCTCAAATCCCGCTGAATCGGTTAACTGGATTTAGGGAATGGAACGAGCACTGCAGGCTCAGTAGATTCTCGAGGCGCAGTGGGTTGAATTCGGGACTTATCAGTTGCAAAGTGAGGCACAATATTGGTGGCAGGGAACACGACGTATCCTGCAGCCAGATGGTACTGTCATCCCTTGGGAGGTGTTTCGAACAGAGTTTTATAGGAAGTACTTTTCCAGTTAGGTCAAAAATGCTAAAGAACTTGAATTGATCCAATTAAAACAAGGCCAGATGACTATTACCGAGTACACTAACAAGTTTGAAGAATTATGCCGCTTTTCCTAAATCTGTTAAGGTGCGCCTGAGGATTTTGTTGAATGGAAGTGTATTAAGTACCAGGGAGGCCTTCTGAGTGATATTCTTAGCTCCGTTGCACCGATGGGGATCAGAGTCTTTTCAAGCTCGTAAATAAAAGCTGGGTGGCTGAGGAGTGTTTGAGGAAGGGAGTAGTAGAGAGAGGAAGTCAGAGGATGCCTTTTCAAGGTTGTGAGATTGTGATGGTTATCAGTGGCTAAGAGAAGGGGGGGTCGAATCTTAGCCCCTTTTTGCTTGATAATACTTGCTGACTTTTGAAACCAACTTTGAAAAATTTTTGTCTTTTTATCTCGTCACTAGCCACGAGATTTTTTTTTTTATCTCGTCCCTAGCCACGAGACTTTTCTTTTTGTCTCGTCACTTGACACGAGATATTTTTGGTTTTTACTCCTGTGCAGTAGAAACAGAAATGGAGTAGAGAAGAGAGAAAATTACACCCAGATATATCCTGGTTCAGCTGCTAAGTGCAGTGCAGCCTACATCCAGTCTCCATCACAAACATGATGGAATTTCACTATAATCTTCCTGATTACAACCTGTAAAGTGCTAACCCAACTTACAAGCGGATTCCCACAGAAACATGAAACACAACATAGATGAACAAAGGAACTCTAAGGACATCTATAGCTTTTTCTTTTAATTTTGCACTCTTTGCCTTTTTCCGCTCTATGGCTTTTTTTGTCATACAAACCTCACTGTTTGCCTTTTTCCATGAGACTCAAGACATGACAAAATTAAACAGAAAAATACAAAACAATACATTGAAGGAGAAGAAAATCTGTAAGCTTAGGTAGCTATGAGAATTTTGTGCCTTCAAAACCGTGATTGTTCACTCTTTTTATAGAAGAGAGAAGCCTTCACACTTGAAGCCAAACACCCAAGCCAACTTCTTCTTCCTTCAAGAAACAGATCCGGTTCGGCCACACAGAGAGAGAAGAAATAACCATGCAATAACCAACATGCAACTACCTCTAGTCCTTCCTTGGTCATCACTCTTCATCAATCCGAGCTCTCCATCCTTGGCTTGCTCTCCAAGATGGATTTCTGGCCCTTGATGCTTCATGATGATGATGACTTCATCTGCTTCAATCTCTGCCTCTACCATCACTTCGCCACTCTAGCTACTTCCTGTGGTGGTTGAGCAGTATCAAAGACAAGCCATGCCTCCAAGAATCTCTTCCTTGCTGGCCGAAATCTTCTTCTACCCTTTTTTGGTATAAAGAAGCCAAGATCTCATCACCATATCTTACCATTCATGGTTCAAGATCTTAGCCACAGCATACTTTTTCTTTTTTATGTTTTCTTGCCATCATCATGATGGTCTTGTAGAGTGTTCTTCCTTCACTTTGGTAGCTCCATTTTGCTTTCATGGTTTCTTGGGTAATAACCGAAGCAGAGAAAGAAATGAGATGAGAGAGAATAAACAACTTGGAAGGAAAGTAATTAAATGAGTTAATCAATTCAAGTGAAAAAGTACTTTTACTTCCCTTGCTTGAGTGGCGTGCAGCACAAAGCCAATCAATCATGTCACTCATACTCTCTCTCATTTATGTTTCCAATGCATATATTAACTCTTCTAAATAAAACTTTGAGTTCCATCACATGCTAGAGGAAGAGATCCGTTGAAGGCATCAGGCAAATTGCAACATTTGCTTTCCTGATGGATTTATTTTCGGATCATGCATTGGAGAAAAATTTTGGGCTTGTATCAATAATGAGTAAGGCTGGCCCAAATAGACACAACAAATAATTCAGCCACATAGTATGGGAAATATTCAACAAGGCTGAGAGAAAATTATTCCAATGGACTTGCTTTAATATTTTTTGTTCTGTTCGGCCTATTAAGGAATCTGCACAGCAAAAATTATTATAATTAACCTACTTTAATCAAAAATAAATTAATAATTTTGCTATTAATAATGTTTGATCATCATCTGTACAAATTAGATTTTTCCAAACTCATCAGATTGCATGGCATGCCTTCCACCATTATATCCGACAGAGATCCTCGATTCACATCAAGGTTCTGGGGAGCTTTCTAACGAGCATTTGGAACTCAGTTGAGTTTAAGTACTGCATATCATCCTCAAATAGATGGTCAGTCTGAGAGGACAATTCAAACACTAGAAGATATGCTGAGGGCTTGTGCTCTAGACCAGCCGGTGAGTTGGGATCGATATATGCTGCTAGTGGAGTTTGCATATAACAACAGCTACCATGCGAGCATCAGAATGGCTCCGTATGAGGCTCTGTATGGAAGGAAGTGTCAATCTCCGCTATGCTGGTATGAAGCTAGAGAGAAGAGCTTGTTAGGGCCTGAAATGATAGCAGAAACAACTGAGCAGATAAAGAAAATCTGAAGTCGAATGCTTGTCGCTCAGAGCCGTCAGAAGAGCTATGCTGATCAAAGGCGGAAGCCTTTAGAATTTGAAGAAGCAGAGCATGTGTTTCTGAAGGTTACTCGAACAACCGGAATGGGTAGAGCAATCAAAATGAAGAAACTGAATCTCCGTTACATTGGACCATTTGAAATTATGAAGAGGATTGGGCTGATAGCCTATAGAATTGCCTTATCGCCGCATCTTTCGAACCTGCACGACTTGTTTCACGTATCGCAGCTTTGAAAGTATACTCCCGATGCAAGTCATGTTCTGGAATCAGAATCAGTTCAAGTAAGAGAAGATCTGACGCTTCCAGTAATCCCGGTTAGGATAGAAGACACCAGCATCAAACAATTGCTCGAAAAGGAATTATCATTGGTGAAAGTAGTTTGGAGTCGGGCTAGTATCGAAGAACATACTTGGGAACTCGAATCGGCTATGCGGAACGACTACCCACACCTCTTTTTAGGTAACCAAATCTAAATTTTGAGGGCAAAATTCTTAATTAGGTGGATAGGATGTTGATGAGTTTGGAAAACTCTAAATTAAATTAGTGATGATTAAACATTATTAATATGATTAATTGCAAAATTATTAATTTGATTTTGTTTCATATGTGTTAAGTAAATAATTTTGCTGTGCAGATTTTGCTATTGGGCCAAAAAATAGCAAGCCCAAGATGTTGAAAGAGATTCAACCTTGTGAAATATTGTTATTTGAATTATGGCTGAATCAAGATGCTTGTTGGGCCAGGAACACATTTTTTAAGCCCAACAAAGATGGTTGGTCCGAAATTAAAAAAGGGAATTGGACCAAGGTTAAGCTACCCATTTTTAAATGATGAAATCAAATTTTAATCATTTTGCTGAATGCTTCCAACGGATCCCATTTCCATCATGTGGTGGATTTCAAACTTATTCAATTATCATTAATTGTATGGGAACCATGAGAGAGAAATTGGCAATTGATTTGATAGCACTTAATGCTACACGCTGCCTAAAACAAGAGGGAAGTAAAATTAATCAACTTTTAATTCATTTTTTCAAATCCATTGAATGCTTTTCTTTCTTCTCTCTCCTCTCTCTCATAACTCTCGGTCACTTCCATAAGGAAAACATGGAAGCAATTGCAAGAAATTAGCATGAAGAAGAAGAAGCTAGAAGCAAACTAGGAGCCATTGTGATGATGGCATCAAGAAAAAGAAAATTTGAAGTAGGGAGTGGCTGAGATCTTTATCAAAATGGTAAGAAATGGTGAATTGTTCTCAAGCCTTCCATACCTGAAAATGGAAGAAGATACATTTGGTCAGAGGAAGAAGATCCTTAAGGGATGGCTTGTCTCAGCTTTTGATCAACTACCACAGGAGGTAGCTACTGTAGCTACATAGAGAAGATGCAGAAGTTAGAGCAGAAGAAGCTGTCATCATCAAGAATCATCAAAGGATCCTTATTGGAGTGCAAGTCAAGATGGATGACTCGGATTGTTGAAGCTTCGGGTAAAGGGAAGACACAGAGGTAATTGCATGTTGGGTTTACATTCAGTTTTCTCTCCTCTCTCTTTGGCCGAACCGGTTTGCATGAAGAAGAAGAAGTTGGCTCAGTTTAAGAACTTCAATTTTGGAGGCTTCCCCTTCTATAAATAAGGGAGAACAGCCAGGGTTTGAAGCAAGGAGTTAGGAATGAAAAGCACAGAGTTCTCATAGCTACCAAAACTAACAAAAGTTCTTCTCCTTCAATGTTCTTCATTTTGTATTTTCTGTTTAGTTTTATTGTCTTGAGTCCATGGAAAAAGGCAAACAATGAGGTTTGTAAGAAAAAGCCATAGAGCGGAAAATGCAGAGCATACAAAATTAAAAGAAAAGCCATAGATGTCTAGAGGTCCTTTGTACATCTGTGTTGTGTTTCATGATTCTGTGGAAATTCCCTTGCAAGTTGGGTTAGCACGTAGCAGTTGAAAGCTTGGCAGTGACCAAGTCAAGTTCAGGATTGGGGTTTAGATTCTGGATGAGGAGCGGATAATTTATACCCTTTTTGGCATTGATTTTAGGTAGTTTTTAGTATATTTAGTTACTTTTTATTATATTTTTATTAGTTTTTATTCAAAAATCACATTTCTGGACTTTACTATGAGTTTGTGTATTTTTCTGTATTTCAGGTATTTTTTGGCTGAAATTGAGGGACCTGAGCAAAAATATGATTCAGAGGCTGAGAAAGGACTGCAGATGCTGTTGGATTCTGACCCTCCTGCACTCGAAATGGATTTTTTGGAGCTACAGAAGCCCATTGGCGCGCTCTTAGTTGCGTTGGAAAGTAGACATCTTGGGTTTTCCAGTATATATAATAGTCCATACTTTACCCGAGATTGATGGCCCAAACCGGCGTCCAAAGTCAGCCTAAAACTTTTCTGGCGTAAAACGCCAGAACTGGCACCTTTTCGGCGTTAAACACCCATTCTGGCACCCAGGGTGGCGTTTAACGCCAACTTTGGGCATATGAACGTGAAGCTTGAAAGCTCAGCCCAGCACACACCAGTGGGTCCCAGAAGTGGAATCTGCACTATCTGCACTAGTTATCATTTCTGTAAACCTAAGTTACTAGTTAGTATAAAAACTACTTTTAGAGATTCATTCAGCACTTATGACATTTTTCACATTTCATATTGTACCTTTGATGGAATGAGTCTCTAAACCCCATAGGTGGGGGTGAGGAGCTCTGCTGTGTTTTCAATGGATTATGCAATTACTACTGTTTTCTATCAATACGCTTGATCTATTCTAGATACTACTCGTACTTCATATGGAGAATATGATGATCCTGAACTCATCATTATCCTCAACCTATGAACGCGTGCTGCAACACTTGTTCTATCTAGCCAACGTAGTCATTGGCGACAGTGAGTGCGTATCTCTTGGGTTTCTAATCCACGGACCGAGTCCGGAGGTTAGAACCTTTGTGGTATAGGCTAGACTCATTGGCAGCGATTCGCTGGATCCGAAAAGTCTAAACCTTGTATGTGGTATTCCGAGTAGGATCTAGAAGGGGATGACTGTGACGAGCTAACTCGCGAAGTTGGCGCATGACAGTGTTAAAAGGATATGGTCCCTATTCCGACCTAGTGAGAACCGAACATAATATTAGCCGTGTATGACAGCGTTTGGTATTTTCTTCATACCAGAGAGGATGTATACGAGCGCCTCTTAATGGATAGGAGTCATCGTGTTGAGAAGTCAAGCCTACAATCTCCGTGGGATCGACCCTTACTCACGTAAGGTGTTACTTGGACGACCCAGTGCACTTGCTGGTTAGTTGTGCGGAGTTGTGAAAAGTGTAATCACAATTTTGTGCACCACTGGACTTGTCCCGAATAGGAAGAATAGTTCCTAGGGAGAATTAGTGTATGTAATCATGAAGATTATAGTGAAATTTCATCAATGTTGTGATGGAGACTGGATGTAGGCTGCATTGCACTTGGCAGCTGAACCAGGATATTCTGTGGTGTGATTCTCTCTCTTCTCTCTTCTACTCCATTTCTGTTTCTACTGCATAGGAGATAAAACTGAAAAATATCTCGTGCCGGGTTACGAGATAAAAAGAAAAAGTCTCGTGGCTAGGTACGAGACAAAAATAAAAAAGTCTCCAGAAGTTGTTTCAAAGACCAGCAAGTTTTAATAAGCGAAAAAGGGACTAAGATTCAATCCCCCTTCTCTTAGCCACTGAAAAGATCCAGATGGCAAAGAACAGTGGCTCAACCCTGGTGTCCTACAATCTGACAGAAGGACAGTCAAGCAACAGACCTCCTCTTTTCAATGGGAAAAACTACACCTATTGGAAGGAGATGATGAAGATTTTTGTCCAAGCAATAGACTACAGACTATGGAAGATCATTCTTAAGGGTCCTCAATTTCCAACCGTTACAAGCGCTGAAGGGGTAATCTCTCTCAAACCAGAAGCTAGTTGGACCGAAGAAGACAGAAAGAAGGTGGAGCTCAATGCCTAGGCCATCAACTTGCTCAACTGTGCAATCATCTTCGAGGAATACCGATGGGTATCACGATGCACAACGGCAAAGGAAATCTGGGACAAACTTCAAGTTACTCATGAAGGAACCACCTTAGTGAAGAAGACAAGGATAGATATGCTGAACAGAGAGTACGAAATGTTCACAAAGAAGGAAGGAGAATTAATAGATGAAATGTTTGAAAGATTCATCACCATCATTGTTGGCTT